>NC_045776.1:38694399-39894399 GCF_008692025.1 Phocoena sinus
GGTTCATTGACTTGGGAAGTGAGTGAACTTCTCAGTTTCAGAATTTCATGACAAATCTACCCTTTATCCATTCACTTCTCTACTCACTTGGTTTGTTTTCCCTGGGTTATGGCATCTAAGCCCAAGCTTAGAGTTCCAGAGGTGCCTATCCAACTGTCTATGGGACGTTCTACCTGTGACCCAGATATCTCAAACTGAAAATGTTGCCATTTTCTTCAGAATCTAGAAAAATCTCCCAAATTCAATTCAGCAAAGTCCAAACCCCCAAAGAAATCTGCAATCTGATCACAGTGAATCTTTTGAGAAACCAGAAGTCCTACGCCAGTAATCAGGAGCTTTTGCAAAGTGACCTCTTCCTCATACCTTTTGCTCTGCCCTTTCTTGGAGCAGGTGCTCTCAGTTCCAAGTTCACAGCCCTCTGCCCAGCCCCCCACCCCCCAGCCATCTCCCCTCCTATCCTCCCTTTGCTGTTCAATACTCAGGACACCACAAAGGGCTTCGGAACATTAACTGGTAAATCTGGATCACGGGCTGTATTCTAATCATACCTACCTGAGGAGGTCACATCCCTTGCTGGTGAATCCCACTGGTAACGAACCATTACTGTCAGATCAATCTTCCCAAGTAGCTACTTGCCGCTCATGGTACCAGTGGTCATTAATCTAGCTGCGGGGAATCCTCTAGCATGGTTATGCCAGTGCACAGAATCTTCTCCCCAGTTCACGTTCATATTTATTTAACGATTACCTTCTTTAATAGCACAAAATCCGGGAAAGCTCCAGGGCATGGAGTGACTACAACAACACTGAGCTAACCCCACATTTGTGCTGCCTCTCTCGACTCCCCTGCCACTCTATTAAAGCGGCATCAGCGCCCTGAGTTTACAGCGGAGGAGACCGAGGCCAAGCCTGGGGAGGAAGAGGGAACTGCAGCTGGAAAGGCCGTGCCTGTGCCCTCAACAACCTGTGGCTGCTCCTGTTCTGCACTTGGCCAAACCTTCCCCAGGAGCCAGGACTGAGGTCACCTGAGTCGTAAATTCCGTAGGTTAACACCAATGATACAACCCCTACTGTAACAGAGAAGAACAAACCTGACTCCGTATTGGATCTAGTCCTTTAGCTCTAACCTCTGTTGCCTGTGCTTAGTCTTGCTGGTTCTGTGCCTTCATAAAAGAATGTTGTCTATAGCCTGAAATATACATGGTAGCCCGTTCTCAAAGCTCTGCCTCCCAGGCTTGACCTTTAAAGGTATAACACTTGTCACACACATAGACATAAGAAGTTGCAGAACAGAGAATGACGTTTGTCTTGTTGGAGGTTTCCAGCAACATCGTGACCAGACCTACGTGGACAGCTGCAAAAACAAAAGATTATCACATCCCCTCTGTCTGGCCGGCACCAAGAAGTTTGCAGCAACCAGTCATACTCTGTCCCCTTTTAGTATAAAAGAAGTCTGAATTCTAATTCAGGTAACATGGCTCTTTGCGACACCAGTCCACCATCGTCTGGGTCTGCTGGCTTTCCGAATAAAGTCACTGTTCCTTGTCCCAACGCTTGGTCTCTCAATTTATTGGGCTGTTGTGGTGAGCTTGGACTCCATAACACTACTATTTATATAATAGGTTTTTTGCTTGCAAATCGATTGTTCACTGCCAACTACTTCCAAGAAAGACAGAACTAGGGCTACTCTGCTATTTCTGCTGCAGATCCTGTAGCTAAAGGAGGAGTGGAATCCGTAGGCCCTGGCAATGAAGCCCTGTGGACAAGGCATGACACAGACCAGAGGGCAAGGCACGGCCCTCTTAGTTCCAGAACTAAGCATCCAAATATGCCTCCTTCCTGACAAAATGCAGGAAAATGGCCTCCCCAACCCTGCAGAGTTTCAGAGTTAGGATCTCCCATCTGCCCGCTGGTTCCTGGGGCTAGTAGAAAGGTGCCAATACCCTTTCCTACTCCCGCAGGAAAATAGAAAGCCACACCCTCTCCAACTGCCTCCCTCCAGCTCCCACCCTGGAGGCTCAGCCCCAAGGCTTGTCTCTCTTCTGCCCACCACCCACTGGGCCACTAACCGGTGCACATCAGGTATGATCCCCCAAAACGTGAGGACAGCTTAGCCTCCGATAATTGATAGTTAACTGTGGCTTCCTCTCAACCGTGAACTTTTCTTCTCTATACCTTCTTTCCTGCTCCCATCACCAAGATTACGGCTGGTTAGTTATGATTAACTGGGAAGGCTGTTCCAGTGTTGCAGTTATTGCTCTGAACATTCTCAGAACTCCTCGTCAGGAACTGTCTTCAGTGCCAATTGATGAGAAGAACAAGCCAACCGGTACGATTATTTCAGGATCAAAATCTAACAGTGATTATAAACAACACAGCTCTTGGGATGACCAAGTTCCAATAAACATTTGCTCTGAATGATTTTTTGCTTTCTCAACAAATTCTCAACTAATTCATCCTCAAAAGAGAAAAGCTTGTTACTACAGAACACATTCTATAGATTCAGAGACTAGTTCCAGGGATGTTTAGCTCTGAGTGCAGGCTCTGGACTAGGACTGTCTGGTCTGGGTTCAAACCCAGCTGTGCCACTTACCACCTGTGAGATCTGGGGCGAGTTCTTTAACCTCCCTGTGCCTCAGTTTCCTCATCTGTAAAATGGGGAGAATACTACCACCTGCTTCATGGAATTTACAACATATGTCAAATTGTTTAGCACCATAGTCAGCACAAAGTAAGTGCTCCATAAATGTGGTTCCCGCTATCACCACTGCCGCTACTACTCACCTCCTAGAGAGTGAAGGAAAAATAGAGAGCATTCTCCCAGGACAACAGAGAGAGGCCGCAGTTAGAAAGAGGACACACTTCCCTGAGTGAGCATGACGCCTAAAAGCCACACAGGAAAAGACTAACAGATTGGACACTATAACAATATGTTTTATGCATATATCAAGAGACGCCATAAAGTAATTTAAAGATAGTTAAGATATAGGGAGAAAATGTTTGTGACATAGTTGTCCAAAAGTTAATATCTATAATGTATTAAAAATACTACATTCTCTCTACTTTTGTATCTGAAAATCTCCACATTAAAAACAGAATGGCTGTACACCAATTAAAATGCTTAAACCTTTCAGGAGACAAATGAGCCAAGGATATAAACAGACTGTACTCAGAAAAGGAAATGTCCACAGCCAATGAAGCAGTAAAACTTCTGAAAAATTCTTAACATCCAGTGCTGGTGATGGTGTGGGAAAATGGCCAGTCATATGCCTATGGTGGAACAGCCAGTTGATATGGCCTTTTAGAGAGCAATATGGTTGACACCAATATGTAATACAATATTACAAAATGTAAGTGTCCCATGATCTAGGGGATTTCACTTCTAAGAATCTCTCCTGAAAGAATGTTAATGTATGTGCACGTGCGTGTGTGTGTGTGTGTGCGCATGTGTGTGCGTTCATTACAGAAAGTTTGGTACTAGGAAAAAAACTGGAATCAAGCCGTAGCAAAATGAATGAAGGCGCTACGGTATTATGGTATATCCTTACAATGGAACACCAAGTAATAATTTTTAATGTATTGTAGTAATTTTTTAAATGTACTGACAAAAAACCAGAACTAATAATATAGAAGAATGGCAACACGCATTTGATAATTGCTTACTAATCGCCAAGTACCCAGTATATTTGTTTTATTTCTACAGGATCACAGGGGGGGAAAAAGGGTAGTTGAATAAAATGGCGAAGGGCAGAGATTCCGGATCCAGACCACCTGAACTCTAAAACCAACTCCACATAGATTAGCTGTGGGACTCTGGACAAGTTACTTCAATGTTCTGTGCCTCAGTTTTTCCTCCTGTCACGTAGAGATAATAACAGTACGTATACCTCATAGGGTAACAGTGAAAAGCGTAGTACACTAAAGCTCTTAGCATAATGCCTGGCGGATACTTAAGCACTCAGTACATTATCTGAAAACATAAAAGAGCTGCTCTTTATTCTGTTCTCACTCTGTGCCAGGCGCCATGTCTAAATGGGTACAGGGCTAGTAGTGGCAGAGCCAAGCACCTCCATTCTACGTCCTGTACAGCAGTGATTCCAAATTCCACGCTGGTGAGAATGTGCGCAGACTGAGTTTCTGCTGCTGGTGTCCACGGTCTGTCCCCACACCACACCCTGCCAGGCTCCTCGCTGCAGCATGGGTGGGCTAGCTACCCTCCGTCAGTACCCGTGGCCTGTAGCCCACATGGGCATGGTCCCTCCTGGTCTCCCCTTCTCCAGGACCAAGGGGGCCAGGCCACAACCTCTCTGTGCTGCTGGAGGGTCAGGCACGTCTGTAGGTCAAGCTACTGCATCCAGTCGTTCCCAACTGCAAGCTCCAGGCCTGGCCACAACCCTTGACTCCTGGTCAGTCTGTCTACTTCCTGATCACCTTCAATGTATTAGAATGAGTAGTTTTGTACAACAAATATTAAGCCTTTTTTCCTTATTTTTACCCCTAATCTAACCTCCATGGACGAAATCGCAATTCTTGAATTTAACTTTTTCACTTCTGGACCCCCAGCTGATGACACCATCAGTCGAGAGGAGGGCATCCACCTCTCCTCCTCAAGCTGAGTTCTCAACTCCACCTAAACACCTGTGAACACTGCGTGGACAGAGGTGGCTCTAGTGAGCTTGTCCCCTGTGTTCCTCTTCCTCCAACCAGGTTCCAGAGCCTGGCTGCAGAAGACCACACCTTCTGTCATATCATCATTTTTCTGTCTTGCCATTTTGTTGCATGCTGGTGTCACATTCCACTACGTCAGTATTTCTGGAACGTGGCAGGTGTGAAGCTGATTAGAATTGGTTACGCGGGGCATTTCAGCTACTGAGAAAATCATGAGATTTAGTCAAACTTTTGGTTCTCAAAGAGGGCTCAGCATATTCCCTGAGAATGTGAAGTAGAAAACTTTGCTAAATGGAGTTAAAACCCAACCAAAACAAAACAAAAAAGGGACTCTACTGTACTATCTATACAGTAGCCCCCCAATTTAAGAATTACATCCTCTGGGAAAAAAAGTCAGTTTTGACCCATGCACATGAGCATTTAAGATAGGTCCACAAAGTTCAAGAAAGCTACCCTGCTTCCAACAGTCTAAAGACTCCCTGCCTCAGCATCGTCCCAAGGAGGTGAAAACCACAACCAGTTACGTGCCTTCCCCTAAGGCAGGGTTGACATTTTAGAACAGATAATTCTTCATTGCGGTAGGCTGTCCTTGCACTGCAGAATGTTTAGCAGCGTCCCTAGACTCACCCACCGATGCCAACAGCACTCCCCACCCCAGCTATGATAACCCAAAAAGTGCCAAGGCATTGCTCAGTGTCCCCTAGGGACAAAATCACTTCCGGTTGAAGACCACTGCCTTTCGGGGCCATTGAGACTGGTCCCAGCCTGCCTCTACATCCCTGAGCAGCACATCCTTTTCTGGGCTCATTGCCACACGCCCTCCCCCGCACTGGTTCAGTATGTCCCCCTAGTCTGACTCTTCTCCACCCTCTCCAACCCCCCCAGCCTCCCACTGGGAACGCATGAGCAGCCATCAGCAAACAGCCTCCACACCTTCATGGAATATTCCTTGCTCTAACCCTGGACTTAAGGATGCTGTTCCCTAACAGACTTCTCATATGGCGTGACGGGTTCTTCTCTCTTACCCACATACTCCTCTTTGCCAACTCCAAACCACTTCCCCTGCAACTTCCCTCAAGAAACGCAGCCCCTTAGAATATGGGTTGGCAAGCCTGTGGGCCAAATGTGGCCCACCACCTGTTTTGGTACAGTCTGTCAGCTAAGAATGATTTTCACATTTTTTTTAATGGCTGGGGGAAAAAAATCTAAAGAATATTTCATGACATGTAAAACTCAAATCTCAGTGTCCATAAATAAAGTCTCAGTGGAAGGCAGCCACACTCATTCTCTAGCCTGTTTTCTATGGCTGCTTTTATGCTACAAAAAAAGCATAAAAGCAGCCATAGTTGCAACAAAGACTGTCTGGGCTGCAAAGCTTAACATATTTATTACCTGGCCCTTGACAGAGAATATTTCCAACCCATGACTCTGAGGAATGTGGGAGTCGTCTGTACCATCTACTTCCAAGCTGCTGTCACCATCCACTACCCGCCAGGTCACTCTTCCATGTGTATTAAAATATACACATGACTGAAAGCTGGATGGCACAACTGCTAACATGAACGACTAAATGAAGTTCAAAATTACCTCTATGGGTTAGAATGTTGTGTGGAACTCAACAGGATGAAATTAAACTTTATATATTATAAAGTCCCATGCCAAGTTCATTGCCAGAGAGATGGATATACAGAGCAGCAAGAAGACCCAGTGTGTGTTGACAGAGGTAAGAACCAGGATGAAGAGGGAAACATTATAGGGAAATTCTATCCATATAGTGAAAGGCTAAGCGCCAACAGAGCTACCACATCATAGAGCAAATTTAGACCAGGTGACTTTACTAACAAGCCAAAAAGTCCAAAGACAGAATGGGGTGCCTCAGGGAGGAGAATGTCCGAGGCTGAGTACACGGAAAGGGCTTCTGGTCTGGGCTTGACAACCCTGAAGACTTTTTAGTCCTAACATTATATACTATTACAATTTAAACCAGAGACACTGGCTCTTTTGATGATTAGATGCTAAAAATAACTTTCTTGGTAAAACAATGAAAGCACCGATATTTTTCTTCCAATCAGATCTGTAAATTTAATCGCAAAGGTGAAACTCACCATGGCACACATAGTCACAAGAGGTACTTTTAGGTGGCAGATGACCAATAAACTCATACCTTATTTGGTAAATGCTCACTGTGGACTTCTATTTCTTCAGAAGAGCAATGTGAGTTTTGAGGCTTACTCGTCCTTATTTAAGCACATAGCCTAGCCGGCCTAAGTCTGTAAGAAGACTGGGGGATTTTCTCCTGTTCGACTCTCCTTGATTTTTATATTAACCCGAATAAAAATACACATACATGGTATGTAAACAAATTCCCTGTCTAAAAAGTCAGAAGCACAAATCTCACTCATCTCACTCAATGACTACGTTTAGGAACAGTAGGGTGGCAAGTGGTTCTATACGGTTCGGACATTGAGCGGCAAAGGCCAAAGACTCAGGTTTAACCCAGGGCTTAGCTCCCTAGTCCTGAGATTCATCACAAGGCACCAAGCCCCTGACTCTTTTCTCATCTGTAATGTGAGGGTAATGATACTTGCCCTGCCTGGATCCTACAGAGGACCATCATGAGAATCCAATTCAAGTGACAGAGAAGAACCACCTGAGCGCAGAGTGCCATATACAGTTTAGGACAACGTGAATCTCTACCCTGTAACATAGCTCTACCTTCTTTTCAGAAGTATTGGCATTAGTTGGGACACAGAGTAATACAATTCAGCCTAAAATTCTTCATATGTGACATAGGCAGGCATGTTGCTACAAGTTAGCGGTAAGCAGGGCCGGAACGTTCGCACAGATGAAGAGTAATCTAGGTCAGGCATGCGTCTGTGTCTTTCAAGGTCTACGGGGAATAGAGCACAATGAACTTCTTGATTCTAAGGTAACGTTTTGAGGCACAGATGCTGAGCAGGTGACTAAGCTATGCACGCAGGGATTGCTTCCCAATTTGCTTATCGTCACACTTTCCCTCTATCCTACTCCCACTTCTGCCAAAATTACGGTGTCATTTTGGGGCCACAGGGCAAAATCCCTCCAACAGGCTACATGGATGAAGCCACTTCATAATCATCAATCTGAAAACCTTTACCTTTCTTGGTAAGCAGGAAAGTGTATTTTTCTTAAACAAATGCTATGAAATTTACATTAAAGTAATAATTTCATTAAAATGAAAAATCAGTCCTATTTGAAAACACTGAGGCAGGAACATTCAGAGGACCATCTGTGGCCTCCCGTTCCAGATCCCACCAAGCCCAGAGGCTCAAAACTGTGCCCAGGAAGGTCCACTCCACTGCTGTTACCTTTGCCAACATATCACAAGGTGTGGTCACCTGAACTCACAACACACCTTTGAAAAGTGTAAAAACAAGAAACAGAACAGAAACAAACATGACCCAAGTCAGACAGAGCAAAAGAACACCAAATGCTGCTAACAAGGCCTTCTAACTCCTAGCTTCAGCCTCTTTGGTGCTTTTAAACCGATTTTTCAGCCCACTGTGTACACTTTCCTTAACTCTCTCCATGTTAATTTCTCAAGCTATTAGCCAGAGGCAGCACTACAGAGAGCTTCCAGGGCCCTCTGAGCACCGCCTGAGTTTCTTGAAGATCTTGGATGACAAAGTACAATGTTCATAGTAGAGGTTCTCATTCCTCAGTCCGTTCAGAAGTTTTGGTCTTCTTTTCACTAAAATAGAGATTGCTATACACAGACTCTTAGAGACAGAAAAACCTGTAGATGGAGGGCTAGGTGATGGAGAAGGGTGTCAACATGGACCATGCCTTGCACATCACTCGCAGACCGATGTCCTCCTTCTCCTTCTGTAATAGGGGGCACCCAAAGGCCTGGACCGGTTCATGTTCCAGTGATCCCATGAGTACCAGACTGCTCAAGTCACTTCTTGGTAGTGGTGGGGATGGGGTGGGTGTCCCCTTAGGGATAGAGCGGAAGGGACATATGTGGATGGTGACAGACCTCACTATCTTAAGGTCACACCACTTATATTCTTCTACACCAAGCAGCCTCCTGACCTACATTTGGCTCCCAGGTGGATCTCCACGATGGGGGGGAAACGCTTCAGTCAAGTGATGCGAGCAGGGTTTCCGCCAGCAGCAGGAAGAGGTGCACTGGCAACCAGTGTATCTGTCAGCCTCAGTGGAGTTGGCTGTCATGGACTGGTCCACAGAGTCCCACCATCCTAGTGAACTGAGAGCATCCATTTGGGAAGATATAACTGGACCCAGGCCCCAGAGCAGCATGGCCATCCTTTTGCTGCACCTCTGTTTTATGGAACCACTTCTGAGCTCCTATAGATTTTGTCAAATTTTATATTTTGGACATACATAATTTCTCATGGGACTGTCAATCTATTTCTTTTTATGTCCTTGTCTTCATTCTTACCTTCTCCCTGCCCAGATGGGAGGGTCACAGGAATGGAGATCATACCTTTTCTATGTATATGTCTTCACGGTTTCAAACAGTCCTGGCCTATAACAGACACTTAATAAAAAAGTATGCTGCATGACTGACTGAATGAATGATGGCATCAGTATTTACTGAAGTTATATGAAAGCACATATTTGTTCCATTTAACTCAACCTCAACCATGTATTATCATGAGTACCTCAGACTCTATCGATCTCGCATTCGTGTGGTGGCATACCATTTATTTCTAGGCCAAAGTTTTGTGTTTTGGATTCTTTTCTAGTTGATAAAGCACAGCATTTCTACACAGGTTATTAACCGAGATGCTAAATAATATGAAAACACAAGTGGGTGAAGATGAGTTCACGGCGTTAGTAAGACCAAGTCTACGCATGTCACCAGGGCCACCTCGCCCCTGGGAAGTTCCGGGGTAATTAGGGGTGATGGTTTAATGGTAGAGAAGAGGCAGGGAGCAGGAGAGGCGGGGATGGTCAAGGGCACCGGTGGGGTTGTGGCCTCGCTCCCTCTTTCCGGCATCCTCGCGCCCCTCTCCGCGTCTGGGTTAATACTTACTTTTCAGGAAGATCTCGCACTTGACTGGCCTTGAAGTCGGGAGCCGACGGGGAGCAGGGGCTGGACGGAGGCGACAGAGGACTCTTGATGCTCTGCACCGAGTGCCTGCGGCTCCGCCTGCGGTCCACGCCCTGGTGCTCGCCGCCCGTGCCGGAACACACACTGGCCCTCCTCCGGTCCCGGCACCCGCTGGGGGGTGGTTCAGCCGTCTCGTCGCCATCCTCGAGCCTGAGTGCCACCTGGAAAAGCAGAGAGCACCCAGCGCGAGCTCAGACCTGACAGCCTTTCACAGTCCCGCCCCAATGAGCACTCTGCGCCGTCTCTTCCCATCCTGTGGCTGCGGCTTCTCCACAAGGTCATCACAACCACACGCATCCTAAAGCGCCACCTGCAAACCAAAAGATGCTCGCCACTGTGTGATTTTCCCAAACGGATACAAAAAGGTCAACTGATGTCACGAGAAGACCTGAGAAATATTTTGTAATTAGATGGGCTCTTCACTCTGCGGCCCAGCACTGCCCTTTCCGAGGTCATCTCTCGAGGGCGCCCCCCGCCCCGCCCCCACCGCCTTTGCTCTTCCCTGGTCCAGGAGGCGGAGTCTCTCCTGACGCCCAGCGGCAGCCAGAAGCCCCGGAGTTCCTGACAGTTTCGGAGCTCGCCTTCCCAGCGAGGCTGTTCAGAAGAGCACAGCAAGGAGAAAGGCGGGAGCCACAAACGAGGTGAGCCGAACGGCCTCACCTGCAGGTCTTTTGAGAGGCCTGACTTTAGATCCCCGCGCACCGCGGCTCTCACGGAACCCTCTGCAGCCTGGTCTCAGGAGCCTGCTTGTACTTGCAGTCGCAAAAATAGAGACCAGAAATACACTGGACCTCTAGAATTACGTTTTTAACAAAAATTTCCTCTTAAAAGCACTTACACTAGGAGCCCTGCTTCTAGTTGGGTGGTACCCTGTCCAAAGGCCCAGCTCGGCCCTCTCCTAATCTCCTCTATCCTGGACCCTACTCCATGGCTCTCTCAGCTCACATTAACGCCCACCATCTCTATGCATACGCTTCTCTTTATTGGAGCTCTCTCTTCTCAACCATGGGTTACACCTATCTGTATCTCCAGCTTCTTTAATTATTTTTATACCTACCTTCTCAAAAACTACACGGTCAGACGAGCACAAGTTATCGCTGACTAGACCTCTGTGTGGCTGCCTGGGCCACTAGTGGACCAAGGGTGACCTGCAGCAAATTGCTTGCCTGAGAGCCTCTCTCTCGGCAAATGAGGCTAAGAGGATTGCATTTTCAGGTTTTTGGTAAGAAAACTTATCTAACATATATAAAGCAGCTAGGGTAGGGCTTTCCCTGTGGCTAGTACTCAATTAATATGACCATTCTTCCCCAACATAGGCCCTCGGATAAAAGGGCCTAGGATGCCCACAAATTCCTCCATCACACAGGTCAGGCCACCTCGCACACCAGGTGGGCCAGGCCAAAGCAAGTCCAGCAGTCTCTCTGATGTGGCACCCAAGGACCCACATGGTCCCCGGACCCCAAAGGTACATATTTTCCAGGCTTGTGTGTGCTCTTGGTCACATTTCACAACGTGGTCCTGACAAGTGAGAAAATGGAGAAGTAATATAAAGACCCAGATGGCTAACCATGCTATTTGGCTTTGACATCACCTGTCTACATAAAACCTGGCTACTGCAAAATCAGTGTTCTCCTCTGTCCAAAGCATTGATGCCAACTGTGTTCACATAGCAAGGTGAGCTTGGCTTAGTCAGGGCTAGATTGGCCACTCTCATCCTGTTCACGAGAATGGACACCTGAGATGCACGGCCTGTTTCTCAGGAGTGCAGCCTCCCTTGATCTGCTCCATCTCCAGTTTCTTCCAGTTCTAGCTTTTGGGTGAGACTGATTTAGTGAAAACTCTTCTATCTACATGCCAGATACATTCTATAACAAACTCCCAGATAGATGAAGACAATTTAATAATATTTTGACTATTCTGTTCCCTTAGAATTTACAAGTCAGACATAATTTGGGGAGGTTTGAGGTAAGAATTGATAAGAGTTCAGAAAAAGCTCTATTGTTACAAAATCTCACTGGAAAGTCTGTTTCCTGGGGGAGGGGGGTGCGGCACAGGGGGGTCTGCGGTATAACTGCAAGAACTAAGAAAGAAGTTATATATTTGGTTAACCACTTTTATCATCTCAACTTTAGCATTTTAAATGGCATTCTCTGGGGAAAGTTTGAGAATGATTATACACCTAACCAAGGAGAGTATTTTAAAATATTACTAGCCAATTATTTTTTCTTCATTTTTAGATGTACAAATTCTAGACCATTTGAACTTATTCTGACCTGAAGTATTGATTCTGCTTCTAATTAAGCACACATTTGGAATGATAAGATTAGGGGATAAAGTAGAGTTCAGATATTTCTAATTCCTTGCCTAACCTCAGAGATGCAAGGATCAAATAGCATTCCACTCACAGTGCCTTTCAGAGAAGTACACGGAGTGTGCACAAAGTGAAATCTACTTTAACTGCCTTTTGTCAAGGAAGATGGAGACAATCAGAAAGTTTACATGAAAAGTCTTGAAAGACTATCAAAATGACACCATAAGAGGGAATTCAGTGAGGGCTGTCTAAAGTTCAGATCCTCAACAAAACATCCATCCCCTTAAACAAAGAAAAGGGTGCATGGGGGCGGAAGGTAAATGGGGCTCAGAATCCCAGGAGATCCAATGGCAGTCTCGAGCTTGGCAGTCAGGAATGCTGTAACATGAAATTTGGGGCTGGTCTTCACTCCTGGTTTTGTTTTTACAAGAAGAATTTTAGAATCACCAGTGTCCACTGATGATAGGAAGAGAGACGCACTTTCACGTACAGGGCCTTGATGGCAGTTCCAAATTCTTCAGATACTAGGGAGCACTATGGATTAGAGTCAAGTCCACTAAGGGCTGGAAAACACCTGGAGAGAACAGCACTTATCAAGAGACTTATTCAGAATCTGTGGTGTCAGATCTAATTAACTACAAGTTCAGTGTCCTCCATGGGACCCAAGGTGAGATCAACCATGTCCTGAACAATCTCTAATCTCACCCAAATGATGGAGTATTTTGTTTGCTGGACTCCTCGTCAGATACCTTCTGACTCTTTTAATCAAATGTAGAACACAGGCTTCCCTGGTGGCGCAGTGGTTGAGAGTCCGCCTGCCGATGCAGGGGACACGGGTTCGTGCTCCAGTCTGGGAAGATCCCACGTGCCGCGGAGCGGCTGGGCCCGTGAGCCAGGGCCGCTGAGCCTGCGCATCCAGAGCCTGTGCTCCACAACGGGAGAGGCCACAAAAGTGAGAGGCCTGTGTACCGCAAAAAAAAAAAAAAAAAAAAAAAAAAAAATGTAGAACACTCTATAAAATCAAGATGAGGAGCAAGCAGGTTCCTCAGCCAGCACTGATTGCTTGCACATCCCACCCCATCTTATCAAGAAAGCTGTGAGGAGTGGACTAAGGTGGCATCTGTGACAACTTCTACCAGTCTTTGAGGCCACTGAATGATCTAAACATTCTTTTTAAATTTTTGTGGAAATTTTCAAACATATACAAAGACTTTTGTGCTCATCACCTATGACAGTTCAACAACTATCGACCCTGGGCAATCTTGCCTCATTTACTACCTGCCACCAACCCCACAGCCAGATTTTTTTTTTTTTTTTTTTTTTTTTTTGCGGTACGCGGGCCTCTCACTGTATGGTCTCTCCCGTTGAGGAGCACAGGCTCCGGACGCGCAGGCTCAGCGGCCATGGCTCACGGGCCCAGCCGCTCCGCGGCATGTGGGATCTTCCCGGACCGGGGCACGAACCCGTGTCCCCTGCATTGGCAGGCGGACTCTCAACCACTGCGCCACCAGGGAAGCCCAGCCAGATTTTTTTGAGATAAATCCCAGATCATATAATTTCACTCATTAATATTTCAGTATATATCCCTAGAAGATAAGGATTTTTAAAACCCATAACCACATACCACTGTCCTGCTTAAAATAATTTCTTAGTATCATCAAACATTGAACAATCTGACCGTTCTTAATGGAGGTCAAAATCTATTAACATTTCTTTGAGTTTACGTTGTTATACTACTATTAACCTCCATGACAGGCAGCCATCTTTACACAGCAGATGTTATCATTTTCCAAATTGCTATCCCACATTTTCTTTTTAATTCATACCTATACATCTTGATTCAGCTTTTAGGTGAAGTGGATGCCAGTGCTAGTACCATTTCAAGAAGAAACTATGCTGATGACAGGTTGTGGCAGATGATTATAGCACTAGGTTCCCAGGGAATCATGCCTCTCTGTTTCCTTATCCTTGTGTAGCCCTCTCCTACAATGAGTCAACAATTTTCCATGTGACTTGCTTTGGCCAGTGGAACATCAGAAGACATAGATGCCTCAAAAGTGTTTGCACTTTGAGACTTGTCCTTCTGAAATGCTGCTACACGTGAAGAAGTTCGGGCTAGTCCGCTGAAGACGTATGGCCCAGCCAACAGCAGCACCAAATGCCAAACCAGGTGAATGAGACCATCTTAGACCATTCAGCCCCAGTCAAGCCATCAGATAACTGTAGCTCCCTGAGAATCTTTCAGGTGAACCAGGCCCAAATCTCTGACCCACAGAATCATGAGCAATAATTGCTGTTTTAAGACCAGTCTTTTTGGCATATTTGTTATATAGCAAGAGCTAACTGATACACATTTTAAAAACCCCCTATGATAAAGGAAGAATTTTAAGAGATTGGCTCTATAAGTTATTTATTCCTGACAGTAACAGTCACCCCCTTACCCCCAAAGTCTTCATCCCTAAGATGCCTTTGCCATTACTAGGACCACATTTTCAGAATCAAAAGCTAGAACACAATCTGACAAAAGACTTTTTATTTTGATTCGTGAATTTACATATTTCAAAAATCATTCAAAGCTATAAAAATTCAAATGAATTTAATTAAACATGGATTAAATCACCTTTCTAAAATGGAATTAAATTACATGGAATTCAGCATTCCCCAGAAAGTCCAGGACATATGGTCACCAGACATCCTCCACTATTAAGAAGAATTCTAGAAACCCTACCAAGGTCTCTACAATGGCTTGAAAACATTCATAGTCTATTGTGAGGAAAATATTGGCACTGCTTATAGGCCTCCTTGCTGCCCTTGCATACAATGAACTTAGTTGTCCTGTGGCACTAAATATTTTTAAAACTGCATTAATTTTCAGAAAGGAATAAAAATCCTGACTCTACCTGGTACCCCAAGCATTCAGTAATCACCTTGAGTGATTACTCAAAGCATCTCCCCTTTAAGGTAGCTGATTTCTGATTAAATCATGCCCTTCCTTCAACCCAGCGTCTGTTAATAAAATGTGCGATATTTAAAAGAGACCTTCATTCAAGCGCTTACTGAACTTCTACTCTGGGGAGGTGTGCTGCTGGGCACAGGGGTTAAAGAGGAATGAGACAGATGACAAAGGCAAACAGATAGACAAGTGCGACCTGAGGACTGTTCAGTCTGAGGTGTGGACACAGACAAGTGCTCCTTCCTGGGTTATAAACAAGGTGCAGGTGACAAGTAGCAGGAACTCCTTTTACCTTGTGAAAGAGGCCTTGCGGACGAGGGGATATCTCAGATGACTCCTACAGGAGGAGGAGGAGTTTGCCAACCTGAGAATGGGAAGGAAGAGCACTCCAGGCAAAGCAAGGAGAATGGATAAAGGGAAGCTCCCTGATGACCTGCCTTTCACGTTCAAGAAACAGAAGAAGTTGAGTGTGGCTGAAACTTCAGAGACATCTTAGGAATGACCCGAGACAGGCCATAGAAGCACGAAGGTCACAGACGGTGTTAGCTCTCGTACCAACTCAGAGAATTTGGGCTTCATCCCATGGGCTGTGAAAAAGATTTTAAGGTTTTTCATTCATTCATTCATTCTTCACTCCTGTTTATTTTCTTAAATAGAGGAATGGCGTAGTCAGATCTGACTTCCAGGAGGATCCCCTGTTTTCAGTTGCAGGGAGTTAGGAAGAGGGAATAAGCAGAGAAGCCTCCAGGGGATGCCACTTTGCAGGTGCCAACCTCTCCAGGCCCTGCCCGTCATCACACCTCCTTTCAACCCTTCACACCTGCCAAACCTGCGCTCCTCCACTACTCTCCCCTCTGTCACTGTCCTTCTTTAGGCCACCACCTCAGATGGGCCTTCCTCCCCCGTCTCAGTGTCCCACCTCTACCTCATCCTGTCTCTTTTCTTCATAGACACGCCAGCAATCTTGGATCCTCAGCTTAATCACGTACTTTGATCACTGTCTGCACCCCATGAGAACGTGCATCCCCTCAGGACACTGGTCTTGTCTATCTAGTTTGCTGCTGTGTCCTGGGGCCTAGAATAGTGCCTGGCACATAGTACGTGCTCAGTAAAGTTCTGTTGAATGAATGGATTCACAGAGGAACAAAAGAGTGAGAAGATATTGCAATAATCCAGGCAAGCAATGATGAGGGCCTGAGCTAGGGGAATGGAGAAGAAATCACACTTTTCAGCAATCGGACTGCCGAGCGTGGGGACAGAGGAGAGAGGAGGGAGTCCAGGACAGCTCCGGGTTTGTAACTTGGGAGACTCTGCGCTTTGTGGAGACGGAGAAATGAACAGATTGTGCGGGATTTTTGTTTTTGTCATGGGAGAAAAATAAAAGGTTTCGTTAGGGCTGGATACATGTCACGTGCAGCCTCCAGGTGGCTGCGACTGACATAGTCTGAGTTCCTCTGGCATGTTCCGTGTCCCTTCCTGTGCCATCACATTTAGCTGCTGGGGGAACCAGCCACCTGCTTGTCTTAGACCACATCATGAAAGTTGCTTGGGGCAGGGACAGATCTTCTAGCTCTGTATTTTCAGCCCTAGCAGAGCATGTGACATACCCTCAATGAATGAATGAACGTAATACAAAAAGACAAGCAGGCAGAGGGTCAGGCAGCCAGGAGTCTTGGCAGGAAGCTCAGGGTCAAGGTATCAGCCACCAGCCTCAAAAGCTGCTGAATTCACTGGGTGAATCATAGTGCAGGCTGCATGTACTGAGAGAGGAGGAGGTCTGATAAGGAAACCCCAACACTGAAAGGGAAGAGACAGAGAAGAAAGATCCACGGGAGGAACATCGAGGAGGAACAATCAGAGAGGTACCCTAGAGACATCCATAGACATAGTCGCCGGGAGTGCGTTCTACAGGAGCAACTTACAAAAGTGGTTTCATGACCACCAGCATCATCTTTTTATGATGCTAGCATAACAGTGATGCCCAAGCTACTAGGGACGGCATACAGAAAAGGAAGAAAGGAAGAGGGCGGAGGCTGAGAGGGAGGCCAATCTTACTTATGACTACTTGCGTAAAAATCCTAAATAAATTAGTATCGAACAGAATTCCAACAGCACACTTTACAAAAGAACACATCATGACCAAGTGGGTTACAGTCCAGGAATGCGAGGATGGTTAAAGGATAAAAGGAAATAAAGTAAATAAACAACTTAAAAATCTCAAAAAAGAACAACAAAGTAAACTGAAAGAAAATTAAAGAGGGAAATTATAGAGATAAAAACGTTTTGAGTTACAAAACAGAAGAGCACTGAAAATCATACGTAAGTCAAAATTAACAACAACGACAAAACAGACAAACCACTAGTTACCCCAGAGGAAAAAAAGGGAGAAATTGCAAACACAAAAATTAACAAAGGAAAATAACTTCTGAACAAGAGGAAATTAAAAACATTCCTAAGAGACTATTTATATATCTCTTTAGTAATCAGTTTAAAAATCCAGATAAAGTGGATAATTTCCTAGGAAAATATGATTCAGAAAAACTGATCTACATAAAGATAGGAAGTTTAAATAGACCAATACCCATAGAAAAAACATACTTACCAAAGATCTCTTGCCTCCAACACACACACACACAAACACACACACTCCTCCTCTGCCCCATCATCATCATCATCACAGGTCCACCCAATATCCCAAGGGAATTCTATCAAATAATCAAAGACCAGAGAGAAAGAAGAAAAACGTCTAAATATTTTTACAAAGCGAGTATAGCATTGATATGTAAACATAAAGAGTATTGGGCACGCGCGCGCACACACACGCAGAAAAGAACGGTCATGGTAGCATTGTCATGGCAACAAAACTGTAACCAGCCGACATCCATCAAGAGAAGAGCAGATAAATAAATTGGGATATATTCATCAGCAGTGAAAGTGAACGAACTAGAACTTCACATAACAACATGGGTAGGTCTCAAAAACAATAAGCAAAAAGAGAAACTGTAGGAGGACACCAAAGGTATGGTTCCATTCATAAAAAGACAAAATTAGTATGTTGTTTAGGGATACAGACAGGGAGGAAGGAGTTAAAACAGCTGGGCTGTGATCCCTCCACTCCTTTTGTAGTAGTGATGCTTCTGCGGAAACAAAGAAAACAATGACCCCATCTAATCTTTTGTAAATATGCTAATAACTAGACTATCTAACAAACAGCCTGATGATATTTGCTAAAATGAGAGTTCTTGTTTCTGGAATGCCCTTAATTAGCAGGGTAGGATTGGCTAAGGATCGCCTACACTAAATAAACACAGAATTTATGGATTTATACGCCATGACTCTCTGGACTATGTAGTAGAAAGCCTTCATAGTTATGAAGCAACTTACTCACTGGGCGAGGTGACGCGTGAACCACACTTGGAGACCTCATCTATTGTTCTGGGTCAGAAAGCACATGTCTGATATATGAATAAAAGACCTGGGAGTCACAGGTCTCTGCACCTCTGTATTCTGGAAATGATTAGCCTAGATAGATTAGTATAGCTCTGCTATAGGTAGCAAGATCTCAGATCTGTCAACTCTTATTTGATAATCTGATCCTTTGCGTTAGCTCACAGAATAAGTTATTTTCAGACAAAATTATTTAAAAAAAAAAAAAAAAAAGAGGACAGTGCTGGAAATTAGTTGGATGACACCAGGAAGGGCCATCAAGGACACTTCCGAGTTACTGGTAATATTCTACTTCTTAAAGACATGAGTGTATTAGGGCTCTCCAAAGAAACAGAACAAATAGGATATATATGGAGATTCAGTGTAAGGAGTTGGCTGACATGATTATGGCAGCTGAGAAGTACCAAGATCTGTGGTCCAAATGCCTGGGAACCAAGGGAGCCAATGGTGTTAGTTCTAGCCAGAGGTCAAAGGTAAGAGGCAAACTATGTCCCAGCTCATTACCATCAGCAGAGAGTGAATTCTCTCCTGCTCAGCCTTTTGTTCTATTCAGGCCTTCAGTAGATTGAATGAGGCCCACCCACATGGAGGAGGGCAATCTTCACTACTCAGTCTACCAATGTGAATGTTAATTTCATCCAGAAATACCTACACAGACACAGAATAATGTCTGATCAAATATCTGGGCACCCCGTGGCCCAGTCAAGCTGACACATAAAGTTAACCATCACAACGGGTGTTTGTTTTCTTGTTCTTTGAGTGAAACATATAATCTACATTTGTGAATGATATGTACTTAATGTTAAAATATTAAGCAAATGGGGCTTCCCTGGTGGCGCAGTGGTTGGGGGTCCACCTGCCGATGCAGGGGACACGGGTTCGTGCCCTGGTCCGGGAGGATCCCACATGCCGCGGAGCGGCTGTGCCCGTGGGCCATGGCCACTGGGCCTGAGCGTCCGGAGCCTGTGCTCCGCAACGGGAGAGGCCACAGCGGTGAGAGGCCCGCGTACCGCAAAAAAAAAAAAAAAAATTAAGCAAATGCCATTTGACAAAAGGAAGACGGTGAACACAGGACATCTTTTAAAACATTTGGCATGAATGGAAAGAGGAAGATGGGGAGGTAGCTTGAGAGTCAGGTAGACTGGAGAGAAAGTATGCCCTGAAACCAGAAGTAGTCTTCTGGGGGAGGTATCCAGGCTACTTTTCAAAATGCTCTCCCAGTTGGTTCACTAGTAGGCAATTCACCTGCATTATGCTATCTTCTGATATACACTGACCACACAGAATCCAAAGTTATGATAATATAAGCCCCTGGTTGAGCAGACTCTCAGAGATTGGAGCTCTGATCAGGGGGAAGGGGGTAAAGAAAGGGAGGTATATGTACTGGGAAATGTCCTTCTACCTTGATGTGAGCCAACTGTCTTTAGTCCCTTCCTTCTCCATCTTTAGTATTCTTACTTAATTCCTACTTTATCCTGTCTCTTAGGAGCCATGAGAACATACTCCTCCACCACCCACTGATAATAAAACATGAAAGTGTGGGCAGATTACTGGGTAAGTGAGGCTTCATTAGAGGAGAAGATGCCCAGAGCAGGGGCAAAAGAGCTGGCCAGCTGTGGGAAGCTTTAGGCTCTGACAGCAGATCTCTCTGGCTCAGTTTCCAGTGATTTTTCCTAAGATCATACAAAGATAATTCTGTTCTGTTCCTCAGCTTGTCACTTATTATGACAGTAACTTTAAGGAAGTAATGAGTTACATGTCAGTTTCTCCACTTCTACCCAGTGAAGATCACAATGGAGCCATTCAGCTGGGAAATATCCCTCCTAGGACTCTAGCTGTGCACACAAATTTATGAATAAAGCTGTTCATTATAACAGCATTTATCATTTTCAAAAACTTGGAAGCAATCTAAATCTGAGAAAACAGGGACTGGTTATATGTAGTAAGGTACTTGCATACAGACAGGCTATTATGTTCCTAATAAAATGAAATTCTTGAAGACGATTCAATGACAAAAGTAAATGGTTCCAAAATATTTACTAATAAAGATTCAGTACACAACACTGTATACACACTATTATCTCCAGAGTTAATAGTCTATGCATTTACAAAAAAAGACTAGAAAAACAGACCAAAATGTTAACCACGGTTAGTAATAAAATCATGGGCGGTTTCTTTCTCTTACACTTTTTGGTATTTCCCAAGTAGTCTTCAATGCGTACATACCTTTAGCAAATAAAAAAAACCCACCATGACAAGGTGAGAGAGAAAGCAGAAGAAAGTGAAAAGTTTAGTATCTTTAATAGCACTTTTTCCCCGCATTTTCATTTTGCACTGGACCCTACAAATTATGTAGAACCCTGCCGGAAGTTCCACCCCTATCCGAGGATAAGAAACACGATCTGTGTGCCTCCGTCCCCACCACCCCTCATTCGGAATGAATGTTCTCTAAAATAAAATAGCAATTAATCAATCTGGGCCCACCCTTAGAGTTTCTGACTCAGCGGGTCTGGGGCGGGGCCTGAGAACCTGCATTTTGGCAGTTCCAAGGTGTTGCGGTTGCTGCCACATCACACTCAGAGCCACTGGTCTAGAGTATGTCTCCCTCAGCCTCTGACGTTCGTCCAGGCTGCATGAGGCCCTACGAAAGGCATACACAGATCCTGTTACCTCATAGATGTTCAACTGCTCCACCAAGTCCAGGTCAGTTCCTTTCTTGGTCAAGTGCCGCTGGGACACAGCTGCAATGCCCAGCTCCTCCAGGCAGTCCACCACATCGTAGAAGGTGTCTTGGTCTGGCAATCCTGACAAGGTCTGGATGGAGAAGGAACAGGACACAGACATGTCTTAGGGGACGGTCACAAGCCTCTCAGGGCATGTTTTGCATGGCAGCCAGTGGCCACGAGTATAGCAATGTGGGGCAAAGCAAACAGATGCTAAGTTCATTTGAGAAAAAGCTTCTCCAGTGTGGTAAGCAGAATGAACCCCAAGATTCCGCCCCCTGGGATACAGGTGCTATACAATTCCCGCCCCTTGAGGATAGGGAGGACACTCCCATGATCAGGTGACATTATATGGCAAAGGTGAAAGCATTCTACAGATGTCATTAAGGTCCCAAATCAGTTGATTCTGAGTTAATCAAAGGGGAGAGTAGCCGGGTGGTCCTGACCTAATCACGTGAGCCATTTAAAAGTGGGTTTAGGCCTTTTCTGAGCACAGAGACTAGAAGAGAGATTATCCTGTTGTCCCAGAAGCAGCAGCAAGCCGCCATGAGTTCCACAGCTGCAAGGAAATGAGCTCTGCTAACAACCACAGAAGCTTGGAAGGGGACCCCAAGCTTCAGACGAGACACCAGCCCTGGCTGACACCTTGACTGCCGCCTTGTGAGACTCTTGTGAGCAGAGGACCCAGCGAGGTGGTGCCTGGACCCTGCCCCACAGAAACTGTGAGGTGATAAGCCTGGGATATTTCAAGCTGCTAGATTTGTGGTAACGTGTTCCATGGCAATTGAAAACTAACATACTCAGTGATCAGAAAAACTCCCGTTAAGATTGATCTACCAACAGCTGGAGTGATGACAATTGAATGACTCCCTTATCTTTCAGTTCGGCAGGCCTTCCCCTTGGTCTAAGACATTTAGCAAAACATGAGAAATTTCAAAGCGGCAACCAAGAGACAAAAAGATAACCCAAGAAAGAAAAAGCTGACTTCTCTGTGAGTTCTGCTTCTCTTAAAAGAAGGATGATAGCTCAGATCAGGCCTCTGCTTAGAACCGGAAGGACCCTTGAGGTGATTTACTCAAAGTCCCTTATCTTATAAACGAGGGAGATGAAATCAGGGGAGGGAAGGATTCGCCTGAGGTAACAGGAAGTTACTAAATAATAACTAATAAAACCCTGCCCTCAGACCTGCTATTCCGGTCTCCTTTCCTCACACACCTGTGCCTTCTACACAAACTACTCTGGCCTGAAATTTCAAGGTCTCGACTCCCTATTTATTTCACTATTATTGCATTTCAAAAATGCTCTAAACATGGTGACTTGCCTTGCAAGAAAAAAAGACCAGTAGTTTCTTAAGGATCGTCTCACAGCACCAACTTCTTTTAACACTTCTATTTTGGGGCTACTAATATTGGAAAGAATGTCTCTGCTCATAACCCAAATAATGGCTGTTTTCTTTCTATGCTGAACAAACAGGATACAACTCACTGCTGTTGAGACCAGACACTGAAGAAAAATAACTGGGATGCGACAGCTTAATCCATCAGGGGCCCCAGCAAGGACACAGAACAGGAGGCTGTGAACCAGTCAGCAGCTGTAATAAATAAACAGGTGCTCACACCTCAGTGGCCAAGTGTGGAAGCACACACAGGGGTCTGCAGATGCGGGGCAAGGCAGTCACTGCTGCATTAGCAGATAGCAGTCCACTGAGTTAACTGAAAAAGTACACACCTGTCCAAAGAACCCTCTCATCAGAACAAGTCCATCTTTTGGTTTTAGTGAAAACTCCAGAACTTGTTAAAAGATGAGGAGAGGGAAATGGTGATAGAAATGCCAGGGCAGGGCTAATGATTGGAGGTGCCCTGACTGACTGCTGACCTGCCAATCACAGGTGAGTAGACATTCAGGGCTAGATTCAAAACTTTCTACACCGCAGTGGGGGGTGGGGGGTGGGGGGTAGGATGGGCACAGAGAGGGGCCTCTGGCAGTCTCCTCACCTCCCTGTTCCCCTCCTTTCTTCTTCCCTATTTTCCCTGCTGAGAGTCAACTGAGGTTCCTTCTCTCAGAAGTTTCCAGGAGGTTAAATTCCTGGACCTAGTCCCCATTGCCTTAGCAAGCCCAACCACGATGGGTTGGTGGGGAGATTTCTATTAAATAATTAGGTCTGTAGAACCAAACAGGTCAGAGAGCCCTTGCTTAATAAGAGGCCCAGATCTGAGGGTACTGACTGAGAGGACATCTGTTATTTCCACGGTGAAAATGTGGGCTTGAGCCACACCCACGTCCCACCACCTCTCATGGGTGGCTGCAGGGGAGCTGGCCTTCCACCACGATCAAAGACAGCTTCTCCAGTCCATGGCCATACCACCCTGAATGCGCTTGATCTTGTCAAAGACAGCTTCGTTCTCCGCCTGCACGGGGAGGGGACTGTGCAGCCCAGAAACACACTCACGTCTTTTCAGCTGATTCTCTGACACGTTCAGCAAACGCTGCCACACTCCCACCCCTCCTGGGCCCTGTCCTCCCATTTCTACCCTGATGACCACTGCTAAGGTGCCTATTTCTGGCAAAGGAGGCAGCCACTCCAGAAAAGTCTATGAGCAAATGTCTCTTGACGCCTTCACTCTCAGACGACACTCAGGACCCCCTTCCTGGTTTCTCTCAGACCTTGTCTTGCCAGGGTTTGTGACAAGTAAATCTTTACAGCCTCTCTCAGAGGGAGAAATCTCTGTCCTAAAGGACATTTTATTTTCCAGTCCCTGGGTTTTCACTGATCCCATCAAATCTTTCTTGTGGGGTAAAACCAGTACGGTGAAAGCCTGTACACAAGTGTTCATAGCAGCAGCATCTGTGAAAGCCAAAAGCTGTGAGCACCCAAATCTCCTTCAGTAGATGAAGAGATAACAAATGGCGGCATATTTATATTATACAATGGCACACCATACAGCAGCAGAAAGGAGCAAACTATTAATATGCGTGGTAACATAGATGAATCTCTAAGGCACTGCGCTGAGTGAGAGAAGCCAGCCTCGAAGGGTCACATCCTGCATGATTCCCATTTTTTAAATAATAGAACTAGAGTGATAGAGAATAAATCAGTGGTGGCCAGGGGCATGAACAGGTGATCAGGATGTCATTATAAAAGGATAACATGAGCGAGATTTGAGGGGAGATGGAGCCGTTCTATATGCTAATTGTGAAGGTTATCCATAACTATATATGTGTTAAAACTTACACAGCTAAATACCAAGAGGAAAAATTCAATTTTACTATGTGGTAACAATATAATCGAATCTAAAAACAAATGCTCAGTGTGAATCCCATCAGGTAACTCACCCGCTGGCTCCGCTAGAGCAGCTTCCCTCCCCAGGGCTCCCTGGGGTCACCTTCCCTGACCGCTCCAAGCCAGCCCCATGGTAATGGCTCTTATAACTCATCCCCCGCCCCCCACCTGCTTCATCTGATTCTACAAGGTGGTCAATATCTGAGCCCCCAAAGCGGGGAATCCCACCTAGGCGATTGCAGCTGGATCAGGACAGGGCACCACGCAATTTCAGCTTGCAGGGTGAGAAACGGTGCGTTTCTGACACTCCCTCAGATCTTCTGAAGACATGGTTTGGGGGTGTGGGGAGAGTTCAGGGGGGTGTTATTCTGGATCCTGGAACCCCTCATTAATCTCCCTGTTTAACAAGGGGAGCAGACTTCAGTTTCAGAACCATGAGCAGGCTAGAATTTCATACCCTTGTTTTGTCATAAAAATGTTAATGTTTTGAATTCCATGTTATTAGGCCAGCTTCCATCTTGCTGAAAGAAAAGTTAGAAAAGCAGTATAATTTCCCACATTTCAGAGTCTGAATTGTTTCCAGACCCGTATTAGCATTTCAATGTGTTATGATGTTTAGGATCTCAGAAGATGTTACTCACTGGAACGATAAACGTGACTAAAATTCAACAACAGAAAACAAACCCAGTGTGGGTGCCAGCGGCCTGCTGACCTTTTTGAGGAAAGGATGACACTTAGAATCATGTCCTCAGGACCTTCCTGGCCCAGAACAAAAGATGAGACGGAACTGGCAGAAGAGAAAGAGTAAGTGAGGAATTCCTGGACGTTAGATGCCTTATGGTGTCAAGGAGAGTGTGACACGTGCTGGGTCCTTGCCAGTGATTGGCAGCAGGATGCCCACGCCATGCGGCTGCTGCTGGGATCCTTACACAGCCAAGCATGGCCTCTACCACTAACGTGGAGAGCATTACGATGAAAACACTGTGCAAGAGTGAAAATGCCATTTCTGCTGAATTTAATGTTTTCCGAAACAATGGCAGTGACTGAAAACGACAGGAAATAGGTGACCTTCATCTTCAAAAAATTGCTTTCAAATTGCATGGTGAAATCAACTCACAAAGAGCTTTGAAAATAAAAACCGAATTCTTAGGATTATCTTCCAGAAAAGTGATGCCCATTCCCCACCAGGACTGTAGGAAACTTCCTGTGACCTCATCAACAGACGGCATTTCATTAAAAAGCAATCCCTGCCCACGTGACCCGGAGAAAATGGCTTGTTGTTTTACTATATATTTCTTTTAATCTTAGTAGGGTTAATGTCATTCGTTTTTCAACTGAGTTCTTAATATATTTTTAGGATAGTATGATTTCCTGCCCAGTTTTTTGCAAACAATTTCCCAGTTTGTCACTTGCCTTTAGTTTTTGTTTTGGATTTCATTTTACAAATGAGATGTTTTATAGTTCATAGTTTTATACAGTGAAATATTTAAGTCCTTTGCTTTGGAATCCTTTTGACTATTTTATCATTCGGCAACTAGAGACCAGTTAATCTTCACCTCTAGTTTTTCCTCAGTTTTCTACAGTTTGATATGTTACACTCTTTAATCTACCTGAAATTTATTTTGGTATACAGTCAAAGTATGTTTCTGTTTATTTCCATTTATCAAAACCTCTCCCAGTCATGAATAAAGCTGACCATCCCTATGGATTTCAATCACAGGGTGAGTCGTCCTGGGCATTGAGGTCTGTTTCACAGCCCCTCTGCTTCAGCCATCTGCTGAGGAAAGAGTCAAGACCACATTGTTTTAATCCTTAGAGTTTGCACAACATTTTAATATCTAGTAGAATTACTCTTCATAATTATGTTGCTTTCTACTAATTTGTCCCCAGTCATGAGGAGAAATGTTTCTCCAGTTACATTTCAGGAAGAGATTCTGGGTCCTTTCTGAAGAACTAATGATCGCTGCAGTTGGTCCTCAGGCTTGCACCCGGCAGCCTGGGGCACAAAAAGGGAGGATCTTGGGGTGGCTGATGTAGCGTCTGGGGTCCAGGGAAGAGAAACAACCCCACCCTCCCTCAATTATTAATGAGGAAGGGGCCCAAGCACTGGGATGAAGGAGCTCCAGTCCTGAGAGTGGGCTGTCCCAGGTCAGCATGGGACCCACAGTCAGAGCACCTCTCAGGATGGACACAAGCTGGTGACCAGGGAGGACGTAATGGGAGGAAAGGGAGCACAAGGGTGAGGTCACCATCACAGGAGGAGGACGGGGCCCGCCCTCAGGAATCCATACCTCGCCCCCAGCAGTCAGAAGTCAGTAGGTCACGGAACAGAGTGCTTGCTTTTCTGTCTGATTGTGAATGATTTCCTTAGAGTAAAACTTGCTAATCTATATTCTTAAGGAAAAATGTTTTCAAGGGGACATCTTGATAGGACGAGTAGCCATAAAATTCTCGCTACCCTCTTTCCGGTTTCACTGGAAAGAACCACAGCACAGAAAGCATGCAGACTCTCAGGCCTTCACAGGTACGAGCACCAGCACACATTGCACACATGCCACACGTGGGTGTGAAGGGTTTTCTCTTGCAAAGAGGCATGCTGAAGGGTGTTCCCGCCATGGGGGTGCACACGATGTGCTGCTTCTTCAGAGGGCAAATTTTAGATTTTCATTTTAGAACTAGAAATTTTAGAACTAGTGTACTAGTTCCCTAGGGCTGCCGTAACAAAGTACCACAAACTGAGAGGCTTAAAACAACAGAAATTAGGTATGGAACTTGGTAAACTGTAAGCTGAAGACCAATCACATTTGCTACACAGGCTGCCTGAACACTGTGACCATCTCTCCAGATGGATCCCTCCATGCTTCTGGAGGCAAGGATGGCCAGGCCAAGTTGTGGGACCTCAACAAAGGCAAGCACCTTCACACGCTAGATGGTGGGAACCTCATCAACGCCCTGTGCTTCAGTCCTAAATGCTACTGGCTCTGTGCTGCCGCTGGCTCAGCATCAAGATCTGGGACTTGGAGGGCAAAATTATTGTAGATGAATTGGAGCAAGAAGTTATCAGGACCAGCAGCAAGGCAGAACCACCCCCCACCCCCCCCCACCCCCGCCAGTGGACCTCTCTGGCCTGGCCTGCTGATGGCCGGACTGTTTGCTGGCTACATGGACCACCTGGTATGAGTGTGGCAGGTGACCCTCGGCACCCACTAGAAACATGGCAGAGCTTTAAAAATAAAAAACTGGTTTTCTGAAGAAGAAAAAACCCCAGAAATCTATTCTCTCCCAGGTGGAGAGACTAGAAGTCTGACATCAAGGTGTCGGCAGGGCCGTGCTCTCTCCGATGGCTCTAGGGTAGGATCCTTCCTTGCTTCATCCGGGATTGGCTGCTGACAACCCTTAGCATCCTTTGGCGGTCCTCAGCTTATAGATGTATCACTCCAATCTCTGCCCCTGCTTTCACTGGCTGTCTTCCTCATGTATGTGTGTCTAACTTGTCTTCCCTCTATGTTTATCTCTTTTCCTCTTCTTATAAGGACACCAGTCCTATTGGATTAGAGCCCACCCTAATGACCTCATCTTAACCTGATTACATCTGCAAAGATCCTATTTCCTGATAAGATCACATTCACAGGTACCAGGGGTTAGGACTTCAGGAACACATCTACAGAAACACATCTTTTGTGGTGGGGGGACACAGTTCAACCAATAACGAACATCAACCGACCTTGTTCACTAAAGTCATTGCATAAACCAGCAACTCCGTGTCGACCCCATCCTTTTCCTCCAGGATTTCCATGATATTTGACCAAGGTTTGACTCCTAGGAATAAAGCAAAACTCATTAGAAACAGCAAGTCAACACTCCTTGTCCAATTCACATCACAGCTTATCCAGGGACTTATCACCCAATGATGGCAGTGCCTTTCAGTCACCACATTTCAAAGCATGACACAATTCTTAGGATGGACTTGAATATGTTTCCAATTAGGTGACGATATACCATGTCATCCTTGTCTACTTGAAAATGCATACTCTTCAGTGTCAGGATGCCTACCAGTTTGTTTGAAAAGTTCCCTTTATACTAAATAGGTGATTTTTAAAAAATCCATTCGAATGCAGCTTTTTTTAGACCATGCATTTTACTCTCCAAGTGTGGAAATTCTTTGTAAGTACTCTCTGTATGTCCATCTCCTGCAAGGAAAGGGGACACAGGAGAGCTTTACAGTCACTCTAGCAATGGACTTCAAACAATAACTGTGAAACGTCCATCTAGCAAACATTTCAAGAACAGAAGTATATTATATTCAATCAAGGCACAAATAACTATTTAAACATCAACCAGGTACCAAGGAACTGGGTCTCTGGGAGTCTGTCATCAAGAGGTTATAATCAAATGGAACAGTTAGGCCTAAGTACAGGAACACACCTCAGCACAGGGTAAAAGCCCTTAGAAGGCAAAGCGCTTAGCCAAGCCTGTCACTCAGCAAGGGAGGTCTGTCTCTTGCAGTGCGATGGTCGAGGAAGGTTTCGTGCAAGAGGTGACTCCTCAGTGGAGCTCCTGGGGGAGGCTCCTGGAGGCTGTCCCGTGTCTCCAGGGAGGGCAGGGAAACCCTCCACGTTCAGGATCGCCAAGCCAAGGCCAAGGCCACAAAGGGTACACGACATCCTGATGTGATTTCCTACGCTGGAGATAAACATCTGCAGTGAAGTGTTGCCTTGCCCTTGGCGTGGCAGTGTGGAACGTGCAGCTCTTTCCTGCTTTCTCTATAAAGATCTCAAAGGGATATGGCTTATTTTTGCTGAAAAAGTAAAGTCTGAAATAACCTAAAACCAGTGGGTTCCAAATGCTGATTCATGGATGGGTTATGTCAGAGCTGATTTCCTGGCCTTGAGAACAAAAGCTCCCCAAGGGCAGTGATGTGTCCTGTCTTATCTCTGTGCCCTTGGCAGCGTGCCCGGCACATAGTAGGTGCTCAATAAAATGTCTGACTAGTGACTGGAGACCCCTGAGAGGGCACGGGTGGGTTAAACTGGGGCAGTTTTAAAAGAGCCAGAGGGTTAAATGCACACAGTAAGAAAAGAAGAGAAGACAGGAGAATTTTAAAAGGAATAGGCACCTACTATACAATGTGAAAGACACAGATGTAGTCTGATGTACAGGCTGTTGGTGCTCCCAGCCAGGGAACAAAAAGCCTTTTCCTTTGGACTAGCTGCCCAGTTGGTCCAAACTATGAACCTATGGACTAAGCTTCTATGACCCTCTGTTATTGTGAACACAAAAGCATGATCCTTTGCCTGCTAACTGTTGAAAATTCTTGAAATTCTTGAAATTCTTGAAAATTATCTTCTTGCTGATCTTTATCATCAAACTATTTTGAAGTCCACACCTGTTCTCCAAAGCCCAGCGAAGTAACTGCTTCCGCCCTCAAGACAATCAGTGTGGTCAGTAGGTCATGGGTCTCACTGTCCAGGAATCGGTCAAGCATTCCAAGTGCCTTTGCTCATGTTTATAACAAGGACAACTTCCGTCATTCACACTCACACCCGACCTCAGTACAAAACACGAAAACACGAGTTCTACTGGGCTCCCCACATATGCGTAAAGAAAAGCCTGTGCAAGAGGGAGAGCATCAGTGCGAAGGGTTCCTAGTGGGGCTCGGGGGTCCAGAACTGCTTCCTGATTCCTTACTTTGGGGTCACACATGTCAAACAGGGCCTGGGGAAGGAAAAGCCAAGAAGCAACCACAGGCATCCCAGAGAGAGGGATGTACCTGGACTATCTCCTCTCTTCCTCTCTCTCTCATGCAGACACACATATCTGTGCACTAGTTTATCCATTATAATGAAAACACTCAAACACGGGTTTAATTAAAAATCGTGTTCTTCAGCTGTAATATCTGACTCCCTTCTTATCATTTAAGGATTTCAAGACTGGAAATTTGCATGTATTCATACACTGTCGGGATAAGTGTTCACTGTCCTTTGACTGTTTGGGGACCAGGAAATAGAAACTTTTTAGAAGAATGAAGGGGAAGGGGAAGAAACCTTCTAGTTCAACACAAATAGCCCTGGCAGGGCTCCAGCTGGCCTGTATCAAGCACCAGCAGTCGTAACTGTCCCAAGAGCTGCCACCTGTCAGAACTAAATGGTCCAGTTCACCCCTACCACTATCACCTTTGTTGCTCCATTTGGGGTTTACGTGTGTGTATGTGTAGGTAGGGGATGGTCCGGTATTAGAATCATAAACCACACGATCTTCCCCCTTCACATAACAGAGAAAGAAACCGAGCCCCAAAGTAGTGGAACGAACAGAGGCTAGAGAGACGCGTCTAACCTGGCGGGATCGGATCCACCCTAGAGGCTCACTGTGAGGTGTCATGGAGGTAGAGCACTTTGTCGATTCTCCTGAGCACTGATGGAGAACGTCAGGAGACAGTAATTTCCTTCATCATCATCCGTCTCCCTCCAACTCCACCTCCCCTTCCTCCACCCCAAACACTGCAGTGAGTGTAGGTTCCATGACAGCCTGGCTTTTCTCTGATGTTTGCAAGCACATGGCTGGCACTTATAAATTCGTCAAACAAATGAGTTTTATACGAAGAACACTTAGAACAGCGTGTGTTGCGTGGCAGGCACTCGAACAGCAGTAGCCGCCACTGCAGTGGTGGTGGGTGGAGGACACCCACATGGACCCATAGGCCTTCCACACGGGCTCCCAGGCCGGAGTCCTCCCCCCACCAAACTGCAGCACTCCTCCCTCAACCCAGAATAAACCGCTCAGCACTTCTCCCTCTTGCTCTCCCCCCGAGTCTCTGTATTAAACCCAAAAGAAAAGAGTAAGCTATTTTGCACGATGCCTTGTACACAAGTTGGTCTAACGCTCAAAATACAAGGTCCCAGCAGCACGTTCCAAGCCTTTCAGCGTGATCAATGAACACTTAACAGGTATGCTTCTGTTCTAAGCAGCAATGGAAACAGAGCTTGAGTTCTGCCCACTCTAACCTCCACCATGCTCTGTGTATTCTTCACAGAGCAATGTATCCCTGCGCAGAAGTCAGAGACGGGATCGCTTGAAAAGACGGCTGGATTCCTTTTCCCCTGTTAATCATGTGTTAGACACATGTTTAAAAATTATGTCATATCTCATCACCTCACATTCAAATGAAAAATGGCACTTCTTCAAAAGCAGTGCTGAACCAAATTAGCAGGACTCAAGATTTATGACTGAAATTTCAAAATAAGTTACCCAGTCCGTGGGTAACAAAGTAAGTGCCGCCCCCTGTGTCTGAGAGGCAAAGTCATACAATCAGAGGGAGGGGCACCCCGCCCAGGGGAGCAGAGGGTTCTCGACCAGTTTCCTGTTGATCACCACAGCGAAGGTCCCCAGGAAAGGAAGTCTCTGATGATAGCAAAATGACAAAGCAAGGCCCCCCCGTGGGCTTCCATGAGTGCTTACTGCCTTTCTCTCTTCCTGCCTGGCCCCATCCACTAGGAAGGGAAACTGACTTGAAGATGCAGGCAAAACAGTTGCCCCTGGGACTTCCCTGGTGGTCCGGTGGTAAAGAATCCGCCTTCCGATGCAGGGGACGCAGGTTAGATCCCTGGGCAGGGAGCTAAGATCCCACATGTCGCAGGGCAATTAAGCCCGCGCGCCACAACTACTGAGCTTGCGCGCCTCAACTAGAGAGACTGCGTGCCGCAAACTACAGAGCCCACATGCTCTGGAACCCGTGCACTACAGCTACAGAGCCCACACGCTCTGGAGCCTGTGCGCCATAACTAGAGAGAGAAAAAAACCCTGCATGCCACCATTAGAGAGAAGCCCGCGTGCCACAACGAAAGTTCCCTCATGCCTCAACGAAGGTCCCGCATGCCACAACCAAGACCCCATGCAGCCAAAAATAAATAAATAAATAATAAATCTGAAAAAAAAAAAAAAAAGAGTCTGCCCCTGCAGTATGTGCAGACAGGTGTGACACTGAGCCATGCCCTAGAGACTAACTCCAATCCACCATTTCATTCTAGCCCCTGAACCAAAGGGGCAATTGCCGGGATCAAAGGGGGCCCGTTTAATTTTCATTAATTCATGCATATTTATTAGTCTCTATGAAACACCTAGATCCCTCAGCTTTTATTGCTGCTCCCTAACCGGCCCACTCTTGGCCTAACAGCAAATTGTCACAAATGAACACTTCTGGTTAACCCACGTGTGGGATGTGTGATGTTTATAAAGCAACCAGAGGAATCTGTTCTCAGACAACTTCATCTGCCGTAGGCGGTAGTAATTTTTGAGGTGTTTTAGCTCATTTGTTGATTTTCTTTGCTGATGCTTTAAACTTAACAGTTTTCATCATCCAAAAGAATTCCTTTCTACTAAAAAAGTCTATAACATGCCCATTCTCCACCCTATCTCCCCCAAAATGAGTCTAAAGCCACCTTGAAGAGTCAAATTTATGGCTTATTTATAAACTTGTGTGGAAATGGACGTACTCGGCTGGCCCTCAGTCACCTCCGGCACGTCTGTCTACCTGCTGGTCCAGCTGAGAGGGCACTGGAGAGCGAGAGCAGCTGCTAAGCTTGCCAGGTGGAAACACACCTGCTAGTCATGCTGCTTCCTGCAGAAGAGCATGACATATTTAAGAATTTTTTTTCTTTTTTCTTTTTTTTTCTTGCGGTACGTGGGCCTCTCACCGCCGCGGCCCCTCCCGCCGCGGAGCACAGGCTCCGGACGCGCAGGCCCAGCGGCCATGGCTCACGGGCCCAGCCGCTCCGTGGCATGTGGGATCTTCCCGGACCAGGACACGAACCCGCGTCCACTGCATCGGCAGGCAGACCCCCAACCACTGCACCACCAGGGAAGCCCGAGCATGACATATTTAGATGTCCAATTCCAGCACAGGGTTCAGGAACAATTTTACTAGCAGTAAAAGAGGATGATGTTATATGTATATGTTAAAATCATGGCCGAGACCACACATGCCATAGAGAAACATGGGAATGAACCACACGTGATAAGCTATTGGCTGAGTTTTTCCGTCAGTGTTGTTCCTTTCTGTTCTCAGCCACTAGTGCTCAGTAGCAGACAGGTGACAGCACTTGCCAGAAGCTTAAGAAATTTTATAGGCAAAAATCGTGACGTTGAAGAAACAATCCCTTGGCTGTTTTGATTTTATATTTTTACAAATTGGGGAAAGATGGCCATTGTTTTGTCTTGGAGGAGAGAGTATAGGAGGAGAGAGTATAGCTGAGAGACTCTGACTGGGTAGAGTCTTGGGGGTAGGGTGCCCTCGGGATCACTCCTCTACCTCCACAACATGCCCTCCATGAAATGTGCAGTCCGAGGAAGGAAGGTCACAAGAAGGTTGTTCCCTCTAACATGGCGCCCATGACAAGGGCCCATGGGTTACCTGAAATTTAGGACAGGAAAATGAAGAGTCTGCTAATTGTCCTAAAGCAACCCCCAGAGTTGGAGGATGGAGTATGAATCTTCCAAGGACAGATGAAAGGACTGGCCTCACTCTCTCCACAAATACCCACCTTTGGCCTTAGGCCTCATTGACTGGCCCTGGGAAACCCGGCCTGGCTTCTGAGCCATTGGGAGCCTTCATTAGGATTCTCAGGGAGTCCCACTGATCTGCTCTTGAGGCCACAAGGGTCTTCATGCTCGTACTTCAGATGGCAACAGGCTGTGGCAGAAAGAAACCTGCCCCTGTCTGGGATCCACTTTCCAGACTCACAGCCCCCGACCACACACTAGGGACTGCCTCTGTGATACACCTACACACAGGCCTGGAGTCCCCTCCAGCCTGCAATCCACCGAGCCGGGGACTGAGGTCTGCCTGTGTGTTTGTGGGAAAAGTGCGGGAGCCCAGCCCACGGTCCTGGATGGCTTTCATTAACTTGTATTCAAACTTTCAAAGCAACTAGTAAGCTGCTTTCTTTCATCTTTGGATTCAGCCCTGGATGTGGGTCTCTGAGCAATGCTAAGTCAGAGACACAAGTGGTTTGAATCGAAGAGGACTATTTAGGTCTCTCATTCCTTTTTTTTGTTTGTTTGTTTTTGTTTTTGTTTTTGTTTTTGGTACGCGGGCCTCTCACTGTTGTGGCCTCTCCCGTTGTGGAGCACAGGCTCCGGACGCACAGCCTCAGCGGCCATGGCTCATGGGCCCAGCCACTCCGCGGCATGTGGGATCTTCCCGTACCGGGGCCCGAACCCATGTCCCCTGCATCGGCAGGCGGACTCCCAACCACTGCGCCACCAGGGAAGCCCTCTCATTCCTTTTTGACAGTTGTCCCTCGGCTGACTTGTTCATAAACATGTGTGTGCACATGCAGAGACACACAAAACCATACACCAACATGTTAACGACAATTCTCTCTGGTGAGATTAGAGGTGATTTTTTACGGTCTCCTTTACATTGTTTTTTCCAAATTTTCTACAGCATGTTACTGTTATAAAAAAAAAAAAATTAATGTTATCATGTTTTTGTTCTTGTTAGAGTCTTTGTGGGGATGATAATATTAATAAAAATGTCCTACTGAGGAACAAAACCAAAATATTTTCAAAAGAACAAAACACCCCATTTTAGCTTCAGGCTTCACAGTATTATAGGAGCCACGGCCTGCTTTACAGTAAACTGAATCCAAAGCTCATTCGTCATCAAGTGTGTACAGCAGGCCTGCCTGCTATGGGCCAGCCAGGTGCTGGGACACCGAGAAGAGACAGACACCCTGCCCTTGAGCAGGGCACACACTCATGGGAGACGGGCAGTGACAAGAGCACAGCAGAGAAAAGGGACGCGTGAGGGCTTTGAGAGCATACGCCCATCTGATCCAAGATAGGGAGGGTGTGCTGCAAGTCGGGTAGGAGGCGGAGGTGACGGGTGGACAGGGGCTAGATGGTGAAGCGTCAGGTCCTAATCCTGTGGGCACCGGGAAGCCACTGGTGGGCTTTAGATGGAAAACGATGTGGCCGAATTTGTGCTTCAGAAGAATCCTCCAATAGCAGAGGGGAGGGTGGGCATGCCGGGGAAGGGAGAACATTCAAGGAACATCTGGGGTCAGAGCCAACCAAGCAGGTGTGAGGGGAAGAGAGGAGGGAGTTCGAGTGATCCCAACAGGATGGGAAAAGAGGATAAGGAACTGGTGCTGTGTGTTCAGTCGTGGAGGCTGAAGACAGCATAAAGATAAGCTGGGTTAGCTTTATGGGTTAGCCCAGCAGTGCTCTTCTTTCACTGTTCCCTCCCTAACCTAATCTTTGTACACTTAACTATCCTAAAATATATGTTTCCTGCAGTGGGAAGTCCACACAAAGGGAATTCTGTTCATTCTTAATTCTGTTTTGAACACGTAAAAAGTGGAAGCCTTCTTACATTAGGCGCTTCTACTTCGATGACATAGTGGGCAGGGACCACTCACCCCTTTTTGTGTCGACAGCAGAGACAGCCTGAATCAGAAGAGGTGCATTGGACTCCGAGTACTCCACAAACACCAGCAGCAGCTTCAGGGCCGTCTTCACCACCAGGCGGAACTGCAGAGAAAAGATACAACCATCGTGTAGCTGCAGACACGGCGGGGATGCCTGAAAGCTTCGTCCTAACAGCAGCTGGCACCCAGCCCCTCTTCTCAGCAACGACACAGATTCCTTCACTGGACGCCTCAGAAGGCAGGCGTTAGTATAGTCTCCATTGCACAGGTTAGGAAACTTGAGCGCACAGAGTCCCCTGCCCAAGATTGCACAGCTAGAAATAGAATCCGAATTTGAACACAAGGCCTTTGGCCCCAGAGCTCACACCGATGGTCTCTCAGCAAACGAGGTAACAGCTGCTGGGTTGGTTACTTCATTTTATCCAGACTAGATCATTCTGAAGTAGAACCATCGATTCTCATTTTTCTGGCGAGGAAGCAGGCACAGCAGGTTAAATGACTTGTCCAGGGTCACAATAGGTCCCCTGAACCAAGTCTTGGCCCTTAAAACTGCAGAGAGGTCTGCCTGGGGCCTCACCCCACAGTCCTGGGCCCAGAGCACTGCACTCACCAGGAGCCCCACGGAGCCCAGGGGCCCTCCCTCACGCGGGCCGAGGGTCACTCACCCAGAGAAATTCCACAACCTCCCAGCTGATGCTACCACAGATCCCTAACTCAGCTCAGCAGCTGGGGGACTGTGGCAGCCTGGGGGTTCCAGCTCAGCTCCCTGCCCATTCCCGCAGGTGCTGCAGCTGCTACCTCCACCCACAGTCTCCTTTCCTGCACCCCACTTCCTTCCAAGAACCTCCTTCTCAGGGAACTCACACACCAACTTCCTCCTGGAAATGGGTTCAAATCTTACTTCTGAGAAACAGCAAACCTTCCTCGGGGCTGCTCCTCCCACCTGCAGCAGGTGTCTGGGCAGCGCCCCGCCCCCCACCAGCAGAAAGCACTTTCTAGGGGACAGGGGCTGATCTGCATCGTGTCTGAAGGGCCTGGAACTACAGCTGGCACAGAATGGGCTCAGCCGTGTTTGCTCCCTGAATGAATGGATCAGGTAAGGACCAGCCAATCAGCCCACGTCCCCTCGCCCCACCCCCGTGGCTGTGGAGAATCGGCTCCAGGCTCTCCACTCACTCTGCAGCGCAGAAAGGCCCAGTGACCCCGTGGGCATCAGCTCATATCGAATTATTAGGGGCACATGTACGCACTAGGGGAGAACTGGAGCCCTGCACACGCCGCGGGAAACAGCGTGAAACCACCACCCACCCACAGTCATTTCTCCAAATACATGCACCTCCCTCTACCCCTTGCCCCTTCTCCTCTGTCCTACTTCCCTAGTAAACCAGCTGGCTTTTCCTTGATTCCACATCTCTCTCCAGCCAGTGCCCTGGTTCCCAGCTCCAAGTTATAGGAGAACATTTCAAAAGAGTTGCCACCCTCCCTGGCGCCCCTTCCTCACTTCCCATGGACTCCTCAATCCAATGTGACAGGGCTTCTACCTCCACCGCGCAGATTACATTACTCTTGTCAAGGCTGCTGATGACCTCCGTGTTGGTCAGTGCTTACTCTTCTGTGCTCATTCTGGCTCAACCCTCAGCAGCACGTGACACGATCAACGGCTCCCTCCAGAAACAATTTCCTCTCGCCATGGCCGACCACAGTCTCCTACCTGGGTGGCTCCTCCTCCAGGAGGAGCTCAACCTCCAGGTGTGGGAAGGCCTCAGAGCTCACTACTCCCCCTGGTCCCTTGCCGTGCACTCTCTCTTGGTGAGTTGATCCAGGCTCTTAGTTTTAAGGCCCATCTATGACTCAGTGCTCTCCAGGCCTGGCCCCTGACATCGCCACTCGAATGCTGACAGGCCCTCAAATTCAATATGGCCCAAAGAGAACTCTTGATTGGCACTCATGCTCATTCCATCCCACAGACCACTGCCAGCATGTTCCTTCCACAGCCCCCACCTCAGGACAAGGCCCCGCCATCCACTGAGTACAAGCGGGAGTCACCCTGCCCTTCCCCCACCCAATCCTACGACGACGCCATCGTCCAGGGCTGTCAGCGGCTGTCCCCGCCCTGACTCCATCCACATCTCCATCTCCCTGTCCACCATGAGAGCCTCCTAAGTCCTCCTGGGCTTGTCACCATGAGGTCCATTCTCCACACTGCCGCCAGAGGGAACCGGGCTCTCTCAACCCTCTATCCGCTCCGCGTCACACTCAGGGTGGAATCCACCCCGTGGGCTTTACGTCTCTGCCAAGCTCTCTGACCTCATCTCCTGTCACTCTCCCTCTGCCCACGGAGCTTCCATTAGCCACCTTTCTTTAGTCATGTGACCATGCGCTTTTCACACACTGAAGCTTGTGCATGACTCAGTGTTCTCATCGGCTATTCCCTAACCAGTCACCACAGGACTGGCCTTTCCTTATCCTTCAGGTCTGAGAAATTTCCCCTCATGGGAAGTGGCTTCCTGACTACTTCATCTAAAGGAGCCCCCTGGTCACTCACATCACCCTGTTCTGTTTTCTTCACATCCTTTATCATGACCTGAAATCGCTACATACAAGTTTGTTCACCTGATGTTCCTCTGTTGCCCCCGACTAGAGCAGAACCTACCTGGTGGCGGAGATGCTACTTTATTTGACACACAGGAAACAGCGTCTGCCCCGAGGAACTACTGGGTCAGTACTGCACACGAAGGGCAGGCCGGCGCGCCCTTTTCACCGAGGTCTGCTCTGCACACCCAACCACTAATGTATGTGTAGCCAGCCTCGTATCCCCCACTCCACGCCCCGACAACTTCACGGAGGACAACCAGCGTATTGGGCTTCTGTCCTCACGGCGACATCCTTATCGCAGTGGCACCTGAGTTCTTGTGAGGGCTTTGAGCTCTTTAGAACGTTTTCAACTTCATAACCTGAGTCCCACATTCTCTGCTCTCCCTGACTGAGAACAGACTAAATTCCAAAGTATTTTTCTCAGCAGCTACAAGGTTGGGGGCAGGAGGCGAAGGCATGGCATGATGAACTGTGCTATCTTTGTACGTTGAGAGCTGAAAAAAATTTCTTCAAGTAAATAAAACAACCCAGCAAGCCCAGGCTTGGCGCCCTCCTCAGTGGGTACACTATTATTATGTGGTTTAAGCCTCCTCAGTGCCTTCGTGGGAAAGAACCTGGCTGCTGCCCAGCCCACTCCCCCATCAGCTGGTCTCAGCAGGACCCCCTTCTGGGCATCTCTGTGGTCACGGGGCCTTGGCCGGCATGATCCCAGGGACCCACTCTCCCATATGAGGCTCTCTAAGTAAGAAACCACTGACTGTTTTCTCAGGGAGCCTTCTTTCTCTATTAGTCTCAACATGCCTATTCATGTCATCTTCTCCTTTGCAATAAAGGCTCTGTTTAGAGATCTTTTGGCACTGTTGTTTTATTTTTTTTAAATCCCTAAACTCTTCTGATTCATGATTTTAGGTTTCTACAAATTTGGCTTCTACTGAGTCTAAGTGGACATTTATTTATGTTTGGAAGACTTACTATGTGAAATTAATCACAAACATATTAGATAGTTAAACTACTTTAGAAAAAGAGCATTAGCACGTTAATTTTATGGAAATGGATGGTACTAATTGCAAGCATGTCCCAACTAACCATCAAAATACATCCAGCAGGAGGACTCCTGATAAATACCTCACTAACATTACTGCACAGACTTGAAAGTAATAAAAGTGCCTGACTTCAAAAGATTTCTACATCAAACCCTTACTTTTCCAGAAATCACTTAATTTGATGCCCTCCAGAACCTGGAAAGCTATCAAAACCCTCCAAAACCTTGGAATAGCCACAATGGAGGCCACACAGCCATTCCTCCAAGTCCAAACACGCTGCTCATCTCAAAGCTCTTAAAAATCCACACCTGGTGCCACAGCACTTATCCTAAGACACAGTCGAACAGGAGTGGCCACTGAGCTTCCCGACCTGCTGAGAAGAGGCAAACCAGAGGCCAGGCCCTGGCCTGGAGAGGCAGGCCCACTGTGGCGGCAGGAGCAAGGACCGCAAATGAGGGGGCGGGAACAAGCGGCTTGGATGCCAGCACACACTCCACTGCGTGGCTCAGACACTGAAGACTTCTCAAAGGGCAGTGACACTCCAAGGACATTTCATCTCTGCCTGGTGCTCCTTCATGTTCTAATGAGGGGTTTCATTGCAATGACTCACAGGCTCAAACACCGGCCTATCCATCTAACACTGAGGGAAAATCAGTAACAATAGACTCTCATTCCTGTGGAGCATCAATCGCTTGGGAAGACAAAGCAACTGGTCACAAAACAGTTAAACACGGCAACATGGAGTCAGCCTCAGAAGCAGTGGCTCTAAGACCAACCAGATGCTGGGGTAGTAGATTCCCCACATCCAGAGGTTCTGAGTGGCCCTTGCTAAGGCTATTGCAGAAGGAATTCAGAACCCGGACGGGGGTGAACTGGCTGAGCCCATTTAAAGTCCCTCTGAATCCCAAGAGGCTCTGCTTCTTCTTTCAATGTCTTGAGTGCCTTCAGATGCCCAGCACCCAGCGAGGTTCCCTGAGGGAGTCAGGAAGCTGTAGCCCTGCCTTTAAGGAGATGGTCACCCTGCTGTGGAGAGAGGACTCAGAACACCTCCATACCACACAACTGAAAGCATTACCGTGTTAAGGGCCCTCCGAGCCAGGCTGCTGAGAACAGAGAGCGCTTCCCAGAGCAGGGCCCTTGCAGTGGGGAGAAGAGACAGCTGGACAGGCTCAGGGCTGATCCAGCCGCCCTTCGGGGCTTCCATGGTGCAGAAGAGCCATGTGACAACCTGTGGGTTCCTGCTAACACAAATAAGCCCTCTTTTTTAGGATTGGAGGAAACACACTGGGGGTCGAGATTCAGCCTTTGGGCTACACATTACCTACTTTTTATATACAGTCGACCCTTGAATAACCCTTTGAATTGCGCAGGTCCACTTATATGCAGATTTTTTTCAAAAGTAAGTACTACAGTATTACATGATCCATGGCTGGTTGAATCCACAGGGGCAGAACAATGGATACAGGACCGAGGATACAGAGGAACCACAAATACGGAGCGCTGACTAATTCATACATGGATTTTTGACTCCTAGGAGGGTCTGTGTCCCTAACCTCTGTGTAATTTAAAGGTCAACTATAATTACATTCTAGGAAAAACTAGTACTGTAGTCTATTTTAGCGCCGTCCATTATAATAAATTATGCTCTATATTGCTTTAAAGCATGCAGCTAAATCACAGTATATAACAGGAATCTGAGCCAACCCCTTTGCACAAGGACAGGCACATGCAGCCAGCACTGAACTGTGCTTCTCACAAGTATGAGCCTTACTCTTGGCTGCAGCGGTCATTCTCACTCTGCTCCTACACAGCGTAAAATAGGGGCCATGAGGCTTCAGAGGAACAAGGATGCCTGATGACCCAGGGATGCAGCACTTGTCAGGTCAAGCCTCAGTCAGGGACCGAGCTTCCATGAACAACTGCATGAACAACTCGGGACTCCCGCGTCACCTCCGTGTCAGGGAGGCAGGGACTGAGAGTAGGAGGATGGTGTCCACACAGTGCTTGGCTGGATTTTGGTTTTGGTTTTTTTTTAATTTTCCGGGTCAACCCACAGGGAGGGCGTGGAGTCAGCCTGTACAGAACCCGGGTGTCTAGGTTTTGGATAAAATGTAACCATCAGATGTATGGAAAAGGAATAAAAGGCAGCTTCTCAATAATTCTGCACTTAAAAGCAAACCAGAACTCCCTTCATGTTTTATTGTACTTAGAGAAAAGCAACAACTACACTTAGCAGGTCAAATATGCTGTTTATTAGGCAGAAATAAAAGTATTCCCCGAAATCTCCAAATTCCTACTCCTCTTCTAAAATTCAGCAACCATAAAAAGAAAACAATTTCCAAACCTCAGGATTTAAATTACAAAGGGGGTTAGAAAGACATGCTTCATTCTGTTTGTTTCATTTTCCACTAAAAAAGAATATGTTATAGAAGGGGATGCTGGTTATTAAAACTGAATTCAAAATTGTAAGGTTAACTGGACCCACAAAGCTTTGCCACTTTGCTTACAAGCTTACCAGAACTAAGAATATACTAAATATTTTAACAACAACAAAAAATTCAAGTGACTTAAGATACTTATCTTTAAGAACTTCTCTTAAACATATACTTAAGCTCAGAACTCCTAAGCGAAAAGCTCAGAATGCGCCCGGAAGCTTCTGTAACTGGTTATCTAACAGATACCTTGGACTGCAAATCTTTCCCCTTTTGTGATGTTGTCTGCCAAATGAGGTGGATCTTATCAGAAATAAAGTATGGGCCCAAATATATTCCCTGAGTCCAGAATTCTGAGCTGTGGCTTTCAGGTTTCTTGAGGGGAGGGGTGAACACACTAAGGCTGGCACACCTGCCAGGACAGGAAGTCACCTGCCTCAAACCCTGATGGCCGACCTGTTTATGACCCAGGGCAATTTGCAGAAAGGGAATCAACTTGGTGATTAACGGAGTAGCCAAGTGTGAGGCTGGTAACCCCTTAAGTTTTTACTAGTCAGTGGTAGGAAATCTTACAGAATGTAAAATACAGAAGACTATTCAAAAATAATTCAAATAAATGTCAAAATAGTAAATAATGCTACCAGTGAACATGTTCTATTGAGATAAAATTCTGGGGTTTAGCTGGAGGTTTCTTAAAGTATAATGACTAAAAGTGGACAAGACCAGAAAACATCCACTGTGCTAACTTTCCCTTAGGAGACTCAGTGTAACTATGAAGAGTTAGTTGGTAACAGGTAACATAAATCCACTGTTGTTAACTAAGCACTCCCGAAAACCCTGCACTGAAATACTGCCTGAGGGAACACCTTGACAGTATCTGATGAAGGGGGGAATCAATCAGGGTGGGGACTTTTCCCATGAGTGATATCTCCATCTTCAGATGCAAAATCTCCTGGTCTAGGAGGCTATGTGACTTGTCACGCAGCTAATTTCTGGAGGAAGTCAAAGAAAAACCAGGCCTATCTGATTCTTTCTACTATACTATAGGGAGCCCCATCTTTCCCTCTGGTGCAAAAACATAAGCCTTGGGGAAATGTGACACATATCCTTCTCCAAGGAATAATCAAAGTTAAAGAACTTTCTTATATAAATAGCTAGCTCTGGAAACATGACAGTGGACAACAAGCAAACCTCAGGAATGGTGAATGTGCTACTGGCAAGAATTCGGCAGTCAGCTCACATCTCCTTGGATGGGTGGAGAAGGCGGGCAGGTGAGTGCTGGCAGGTGGAGAGAGGCTGCGGGGATGCGGGTGAGCGGTGCTGGCAAAGGCAGACCTGAGCTTGTAGGGCTATTCCCAGGGCGGCTCCAGGAAGCCTATGCTTCTTCCAGTCCTCCTGTCCACCCAACTCTCTAAGAACATCTCTTCCTAAGGAACGGCATATCGGCTACCGTGGGGTTTTTACATCACCCCAAATGTCTTCCATATTAGAACCACCCATTCTTACTCTCTCCAGCAGCTAGAACACAGCTGCTAGTCCTTGGCCGCATTTCCTAAAAGGGCAGAAGGGTCAAAATCCCACCCCTGCTCCTGTTTCTCCCATTTACGTTCACAGGGGAACTTGTCTGTGTAAAACAGTAAGCTGCCGTTCTGGTTTATCGATAAGCCTCTGGAGAGTTGTGGTTCCTTCCACATATCGGCTCCCTGAAGTAGATCATCTCAGAGTGGATTGAAGAAGCTGCTGTTCCAGCTTTGTGGCTGGAGACTCATCCTGGACCACGGGGTCCCCTCAACCTGCTGGCTCGTTTAAGTTCTGGCTTGAACCTCTGGCCTCTCCCTCTTCCCAAACAATGACTAGTAAAACTTCCTTTTTTTTCCCTTCCACTGAGATTATCCGCATATGGGGGCATCCAAGAGATCAAATCAGTGAGAATTAGTTTTCTGGGTGTATGGAGCCAAATAACCAGCAAAAGAGCAATAGCTATAAAGGGGAGGCTGGCTCTTTGCACACATAATATCTCTGACACACATATTACTTGAACCTGCCATTACAACCTGTGGAATTTTAAAAATCTTACCTAATGAAATATTGATAAACATGGAAAAAACTGAAATACAACCTCATTCACTAAATGTGTTTTCATGAAGACACAAAGAAGCTCTATAGTGCGTAATTAGAAACAATTTGATTTTACAATATGAGAAAAATCAAATAAATTATAGTACACTTGTATGATTAAATATTACATAGGCATTAAATGTTATGTTTTGAAATGCCATAATAATACAGGAAAATGCTTATAATATTTAGAGTTAACTACGTAAGAACATTTCAAAGAAAAAGAGTAGAAAGAAACGTACAAAGTTAACAATCTTTATATCTATATAGTAGCATTTCGGTGATTTTTACTTTTTTTTTGTATTTCTAAAGTCTTATACAAAGAGAATATATTACTCTTATAATCATAAAAAAATCAGTAAAAGTTTTTAAAGGTTATTTTTTAATATCAAGATTTCATATTATACCAATAAACTTTAGCTATTTTTTTTTCAATCTGCTATGATTAACTGCATCATGAAATTAGTTTTAATCCAAATTTCTATTAATAAAATACATATTAATTCAAGTAATTTGGAAAGATTAAACATAAAAATCTGATAGAATTCATTGCCTGAGTAGACCTCATGGTATTTTATTTATCGTGTTTTTAAATATACAAAACTGAACCTCTGGCTCCTACTCAGAAAGCTACAAAGAGTGTTGCTCCAAACCTAACAAGAAAAAGGGCCAAATAATCATTAAAATCAACTTTTCTTGAATCCACTAGAGAGATGGGATTTCAGGGCAACCAAATAGCATGAAAGCTAAAAAGGAACAGTTTTCCTTCCACCAAGAAAAGGTGGGACACAGCAATGGCCCATATAAGTAGAGCAGAGTAGGAAGATGGAGCCACCACACCGAGCAGCAAGTCAAACTCAGATCATAGTTGCAGCAAATGGCCAAGGATAGACTATCATGAGAGTATGGTACCCCTGGGAGCTACAGACACGGAGGGATTCAGCATCCACTCAGAGCCGCTGTCCAGTGACCTCCACAGCACCACGAGGAAGATCGGGGCAGGGATGGAGACCTAAGAAAGTCTCCCCGTGGTGCAGGCTGGGGGATGCACAAGCAGATAACGAGAACGACAGCAACCACCCCATAGGAGGAGGGGAGCAGCTACCACACCACCTGGACAGGCAGGAAACTACACCCTGAGCCTTCTCCTCTATGAGACAAAAGCCGTAAGCCGCAGGGAAGGACAGCAAATCTTGTTGCCCCTGACGCACAGGTGGCGTAAGAGAAGGGAGAAGAATAAGACTCTGTGCTGCTGCGGCAGGAGCAGGAAACCATCCTCAGCACAGGACTTTAGAGGTCCCCTACTACCGAGGGAGGTACAGGATCACTGAGGTAGTCCCCCCCCCCGCCGCACCCTGCCACCAAGACCCAGGCACACTGACCCTTCTGAAGACCAACGTCGAAAACAAAGATGATGGAGAAAGCCCGGTCCAGGAAGTGTCACTGGTGCTTATCGCTAGCAGAGGGACAGGAGCATGGAGAGAGACCCCCTCTGAGGTTCAGACGCATAAAAAAGGTCTAAAGCTGACAGCGAAAAAGGAACTTTGAGAAAAACCCTTTGGCAAACCAGTCCTCACCTCAAGCACAAGATAATACCTTAAGGAACTTGAAAACTGGTGGTACAGGAACATACCAGAGCAACAGCAAAACCCAAACCCTGCTCCCCTCGAGAGCAGACTGACAACCTCTCAAAGAGCCTAGCGTTAGAGACTTGCCCATTTATAGGCATAAATACTACCTACCGCAGTCTATACTGTCCTATACATGATACCAAGCTTTCAACCAAAAATTACAAGATGTACAAAAAAGCAGGAAAGCCCCAACTCCCCACCCCTGCTATCAAGAAATGAAGCCATCAACCGAACCAGACTTAGACTTGACTCAATACTGGAACTATAAAATTCACAATGATTAATACGTTAAAAACTAGTGGAGGGCTTCCCTGGTGGCGCAGTGGTTGAGAGTCCGCCTGCCGATGCAGGGGACACAGGTTCGTGCCCCGGTCTGGGAAGATCCCACATGCCGCGGAGCGGCTGGACCCGTGAGCCATGGCCACTAAGCCTGCGCGTCCGGAGCCTGTGCTCCACAACGGGAGAGGCCACAGCAGTGAGAGGCCCGCGTACCTCAAAAAAAAAAAAAAAACTAGTGGAAAAGGTACACAATTTGCATGAGCAGATGATATATTTCAGCAGAGAGAAACTAGAAGAAAGACTCAAATGGAAATGCTGGAAATAAGCATTAAAGGAGATGAAGAATGTGTTCAGAAGTTCATCAGAAGACTCAACACAGAGGAGCACAGAATCAGTTTACTTGACAATAAGTCAGTAGAAATTGCCCAAATGAAACACAGAAGACAAAAGAGTGAATAGAGGTTTTACCCATGCAAGACATATTTTGCACGAATGTGTCATGAGCACTTAGAAAAGAGAGGGAAACAGCCGGGACCAGCAGTTTCCAGGTGAACAGGTTCTGGCAAGCTGAGTGCATCTCTTTTTTTTTTTAAACAGGAGGTGGTAGACAAGTGAAAAAAGAGTCTTTAGCTCACAACACTGAGCACTTAGATGCAGGTACAATGCTCAGTGTTTTACATATCCTTCATTATTATTATCCTCATTTTATAGATTATTATCTCCATTTTATAGAAAAAAATAATAATCTACCCAAAGGATCACACAGGTTGTCTGATCCTAAAGCTCCACCCTCACCACCAGATGCAGCCTACCTTGTGATCTCAATGAAGAAACGAGGCTGGATGATCATAGAGTTAGATGCCTTCCCACTAATTGCACTAAAATGGCCCCAATGCCCTAACTGATCAGTGCTGACCTGCAGGCTGCACTGGCTTACACATTGCTTGCCTCTGTCGACATTTTGGTCAATGACACAGAAACTCTGCTTATTCAATTTACGTTAAATAAAAATAAGATTAAGAGTTAATGTGATGAATGGGCAAAGTTCAAAAGTATATTGAGGCTGGAACTCTGGCCTGAAATCAATGGGAAAAAATGCAAAGTTCTGCACTCAGGTGTAAAACAATCACAGAGATGCAGAATGGAAGAAACTGGCAAACGTGGATGAGTGGGGAAAAAAAAAAAAAAACCTGGGAGGTATAGTGAATTACCAGTTTGATTTGGGCCAGCACCCAGGGCTGCTGCTGAAATCAGAGGTAAGATTTGTGGAAGGGTGACATTGTATCCCAGGAGCCTACCATATTACTATTCTTTGTACTGGATAGACGGAAAAATTAGTAACCCATATGATGAGGATTTGCAAACTACATCCCCAAGGACCATCTGTGGAAACCATCGAGTTTAGTTTGGACAGGGTGGCATGATAACTGCCTTTAAATACTCAAAGAGCATCCATGGGGAAGTGAGTGTGTGTTGTTCAAGAAAGCAGTGCACAGCGTTTGGTTAATTACAGAGAGGCTGAGGTGGGTCCCAATAAGGAAGGCTTTCCGTCAATTCCAGTGTCTATTAATGGCTGTTGGGGGGAAATGGCACTCTCTCTGCCGGAGTATCAGGAATGTGGCTGGTGAATGTCAGGAACACCTTGAACAAGACTTTGCCATCTCTTCAAGGCTAGGATCCTATTTTACATTATGTAACTCAAAAAGCACTTCAGTGACTCTTCAGATAATTCTGCTGAGTGAAAAAACGCCAGCTCCAAAAGGTTACATGCTGTGTGTACACTACCATTTATATAACACTCTTGAAATCACAAAAGTGTAGAAATGAAGAACAGATTAATGGTTGCCAGGGATGGAGGTGGGCGTGGTAATAGGAGGGAAGTGATATTAGGGCTCCTGCTGGTAATGGATATACTCTGTCTTTTGACTGTACCAAAATCTCAATCTCCTGATTTGAGATATTGTAGTACAGTATTACACGATGTTACCTTTGGAGAAAACTGGGTGAAGATTACACAGGATCTCTATGTATTATTTCTAACAATTATATGTGAATCTACAATTATCAATTACCTCAAAATAAAAAGTTTAACTAAAAAAAAAAAATTAAAAAGCGCTTCAGATCTCACCCACATGTAGGTCATCTCAGTGGATCACACTGGCAGTGACATGCCAATGACCATGATCAAAGGGCTCACGGAAGGTCCTCTCCTCCACAAAGAGGCAGCACTTCCCGGAGCACCTGGCACCCTGGACACACCTGTTTAGCTCTCCTGGGAGACACTGCCTTCATCTCACAACCAGTATGCCAAAGGTTTCCTGCTAATGAACCCCAATATCCAACTTTTCTACTCCTGCCAGAGGCAATGATGTATTTCTAGCTGCCCAGATTCAAAACTATGACCCTAGCTTTGATTCTTGATTTTGTTTTTCTACATGCAGGAACCCAATCCTAGGAAGCTATTCCTCAAAGTGTCTCCAAATTTTCATTGTTACGTTTCTGCTGTAATTCTTAGCCAGGCCTCACCACCTCAGAGATTTGATACTGTGCTAGCCCCCCAGCTTCCCATCCCTGTCAATTTCTCCCCAACCCACCCATCTCCATCCTACGCACTGCACGTTACTTCTCAACATTCTACCATCCTAACGAAACTTTGAGCAGTGTTCCCAGTGTGTGTGTGGGGGGGGGGTAGGGAGAAGAGGGAGCATGGCTCTCTAAGGTGTGTGTGAGAGAGAGAGAGAGAGAGAGAGAGAGAGAGAGAGTTGTGTGTGTGTGTGAGAGAGAGAGAGGGCTGTGGCCAGAGTTCCCTAGACTCAGGTTTAGCAACTAGGCTACATGGGAGTCGGGACACAGGGTCATCCCCACATAGTACAAAGAAAGTCTGGAGATCTGTGACCAGCAACCTCAGGCACAGCTGGAAGAATGAGCTTCAGTGGGGCAGACAGAAAAATGCAGAAATAGCAACACAGAATGGGTGGATTTCATGATGACATCAGGAGGTCATGAAACCCACAAGGAGGTGGACAACCCCTGCGGCCTCCCCCATGGCCAGAAGGGGATCCATACGGATACAGAGACGCAGACTCTGTGTGAGGATGACGAAAGTCTATGCTGTACAAGCTGAATCACCTTACCTCAATTCATGAGAGAGATACACTAAAAGAAAAAAAATCCATACTGTGTGGAAAGCCATGGGGTGAGCATCTGCTTCTTACCTCTGACTGGGAAGTTTAAAGATGGATTTTTGTAAATAGAATGAAACATGTTATTGAAAACACTTTTTCTTTCTTTTAAAAAGTAATTATTTAGCTGCAAATGTAACATTTTCTCCTCTGTCTGTAAGACTCAAATATCTGCAAATATTGCATAATGGCCCTCTGGCAGACTCACATCTTATTGCCTTTCATGGAAGGAAAATGAAGAATTATGAAAATAGAATGACAAGGTTTCTCTAATCCAGGATTCCATTATCAACTCTGTGCCTGTTTAAGGTGAAAACAACAGGACCTCATGGTTCCTGTTCTTTAGGTTCCGAGAAATCTTCATCAAAAGAAAACCCTAGGACCCCTGGCTTTCCTGATTTCTTAATTTAATTTGAACCAGGAAAACCACTGTGGCTGTACTGACCAATCTGAATGTTGAAGGAGGGGCCCGAGGCTTCCTTCTCAAAACCTAAGGGTTTCATGCTGGTGCATCCATTCGTCTTTGCAGATTCCTCACTGTCCAGTCATGGGGGTGAGGGGGAGTGTTGAGACCACCATACTGGTTTTGTAAAGACAAGTGATCTCATTAGAACTGCACTGAAGATAAACTCGGTGGCTGCTACCACTGCTGACTTTCAGCCACTAGCCTGGAACCGAGCACCCCATGCAGGGTCAGGCAAGACCTTCCTCTGACATCACAGAGTGGACACGGGCTGCGAGCGTCACCCACGGTCCCCTTTCTAACAACGCCATAAGCTCCAAGGCTTAGGCTGACCCTTGACTCTATTTTCTTTTCCTCAGGGTGACTGGCCTGGTATTGAACACAAGAGCTGGAGACTATTGTGGACCTTCCTTCTGGAAAATGAACGATGGAGAAAGAAACGTGCACTGATCTGATGCTGATGCCCCAAGTGGCTGGGGAAGAGGCTGGTGCCCCAGGTGGCTGGGGAGACAGAGGCCCCGAGGAGAGATGCCCAAGGTCCCAAACGCTGTGTGTGCTACACAGGGAAAGAAGTGGGGGAAGCATAATTCCTACAAACTCATTCTTAAGGACTTTTAATTTTGTGATTTCTCCGTGGTATTTAGAAGTCAGTAAGGATGTCCCTGTGCATTCCTTTTCCTTGCAGAATGATTCCAAAGAAAAACTGACAGGATGCTGTTGCAACACTGAAGGCTCTGAGCCTTCCTCCCATCTACTGAGTGGACAGAGGCACTTCTGTTAGGCCCACGTCCTTTTTCTCATCTCTTTTTCTTCCTAGCCCATGGTCTCTCCTCTCACCCTTTCCCCTCTCTCTCTTCTCTTCTTCCTGCCTTTGCCATCCTCTCTCCCCTCCCACTCCCACCACCGGGACCTTGCCCTCCCTCTATTCCCTTCCTGGTGATGAGCTAAAAGGTTGTCACTTTTCCTATCACAAGCATAGCTGCTAGGTTTTATTCCCTTTTGGAAATAGGGCTGCTTGTTGACGTTTTATGATGACCATAATAAAGTCAGTTTTTATTGCAAACTCTCCCATCTCCCTAGCTTTTGGGGTCCTCGAGACCATGCAGAGAGCACAGGGGAGGGAGCAGCTTCCAAATGAACATGAAGGTTAGGGAAGGCTCCCAGCAGAAGGACAGAAAAATCAGAAAACGCTGAAACAGGATATGAGATACACATCATCCCTCAGCCTGGCTAAATCAGCCTATTAGGCCCAGAATTCCACTCAGCTTGTAAGGTCACCTACAGCAGTTTGTAAATAGAGCCATATCCATTTTCCATAGAAAACAGAGCCAAATTTTTAAAAAGAAGAACAGATTTTCAGTCTCCTAAGAGAAACCATGGCTGTTTCTATTATAAAACAGGACTGGGGGGATTCTATCATCAATAATATTGGGAAAAGGAAAATTGAGAGGAAGATGTAAGGGCAACCAAGGACCTGGGACCCAGTGGGTATTGTACACCGAAGCCATCCAGAGGGGAAAGGCCCTCCCACCCACACGAGGGCACCATCACCAAGTCTGGAAGGAAGATACAGCCTCAACTAGGTCTATTCTTGTCATAAAGTCAAATCAAGGCTGAGTGCTCCTGAAATACAGCAGGGTCCTCAGGAAGCAGGTACTTTGAGAAGCGAGGCCAAGGGATGTGACTCATTGCTTAAGAGCATGGCACTGGTGCCTGCCAGCCTTAGCAGGCTCGCCTAACTGGGGGTGGCAGTGAACATAGGGATGGGAAGCCTGGGATGACCACAGGCTCTGCAGGGATCCCTGGTAAGCTATGTTGATTCTGTGACCGAAGTCAGGCTGCAATTCCCCACCGAGGCCCTCGATGCCCTCCCTGCCTGACCCCGTTGCCTCCTCTAGTCACCGTGCTCTCTGCTATGGTGCCTCACCCCACAAGCTGACCATACTTCAGCCTGGGTTCAGTAGCATCTGCTCAGGACAGGATCCCTTCTTACTTCCTCCAAATCCACGCCGCCCCGCCCCCAGCCAGGTACCTCCCGGTCCCACCTGAATCCAGAGAAGACCACACCAGAGCCTCACTCAGCTTCCAGCACCCCTTGGGTACCAGGGTGGATCTTCCTCCTTAAGGCAGCACCCCCAGAGTGTGGGCACTCACAGCCGAGGCACGGCCAGCCAGACGTAGGCCAAGATCCGTGGGGGAAATTAGATAGATTCTCATAACCAAGCACTATTTCCTCAACTACAAAATGGGGATAGCATTATTTACCTTAGAGTGGTCTTATGTGGATTAAAGGTGATAATGCTTGAAAAGCACCTACTACGGTGCCTGGTGCCTAGGTAAATTGTTAATAAATGCTGGTCACTTTTATAATTGATGGCAGAGCTGAAAGGCAATCTCAAATTCATTCATCTATACATAGGAATATGCATATACATAGGTATAACATATAAGTATGTACTTAAGTAACTGAAAGTATTAAACATGAAATACAGCGGGTAATATTAATACTCTATCCATGGCATAATGTTTTAATTAAACATTAAAAACCAGAGGTGCCAAAAGCATTTGATTAATGCTTAAAAGGAAAAAATTAAAATACATAAAAAATTCGTAAGTTCTTTGCAATTTGACTTTTTTTTTTTTTAATCTATAAAACAGTAGTCCTTATTTGTACTGTGACAGGGCAGGAACAAAGCTGAATAGGACTTCTTTCTGCAAAACCATCTCAGAGAGGGTAACAGGGTAAAAAGGCAGGTGTATAATATGCAAACTGAATAAAATGTTCAATCATAACCTCCTCTTACCTTTGACCCAATGAGCGTGTACAGCCACTGAATGGTTTCATTGTGGTTTATTACTCCGTTCATCCCATCCACATACAACATAATCTGGCCCAAAGCTACAGAAGAGAAAAAGAAGCAAGGAGACGTTATGGTTTATATGTAAATATAACCTCCAATGATCATAACGTCAAGTGAGATTTTCACACTTTAAGTACACTGTATGTTAAGAACCAAATCTGCAGAGAATCCCTGAGCTCTGAAATTAGCGCAATCTCATTGCAGAAAGTGTTGATCACTCCAGAAGAAATAAGGGTTATCCTGGTGTCTGGAAGATGCAATTAAGGCACCAAATCCAGTGATTGTTGTTTCTCTGTGCCTTGATGTACGAATGCATGTTTTTACGTTTCTATATCTGTATGTAGTCTCAGACGAGGCAGAGATATCCATGAGATGGTGTCTGGGTTGTGGCCTCCCGCTGGGGCCAAGAGGGTGCATATGAAGTTTCTAAAAACAACTTGTCTGGTGCCCCAGCCTATGGTCAGGCAGGTCCCTGACACTATGGAAACATTTTGAGCCAATACAATTTGAACCCTTAAGATAAGGAATAAATATGTATTTAAATATTATTTGTAATCCTTTTAAAGACTTTCAGGTTTTAAAATGTCAGAAATCATGAAAACAGAGGGTGGGGGTGGGAAGGGGGAATGGGGAGGTTAGTGTTTAATGGGGACAGAGTTTCAGCTTAGGAAGGTGAAAAATTCTAGAGATGGATGATGGTGAGGGTTGAAAAACAATGTGAATGTACTTAGTGCCACTGAGTACATTTAAATATGGCTAAAATAGTATGTTTTCTATTATGTGACTTTTACTGCAATAAAAAAATTTAAAAAAAGAAATCGTAAAAAAATTGTTGATACCAAGTCCTAAATTCTTAGTTAAGAAAAATATAGTCACCACAGATTATTATTATTCAACATAAAAACCCAAAACAAAACAAAACCAAAAAAGAGCCACATTATTGCTTTTAAAAAAATATATATTAACTCTATTTTTTCAGTTCCCTTGGTATCAAAATAATTTGGATTCTAGAATATGAATAAACAGAAGTTACATACTCTTAAGTAAATAGGCTTCCTTGAATCAGGTCTGACCTCCTATCTTACTGCAGCCATAATTAATTGGCATGGCATTGGCATTTTTAGGTAACACTTCTTTTTCTGGTAATATTAGGATATCTTATTTTAGAAAACTGACAACAAGAGGTGTAAAATGAAAATAATTCATAATCTCATAGTTTAAAGAATTATTCTTAACATGTTGATATGTTTTCTTACATCCTTTCTTTTATGCTTTACACACACACATACACACAACTTTATACGTAGGTCGTGGGAACAGTCCAGATAAAATGGCAATGACTGAAAAGAGCAAAGCACAAAATAGTAAGTGTACACTAATTCCAAGCATACCACTATATGTGTTATGTTAGAAAACTCACTATTATACTATCCAACAAAAGATCAAATGACAAAACCACATCACCATTCTGAGAAAAAGTATGCTCCTAAATATGTAAAAATTCAAAATTTTGGGGGGGATCTATTTTATTTATTTATTTTTTAACATCTTTATTGGAGTATAACTGCTTTACAATGGTGTGTTAGTTTCTGCTGTATAACAAAGTGAATCAGCTATACATAAACATATATCTCCATATCTCCTCTCTCTTGCGTCTCCCTCCCACCCTCCCTATCCCACCCCTCTAGGTGGACACAAAGCACAGAGCTGATCTCCCTATGCTACGTGGCTGCTTCCCGCTAGCTATCCATTTTACATTTGGTAGTGTATATATGTCCATGCCACTCTCTCACTTTCTCCCAGCTTACTCTTCCCCCTCCCCATTACCTCAAGTCCATTCTCTATGTCTGCATCTTTATTCCTGTCCTGTCCTTAGGTTCTTCAGAACCATTTTTTTTTTTAGATTCCATATATTTGTGTTAGCATACGGTACTTGTTTTTCTCTTTCTGACTTACTTCACCCTGTATGACAGTCTCTAGGTCCATCCACCTCACTACAAATAGCTCAATTTCATTTCTTTTTATGGCTGAGTAATATTCCATTGTATATATGTGCCACATCTTTATCCATTCATCTGTCGATGGATATTTAGGTTGGTTCCATGTCCTGGCTATTGTAAATAGAGCTGCAATGAACATTTTGGTACATGACTCTTTTTGAATTATGGTTTTCTCCAGGTATATGCCCAGCAGTAGGATTACTGAGTCATATGGTAGTTCCATTTTTAGTTTTTAAGGAACCTCCATACTGTTCTCCATAGTGACTGTATCAATTTACATTCCCACCAACAGTGGAAGATGGTTCCCTTTTCTCCACACCCTCTCTAGCATTTATTGTTTGTAGATTTTTTGATGATGGCCATTCTGACTGGTGTGAGGTGATACCTCATCATAGATTTGATTTGCATTTCTCTAATGATTAGTGATGTTGAGCATCCTTTCATGTGTTTATTGGCCATCTGCATTATCTTCTTTGGAGAATTGCCTGTTTAGAGCTTCTTCCCATTTTTGGATTTGGTTGCATTTTTGATATTGAGCTGTATGAGCTGACTGTGTATTTTGGAGATTAATCCTTTGTCCGTTGATTCATTTGCAAATATTTTCTCCCAATCTGAGGGTTGTCTTTTTGTCTTGTTTATGGTTTCCTTTGCGGTGCAAAGCTTTTAAGTTTCATTAGGTCGCATTTGTTTATTTTTGTTTTCATTTCCATTACTCTAGGAGGTGGGTCAAAAAGGATCTTGCTGTGATTTATGTCATAGAGTGTTCTGCCTATGTTTTCCTCTAAGAGTTTGATAGTGTCTGGCCTTACATTTAGGTCTTTAATCCATTCTGAATTTATTTTTGTGTATGGTGTTAGGGAGTGTTCTCATTTCATTCTTTTACATGTAGCTGTCCAGTTTTCCCAGCACCACTTATGGAAGAGGCTGTCTTTTCTCCACTGTATATTCTTGCCTCCTTTATCAGAGATAAGGTGACCATATGTGCATGGGTTTATCTCTGGGCTTTGTATCCTGTTCCATTGATCTATATTTCTGTTTTTGTGCCAGTACCATACTGTCTTGATTACTGTAGCTCTGTAGTATAGTCTGAAGTCAGGGAGCCTGATACCTCCAGCTCTGTTTTTCTTTCTTAAGATTGCTTTTGCTATTCGGGGTCTTTTGTGGTTCCATACTATTTGTGAAACTTTTTGCTCTAGTTCTGTGAAAAATGCCATTGGTAGTTTGATAGGGATTGCATTGAATCTGTAGATTGCTTTGGGTAGTATAGTCATTTTCACAATGTTGATTCTTCCAATCCAAGAACATGGTATATCTCTCCATCTGTTGGTATCATCTTTAATTTCTTTCACCAGTGTCTTATAGTTTTCTGCATACAGGTCTTTCGTCTCCTTAGGTAGGTTTATTCCTAGGTATTTTATTCTTTTTGTTGCAATGGTAAATGGGAGTGTTTCCTTAATTTCTCTTTCAGATTTTTCATCCTTAGTGTATAGGAATGCAAGAGACTTCTGTGCATTAATTTTATTTCCTGCTACTTTAGCAGATTATTTGATTAGATCTAGTAGTTTTTTGGTAGCATCTTTGAGATTCTCTATGTATAATATCAAGTCATCTGCAAACAGTGACAGTTTCACTTCCTCTTTTCTGATTTGGATTCCTTTTATTTCTTTTTCTTCTCTGATTACTGTGGCTACAACTTCCAAAACTATGTTGAATAGTAGTGGTGAGAGTGGGCAACCTTGTCTTGTTCCTGACCTTAGTGGAAATGGTTTCAGTTTTTCACCACTGAGAATGATGTTGGCTGTGGGTTTATCATATATTTTATTATGTTGGGGTAAGTTCCCTCTATGCCTACTTTCTGGAGAGTTTTTATCATAAATGGGTGTTGAATTTTGTCGAAAGTTTTTTCTGCATCTATTGAGATGATCATATGGTTTTTCTCCTTCAATTTGTTAATATGGTTTATCACATTGATTGATTTGCGTATATTGAAGAATCCTTGCATTCCTGGAATAAACCCCACTTGATCATGGTGTATGATCCTTTTAATGTGCTGTTGGATTCCATTTGCTAGTATTTTTGTTTCTATGTTCATCAGTGATATTGGTCTATAGTTTTCTTTTTTTTGTGACATCTTTGTCTGGTTTTGGTATCAGGGTGATGGTGGCCTCGTAGAATGAGTTTGGGAGTGTTCCTCCCTCTGCTATATTTTAGAAGTAAAAACTCAAAATTTTAAACACTTAATTGAACATATCCTTGACACAATAAACTGTACATTTTTGAAAATAACAGTTTCATATTCTATTTAATGGTGAAACACTGGAGATACTCCTATTAAAATCAGAAAAAATTTTAAAATGATGCCCATTAATCTCATGATTATTTAGTACCATGCTACAGGCTTTCAAGCAAATTTAATAAGATATGAAAAATAATTAAAGGTAGGATATTTAGAAATGAATATATAATACTGTCATTATTTGCAAGAAATATTATAGACCCAATAAAAAACCCATCTACAGAATTTATAATGAAGAGATCACAATTATAACCACTTTCTCATCTTAATGAGAAATAAGTATGTAACATACAAAGGAAATCAAAGTTTGATATAAAAATATAATACTAGATAAATAATATGACAGCATATATGATAAAGGCTTAAATGATTTATTGTATAAACAATTCATACAAGTTGATAAGAAAATACGAAATGGCAATAGAAAAAAAACTAAAAGCATTTCATAAGAGAGATGACAAGCTGGTTTACAATAACAAAGTTGTTCATTCTTACTATAATAAAAATGCAAATTAAAACAATAATGAGGTAGAATTTTCACTTAAATCATGAAAGGTATTTTTTAAAGAAATGATTAGGTTATCAATTGCTGGAGAGGTTAAACCAGTAACTTCATACATTCCTGGTGGTGGGGCAAGTTGGTACAAGTCCTATAATAAGGCTATTTAATGCTGTAGTTGTTTTAAAAATAGTTACCATTTAGTGTCTACCATGTCCGAAGGTCCGAGGGTGGGACTTTATACGTGTCATTAATACAACAGCCCTGCTGTGAGGCAGGTATTATAACTCCCGTCTGACAGAGGGAAAAACTGAAGCTCTGAAAAGTAAAGGAATGTGCCCCCAAATCCCATCACTACCAAGTGGCGGAGTCCACCTCCAGCCAGGGCAGGCGGGCTCCTCCGTGTCTGTACTCAGAGCCTGGAAGTCCTCTCTAGGCTCTTCCCAAGCCAATGTGATTTCGGGAATCTATCCTAAGGAAATAACCCTAAGTTAAAGGGGGGAAAAAAAGGATGAAGCAAAGATACTCACTGGAGTGTCATCTATAACATCAAACTATCAACTGAAATCTAAATATGTATCAGATCTAGAACTCAGCATACACAGCAATTTATCAAAGCTATGTCCTAACCTGTGAACCGTTTCTGATAAAATAATTAAAAGTGGAAACTTATAACGATTATGTAATTCAGTAAAACACTAAAATCTCAAGCACAGAAGGAAAGGGAAACCCATGACATATTAAGCACTATGATTGGTTATATGTTCTTTGGATGTATTTTCTTCTACTTTTCGCTGATTTTCATTATGAGCATCTATTAATTTTATAATTGGGAAGTAAAGAAATATACAAAAAGGAAGCAAATAAGACTGTATACTGTAAAGTGTTAGGTGCTTCTCTTGGTTTTTAGAATTTTTTTACTAGCCCATCCCTCTTGGCATACCCCTCCCTCCTTCAGAAAGATACAGCACCCACTTCATGACAGAGTTCTGAGAATTCAGCACATTCTGCCCATTCTTCCCTTTCCCTTTTTCTTTCCTCCTCTCCCTTCCAAAACAAACTTGCAAATCTCCAGGGAAGAGGACTTTGTACCACAGTCCTTTTCCCATTCAAGTTCCAGTGCTGAGGAAGCAAATCCAAGGCAGATTTAGCATCTTCTAAATCAGCTAAATGGCACAGGGAAGTCCATGTAGACTGTTCAGCCTCTGGAAGGTACATTCCTTGGGGACACCCTCCCCCCAAGGCTGAAAAGCCAGGAATGAAAGTCTCCTCCCTAACTGCTCAGGGCCTCTGGTACTGCAGAAAGCCCAGCAAGCCAGGGCACCACTACAAAAAGGGAGTCAAAGTAAGAATTTCTATAAGTTTTCGCTCTATGATGTTTCCCTTCTAGGTTCTATTAACTGCCCACTTTGGAGGAAGAAAGTCACCAGAAAGTCCACGTCTAATGGAATTCAACTTTCTGATCATACTAATTTGTCATAATATTGTGACAATCAAAAGCTTTCAGGCTAGATCTTTTGCACCCTAGCCCTAAAGCTAAAGCACTCCATCCTGCAAAACCCACTGCAGACACAAGATGGCACTAAATAGATTTAAGTGGGTTAATGTCTCACTAAGCTTCCACAGCAAAATACCACCAATGTAAATGAGGGCCTGTGAATAAAACTCGCCCAGGGGAAAAAAAAAAAAAAAAGAGAGAGTGGCATGGACATATATACACTACCAAACGTAAAATAGATAGCTAGTGGGAAGCAGTCGCATAGCACAGGCAGATCAGCTCCGTGCTTTGTGACCACCTAGAGGGGTGGGAGGGAGGGAGACGCAAGAGGGAAGAGATATGGAAACATATGTATATGTATAACTGATTCACTTTGTTATAAAGCAGAAACTAACACACCATTGTAAAGCAATTATACTCCAATAAAGATGTAAAAAAAAAAAAAAAGTAGATGGCCTGGGTCACAGGAACCACGAAAATTAGTGATTTCCATTTCTAAGAAGGATGAGGAGGATGAGAATGTCAGAACACAGTGGTGGGTAACAATAGCACAGGTGTAAAAAGAGACAAGGGCCTTGGGTGTTATGCTGCTCATGGAATTTACTCGAGGCATTTTTATTAATTTTCTGTGCTTCAGTTGCCTCATCTCAAAAATAAGATAGTAAGACTGTAGTACCTACTTTTCAGGGGTGTTGTAGGGACTGAGTTAGAGCAATGCCTGACTCAGAGTAGGTGCTCAATGAACATTAGTCATATCAAGTACGTCACTGAAGTCACATCAATTATCTACTGGACAGAAGCACGCAACGAAAGACTCTCCAAGACACACAGTGGGGGAGAGCCCTCTGCCCAACTCAGTCACAATGATTTTTTTCTAAAAATTTTTTGTTTTACTTTTTATATTTAGATATATGCTCCATTTTGAGATATCTTTTGTATAAATTGTGAGGTTTAGATTGATATTCTTTTTTTTTTCACATAGATGTCCAATGGATCTAATACCATTGTTTGAAGAGACTATCCTATCTTTATTTGCTTTTGCAAGTTTGCCAAAAATCAATTGGCTATGTTTGCATGGGTCTATTTCTGGATTCTCTATTCTGTTCCACTGATCTATCCATCTATCCTTTGGCCGACACCACAGTATCTTGATTACTGTAGCTTCATAAGAAGTCTTAAAATCAGGTAGTATGACTCCTACAATTTCATTCTTCCTTTTAAAAATTGTTTTGGCTATTCTTGTCTTTTGGCCTTTTCATGTAAATTTTAGAAGCAGTTTTTCTAAATCTGCAAAAAATCTTTCAGGGAGTATTATGGGAAATGCATTAAATCTACAGATAAATTTTGGGAGAATGACATCTTTACTACATTCAGTCTTATAACCCATGATCCTATTATGTCATCGTTTAGATCTTCTCTATTTTCATGAGTGTTTTGTAGTTTGTAACTAAAGATTCTGTATATGGTTTTCTGCTAAATTTAAAAGTATTTCATATTTTTTGGAGCTACCGGAAATATTTTTTAAACTTCTCCATTCCCAACTATTTATTATTAGTATATAGAAATAAAAATAATTTTTTTTGTTTTGACTTTGTATTCTGTAACTTTATTAAACTTATTAATTCTAGGGGTTTGGGGGGTTATGTTTTTGTAGATTCTCTGAGGTTTTCTACATAGCCAGTAATGTTGTCTGTTACTTAGAACAATTTTATTTCTTCCTTCCCAACCTATATCCCCCCCACCCCACCCCACCCTTTATTCCTCTTTGCCTTATTGCACTGGTTAAGTATTTCAATAGGGGTGGTAGGAGTGGACAACTTTGCCTTTTCTCAGTATTAGGGGGAAAGCATGTAAGTCCTTCACCATTAATTATGATGTTAGCTATAGGTTTTTGCACATTGCCCTTTAACAAGGTGAAGACGATCCCCCCCAATGTCTAGTTTGTTAAGAAGTTTTTTTAAATCATAAATGGATGCTGAATTTTGTCAAATGTTTTTTCTATATCAATTGATATTATCAAGTGGTTTTTCTTCAGACTGATAATGTGGTGAGTTACACAAAGTGAATTTCAAATACTTAACCAGCCTTGCATTCCCTCTGGGCCATGGTGAATTATTCTTTTTATAGATTGCTGAATTTGATTTGTTGATATTTTGCTGAGGATTTTAGCATCTTTGTCCATGAGACATATTGGTCTATAGTATCCTGTCTCCGTCTTGTTTCATATCATGGTAATGCTGGTCCTATAAAATGAGTTGGGAAACATTCCCTCCTCTGATGTTTTCTGGAAAAGATTACATAAAATTGGTTTTATTTTGTCTTTAAATGTTTGTCAGAATTACCAGGAAACCATCTGAGCCTGGAGATTCCTTTTTCAGAAGATTGTTAACTACAAATCAAATTTCTTTAATAGTCATAGTTAATAACATTTATAGTAATAAGGCTAGTCAGGTTATCTATTTCATCTTTGGTGAATTTTGGTAATCTGTGGTTTTTAAGGGACTGGCCCATTTCGTCTAATTATCAATTTTATATACGTAGAGTTGTTCATAGTATTCTTTTATTACTCATTTAATGTCTGTGGAGTCTGTCATGATAGCCCCTCTATCATTACAGATGTTGGCAATTAGTGTCTTCTCTTTTTCTTTGCCATTGTTGCTTATTATCTTCCTTTTCAAAGAATGAGATTTTGTTTCACTGATATCGACTCCGTTATTTCTCTGTTTTCAATTTCATTAGTTTTTACCCTTATCTTTATCATTTCTTTCCTTCTACTTGATTGAGTTTGTTTTTCCTTTCTTATTCTAGTTTCTTAAGGCAGGTGTTTATATTATGGATTATTTTCTTAGAAACATGTAATACTATAAATTTCTCTCCATGCATTGCTTCAACTGCATCCCACAGATTTTTATTTGTTTTTAATTTAGTTCAAAATATTTTCTAACTTCCATTTGAGAATTCCTCTTCAACATATGGATTATTTAAAAGCATGTTGTTTAATTTCCAAGCATTTGGAGATATTCCCGTTACCCTTCTGTAACTGATTTATAGTTTAACTCCATTATGGCCAGAAAATATATCATATGATTTCAATTCTCTTAAGTTTGTTATTTTTATGACCCAGGGTATTACCTATCTTGGTGAATGTTTTATATGTACTTGAAAAGAATATGTTAGGTAGAGTACTCTATAGTTAGGTAGAGTACTATAGTTAGGTAGAGTACTCTATACTGCTATAGTTAGGTAAAGTACTCTAAAAATGTCAGTTAGAACTAGTTGTTGATGGTGCTGTTTAGTTCCACTATAGCTTTGCTGATTTTCAGTCTACCAGTTCTATTGATTACTAAAAAAGGAATGCTGAAGTCTTCAACTACAACAGAGGATTTTCCATTCCTTATTTCAATTCTCTCAGTTTTTGCTTCATGTATTTTGAAGCTCTATACGTTTTCCATTTCTGGATGAATCAACCCTTTTATCATTATAATGTCCTTCTTTATCCCTTGCTATTTTCTTTACTTTGGCCTCTACTTTCTCTAATGTTAATATGGCTTTCTTTTGATTAGTGTTTGTATGATATTTGTTTCTGTATCCTTTTGCTTTTAAACTAACTATAGCATTATAATTAAGGTGGGTTTCGTACAGGCAGCGTTTAGTTGGGTCTTGTTTTTTGTATCCATTCTGATAATCTCTGTCTTTTAATCACTGTGATCAGGCCAGTTACATTTAATATAATTATTGGTACATTTGAATTTAGGTCCATCATTTCCATTCTGCTACTGAGCCCATCTAGTAAGATTTTTATTTTGACTGATGTATTTTTCATTTCTAAATTTTTCATTTGGCTCTTCTTTATATCTTCTGTTTCTTTTCTGAGACTTTCTATCTTTCCATTCACTTCAATAGTGTTCATCCTTACTTCTTTTTTTTATAATAGCTGCTTTAAAGCATTTGACAAATTCAGTCAATGTCACCCTGGCCCTGGGGTCTACTGATTTGTCTTTTCCTATGCAAGTTGAAATCTTCCTAGTTTATTGTATGTCAACTAATTTTGGCTTATATCCTGGACATTTTGAAAATTATAAGACTCTGGATTTTGTTTAAATATTAGAGAAAATGTTGACATTTTTGTTTAAGCAGGCAATTTAACCTGTTCCCTTTAAGCCACAAGTTCTGACCTGCCTTTTATGGGCTGTGGTTCCAATATCAGTTCAATTTTCAAAGCCCTTTGTTGTGCCATTTGGATTGGCCCTGCATGTCTACCACCCAGTGGGTAGTCTGGAACCTGGGCAGCGGTCTACCTTGTTGTTCCGTTCTCAAAGTCTTTGGTATACTGATTAGCATCAGATTCATGCGTGTAGTTTGTGGCGAGCCCAGGGGCTCATAAAAAACTTTGAAGGTCACTTTCCTGAGCTCCTCTTTTTTCATTATCTCCCTGATACTTGCTTTTAGGTTCCCTGGGGCTCCCTTTCTTGGTCTTTCAACCAGAGAGCTGGGTCATTATTTATCCTGCTCTGCCACTGACTTTTTGTGACTGGGTTCACATCTGGGGCCTGGCAGTGGGAAAACAGAGAGGGAAAAATACAAATGGCATTCACCCCAACCCCCTTGGGACTACAACTCCTCTCAATCAAAGCAAAAGTTTATGCCTCCTTCCCTCAGAGTTTTAGGTGCCTGCAGGTTCCTGCTGTTCTCACATTATTATCACAGCTGTTCTTACCATGGGATTACCTGGGGGCAGGGGTTCAAGATAACAGAGAAAAGACTAAGAAACACCGGGGGACTTTTGCACTCTTGAGTGTTTGGAGTCCCTTTTCCTCCTACTCAAGCCAGAAATAGAAGGCCTCTTCTGGAACTCTCTCTGAATACACTGATGGCCACTTTTGGGTTTGGGGCTGATTTGAGTCCAGACCAGGAAATACTAGAAGAAAAATGTTAAAAGCACCATCACAATGCTGTCGTCCAATTCTAGTCTTCTTCTCCAATCTGTCCACTACCGTTTACTCTTCAAAGTCCTCAAATAGTTGCTTCACGTATTTTTTTCCCAGGCTTATAGTCACATTCAATAGGAGAGATAGTTCCAGTGTGCTTACGCCCTCTCAGGCAGAACTCCTCCCTCTCTGCTTTTAGAGTAAGAACTCTAGCAGCAACATGGAAGGTGGCCTGGAGTGAAGTCCTGTGTCTGGGTCTGCTCAGAACTTTGCCTCAACAGTCTAACCACATGGTTTTCAATCCTTTTTCTCTTTTTTCATTTCTCCTCTTCTCCCTTCCTCCCTCCTTTTTATTTTCCTTTCTTTTTTGAAGCTGGAAATCTTTTAGTCCAAGGATCTTCTAAAAGGAACAATAACATACGCCACAGACAACTCCCAGATGCTTTGCTGGAAGCAGGACTGGTGGGTTTTAACTGCTTCCCCCTTAACACTTGACACTCCTCACCCTGCCTACTGCAGTGAGTCCCAATGGGGCCTGTTAAAAGCATCCAATCACCCAGCCTACACACTGGAGCTCACTGCACACTTGCATTTTCAAACACCACAAGTGGGTTAGGAAATCAATTTAGTGAGTCCAGACCGGCAATTTATTTTTTCAGGAAACAAAACAGAATAGAAAATAGAGTGCGTTTCATTTTAGGTAAGGGCTGTTTCTATTTTTGTTCTATTTTATATAAATATGAAAACTTTTCCTATAGATCTCAGCCACAGAAGTTTGGAATCTATCATTCCAAACTCCTTTCCTTCCCTTATCCTTTGCCTCCAGTGAGTCATCTAATTCCCTCCATTTTCCTCTGAAACAGGCCTCGAATTCACCTTTTCTTCCCTCCATCACTGCCTCAGGTCCAGCTTCCATTGTCTCTCTCGGATTATAGCAACTGCTGATCCAGCCAGATTCCCACTCTTTTTCTAATCCATGAAAGATGTCACCACTGAATTTTCTAAAACATTAACCATATCAGCTGAAGCTGGAAGACCTCCTAGCTCCCTCCCAGCCTCAGCCTCCCACCCACCTTTCAGCTTCCTGTCCACCCCATCTGGGCTCCTGTGTCTCTGAAGCTTCTGCTTCCATTAAGGGCTTCCTAAGACTGTCAATCTTGATTTAGTTACATGTGCCTTGCTTTTAAAGAGAAGTTCTTACATATAAAATATATATTCATTCTACAAACCAGAGCTAGATGTAATTTTTTTAAAAAAGAAGTTCTTACTCATCGGAGACAACCACCCCAAGAAAACAATCCCATGTAGGTTATCTGCCTGCTTGTTCATGTCCTTTCCTTTGGCCAAAAATGCCATGGAAGAAACTGAAAGGTAATTCCTTCCTGGCAGAGTCATCTGACGTTTTAAACAAAGAGCTCTTAAACACTGCTGCCCTGAGTAGTCTTTTAATAAACACCTCGTCCATTCTTTCCTTTCACTCGATCTTACAGTGAAATTACAGGTCACATGTACTCTGTAAATGGGCTCGGAGATTCCAGAGCTGCATTACCTTCTTAAGGGAATTACACAGTTTAGGCTGAAGTGTTTTTAATGCAACGGTGTCGGGTTTTTTAAAAAGCACTGAAATAACTATAGGCATATCATACATTTGACTATAAACTAGACTTTTTTTTATGTCCTGGACAAGGCTTTCACTTGCAAACTAAGCATCCACTTGCATATCTGACCGTAGAGTTCCACCATGAAACAAGATTTCTCCCACTGAAGTCTGAGTATTTCAATTTACCTTTGTACATCACCTCCCCACTATATATATATATATATATATATATGCATCTTACGGTAACTTTTAATTTTGATACAATTTCAAAATTACAAAAAAGTTGCAGAAATAGTGCAAGGAACTCTTGTTTACCCATACACATTTTACTCACATCCATTAATTGTTTATATCGTGTACAATTTACTTTATCATTCTCTCTTCCTGAACTTTTAAAAATATTTTTTAAATAAAAATTGAGTATATTTAAGGTATACGTCATGATGACGTGATACACACATACACAGTGAAATGATTACTTAGTCAAGCTAATTAACATATCAGCTCCTCACAGAGTCACAGTTAGTGTGCGTGATGTCTACTCTTTTAGCAAATTTCTCTAATTCAATACAGTATTGTTAACTATAGTCATCATGCCTGGACATTAGATCTCTAGACTTATTCAACTGCATCTTCCCACTCTTGACTTGGCTTTCTTTTGACAAAAGCAATAGGAAGGAAAGCCTATTCTACAGCCATTCCATTAGATCAGAGATTTTTACCATTTGAAAATGTGACTGCAAATAATGCCTACTTATTTCAACCAAAAATACAGAAAAACTAGACTGGATGTATGAAAATTTTTTTTTAAATTACCTTACCCACAAGGGCAATTTTTTGCTACAAACCATTACCAGTGGTCACTAGGGTTGGTTTGGGTTTGGGGTTTTTTTTTTGGTTTTGTTTTTTTGTTTTGTTTTGGAGGACGGTGACCTGCGACTTGCACATTGGGAGTGAAGATGGATTTTGCTGTGTTGCTGGATACATTCACTACCCCCTGGAGGCCATGGAAGCACAAGATCATCGACACTACTTTCTTTCTTTCTTTTTTTTTTTAACATCTTTATTGGAGTACAATTGCTTTACAATGGTGTGTTAGTTTCTGCTTTATAACAAAGTGAATCAGTTATACATATACATATGTTCCCATATCTCTTCACCTCTTGCATCTCCCTCCCTACCACTCTCCCTATCCCACCCCTCTAGGTGGTCACAAACCACCTAGCTGATCTCCTCCCTGTGCTATGCGGCTGCTTCCCACTAGCTATCTATTTTACGAAATTGAGTTATTTGTAGTGAGGTGGATGGACCTAGAGTCTGTCATACAGAGTGAAGTAAGTGAGAAAGAGAAAAACAAATACCGTATGCTAACACATATATATGGAATCTAAGGGAAAAAAAAAAAAAGGTCATAAAGTACCTAGGGGTAAGGCGGGAATAAAGACACTACTTTCTTAAAGCAGAACACAGCAGGGGCTCTGACAATCTGGGGTGCCAGTTCTTGAATCAAAGTTATCTCCCAAGAGGGAAAAAAAACATGACTATCACTAAAACCTTATCTCCTGGGAAGAGCTAATTCATCTTAAAAACGGATTTCAACTTATTTTAATCAGACCATTAAAAGTTACTCTTCTTAACTCTGAAATGGATTTGCCAATTCCCAATTTCCATTATGTACTAAAGCCCGCAGTAAATATTGAAAAGTGATTGATAAGGTTGACATTTTTGGAACTAAGTGGAGACCTTGGAGTCTGCCTTATTAATATTCTCTTCCACTTAACCGCCCTAAATAACAAGCCCAGGCCCAGTTTTACCCAAGGGCAACTGTCAAAGAAATAGTCTTTCAACACTGACTACTGCATGAAAATTAAGGAGAAAAAGCTGCCAATTCTAGACTGCAGACAAGAATTTAATCAGCACAAAGAGCTCCAACAAGGTGTCAAAGTTTTGAGTCCCCTGCTGACATTCAGCAGTATTTGCAATGCAAATTTTCAAAACCATTCTTGGAATAATTACTAACCTCTCTCTACCCCTGAAAAAGGTCCCTAAGATAAATTTTAAAATAAATCAGGCTTAAGGGCCTCTCTTAACATTTGCAAGCCTAAACAGTAGCTCTCAGAGGAGGGAGGATCCTCCACCCAGGGCCCTTAAAACAGGATCTTTTGTGTGCTTCTTTCTGATGGACCTTCCCACCAGGACATTATGTAGCCAAGCTCTCTGCATCCTCATCTCCCATCTAATGCCACACATAGGACGGATACGTTTCTACACCATTCCTTCACCTTCCCACCAGCATCAAAGTTTACATTTCAGATTTCCACACTAAAGGTTTAAAACTAAGCCTTCATGAGCCGCCAGTACAGGAGTAGCCTTATTACTGCTGGGCCTTTGTAGCCTCAATTACACGTATGCGCAATCTCTCTCATTCCACTTTCTCCCATTTTTTAGATAAGGAGGAACAAAAGGAATGAAGAAAGGTTTAATAGATTAGCAGATTTTGAGCTTCTAAAAAATTTGGCAGACTCCTAATTTCTCCACGAAAAGAAAAACAGTCATTTTAATCATCTGTTCTGTAATGATCTCCAGGACTTACATCCAATGAAATACCAGTGGAAGCACACAGCCTTCCCAAGGCACCTCAGAGCCAGAGATGAAATGAACCAGAAACGGACTCCACAGGCTCAGCAGTGACTGGACCGTCCTGCTCACCTCATGGACTCAATCTAATCCTGCTTTTCCCATAGGGACCTGGGGTGGCACCATGAGTCAGTAACAAGGGCTCCCTTCACAGTGACCCTAGGGGAAGCAGCTCCTCCCCTAACCTAGGGAGGGGACGCACAGGAGGCATACACATGGGGCATCGCCTCCTGAATGGCTTTCCTGTATAAGCCTTTGTGACAGAGGCAAGAGGTATGAAGCTTGGAGAGAGCAATTAAGCCCAAGCGGGGTGGGAAAGAGCTCATAAAATACCCAAATTCAGAGAAGGGTGGGGTTGGTATGAGCCTGAGTAAGTAGAGGAGGTTTCACGGACAAGGACAACAGAGCCATACCTTAAAAGCTGGCGCATACTTAGCTTCGAGAAGACAGATGAGCTCCCAGGGCACGAGAAAAGGTACATCAATGGTTCTGCTGATTTCTGCTTTCAGGACAGCACAGCATCAAGGAAAACTCACAGGACTTGGACCCAGGGAGAAGCTGGCTTTCATGTTGCCTCCACCATTTCCTAATTCTAAAAAAGTGCAAGATATGTAGCTTCCTGGGCCTCAGTTTACACATCTGTAAAATGGAAGATGCATCCAACTTGGATTCCATGTTGTCAGCATGAAATGAGATTACATATTAGCACACACGGCTGATGGTCAGCCAGTTCTTGTTGATGACGTTATGCTAATTAATCTCTCTAGACCTCAACTCCATCATCTGAGAGATATAGGGTTTATCCTGAAAACCTCCAAAGCCCCCCAGCTCCAAAGTTCTGTATTTCCATAACATTATTCTAAAGCGCTTCATGAGGATGTAATATGAAGTGTCTGGCACTAGGCGGCGCTCTTCTAATAGGTGTTTATACCTGCAGTCCTGGAATCCCAGATGGGACTTCATAAAAAAATTCACTTTGGGGCACTAATTAAAGCAATCAGAGTATTTTTCAGTATATTAATTCTGTATTTCTCTCTATTTAGGATTTCAACATATTTAGAATTTTAACTTCCTAAAATAACCTACCTTACTCAACTTCCTAGCTTCCTAAAATTCTACCAACTGCTAGTGAATCCGCATCTAGACAGGATTTGCTGCTGGCCCCCCTGCAGGGTGCTGGCTCTTTCCAGGGTGTCCCGCTGCGCCCTGAAAAGGACCTGAGTCCTGCGATTACCTTGGCTGCCAGCATCCAAGGTACTGACCCTACTCGGGGCTCTCAGGGAAAAAAAATCATTGCCTGGGAAGCCTTAAACCACAACTCCCACCCCTCTTCAGCCCCACCTCCAGCACCTGATTTAATTGGTTGTGGGCGTGATCCTGGCCTCCCTGTTTGTCAGAGTTCCACAGGTGATTCTCCTGCACAGCCAGAGACGGGAACCACTGATCATTGCTAAACCAAACCACAACCTAAGGGTTGCGCCTGGTTAGGTAGGGCTCTCTCCTAGCTTACTATCAGCACCTGCTTCTAATCAAACTCAAAGGCAAACAGAGGGAAAACCAATTTCGCACATCCTGACGACCAGTTTCCGTGCTCTCCATTGGGGCAGTGATGTGGATACGGACCAGGTAGGTGGCGCTGGTCCCCACCAGCCCAGCCTGCTTCCCTCAAAACTCCAAATTGCTGGAAACGGCTTCCGGGCCTCCCCATGTTTGCCAAGCTTTACACGGGTGCCTGTTTGACACAGGTTCAAATTCTCACTTTTAAACATTATTTTAAAATCAGAGCATCATGGAATACAAGAAAATAATGTTTTTAAATATGACAGGGCTTCCCTGGTGGCGCAGTGGTTGAGTCCGCCTGCCGGGCCCCGGTCCGGGAAGATCCCACATGCCGCGGAGCGGCTGGGTCCGTGAGCCATGGCCGCTGAGCCTGCGCATCCGGAGCCTGTGCTCCTCAACGGGAGAGGCCACAGCAGTGAGAGGCCCGCGTACCGCAAAAAAATTTTTAAAAAAATTAAAAAAAAAAAAAAAAAAAAAATACATATGACAATCCCTTCGTTTCTTCTCAGAGGACTGTTACTTGATTGTGAACCTCCACAGTGGGATTTCAAAGACTTTTTTAAACTGTGGATCCTGTGTAGTAGTCACTTGCCTACAACTGACTTAAACCTGAATTCTTTAGAAGTATTACAGGCTTGCCAAATGTACTTTATGATATTATTTTATGTGTATTTTATGATCTAGAACAAAACCAAAATATGCATAGTAGTCAAAGAATGAGAAACCTTCCTATTGTGACTCAACCACCCCTATTGGCTATAAGTTGGTGATGTTCAAAGGAGAGAAAAAAATAATAAGCTTCCTTTAAGAAGAGAAAAATAAATAATAAATCTCTCCATTGGTTGTGCATGTCTATCTTATTATCTGCATCCAAAAAACTGAAATATGTGTGAATACATTTAACATATAGATACATTTAAAAATCATATCAGATATATGCTACAACATGAGTGAACCTTGAAAAAAAAATCATACTGAGTGTAATTAGTCAGTCACAAAAGGACACATATTGGTTGACTGCATTTCCATGAAATATCTAGAATAGGCAAATTCAGAGAGACAAGAAAAGGGGGTGGGGGAGGACAGAGTGGGAAGTTACTGTTTAACGGGTACAGAGATTTTCTTTGAGATGACGAAAAAGTTTTGGAAGTAGTGGTAATATGAGTACAACTTTGTGAAGGTAATTAATGTCACTAGATTGTACAATTAAAGAGTTAAAATGGCAAATTATACGTTGTATATATTTTACTACAATAAAATAAGTAAAAATAAAATCATATCAACACACTACTTGACTAAAAACCAGTGGCCTAATGTCCACAGCAAGAAATCCCAAAAGCAACTAAGACGATGTCTCCGGGGCCAAGTGTGTTCTCTAACAGTGCTGGGCAGTTCCCTGAGCACAAACAGGTCTAAGACCAGTGCAGCCTCTGCAGAGCTGATGAGGCCACAAGGCCATGTGTCCATGAACTTCACCATCACCCATCTCACCTCTGTAGCCAACACATTAGACTCACATTTATGTAATAGCTATTTCCTGGCAGCTGTAGTCACATGTTCATCAGAGCTGACTGTTTTGCCATATGCTAATAGTCATTAGGGGCTGTCACTGGCAAGTACTTCATTTTCATTTCTATAAGTATATGAGCATTTCACATGTCACCAGCTACTGAAACTGAATAAACACTTTAGACCATGCATTCTCAAAAGGGGCAAGAACCAAGAAAATTGGTTCTTGGGGGCGAAAATACCTTAGATATATATTCCAATGGTTTATGGTCCTCTACAGGGACATGGTACATGGCATTAAAGTTTCATTGGGGTGGAATGACGGTAGTTAAGGAAAAGATGTATAAAAAGGCTCAGGGAGGGTGGCAATCATTTTTAAAAATTGACAAACACTGCTTTATATCCTATGATTAAAGATTTTCCTTAAACCAAAAAGAAGCAAACCAACTGCTCTTTACAATTGAAAAAAAAAAAGAAAAGAAAAAAAGAACTGACAAGTTTTAATTGCAGGCCTCCGTCTAGTCTTAGCAGAATACTGTACCGTGATCTGTGAGGGGTACTGCCCTCCACTTGGCCCAAACTCTCTTGGCTTTTCCCAGGACTGCCATATGCATTCATTCATGCCAGCAGCCAACCACGAGCATCTGCTAAGCACCAGGCACCCTGCTAGGCCCATTTGGGTGGACCCACCTCGTCCAGATGGACAGAGCCCCACAGCTGTCAGGAATGGAGAATGCTTGGACCCCTTGCCCCACATAAGCCTTGGAAAAAGAGAATCGGGGGTAGTCCAGGGAAGTAGTCGCAAGCCTGGGCCCTGAAGCCAAGAAACCTGGGTCTGAGACCAGGTGGCACTGCCTCTTACCAAACGAGCAACTTGGTGCAAGCGGTTTGACCTCTGGTGCTTCAAATTCCTCCTCCGAAAAAAAGAGATCGTGATGTTTCTTAGGGGGACGCAGTGAGAACCAAGTGAGAGATGACAGTACACATTTGGCTCTTACAAGCTCGAGTGACTACTGGTAATGCCTTCCCAAGTGAAATAACAGGACGATTAGAAAGTATACAGCTACCTGCCATGACTCCCATGAGCAGATTCTGTGTACAACACCCTCAGCACTCCCGCTAGGGCCCTGCAACTACCTCTTGGGGCGAGCTCTGGCTTCAAGGTCAGCTCACAAGAGAACAGGCTCTAGCAGGCGACATGCAAAGTCCAGCCCGAAGTCGCAGGGGCAGACCGAAGCAGCAGCAGGCTGGGTTTCTAAGTCAGTGAAGAACTTCAGCAATGTTTATCCCTCTTCACACCAGTTCATCTAGCCAAGATGAGACACACTCACTCCAGGTGCCCAAGGACACGCCGAAACGTGTCACCTCCCACCAGCTCAGACTCACAAGCAGGTGAAGAAGTCTGCTGCATGTGAGGTATGGGTTCAGGAGCCCCAGAAGGAACAGGCCTTTGCAAAGCATGCCTCGCCCCAGCTTGCTGCAACTTCCTTTTTCAGTGGATACATGCTTCCTTTCCACACAAAAAAAGTAAGGTTCAAGCATCCGTCCCCTAGGAAGTTAATAGAATTCATGCTATGGGACATAAGTTATTAGCACCAGAGCCCTCACTCCCTCAAGCCCCTTCCCAGACCTTGGGAGGGGCCCTAGCAATGTGTTCTGATGGCCCTATATTTTCATGTAACTTGCAAAAGGAAGGTACACAATCACTTAAGACCACGGTCGCTATCCGTGCTGGTTCCCTCTATCACACTTTCTCACATGGCAGATGGTAGAATTATCATGAGCATTTGGAGGTTCTAGCTCAGGGAAGTGAAGCAGGGGGTTGGCGGGATGTATTTACATGGTTTACCATTTCTTCGGTGTACATTTAGCTTTTTGTTAGTTGTCCTGATGAAGGAATAATTCCCCCCAATACTCCTGCCACCAATTGTGGTAACTCAGCGGATCGTGTGACCTGAGGGGCAGGCCAAGGGCTCAGACTGCAATATGAATGTGACCTAAGCGTGAGGTACCTCAAGTATGTGATTGGAGGAAAACCAGCACTTCAGATGGAAAGAGCTGGAAGCTTGTCTGTGGTATATACTTCCAATTCCTACAGCTCCTATATGAAAGAAAACTAATAGAAGTTCCCCCCCCCATTTGCAAAAATCCTAGACATTTCCAAGAGATTACCATAAATGACCTGTGAAGATGAAAGAAACAGTCTAAAACAAGGGTTGGCAAACTATGGTCCAACAAATTACAGCCCATTGGCCAAATCTGGTCCACTGCCTGTTTTTATAAAGTTTTGTTGAGATACAGCCATACCCATTCATTTACATATTGCGCAGGGCTGCTTTTGTACGTAAAGACAGAGTTGATTAATTGCTACAGAGACCATGTGGCTCCCAAGCCCTAAAACATTTATTAGCTGATCCTTTACAGAAAAAGTTTCCTGATCCCCACTCTAAACTATCAATAATATAAAACAAATTTCAATCAGTCATACCAGAACAAAGACTGAGTTATCTTCCTGCTTTTTCTATAGAAAAGGCAACAAAATCACTGCAGTATTAAGAGAACAGAAAGCATTCAGTCAAAAAATGCAGGAAAAACTGTATCATAGAGGCATGTTAGTGTAATGAGTAATAAAAATATTAAGATTTTGGGGGGGGGGGTTGAGATGTCTATGGTATCTGTCGGCCTTTAATAATCTGTAATTTGTTGTGATTCATCTTCTCATTCTAAAATATTCACTTTTATACCCCAAGTCATATAAGCTTCAGGCCAGACAAACGCTGCATATGCTCCTACTGTATAAAGAAGTGACACCTGACCATTTCTGTGGCCCTCAGTCACCCCCATACAGAGCTGTCCTTGACGTTTTGGGGTGTGGGGTGGAGGTCAGGGACTGCTAGGAAGAAAGAGGCCTATAGAGGAAGCAAGTTGGACACAGGAGCTTAGAATAAGACAGTGATGAAGACCAAAACACACACGTCTTCGGGGAGCACCAACCTTACACAGGGAGGAAAAATCACTGGGCGGCTCGGTTTAAAACATGAGTGTGTTCTGACCAAGCAAAGTGCTAAAGAGGTACAGAGGAGGTGGGGGTATTGGTAGGGACTGCAGCTGGATGGTATGTAATTAGTAAATAATAATTGCATGCAAGTTGCAATCTATTAGCAATGAGGAAAGAATAGTCAGCTAGTCTTACTTTAAAAGCTTCCTTGAGGGGTGGGGGGGGGTGGGGATTGATGCCACAGAAGATGCTGCTGCTTGTGTTTCCCTCCTTGCTCTCTCTGCTGAGTCAAGAGACTCAGAGGAGAGGGACAGGCTCTGGGAGGAGAAACAATACCACTGGGTCATCAGCTGGTAGGTGGTCTTGTATTGCTGAGGTGATCAGAGGCGGAGGGCTTTGAAATCTGGCTGTTCGACATCATCCTGCCCTGAAAAGCTGAACCAGCCCCAGAAGAATCCACCTCCCTGAAACCATCAAGGAACATTAGGAAGTGATGGCTGGCTGTGGTCCAAAGAGTAGGTCAGCAGAGAGAAGACAGTACTTTACAACAGGTGAAGATGAGGGAGGGGGCTGGAGACAGGTGATGCTTCCTGTCCCATGAAAACATTGGTGGCACAGGACAGGTTGCCAGAGGAGCCAGGGTTGAAGGCTGAGCTGAGCACAGGGGTCTGGATGAAAACGTGGGCACAGACTGGAGGCGCTGAAGCTCACAGGGATGCCACTGAGGTGACTTCCGCCAAAGGCGGGCTAACAGGACAATCCCAGGAGTCTCTTACAGAGTGGTTTATGCATAAGGAATCATTTATCAATGGTGCCAAAATCAATACTGAAATTCTTAAGGGACTCCCCTGATTCTAGATAACTAAGGCATAGCAATATGGACTAACCAGGAAGGTTCCAGATGGTCATTTAAATTTCAGTAAATCTGATTAATAATGCAATTTATGGTGCTTTTCTCTTAGAATAAAATTAACATGTTTTTAATATATACCGGGAGATATAAAGCAACCCTTCTTCTGGAGAACAGGTAAAACGAAAAAGGTTATGAAACCTAGCTCCATCAAACGTAATTACCAACCTCACAGGCCTATGACTTCTGTCACACCAACATGCTCTAGCCTAGAGAAATTCTCATATACGTGCACAAGGACACGCATGCAAGAATCTTTATAACGTCAGTGTTTGTTGCATTGAATAACTGAAGCAACTTAAATGTCCATCATCAGGGGATGGCTCATGAAACTGTGAGTATCCATACACAAATATGCCACGCTATGATGCAAATAAATACACAAGGATGAGTCTTAATCTTGTTAAAGCACAGAACACATGTAATACATTTATAAAAAGTTTGCAAACATACACACAGGACTGTAAAAGGATTAGAGATTAACCGGGGTAGTAGTTGGGACAGTGGTCACCTCTGGAGGGAGAAGAAAGACGTAACTGCCAGGTGCTATGCAAGGCAGCTTCAACAACACTGTTAATTTTGACTTCTTAAGGTTTATAGTGTGTCCACAGGTATCTTATTTTTCTTTATATCTCTTTTTATACTTTAAATATTTTGTAATAAATTTAAAAGAATAATTCTCAAATTATTTCCAAATTGACAGATTCTAATACAATGATGAATAGATTCTTTAAAGTAGAAGAAAAATACTCAATTCAATCTCCCTAAAATGCTGTCATTTGGTGTATTCTCTTTGAGGCTTTATCCATATGAATGTTTTATGAGGTTGTAATGATGATATTAATGTGCTATATTAATTACCATATCATTAATAAAGTTAATATTAAATATTAAGCATTTTTAACATTGAAAATCTTTGAAACTATCATTTAAAATAACCCCTAATATTTCAGTGCATAGATATGCTGTAATTTTAACCACTCCCCTATTCTTAGATTTCTTCTAACTTCCCATTACAAATAATGCCGTACAGACTATTTTTGTGTGCATAATATCTTCTTCCTTTTTAGAGCTACTTAAGTTATGTGCACAGAGATAGAATTTTAGGTCAAAACCTCTGATCATTTTTTTGTGAATCATTATACATTATCAATACATTTTAATATTAATAGCTGCAAAACTTCTGCTTTTGGCCAAGTTTAAGGAAAATGCATCACATTTCCCTTTCTGCTTAAGACATACAAAACCCTGCCTTACTGCTAAATCCCAGGCCATGACACAGGGAAAAGGATCCTAGGCAGAGCTAGGGAGTCATCAGATGCCCTGAGTTGGGAGACCTGGGAGAGCAAGGTAGGTAGAGTTCACAGGGCCGAACACGAGTGTGTGGCCCAGAGAAAAGTACCTGGAAATCTACAGAGGGTCCCTTTGAGTATTCAGCAGAGTACTCAGTGCATGCAAGCACCTGAGGCCAGGGAAAGAACCACCCAAATGGTTAGGGGGAAAAATACCCAGTGCTCATCCTGGGCTACTCCCACCGGCCAGACTAGAATTTCATAATTCATGGGACGTAACGCTCAGAAAGATCTTGTCTTAGTCATGGTGAATAATTAGCTCTACACTAAATGCTTCTCTGATACCACCTAACTAATCTTAAAAGCAAAACCCAAAGTATCAAACTGTTTCCAAATAACTTAACTGTGTCCCAGAACAAACATCACAAATTTTATAGGAATACGAAAATATCAGCATGCAATCAGGTAAAATTCAGCCTGGAATTCAATTTTAAAAATTACTAGGCATGCAAAGAAGCAGGAAAATATGTTCTGAGTTTGGAGAAAATAATTCAAAACTGAAACAGATAGTAGAATTATCAGCCAAGGACATTAAAATGAGTATTATAACAGTATTCCATGTAATCAAAAAGTTAAGTATGGACATGAAACTATTAAAGAGTAAATTGAACTTCTAGATGAGAACCACAATTTCCAAGATGAAAATTACATCAGATGCGATTAATGGCAGATTAAACAAGGAAGAAGGAAAGATTGGTGAAACTGACATGGCAATAGAAACTATCCAAAATTAAACACAGAGAAAAAAGACCAAAATGCTTCCTACAAAAATCAAACTTTTCCTATAAAGACAAAAATAAGCTAAAAGTGAAAGGATGGGAAAAGGAAGATAAACCATGTTAATGCTAATCCAAAGAAAGCTGGAGTGACTATATATCAGACAAGATAGGTCTATGATAGATAAATGAATATTGCCAGGGATGAAGAATGTCATTTCAAAACAACAAAGGGGTCAATTTATCAAGTGGAAATAACAATCCTAAACGTTTATGCACATAACACAAAGCTTCAAAGTATCTGGAGCAAAAACTGACAGAGGTGAAAGAAAAAACAGAAAAATCCATCATTACAGTTGGAAACTCCAACACTACTCTCACAGTGTTCTATAGAATAAGTACACAGCAAATCAGTAAGAACGTAGATGACTGAAAGAAAACTATCCATCAGCTTGACTTAATTGACATCTATAGAATATTCTACCCAAACAACAGTAGAATACACGTTCTACTCAGTCCCAAGGACAACTGGATTCTAGCCTATACAAATAGTCTCAATAAATTTAAAGGGGTTCACGTCATACAAAGCATGTTCTTTGACCACACCAGAATTAACCAATAACAGAAAGATCTCTGGAAAATTCCCAAATATTTATATAAGAAATAACATACTTTAAAGTAACTCAAGGGCTAAAGGAGAAGTCAAAAGGGAAATTAGAAAGTATTCTAAAATGCATGAAATGAAAACTCAACATATCAAAATGTATGGAATGCAGTACTTGGAGGGAAATTTACAGCACTAAAAGTCTGTATTATAAAGAAGAAACGTCTTGAGTCAAGGGCCTCAGCTTCCACCTTTAGCAACTAGAAAAAGAAGAGCTAGTTAAGCCCACAGTAGGCAGGAGACAGGTATAATAAAGATCAGAGGAGAAATCAATGAAATGAAAAAGGAAAACAATAAAGGAACCAATCTGATTTTTTGAAAAGGTCAATAAAATTGATATACCAGGCTAATCAGAAAGTGAGGGAAAGAGAGGACACAAATTACAATACCAGAAAGGAAACAGATGACAACACTACTGACTCTGCAGATATTAAAATGATGATAATAATCTATTATGGACAACTTTAGGCCAAAAAAAATTGACAAATGAAAATGGACAAATTCCCTTAAAAACATAAACTAACAAAACCTCACTCAAGAACAAATAGATAACTTGAATGGTCCAACGTCTATTACAGAACTAGAACTTGTTAAATTTTTTCCAGAAAGGGATCTCCAGGCCCAGATGGATATATTGGTGAATTCTATCAAACATTTAAGGGTGAAAAATGCCAATTCTACACAAACTCTTTCAGAAAACTGAAGAGGAGCAAATTTTCTCAATTTACCCAATGAAACCAGCATTATCATGGTAACAAAACCAAACAAAGACGTCAGAGGAAAAGAAAACAATAGACCAATATCTCTCATGAACCTAGCTCTCATGAATAATAATTTTAAAATTTTAGCAAATCAAATCCAACAATTTATTTGTAAAAATACATCATAACCAAGTAGAGTTTATCCCAGTTTGTTTAACAATTTAAAAAATGGATCAATGTAACCCACCATATCAACAACAAAAGAGGTGATCACCACAGATGGAGAAAAATCATTTAACAAAATCTAATGTGCTTTTCTGCAATAAACTCTCGGCAAACAAGGAACAGAAGGGAACTTCCTCAACCTGATAAAAGATATCTATAAAAAACCTATAGATAACATCACACTTAATAGTGAAAGACTTTTCTCTTGAGATGGGGAGCAAGATAAGAATGTCCACTCTTATATCTTCCATTCAACATTATTCGAGGGAATTCCCTGGCGGTCCAGTGTATAGGACTCTGCACTTTCACTGCCAAGGGCGTGGGTTCAATCCCTGGTTGGGAAACTAAGATCCCACAAGGCACACGGCATGGCCGAAAACAAAAAAACAAACAAAAATCGTTATTCAACCTTATAGTCAGTGCAATAAGAAAAAAATTAATAAGTAATTTAGATTGGAAAGGAAAAAGTTAAATTGTCATTATTCACAAACAACATGATCATCTAGGTGGAAAATGCTACGAGATTCACAGAAAAGCTAGTAGAACAAATAAATGACTTTAACTGGGTTGCAGAATACTAAATCAATACACAAAATTCAGTTGTATGTCTATGTAGTACCAAGGAAAAATTAGAAATTGAAATTTTAAAAATACATAAAAAATATGCAATGCCTAGGCATAAACATCATAAAAATATGTAATGCCTACATACTGAAAACTACAAAACATTGCTGAAAGACATTAATATCCTAAATAAAGAGATACACCATGCTCATGGATTAGAAGACTAAATATTTTGAAGATGTCAATTCCCCCAAAATTGATCTAAAGATTCATGCATTTCTAATCGAAATCTAAGCAGGATTTTTTTTTTCTGGAAATTGACAGACCAAATCTAGAATTCATATGGAAATGTAAAGGGTCTAATACAGTTTCTTTGAAAGAAAAGAACAGAATTGGAACACTGACACTACCTGACTTCAAGACTTATTATAAAACTACAATAATCAAGAGAGTGTGGTATTGGCGTCTAGATAAATACTGTATTGTATATTTGAAAGTTCTAAAAGAGTATATCTTAAAAGTTATCATAAGAAAAAAATCTTGTAACTATGTATGGTCATAGGTATTAACTAGACTTATTGTGGTGATCATTTTGCAGCATATACAAATATCAAATAATTATGCTGTACACCTGAAACTAATATAATGTTATATGCCAATTATACCTCAATTTAAAAACCTAAAAAATAGACAAATAATCAAGGGAAGAGAATAGAAAGTCCAGAAATAGACCCACATATATATGGACAACTGGTTTTTAAACAAAGGTTCAGAGATAATTCCAAAGAGAAAACATAGTTGCTCTTTTTTTCCCCAACAAATTGTGCTAGAACAGGTGTTTATACATAGGAGGAAAAAAAAGAACCTTGTTCCACACCATGTGCAAAGATTAACTCAAAATAGACCTTAGGTATAAATTTAAAATCTGAAACTATAAACCTAGAAGGAAACATGGGAGTAAATCTTTGTGACCTTGAGTTAGGTAAAGATTCCTTAGATATGACACTAAATGTACATTCCATCAAAGAAAAAAACCTGATAGATCAGACTTCTTTGAAATTAAAAATGTCTCCTCTTTCAAAGACACCATTAAGAAAATGAAAAGACAAGTCACATACTAGGGGAAATATCTGCAAATAACATATCCAATTAAGGACTTGTTTCTGTTTTTTTGTTTTTTTGTGGTATGCGGGCCTCTCACCGTTGTGGCCTCTCCCGTTGCGGAGCACAGGCTCCGGACGCGCAGGCTCAGCGGCCATGGCTCACGGGCCCAGCCGCTCCGCGGCATGTGGGATCTTCCCGGACCGGGGCACGAACCCGCGTCCCCTGCATCGGCAGGCGGACTCTCAACCACTGCGCCACCAGGGAAGCCCCAACATGGGTGAATTTCAAAATAATTATGCTGCATCAAAGAAGCTAGACAATAAAAGAATGCATACTATATGATTCAATTTATATAAAAATCTGAGAAAATACAAACTAATCTATGACAGAAAGTAGAACAGTGGTTGACTGGGGAAGGGATGGGTGGAGTTGTGGATGAGAAGAACTATAAAGGGGCACAAGGAAACTTTTTGGGGTGGTGGATACCTTCATTATCTTGATTGTGGTGATGGTTTCATCTGTGTATACATATGTCAAAATGTATCAAATTGTACACTTTAAGCATGTACAGATTATTGTATATCAATTTGACCTCAGGAGTGGTTTTGAAATATCAGTGGTTGAACCTAATGAGATAGAAGAAGGAATATTCTATAAAACTGAAAGAACATAAAACTGAAAGAACACTCATCTCAGTGAATGAACAAACTTTAGTTTTAACTCATCAAACCCAATTTCATTCTTCTGCTTTAACCCTTTTTTGTGTGTGCTTTAAAGCCTAAGTTCAAAACTACCTACTTCATGAAGGAACTGGCTACCAGGTGCCCTCACACCGGGCTCACGCTGGGGGCTGACAAGTCACCACAGGAAGAAGGGTCACAGAATATATAAAGCTATCAGCAGGTGACCAGTTCCCACAAACGTTACTTCCTTTTCTGCATTTCTCTATGGTTTCACCATCCCGTGTTCTTTCTCCCACATTTTTTGTCTTATTGTATCTGTGGAGATAAGTGTTCAAGGTCTTTGTCCTGGTTTTTAAAATTAGATGGTTTAGGGCTTCCCTGGTGGCGCAGTGATTGAGAGTCCGCCTGCCAACGCAGGGGACACGGGTTCGTGCCCCGGTCCGGGAAGATCCCACATGCCGCGGAGCGGCTGGGCCCGTGAGCCATAGCCGCTGAGCCTGCGCGTACGGAGCCTGTGTGCTCCGCAACGGGAGAGGCCACAACAACGAGGCCCGCGTACCACAAAAAAAACAAAACACACACACAAAAAAAAACACACTTCATCTTGCAAGAGAAGAAACTGGTCTCGTAATGACCATTCCAGTCTGCCGCCGCCCTTCCTGTTGCTGGAGACAGAACACAGGGAACTTCCCAGCGTTGCTCATGAATGCCACTGTCCCTGAAGAAAACGACAGACCAACATCTGAAAAATCACCAGGCTCCTAGGACCGCCATTCCCTGTTGATGCCCCAAGGCTGAAAGTTGCCAACCACCGCATACCAAGTTGCTTTAAGGCTGCCCAGGCGTCAAGTTTTCAATGAAATATCAAAACTTAGAAGCATAAGCAACAGGAACCGGTACAAAGAAACAGAACACTGTTGAGTAATACACAATGTGGAATAAAAACAGCCCAAATTCCACTAAGACCCTTAGCAGTAAGTATATCCTGGGGGCGGGGGGCAGGGGGTGCAGTAAGCAAACCTGATTTATAGCAACACTGAAAGCAGAGTATTACCAGAAACATCTAGAGATGAAGCACGGTGGAATGACAGCCTAAGGAAACGCAGCCTGAGAGGGATTTCTTCTTCCTGTACACCTACAAAAAAGGGCTTCTAGCACATTTAGCCCCAGCATTTCTTATTTCTCCAGGAAGAAAAACCTGATGTCACTGTCACACACACACACACACACACACACACAGACGGAGACACACAGATATCACACTGGTTGTGTTCCAAAAGGCAAGCCTACAGTACACACAAAGGGTTCTTCCAGGAAACAGGAGCCCAAGGAAGACCTCAGCACCTCCTCACAAGCAGTCACCTCTGTACCCTGCTTTGCTAACAGTTGTAGGGGCATAAAACTGGTTTTAAACAGCGTTTTTTATACAAATGTAGCAGATTTTTTTTTAAAAAAAGACAGAGACATGTAAAATTTTTACCTATTTCCACATGTTAAAGAAGCAACAATTCAGTAGTTCCTTTCAACCACTACTTGAAAGAGTAACAAACAGTAGCATCACCCATATTCTCTACCTTCTACGTAAATTCTGCTAAATCATGCACAATTTCTTTCTCTTCTTTCAACAGTGTCTTCATAAAGGTAAAACACGGTCCACGCCAAGGAAAAGGCACCTTTGCCACACACGTCAAAAACAAACATACACACGTACACACACATACACATGCACAGAGATGCAGACATTGTTTCCCAAACTTAAAAACATGTCATGATAAACATCTCAGAGCTAATATGCTATCAGTAGCATGACTGGTTGCTGAGGATTCAGTAAACATCGCCCTACATAAAACAGAATCTGCCCACCTCACATCCGCCACCCTCCATCGCCAAGTCTCGCTTTCTCTCTCTTCACACCTATCATTATTACATGTACCCTTTACATGCTCCTGTCTACTGCCTCGGCCAGAATGGAAAGTTCCATGAGGCAGGGCTGTATCTGTCTTGTTCACCATTGTATGCCCTGGTCCTGGCTCACTGGTCACAAAATGAGTTTTTGTTGACCAAAGCAGGGCAGAGAGGGGTGAAGAGAGGCGGAGCACGGATAAACATTAAATTCTGAAACCTCAAGTAAGAGTTGACACTTCTTAACGGCAATATCGTGCTAGCATCTACAACGCTGAGATAACCGACAAGCACTGCTTCCTTGAATCCTCATGACAACACAGACAGATAATATTATCATCCTAATTTTATTTTATTTTTTGGTCATGCCACATGGCTTGCAGGATCTTAGTTCCCTGACCAGGGATCACGGAGTCCTAACCACTGGACCTCCAGGGAATTCCCTAACATCCTAATTTTCGAGATGAGAAAACTAGATTGAGAAAGTTTAAGTTATTTGCCCAACGCTTTAAGAAATCCCAACTTTTGAAGATAGGCTGTATTTGGTTTAATTTTTAAAGTTAAAATCAGCTGCACATTTTCTCTCTTTAGAGGTTTATAGATAGCTGGAAAAGTACCCATCACTGTTCAAAGAAAATGCCTGGGGAAGACATCGCGGGAGGAAGTTCAGCAGGAAAGGCGGGGAGCGGCACTTGGCCGTCAAGCCCTGACTTGTCCACCGACACCCACCTGGCTTTAGGTTTCCTCTGATGCGTATTTGCTGCGCCACAACCCTGGTTGGTTTTCCTTGGCTCTTTTCAGTCTCTGGCCAACTTCTCAGCTCGCCAAAGCCTTTGCAAGTCCAGAGGCGCTGGGGTAGCCGGATGCCGTGACCATGACCGGCACTGCAGCATCGGCAGCCGGCCTCCGAGTGACTCAGGTGCGCAGGCACCTGACAGCGAGAGCTGACTCAACACACAACCTGATTCATCAGGCTTAGAGGATGCCTGGGCTTTGGCCCCAGCTCATAAAGCATCTACCCACAGACTGGATGCAATTAGATGGGGAACAAACAAAGAGAAGTAAAAAGGAAGGTCAGCACATGTTGAGCATGTGCTGTATGATCTTCCTCATGGACCAGCCCTGAGTGGGCCTAGTGCAGCACTGCAACGGGGAGCGTGTCAGGGCGCTGGTCAGGGAGGCTGTGCCAGCTTCCAGCATGCACTCCACAGCCCACCTCTCTCACCTTATGCAAGAGTCTGGTCAGGAGCCTCTCTTCAAGTGTAACAACCCGGCCTGCTCTGATAGTCAAAGACCACACTATAGAAATTGATATGGATCTACCTCTCGAGGGAACAGCCAGAGAACTTCTCATTCACGTGACATATTTAATGAACATCTACTATGCGCCAGAAGACTAAAAAAAGCCATTAAAACTATTTTATGTTTGGCATGAAGATTTAGCTAAGCTATATTCAAACCCCTCCTCCTGTCCTGGACAATTCAATTCCTCTGGGATTGTAGCCATAGAGCGACCGGCCCCCATGACAGAGATAAATGAAAGAGATTAGAAGCATGATCTTTTTCCATAAATGCGTTTATTTTAAGAAGTAGAACTGTTTAAGTGCTGGCAATCTTACCAAATACTAATTCAAAGTGGACAGAGAGCAAGCTCTGGGGAGAATAAGCACACTGTGACATTTTGGTGCCTCTCCCCACAGCACTCACGTGGACCTCACCTTAATGTCAACACGCCAGGCCTGTTCCTTTACTTCCACCAGAGTCCCTGGTGGGCAGCAGGGCTCCTAAGTCTTCAGAACCTTAGCCCAGTTTGGCTTCAAAAGCTTTTCAGCATCTGGAAACTTCAAAAATGTTCTCTTTGGCTCACCCTGGGCAGAATGATTAGACTTTCTTCTTGGTTCAATGGGCTGCTATTCCCCTGAGTGCCCTGAACTTTCCTCTCTGGATACAAGCAGGAAGGGTGCCTATGTAATGGTGCCTGGTCCAACCAGGCTCTCAAGGAAAATGCCATGCAGTTAAATTTGTGATTACAGATTTCTCTGCTGGTGGATGTCTCCAAAGGCGGAGTGTTTAGTCAGTGTTCTCCCGAGAAACAGAACCAGTGGAAGATAAATATATATAAAATATATATATAAAGATACATATGCACACACATATATATTGTATATATATATATATATATATATATACACACACACACAAATATGTATGTATATATGTATACGTACATACAGAGATTCATTTTAAGCAATTGGCTCACTGAAGCTGGCAAATCCAGAATCTACAGGGTGGGCTGGCAGCCTGGAGATCCAAGAAGAGACGATGTAATAGTTCAGATCCAAAGCCCATCTACTGCAGCTCCTCCTGCTTGAGGGAGGCAAGTCTTTTGTTCTATCCAGACCTTCAACTGCTCAGATGAGGCCCAGCCACAAAATCATCATGGCAAGCAGTCTGCTTTACTCAACGTCCACTCACATAAATGTGAATCTCATCCAAAATCCCTCACAGAAACATCCAGAATGATATTGGACCACATATCTGGGCACTGTAGCCCTGCCAGGTTAATACATTAAAATCACCAGCACGGGGAGCAAATCCCCCTCCTCACTTTTTTTGTGCTTCCAGATGTACTAAATGTTGTTAAAATACAATAACATGTCTCTTGGCAATACAGGTGCCCCTAGTAACTTCGAGGCTTCAGAAACCATTTTTGACAACTTACAAATTCACCCCTTTTACAAAGGAAGTCACACAAATATCAAGTTTAAAAATTTGTTTTCTAAATAGGTCAAATTTGGGGGAGAAAAAATATCAAACTTTTGAAACTGGAAAAAAGTGTTTTAAGACAGAGTGGATTTTTTTCCAATATAATTCCTTTTCATCAAGTTGATTCTGGGAAAAAGATGAAAATTCAAGGTGCACCATGTGTATTTGTCAGGCGGAAGGATAAAGCCCAAAGCCAAGGATACAGAATACACAGTGTTACTAGAGTGGCCTCTCCTTTAACATCTTTGTTTTTAGTTTTAGAAAATATTAGTTGAAATGGTTGCCCATTATTTTTCTTAGAATTTACCAAAAACTGATGCTAATTTTTTAATCCTTACATATAAAAGTAAATTGAAGAGACTTGAGTCTATAAAAAAGATAAAGGCACCTCCAACCCTATCCCCCCTTGAGATCCATGAGATGAAAAGTGCATTAACTGTGGAAATCATAATGTGTTGTACTTCCTGTTTGGGCTCCGGTTCTGATCTAATTTTCACAAGGCATCTGTCATCAGAAAAATACAAGGATGGTACTAACTCTACAAAGAGCTGTGAGGAAACCCATTAAAATCATCCTCATTAAAAGAGCTCTATCCTTGATATGTCAGCCTTTTAATTCCACTGTTATAAACTGGGATCCAAGTTCCCATTTGTTAAACAGCTTTGATGGGGCGCTAGTGAGGACTGGACTGGCAAGGGGTAGTTCCTGGGAGCCTTAGATGCTGGCATGTATCTTCTACCTCCCCCTCAAGCTAGTATACGAGCAAAGGGTACTTTATAAGCATTGAGTATTATTATCTGAAGATCTCTAAGTACATAAAAGAGAGGGCATTAATTTCTCAGAATTCTCAAGGGGGATGACCTAGAGATTTAGCTCAGCTCAATTTGAGGTTCAATTCCAATTCTGTCCCACAAAGACACACATTAGATTAAATGCCAACTTTAAAAAGATTTTAGGAAACTATGGATCCAGACTCTCAACCATGTAACAACTTTCCTGTAATCCTAATGTCCCAGAGATAGTTCTACATTTTACATTTTACCTGCTTAACTTCCCACTGTATTTTTTTTTAGTTTTATTTTTTTTTACTTTAATTTAATTAATTCATTTTTGGCTGCGTTGGGCCTTCATTGCTGCGTGCGGGCTTTCTCTAATTGCGGCGAGAGGGGGCTACTCTTCGTTGTGGTGCGCGGGCTTCTCGTTGCGGTGGCTTCTCTTGTTGCGGAGCACCGGCTCTAGGTGTGTAAGCTTCAGTAGTTGTGGTACGTGGGCTCAGTAGTTGTGGCTCACGGGCTCTAGAGCGCAGGCTCAGTATTTGTGGCGCTTGGGCTTAGTCGCTCCGCGGCATGTGGGATCTTCCTGGACCAGGGCTCGAACCCGTGTCCCCTGCGTTGGCAGGCAGATACTTAACCACTGTGCCACCAGGGAAGCCCCACTCTATTTGGAATGAGTAAACACACATATACCTCTATGTCTTGCTTCAGATTTCTGGCTGCTAAAACTGAAAACAAAAAAATTAACTTATAGCAACGTTTCTTTTCAGAATCTTCCTTTGAAAAGTGACATTAATAGGAAAAGAAACAAAACAGAACCAAATACTTCCTGTTGGTGAGGGCAAGCCAGCCTAGAGAAGAGGGTTAGGGGAAAGAGAGGCCAAGTGAATGGGAATGGGGTTAAGTGTCCTCTGCCCCACCGACCAGGGCCTGGAAGCAGGGATGCCACACCGAGTGACCACAGCGCTGGTATTAGGATGGGCGACTTCCAGTTCTTCCCCTAGAAACTGCTTCCTAGGCAACCAGCCATTCCTGTTCCCACTTTTGTGAGAACTCTCCCTCCTCTTTCTACACTCTTCCATCCCACCCTCTCCCCCACGCATGTGTAAATCATTGGATTATCACTCAGTAAACAGAACTTGGTCAGACAAGAATGGCCTGGATACAGCAGCAACTGTCAATTATGTTACTTCAAACGCATTAACTTCATGTAATCTGCAAATCCCCAACGTCTCTAAGTTGCATTTGGCACCCTTCTACCCAAGCCCACCTTCCAACTGTCTATTAAAGTTTTAGCTCGGGTGACCCCAAATTCCGGTCGTGAGGGTACCTGACACGGCTATGAATGATTTCTGTTTGTAGGGCTCTTTGTTCTATCAATTACCTGCACTTCTAGCCACCACAGTTCTGAGAGTCATTCCAAGAAGAGGAAAGTCTGATGGAAACTATACTGCATGCAGATGAGTATAAATGAAGTGAGTAATTAGATAGCGCTGCCTTGGCACTCAACCTCACCACCATAACTAGAACCTGGCCCGATCGGACATCCTTGAGATGCAGAATGTCCTCCTTTCTTAAAGGCCCTACAGACCTGCCTAACATTTCACGGCAACTCCACTCCACGCCTGCGGTTCTGTGTGTGTCATCGAGGAATCTGCTCCGATCTGTGGAGAGCATGCTCGTTGGAGCAACATAATGAAAGGGATTATTACTTAAATGCAGGTTACATGAAGCCAGAGGCAGCAGAGAACCTTCTGCAGGGCCCCTCTTAATGCTGGAGTCCAAGGCTTCACAGGGATGTGTGGACCTGCAGCCCCATCACCACAATCAAACTAGGCCTCTCCCCGAGATGCTCATGTTCTGATTCCTCTGAATGCTCTCCGTTCTGGGGGGGCTTTGACGAGCATATCACCCTCAAATCTTACTCAAACCCAGAGCCATTCCTACTCTGGAACTAGTATTCTAATGGGACCAAAAATAATCCCAGAAAATTATGCTTTGGTTTTAATTTTCTCAAAATAGTGAAGATTGATAAATGGTCCATTTGAAGGGTTTGTCACCCCTCATTCCATTCACCCAGCAATGGGGTTTCTTTAACCACAACTTGACCAGCGGCTTTCATGTGCTGTCGAAAGGTGCCACGCAGTCCCCATTTCTGCCACTGCAGTCACCACCTTGACGGCATCCCCAGTAGATGTCCACTGAGTCTCAGCTCACCACTCCAAGCTGGTTTGAGCAGCCGGAGAGCAGCAGCCCGTTTACCTCCCTGGACAGTGACTGGATTTCCTTACACGCTGAGGCCCAATCTCACCCCGGATACCTTCCATCCACGGGCCCTGGTTTTGGCCTCAGGGCCTAGACACAGCATAATTTGAACTATTCAGATAATTAAAGTCACAGCCTGCCCTCCCTGGCAAATCTTACCCAGGTTCCCTCAACTACCTCATGTCCTGAACTCCAGCCAGGCCAGCCCAGTTTAAAGTGCAGAATGCACGCAAGCTGTGTCGAATCGGCATAGACAACGTGAAGACATGATGCCCCTTCATCAGATACAACAAATCCATTAACATAGCCCATGCTAACTGTGGATAATTTTTGCTGGGGACAACGGAAGTGGTTTTATAGTAGCTGAGTGACAGATGATGCCCTGATCTTTTCTCAACTTTTTATTTGAAATAAAAATACACAGGCAAATATACAGGTACTGCAGAGAGGTCCCAGGCACTCTTCACCAGTTTCCCCCAATGGTAACAGCCTACACAGCTATAGTACAATATCGAAACCAAGAACTTCACCCTGGTATTAGGTGTGTGGATAGCTCCGTATCGTTTTATCACACGTGCAGATTTGTGTAACCACCACCATAGTCAAGATCAAGAGCTACTCTGTCACTACGAAGATCTCCCACGTGCTACCCCTTTATAGCCACACTCACACCATCCCCCCCACCCCGCCAACCCACTACCACCATCTTTAAGTCCGGCAACCCATGTTTCTCATTTCTATAGTAGCGCTGTTTCAAGAATATTACATAAACGGAATCAGACAGTATGTGAACTTTGGGGACTGGCCTTTTACAATCAGAATAATGCCCTGCAGATCCATCCAGGTTGTGTGGGCCAGTGGTCATTATGTTTTTATTGCCAAGTAGTATTCCATGGTAGGACATATCAGTTTGTTTAACCTTTCACCCACTGAGAGGGACAACTGCTCCATTTAACTGAAAGTGTCAAATTTGTGTGTGTAAAGCTGTTTGTGGTGTTCCCTTATTATCCACTTGATGTCTGCAGAGTCTGTCAGGATATCTATCCCCTCTTTCATTCGTGATATTAGTAACTTGTCTCTTCTCTCCTTCTTTCATCATTCCTGCTAGAGATTTATCAATTTTATGGATCTTTTCAAATAACCAACTTCTTGTTTTATTGATTTTCTCTACTGTCATTCTATTTTCAAGTTCACTGATTTCTGTTCTTGATTATTTTCTTCCTTCTGCTTATTTTGGGTTTGTTTTGTTCTTTCTCAACTTTCTGGAAGTAGAAACTGAGATGATTCATTTGAGGCTATTCTTATTTTCTAATGCAAACATTTCGTTCTAAAAATTTCCCTCTCAATGGTGCTTTAACTGTATCATACAAGTTTTGATATGCTGTTTTTCATTTTCATTCGATTCAGTATTTTTTTTTAATTTCCCATGAGACTTTCCATTCAATTCACGGATTATCTAGAAGGGTACCATTAGTTTCCAGGGGTTTGGAGATTTTCCTGTTTTCTGTCATTGATTTCTAGTTTAATTCCATTGTGATTTGAGAACACATGCTGTATGATATCAGTCCTTTTAAATGTATTAGTATATGGTCCGTCTCGGTATATATTCCATGGGCCTTTGGTTCATCTTGGTATATATTCCATGGGCCTTTGAAATGATTACGTATTTCGCTCTTACTGGTTGGACTGTTCTGTAAATGTTTGATGGTGCCATTAAAGTGTTCTATATCCTTGCTGATTTTGTCTAACTCTGTTCTATCAATTGTTGAGAGAGGGATATTGAAGTCTCAAGCTATAACCATGGGTTTGTCTATTTCTCCCTTCAGTTTTATCAGTTTTTGCCTCACTTTTTTTTTTTTTTTTTTTTTTTTGGCTGCATTGGGTCTTCATTGCTGCACGCAGGCTTTCTCTAGTTGCAGCGAGTGGGGGCTACTCTTCGCTGCGGTGCGCGGGCTTCTCATCAAGGTGGCCCCCCTCGCTGTGGAGCACTAGCTCCAGGCACGCGGACCTCAGCAGTTGTGGCTCACGGGCTCTAGAGTGCAGTCTCAGTAGTTGTGGTGCACAGGCTTAGTTGCTCCGCGGCATGTGGGATCCTCCCAGACCAGGGCTTGAACCTTGCATTGGCAAGCGGATTCTTAACCACCGCGCCACCAGGGAAGCCCTGCCTCACGTACTCTACAGCTCCATTGTTTTGTGCATACACATTTAAGCTGCTATGCCTTCGTGGTAGACTGATCTTTTCATCATTATGTAATGTCCTTCTCCATCTCTGGTAATTTTCTTTGCCTGTTTCAACTGAGCAGTAGTAAAAGTCCTGACTGTCTACCTGGCCTGCTCTGGCACCATCTCAGCAAGGAGGAGGAAGGGCACCTCATTGCCCCCAGGGAGAGGTGGTTGTCCAGACTCCCCATACAGTCTTCACTGACTCCCTGGGCGAGGAGAGAGAGTAGGGAGACTCCTTCTGTCAGAAAGGGATGATGGTCCCAGCTCCCCATCTGAGAACAGCACAGACAAAGGTCAGGAGGAAACCAGATGGGGTCGTGGAGGAACCAAGAGAAGCAGCCTGACGAGATGGTGACAAATGGGGAGGCCAAGAAAGCTGGAGGGCTTGGGGTCTTCCGCCCACAGCGAGTGCGAATGATGGGGCATCTCCAAGGACCTCCCAGGCCACAGCCCGCACCCTGACGTGCAAATGTGATGTTGTGGGAGGGGGTGATGTGTCTGCAGTGTAGACCGGCCAGTGTGACTGCCCTACACGTGAGCTGCAGCCTGGAGGTTTGACCTGTTGCAGCAGGCAGTGCAAGCAGAGGCCTTGGCTTCAAAACAAGACAGGGAGAGGAGGGGAGGGGGCCTCCACTTAGGGGAAACCCAGGCCAAGTCAAATTTTCCTCAAGTTAGAATGTTCTAATCAAGCTCTACTCTGATCCAGTAACTTTACCTTTCTCGACTTTTGTTTTTCTTTCCTTCTTTTCTTGTTATTTCTAGAAAAGCTTCCACTTGAAAAATAACAGTATTTTAGCTGAACTAAGCGGGGAAAGGGAATATCTCCTGAGCATTTGTATTGGGGCCAGAATCGCCAGCCGAGTTAGTGGGTCCCGACTAGCTGTGATGGTACCTCCTTGCGGCAAAAGCAGACAGGAGTGTGGGAACTCGGCCTCCCCCCACCTCCTCCCTGCTTTGATCCACACCAGGATGCTACTCGGGGCCCCCTCTGCTCCGGCAGGGAGTCTGTGCTCAGGGCAGCCTCTCAGGCAGGTGGCCTGGATGGGGAAAACACACATGGAGCCACCTGTGCACATAGTAGGACGAGCTCAGTGAGTGATCCCTGTGCACAGCAGACCATAAAAGGCCTAGGTGGGTGGAGAGGGACACTGACTGTCTCCAATCCATGTTTGTTAATGACAGGACGTCACCAAGACTTATTTGTAAAACTACACAAACACACAAAGCAATGGTTTAAAATCGAAGCGTCACAAAGTTCACAAACATTCAGAGGCCATTACGTTTAGATAAAATTGTATTTTGTAAGACCAGACAGACAGTTATCTTGGCCCCATTCGTGGGGAGGGAGGACAAATTTTCTAAGCAAATCATTTGTGTAAACCAGGGGTCGGCAAACCACAGCCCACGGGCCAAACCTGGTTCACCACTTGTTTTTGTACAGCTAAGAACTGTTTTTTACACATAAACACTGGTGGTCAATTTGACAATAGGAAACACTAATTTTGAGCCTCAGTTAAGTGAAATGTTATTTCTCCCCACCAAAATACCATTTGTATCATTAGTAAACCTGAGTTATAAAAATACGGTACTCGATTATTATTACATTTTGAACTTAATAAAAAGTCTGTGCAAATTTGCTTTCTCTCTTATCACAGAAGTAACTACTCACTATCCTCGGCTTGCCTCGTGGTCCAAAATGCCTAAAATATTTACTTTCTGGCCCTTTACAGAAAAAGTTTGTTAACCTCTGGCATAAATTAATAATATAAATAAAATGGCCAAAAACTTTCTCTCTGAAATGTTGTTAAAGCTGCCAAAGAAAACATGTGTTTACATAATTACCTATTCATTAAAGCACAATGAAGCAGCACCCAATTTACCTCTGTAACTCGAAAACTTAAAAGTGACGGGCACGTTTACCTTAAACTGTCCTCTAACTCAGACTTTTTCTCTGTAAGGGCCTTCTGTTTGCAGGGAAAGAAAAGGAACATGGGACCTGATTAAAGGGACTCCTGATAAATGTGTACCTCAGTGACCCAGCTTTTTACTTTTCATGAACTTCAAGGGTTCAGAGCTCAGGTTAACACTTTACTTCTCCTGTAAGCAACTAGGAAGGGACCGTGGGGGGCAGAGGGGCAAACGCGGGGAGGGACAGGCAGCAGGGAGAGGGAGAGTGCGCTGCCTGCCCCAGGCAAGCAGGGTGAGCACCCCTAAGCAGGGACCCATTCTGGACCTTCCAATCTAGGATGAAGCTGTCGGTCTAGGGCGTGTAATTTTCGCTCCTGGATTGTGAAAATTGCACTTTTAATTTAAGCAACTGACCAACCTACTGAGTCTTGCGTACTAGCTCACAGCCCAAAGTCACAGGCAACACTGTTTTGGTATGCAAAATTTATTTGTTTGTTTGTAACACTGATACTTTATAATCTGAAAATGTGGGCTTCCTATGGTAGCAGTGGGGTGGAGTTTGAAGGAACAAATGGGACAAGAAACACAAGAAGAAAAACATGATAAAGACATTAAAGTGGCCCAGCAGGGTCTCTGTACCTTGTTCTGCTCCCCACGGTGAGGGTCAACTTTCACAGATGGTCCTGAGTATTTTGAGTGGCCCTCCAAGGACAGTAAATTTATATTGTCATGTAAAAGCTAGACCTGGGCTTTGCAAGTGAGCACCAGGGAAACAAGCCCTCTCTTGTGCTAGGGGTTGTCTTGGGAACCACTGGTTCAGGACAGTTTTGCAAAACAGGGGAAAGGTCAAACGAAGAGGCTAGACTCAGCTTCCCAACATCTTTTGAAGGTACTAATCAACAGTAATAACCCAGGGCAACTAGATAGGCAGGTGCTGGACCTATGAGCCACACTAATCAAATTCCACCTCGGACGGTCACCCTGGTGGGGAACGGCCCCTCCCAGGACCAGCTACAGAGCATCCTTCCTCCACATCGCCCGTGCTGTGCACCCACCCTCCCCAGACACAGCTGGCCCTGAGCGGCCGCCCTCCTTCCTCACCACTGGAGAAACAGTGCAGCGCTAAGGAGGGCCAGGCAGGAAGACCGCACCCTGACTCAGCTGTGGACTAAGGAGGGCCAGGCAAGAAGACCACACCCTGACTCAGCTGTGGATCTATCTTCTCCTAGCCCCGGAGAAGAGGAGGCTGCAGGACTGTGACCCTTGTCTCTGGACATCTGAAGGGCTGTCACTGGGATGGGGATTAGAGTTGCTGTGTGTCCAGGGCCAAGAGCAGGATGTTACAATGGTGCAGACTTCAGAAAGCAAGGACTTTTATTAGTCAGAAGTGTCCAAAACGGGGATAGTCCCCACTCCAGGGGTGGGAAGTCTCCTTTCACTGGAGGTAGGAGGCCCACCAGCCGTGAATGAGAAAGCAGTCCAGATGCCCCTGTAATCCTGGCATTCTCAGATTCTTCACACTAATGGGGAAAGTATTTCTCAACATACAGGTATTTTAGATCTCAGATCACACTATTCAGTTTTCCCCTTCCCCAGTCCTGTCCTACACACACACACACACACACACACACACACACACACACACACGTGCACACACACACCCCTCAGGGAGACTCAGCTGTCAGGTTTTCACAATTTGTCTGCAACCCTGGAGGGCAGGCCAGGCTGTGCCATGGTTTCCTCAATAGCTAAGACATTAAGCCATCTCCCAGGAGGCCTTCACAAGGTGGTCGGCCACCACGAGGTGGTCAGAACTACCCACCCATCACTGAGTCCCTCTTCTTCACCTTGTGAAGCTCACCTGGAGACCACCAATAAGGCCCTCAGACCTTTACAGGAGCCACTGGGCGTGGACCAGCAGCTTGCACCCCTGAACTCACCCTGTGCCACCCACACAAAGCACAGCTAACAGCCCACTCAGAAGACAGCACTCTGCACGGGGCTGGCCCAGCAGCCTGCCCTGAAGACAGCAGATGCTCAGTCAATCTCGAGGAGGCAGGCTGGCCTGTAGGACCCAGCCCGAGCCCCATCCTCCACCCCGGCCCTTCTTCCAGAAGTGCCAGGAGTAGAGCGAGCATCTCTACAGCCCTTACTATGTGCTGGGAGGAGTCACCTTTTCCCCAGTCTTTCCCTATTCCTCTGGCACTGGGAGCACGAGGGCATAAGACTAAACACTCACGGCACCTGGGCAGCTCCAGACAGCTACAGTGACATGGTGTCAAGGGGGACCATTCCCAGGAGGGCAGCTTTAGGGAATCTGCACAGCATCTCCACGCTCGAGCCAGGGTCTAGGCTCTTGAAGAAGTGGGTGGGAGACGTCTATAATGGGGTGAGGACCACGACTGCTCAGAACCCCGTCTTGGACCCACAGGCACGGAACTAGATCCTGAAGGACATACTGGGCAGCAGGCATAACACCGTGCAGAGGACACGTGGGTCAGCTTCACGCAGAGCGGGCAGGGGGAGTCCTTACAAAGACCCCAGCACCAAGGGGAGCCCAGGTGGACAGGGCACCAAGCAGGCATCGTAATGGAGACCCATTACGGACGGCCTTGAATGACAGGATGAAACACTGCATTTCATCTCATCTAACAACAGCTTCTGACCTTTAAATGTTTTAACAACCAAATCTTTCCCAAAAGAACTCTATGCGTAACCCTGAAACATAAAATGGACCAAGTGAAGGCTTGGAGGTGCTTTCTCTGCTTCCGGGTGGGGTGGGGCCCCCTGGGGTCTCAAAGGGAGCCCAGGGTTTGTGGAATAACACGTGGAAACTCCTGGCTCCTCGTACAAATGGAAATGGGGGAGGCTCTGAAGAGGTTCTTGGGAAAGTTTTGGGTTCCAGTCTGCCACTAAGAGCGGAGCAGGTGAGACTCTCAGAAGTGTTTCTGACGGGGAAGGAGAACCACAAGTCTCCCACCCGCTACTGAGCTGAGATCAAGCCCAGCGCAACAGCTCCTTCCACCAGCCACGAACCCCCAGAGTTGCCTCGGCTGGTCAATCCCGCACTGGAGCTTGTAGAAGCCACTGCAGTGTCTCCCCTTCCTGCCTTCTCTCTTCCAGGGAGGCTGGGACCGGAGAGGGCAGGTGGGGGAAGCGTGGAACGAGGGTCCTGGAGTTTCCCAAACGTGCAGACCAAGACTAAAGACTTTCCGAAGCGTGGCAATCACTGCTCTGTGTGCACAGGATGCCTGCTGAACAGGAGCCATTCCGAACATTAGCATACGTCAAGCATTAAATTTACAGAGCTCTCGGATGTCCCAAACTATAGTTATGGAGAATACACGTTTAGGGGCACGAGCTGGGGCACGGGAGGAACTCAGCGTTTTCCTTCAATGATGCATAAAAGAAGCATGGTAGGGAGCTTTCCCCAGAGGCAGAGAACAGAGGCAGGCAGGCAACGAGGTCAAGGGTTGGTGTGAGAGCAGAGGGGAAGGGGCAGAGACAGACCTACATCAGCAAGAACGTGCGAGACGTGGGGAAAGGAGAAAGGGAATGCAGGGGAGCCAGGCAGGGCAGGGGACCCCAGGGCACACACGGGAAAACCTGGGAGGAGCCAGGAGCCGTGGGCAGCAACTCTGAGTTGGGGCATCTGACTGAGCGGATGGTAGGCCGTAGACAGCTGAGGGTGGGAGAGGAGCTGGATGAAGAGCCAGCCCCGAGATTCTCATTTTGGAGACATTTTCCTGACTTACAACAGCTTATAACCTGTTCCTCTAAGTTTTGTTGCATCAGCAGGACATTCAAGGCACAATTTTGTTTTGTTTTGTTGTTTGGGGTTTTTTTTTCAGTTATATATGTATATTTTCAGATTATTTCCCACTGTAGAGTATTATAAGACACTGAATATAATTCCCTGTGCTATACAGTAAATCCTTGTTACTTATCTATTTTACATGTAGTAGTTTGTATCTGTTAATCCCATACTCCAAATTTACCCCTACTCGCCTCCCTCTCCCCTTTGGTAACTATAAGCTTGTTTTCTATGTCTGTGAGTCTGTTTCTGTTTGTATATAGATTCATTTGTATTATTTTTTAGATTCCACATGTAAGTGATATCATATTTGTCTTTCTCTTACTTCATTCAGTGTAATATTCTCTAGGTCACTCATGTTACTGCAAATGGAATTATTTCATTCTTTTTATGGCTGAGTAATATTCCATTGTGTGTATACATATCACATCTTCTTAAGCCAATCATCTGTTGATGGGCACTTGGGCTGTTGCCATGTCTTGGCTATTGTAAATAGTGCTGCTATGGACATTGGAATGCATGTATCTTTTTGAAACAGTTTTTGTTCTTTCTGGATACATACCCAGGAGTGAAATTCTCGGATCATAAGATAGTTCTATTTTTAGTTTTTTTAGGGAAACTCCATACTGTTTTCCATAATGCTGAACCAATTTACATTCCCACCAATAGTGTACAAGGGTTCCCTTTTCTCCACACCCTCATTAGCATTTATCACTTGTAGACTTTTTGAATTATAGCCGTTCTGATCAGTGTGAGGTGATACCTCACTGTGGTTTTAATTTGCATTTCTCTAATATTTAGTGATGTTGAGGATCTTTTCATGTGCCTACTGGCCATGTGGATGTCTTCTTTGCAGAAATGTCTGTTTACGTCTTCTGCCCCATTTTTTGATTGGGTTGTTTTTCGTTATTGAGTTGTATGAGTTGTTTGTATATTTTAGATATTAACCCCTTGTCAGTCACCTCATTTGCAAATATTTTCTCCCATTAAGTAGGCTGTCTTTTCATTTTGTTGTTGATTTCCTTTGCTGTACAAAAGCTTTCAAGATTAATTAGGTCACATTTGTTTATTTTTGCTTTTATTTCCATTGGTCTAGAAGATGAATCCAAAAAAATATTGCTGCAATTATGTCAAAAAGTGTTCTGCCTATGTTTTCCTCTAGGAGTTTTAGAGTATACTGTCTTACATTTAGGTCTTTAATCCATTTTGAGTTTTTGTATATGAAGTTAGAGAATGTTCTAATTTTATTCTTTTACATGTAGTCTGTCCAGTTTTCCCAGCAACACTTTTTTTGTTTGTTTTTGGTTTTGTTTTTCTGCGGTACGCGGGCCTCTCACTGTGGTGGCCTCTCCTGTTGCGGAGCACAGGCTCCGGATGCACAGGCTCAGCGGCCATGGCTCACGGGCCCAGCCGCTCCGCGGCATGTGGGATCTTCCCGGACCGGGGTACGAACCCGCGTCCCCTGCATCGGCAGGCGTACTCTCAACCACTGCGCCACCAGGGAAGCCCCTGAAGAGGCTCCTTTTAAACCAAGAAGTTCATGTAACCGGAGGTGCTACAAATATGTCCTGGAGACATCCTGTCCCTCCCAATGACACAAGAAATGCTTTTCAGAGACCAAAAAGGGGTTAGGGGCTAGCTGGTGAGAATACAGGAAGGGGGAACGGTCTGAACAGCCAGAGTGGCTGTGAGCACTGAAACAAGTCACAGCTGAAAGGAAAAACAAAGGGACAGACTGTGACAGCAAGGTCACCAAAGAGAAAAGCATCACCAAGGGGAAGGAGTGAGGGGTGACTGTGTGCGCCGGGCCACACACTTATCTGAGGTCAGGCCATAGACGTGGAAGGTGCAAGGGAGGCACAGAGGGAGACAGAGACTCTTGGTGCCCGTCCTCATCGGGGCTGTCATTAGTGTTTTGGAAAGCACCCTGGTCTGGGACATCCACAGCTCTGAGGCCATGGCCAAGTCACCTCCACCCTCCGGACCTCATTTTCTCTATGGTGCAATGAGAAGGGCCAACTAAGCAGCTTCTAAGGCACCTTCTGGTTCTAATATCCCTTGTCCAGGCAGGCTGGCCACTGGATGGAACACTGAACTAGGCAGCATGGTGACAGGGGCAAGGTCCTGGGGGCCAGTGGAAAGTGGCCAAGGAAAAGTCTCTTCTAGACCAAAGACTCCAGTATGAGGATCACCAGCCACTGCAGTCACGTGGTCACTCACCACCGGGGTCTCGGGGAGAACAAGACTCAATACAGAAGCCAAGAAGGGGCTTCCCTCGTGGCGCAGTGGTTGAGAGTCCGCCTGCCGATGCAGGGGACGCAGGTTCGTGCCCCGGTCCGGGAGGATCCCACATGCCGTGGGGCGGCTGGGCCCGTGAGCCATGGCCGCTGAGCCTGCGCGTCCGGAGCCTGTGCTCCACAACGGGAGAGGCCATAACAGTGAGAGGCCCGCGTACCACAAAAAAAAAATAAATAAATAAATAAATAATATATTATATATATTATATATATATATATATATATATATATATATATATATATAGTAAAAGCCAAGAAGTAAGAACGTGGATGCAGGATGCCTGGGTTTAGTCACAGCAGTTCACACAGCATGTTACAGAATAACGTGAACACCCCTCGACCTAGCAATCCCACTCCTCTACTTACACCCTACAGGAACTCACAGCCACGCACAAGGAAACAGAACGAGAACGTGCGCGCTAGCCTTGATTACAATTCCAGAAAACGGGACACCACTTAAATGTGGACCCATCGGACAGCTGATAAATAGTGGCAATACATTCACCCCGTGGAAAACCACCCAGCAGTGAAACAGACTAGGGGCACATTCGCAGCTTGTAAGTGTCTCACACAGTTATGCTCACTCAGCTTCCAAGCACTCACAGCACGAGACTCTGTGCCGAGGCTGGTCTAGGCATGGGGGACACTTGATTGAACAAAATGGATGAAGTCCCTGCCCTGGTGGATGGACAGAGAAAAGAAAGCACCACCCAGTAATACAGGTTGTGCAACAGACTATGTGGTGCCCTGCAGAGAAGCATGAGGGAAGGAAGAGCAGGTGTTATTTTATGCAGTGGCCAGGTAAGGCCACATCGCGTACTGGTGATGTTTCTTATCTTAAGCTGGGTGGTGGATGCACACAGGTTCCTGTCTGTTACTCCTTATGCCTTTATCTGTTGGATATATTTCAAAATAATCTTAATTACAATTAAGACTGATAAGGGAAGTAATTAATAGATGAGTGTATATTCTTCTACCTTAAACTTAAAGATATCCCATCCTCCTGACCCCGGCCACCTGTCCTCTCCCCCCACCTCCCCCACCCTCTCCCTTCCTGCCTTTGGTGGTGCGAGCACAGACATGGTAGGCCACCGTTCCTGCCTTCCACCCCCAGAGAACCAAACCTCCCACACCCAGGGAGGCTAGTGTCTCTCAAGAAGGAGAGGCTCTCAAGGTCGAAAGCGATGCTCCCAGAATCCAGCCAAACCTCATAACGCCTGCCAGTACCCAGCCCAGCAAGGAACCGCGTCAGAGACCTTACTTCCAATGTCGGACAACAGACTTTCACTCCAAATTACACGGCTTTTCAGGCTTTAGACTGCCTCAGCCTTCTTACATCTTTTAAATACATGTGATATGAAAGTACTCCCCCCAAACCCTATGTCTCATTAGTCCCTAATATTGAAAAGAAAGATCAGAAAGAAAGACACATTTATTCACTGAAGGCCCTCTCCCCCTGGAAATATAAAGTGGCTGAAGCAGACCGCTCCCAAATCTTAACCATGAACATACTGGAAAAAGACATGGCCACTGCCTCACTGTCTCATAGCGGTCAGCTGAACAGAAAAAGAACAGACAAAAATCTCACGTCAAATTTGATCAGTCTGGTAAGGAATTTGAATTTAAACCCATCTGTCCTTGAATGGCTGCTGCATTTCCAGAACAACCACAGGAACTTCCAATCACCAAGATACTCAGAAGCAACATCAGAGCTGGCCTGAATATCACCGACAGCCACACCTATTTATAAAACTCCAAGAAAGAAATCTGCCTCCGGACCCCCTCTTTATAGCAAATGATGGTGATGTTGGCCTGGGTCAGAATCCCCTCTGGAAAGTCTGAGGAGCTAATTGTGATGTACGGCGTTCTGTGCAGCTGACACCAGCCCATTAAGTAGGGTAGTGAGGGTGCACGAAGCGAGGTGAACGGTGATTCAGCACAGCACGCTGGCATGCAAGCCGGGGTGGAAATAGGCGAGGTAATGTGCACAAGTCCACGTTGCTGAAAGGACAGAAGCTATGCAATGAAGTCAATTTTTCCAGCACCCAAAACCTTCAAGCCATAGTCCGACAAATCAGCCGTGTTCGCCTTCAATACCACGAGAAGTCCAGCTAACAGAGAAAGCCAGTGGCATTCAGCTGAGCTTCGCAGGTAGTCCAGGCTCCACATACACTGAGCAAATGCAATCACTCACTACACCATCCTGCAATTGCCCTTTGCTTCTCTCAGCTGTGCCCTTGGCACAGGAAAAAGGGAAGTACGCAACTAAAAGGCAGACTTCGTTCTTGAGAAACACAGGGCTCTAGATCGGGAATGCAGAGCACTCTCTTCCCAGCAAAGCCTTCCAAATGCCCAAGACGGGGCTCATTTTCTCAGGTTCCCATCGTCTAACATGGCAGCCTGAATGCGACAAGCCAAGAACGCCGAGGTTCCACCTATCTGCCCACGTGTGTGTGGACATGGCTTTGGCAATAATCACGTTCATCTCTTTTGGGTCTTTCCCTCTGCTTTTCTAGCTTTTGATTCTAAGACTTCTCTGCCTTATCCATGTTGCACGGATTTGTTCTCTCCCTGAGATCCTCTGGACAACAGTCACTCGTTGAGTCCTTTATTGAAAAGCGTTGCAAGCACCACGCTCTTTTTGAGCTGCCTGCTCAGAGTGGAACGTGGAGGATCCAGGTGCACATAAGAGTGTTTGGTCCATAAGAAGGACCCCACCTAGTCAGGGAGAAGGACAAGGGGACAAATGGTTACGAATATTCTGTGAGGTGGGAAGACCACATCCCAAGAGGGCTTTAGGGAGGGTCCCCCAAGAAGGCATCACGGGAAGGGTGTCAGGGGAAAGGTGTCACAAAGGGTAAAGAGAAACCCCGCAGTAAGACAAGGAGGAGGAGAAGAGTCAGCGTGCACAAAGAGGTCAAGTACACAGTAGATTGCAGACACTTGCACGCAGCTCAACCTCATGTACCTCCCAACACAGAGCCAGAGTGGAGGCCGTCTTACCCCCTTGGCAAGATAAATATTCATCTTCTCACTTCCACAGCCATAAGCCAATCAAGTGAATGGGTCCCATGGCTGGAACATAGACTGTGGCCCAAAGGTGCTCGTAATGGTGGCTTTCAAGAGACAGCACTGCACTCAGATGACAGAAGACCCAGAAGCTGACAGAGCCAGCAGGCTTGGGAAGCTCTTGTATGCCCACAATCCTTGCCGTCAGCAGCATACGGAGAGAAAGCCCCAAACCACTGCCCTCTGCTGTGTCCTGTGACCAAGAAGCCTTCAAAGGCAAAGGGCAAAGAAGCATTAGCCATTGTTCAAGAAGTCCTTCAAGTTACAAGACAGGCAGCACTGCTACCATCTCTCAAGGTTTGGCAGGTGAGAGGAACGCTCACAGGGTACTTGCTGTACATTCTAAAGAAATCCCTTTTTATGAGAAATTATACTTATTTCTCAGTGCATGACTAGTCAGAAAATCTAATTTAGACCAGATGATTCAGATGACAAGATGCCTCTGCCTTTTGACTTAAAGAGTCCAACAGCAACCACCCTGCTCAACACTGACTGGGCACAGCTCCCCAGGGGAACAGCTGGAAAGGTCTTAGATGGGATCACGCTCCCAGGAGCCCTCTGCAGGTACGGAAGAGCATCAGCCATTGTTCCCATCCTCGGCGCCAAGGCGTCCAGATGAAGCCTCCGCGGAATATCTGCTTATCCAAGCAGGTGGGGAACGAATCGTGCTTCTTAGTAGGTCTGGAAGGTTCTTACTATCTCAACTGTAATTTACAAAAAGGTCAGTCATTCTTGGTTCCAAGCACCATTCACATTCGAACTTCAACTGATATCAGAGGGATTTTGTAATCCACATGGAATTTAGAAACAAACCCTAAAATTACATATTTCCTTTATTTTCAAGCCTGATAATGCCTAGAAACCTTCGTGCTGTGTTTTGCCTACACGAGAATGAATAATTGATTCAAGTCCCACATTTCATGTTTTATGAAATTCCCATGAAACATGATACATTAAGCTGATTCTTTTTTTTAAAAAAAGCTGAATTTTGAAAAGCAAACATCTTGAATGACTGAGCAAAGAATAACTGAAAAACAGTTTTCTGTGTCTTTGAAATGGATTCTATAGGACTGAAGTACTTGAAATTTATCAACCACCTTTGGAAACATAACGCTGATGCAAGCAAAGTTGAGAGAAAAAACAGGATTTCAGGATTTTCATCCAAAACCCAACTTAATACAGCGTTTTTGTGTATATCCATCCTTACTTGATGGCTCCTATCCTCAGAGCACTGCCAAGTTCCTTGCGGTGAGGGGCCTCAGCTGGAGCCCTCCCCAACCCCCCACTGCTGCTCTCTGCACAGGGCACGTGCCGGATGGGCGAACGTGTGAAGGAGTGAACGGTGTGGATGTGGAAGAAGATGAGCAAAAACCACTTCTGAAGACTTGCCCTGGAGCCCCTGTGCCCGGTCAACCATCTCTAATTCACGGGCAAGATGACCCATGTGATTGCTTACCAACTTCCCTTTTCTTCCTAAAACTCAGCCCAGGGACTTCCCTGGCGGTCCAGTGGCTAAGACTTCACGCTCCCAATGCAGGGGGCCTGGGTTCGATCCTTGGTCAGGGAACTAAGATCCCGCATGCCGCAACGAAGATCCTGCGTGCCACAATGAAGACCAGGTGCATCATGTACCACAATGTTCACTGCAGCACTATTTCAATAGCCAGGACATGGAAGCAACCTAAGTGTCCATCGACAGATGAATGGATAAAGAAGATGTGGCACATATATACAATGGACTATTACTCAGCCATAAAAAGAAATGAAACTGAGGTATCTGTAGTGAGGTGGATGGACCTAGAGACTGTCATACAGATTGAAGTCAGAAAGAGAAAAATAAATACCGTATGCTAACACATATATATGGAACCAAAAAAAAAAAATGGTTCTGAAGAACCTAGGAGCAGGACAGGAATAAAGATGCAGACATAGAGAATGGACTTGAGGACACGGGGAGGGGGAAGGGTAAGCTGGGACAAGTGAGAGAGTAGCACTGACATATATACACTACCAAATGTAAAACCGATAGCTAGTGGGAAACAGCCACATAGCACAGGGAGATCAGCTCGGTGCTTTGTGTCCACCTAGAGGGTTGGGACAGGGAGGGTAGGAGGGAGGGAGATGCAAGAGGGAGGGGATATGGGGATATATGTATACGTATAGCTGATTCACTTTGCTATACAGCAGAAACTAACACACCATTGTAAAGCAATTATACTCCAATAAAGATGTTAAAGAAAAAACACATGTTTTTTTTTAACATGTAAAGATGTTAAAAATAATAATAATAAAAGACATGATGCAGCCAAATAAATAACTATTAAAAAAAAAGAAAAATAAAACTCAGCCCAATCTTTTTCAGACCTCCATGTCCTCTCCTGATGCTGGCATACTGGAAACACTGAACTTTCTCCTGGATCACCCTCTCCTTTAGTTGCCCATTGGTGTGCAGCACAGAGCCCTTTAACTGCACGGGCCTGGACTCCACCAGTAGTTGAGAGGTCCCAGGGAGCAGCTACCACCCTAGTGAGGGGTCTCAGGAAAGCGTGAGAGACGATGACTCCAGCAGCCGCAGGGCACCGTCGGGGGCTCAGCTGGAATGGGCGGCAGGCATGTAGTTGCCTGTAAGGCCCAAGAAGAAAATACAAAGTCCTTGTCCTCATGAAGCCTTCCCCTAATGGCTCCCCAAGACATCGGCCTCTTGTGAGGTCACACGGTATTTTGTACCAATTTTAGCCCATCCAGATGGCTTTGTATGGCCATTGTTCGTATGTAACTGTATTCGCTTCCTTTTGCTGTATAACAGATTACCACAAGCTTAGCAGCCTAAAACAACACATATTTATTATCTCACAATTTCCATGGGGCGAGAGTCCGGGCACAGCTTAACTGGGTCCTCTGCTCAGGGTGTCTCAAGGCTGCAATCAAGGTGTCACCTGGGGCTGTGGTCCCATCTGAGGCTTGGGCTTGCCTTCCAAGCTTATGTGGTTGTTGGCGGCATTAGTCTCCTTGCAGCTGTAGAACTCACGGCAACTTGCTTGTTCAAGGTCAACAGAAGAGCGTGTCCCGCCCAGAATGAGCTTCCTTTTAACGGGTTCAAATTCAACTGATTTGGGACCTTAATTACACCTGTAAAACCCTTTCGCCTTTACCACATAATGCAACCTAATCATGGTTTTGTGATATTCACACATCCATCATAATCACAGGTCTTGTCCACACTCAAGGGGAGAGGATTATACAGGGCACAGACCAGGGGAAGGAATCTTTGGGGCCGTCTTAGAACTCTGCCTTGACCACAGTATGCCTGTCATTTTCCCAACTAAATTTAAGCTCACACTCCTTAGCACCTTATTCTTGGACTTAACAGCACAACTTGTAATTATTTAGTTTGTATCGTTCTCTGCTTCTCCATACTCAGGCCCCAAAGTGACTGACTCAGGTAAGGTAATCAGGTCACACTCACTGACGAATGAATGAACCAGCCCAACTCCATTTACTGAGGCCTCCAACCAGAGACAAATTAGAGCCACAAACTAACCAAAAGCAACGAAATATAAAATTGAGAGGGGGTCAATCTTCTCGCAACCCTCCAGTTAAGACCTAGTGGAAAGGACAGGAAGAGCATCTGGAACGAAGGGTGTGGGGCAGCTAGGTGCACACAGGGAGAGAAACTATTTGGACGAGGGCGGTGGTATGGAGAGATGCCAGGGAAGTCAAGAAGGCAGCTAAGGAGGTGGCCCTGTCGTGGGCCTGTCCTCATAGCTCCCAACCCACTTCTCCAGCCCAGCCATGTTTAAGTAGTGAGTCCAACCCACGATGTTTCTGTGAGTCCTCTGAGCTCCCAGGCCTCAGGCTCTGGAGAAACAGCAAGGCCACCACTGTCCCCTGTGCTCCTGACCTCACCATGTACAGATGAATTCCTGGGTAGAAACCAACACTCACCCTGCTAACCCTTCAGACTCTTGCAGATAAATTTGAATGCTGGCCCCGAAATGACTAAGGGCAGTTTATCTTTCTATTCAATGACTTGGCTGGAATCTATGCCATGTAACCAGACAGTCTTCTTTGAAATTTTCTGGAAAAGGACAACATAGGCTTGGTGGTGGCCTAGGGAATCCTATAACAACTGCTACAGAACATGCAGAAGAGGGAGAGTCAAATGGCTCTGCTTCCATCCCTTCTGCTTTTTATGTTTTACTTAGAATCACAGAAATCTCAGAGCTGGAAGGGATCGATGAGGTCACCCAGTAGCACCGTACCCAACGCCAGCAGCCCTAACAGGCCATCAACCTGGGCTCTGGTGGAACATTTCCGATGCAAAGCAGTGTGTTCTGTGGTGGGAAAACTAATTGTCCCACACACCTGTCTGAAATCAACTCAACAAACATTCCGAAAACGCCTCGTGTTCCCCAGAATAAGCAAATGCCATATTTGGTATCCTGCTCTCACTCCCCACGTCTCAAGCCGTTGACAGACATCACTAATCAGTCATGGCACTCTTTCTGCTGATGCTGGATGTGGCTTCAGAATGCTCCAGAAAGTCACCACTGATCAGTTTACATTGGCAAGAGAAATCAACTCATCTTCCAACTCTCTTCTTGGAGCTCGTCTTCAGTCAAAAACCACTTTCCTGTAACTCCTACTCATTGCTCCTAATCTGCCTTTAAAAGCAACAATTTTTGTCCCTTCCTCCAAAAACAACCCTTACTTATCTAACTACATCTAAACTTATTCCCTACTTAAACCCTTGCAGGATCAAGGCCAGCTCCAAGGACAGGGTTACCTGGGAGAGAAAGGAGTCGAGCTCTAATTCTGGGATGGTCAGGTGCCCTCATGGTGTTTCAGGAAACCCTAGAGCCAAGGAGGCACCGGGGGCAGAGATGAGTGTGTGCGGCGTGGGCCACGGAGCACTGTTCTGCCTGCGGGAACTGACTCCAGGAATGAGTCAGGCCAGCTTAGCACAGGAGTGGCTTTGGCAGAGCCTGGCTTTCAGGAGCTGGGGAAAGAAGAGGCAGGGGAAAGGAAGCAAGGGATAACGCGGTTGATGTAACAAGGGTACCAAAAACCAACTCAGAGGAAAACCCTCCAAATCACACTTCATCATTTAGCATATGACTGCTGTCCCCCCATTTCACATCTTCTGCACACTTACCCACAATCACTCAGAATACAAGACAGAGTTCTGTGTCATGTCTCTGGGGACTCTCTTTTCTCTCTCTTTTCTTTCTTTCTTTCTCTCTCTTTTCTTTCTTTCTTTCTTTCTTCCTTCCTTCCTTCCTTTCTTTCTTCCTTTCTTTCTTCATCAAATAGAGCTCTGTGTCATGTCTCTGGGGACTCCCCTTTCTCTCTCTCTCTCTCTCTCTCTCTCTCTCTCTCTCTCTCTCTCTCTCTCTCTCTCTCTTTCTCTCTCTCTCTCTCTCTCTTTCTCTTTTCATCAAATATCTGTTGAAGATCTACGTGACACCAAAGAGCAGGCTGGAGCTGGGGCCACAAAGTCTGTGAGTTCCTGACACCAAGGAACTCATAACATATCTGTTTTGGTGGCAGGTACATAATTCCTTGAGAACCAAAACCAGTTATAAAGTATAACCCATTTTTGTGTGTATTTTATCTCAGGAAATCATGACAAATTTAAAATCAAGATATACACTGAATCTGAAAAAGAATATATATAACTGAATCACTTTGCTGTACACCTGAAACTAATACATTGTAAATTAACTATACTTCAATAAAGAAAATGGTAAAAATATCAAGATAGTCACTATACTGATGAACTGAACTAGTAAGCTCATCAAAAAGAAAAATTCAATAATTTGGCATTTTTTTCTAAGTACCAAAAACAAATCAACGTGTGCTGTAGTGCTTCCAAAACAAGAAGATCTGGTGAGCTAAAGCTTCAGATTAGCAAGTCCAGGCTCTGTCGAGTTCTTAGTACAAACCAGCAGCTTCCTCAAGCATTGTGAGTTCTCTTCCCTGCAGACGTTCTATCATTCATCTACTCTCTCCCCTTCAGCCGCTTTTCACTGAGCTCCTAAAATGTGCCTGGCATCAAGGATGGGAACTGACACGAAAGCAGCCAAGCATGGTACAGGGCATTAGCCTAGGGTCGCTGGCCTATAGTCTATACTCAACAAATATTTATTGTCAGTGAGGTGAGTGTCAAGATCAGGGTATACACGATTGTAAAGCAATTATAGTCCAATAAAGATGTTTAAAAAAAAAAAAAGATCAGGATATGCAGAGAGCGCCAAGATACCGGAGGGGCAATGGAAGGTCTCCTGCAGAATACTGTACCTGGGTCTCATCCTGAGGACAAACAGGAAGCAAGTGATAAAGCGTGAACCAGGTGAGGAGGGGTGAGGCTGAGGCCAGGCAGAGAGCTGAACAGGTACACAAGGGTAGGACCAAGGTGGGCGCTACCCACGTGGGAGGGCCAGGACTTCATCTGAGGATGAGAGAAGCCACTAGCCATGCACGCCAAGGACCAAGGAGAGAAGCTGGGCACTGTAGAAGGTCAACCAGGCAACAGGGGGCAAAATGGACCATGGAAGGCAGGGTTGAAAGCAGAGAGACTAGTTAGGGGGCTAGGAGAGCAGATCAGGAAGGAAAAGAAATGATGGTCTGACCTCAGACTCTAAAACTGGGAATGAAAAGGGATGCAAGGACTTGAAAGGGGGTGAAGAGCCCACATTTGATAGTTGATGATTACAGAGAGTGAGTGAGAGAGAGGGGTCTGGGAGGCCCCCAGTAGTACCCGAATATGATGGATGACTGTGCTCTTCATCCATATGCTGGATAGAGCCATGGGGTGCTGGCCAGGGGGTGAAGCGGTCAGGTTGGGGTTTGGACATGGTGCACTGGGGACACCCAGGACGCGCCAGCTCCGCAGATCTGAGGTGCTGCAGAGTGACCTGGGCTTGGGGACCCTGTGCACATCACTGGCTGGGCAAGTCACAGTGCCCAGAGAAAGAGCGGTGCCCTGCAGGAGGCTGGCCCAATCTACCAAGAGCCCTCCAAACTCCAAAAGGCAAGAATCTATGAACACAGAAACTGACATTTCCCCAGTAAATCCCAGCCAGGAAAATAACTTTAATCCATGTTTGAGGCTAGGTTTAAAATTTGCTTAAGACGTTCTATTCTATCGTAAGCCTGGATTTGTAAGCAGAAACCCTGTAAAGGACCGTATGTGAGATAAGGTTATAGCCAAGGAAAATAACAATTGTGATTCAAGGTACACCCTGTCAGCAGTTCCTCTAGAAAAGTCCACTGAACAAGGAGAGAAGAATGGAGTGCAGAGGCCCATCTCCGGTGTAAATAAAGTGGAAAAATTCCTGATGAACACAGAGCAACGAGATTCAGTCGCGGAAAATTCCACACATAGGAATGGCCAAATAACACTGTTTTTCTTTTTTCCTTCTCATCTCAGATAAAAGAAGAAGATGGGGGCTGCTAATGGAGAGGAAAATTCTGGAGAAATCTCTTTGGCTGAGACTATGACAGGGTGAAGTGCTCGAACGCACGACTGGACAAAATAGCAAGGGCTTTCAGGGGGTTTTTGGCGAGTGGGTTGGGTTTTTTTTTTTTTTTTACCTTGGTCTGCAAACTGGCCTGAATTTCTGGAGGGCTATGACTCTACATAGAACGTGAGGCGAATTTTAAAGAAGCATCTTATCAATCCAGGAACAAGTCAAGCTTAAATTATGATAATAATATTAAGTTAAACCATTCAGTTTTTCTGTTTCTACGGTAAAAAAAAAAAAAAATGGTCGTGGACTTCCCTGGTGGTCCAGTGGTTGAGAATCCGCCTGCCAATGACACGGGTTCGAGCCTTGGTCCGGAAAGATCCCACGAGCCGCAAAGCAACTAAGCCCGTGCGCCGCAACTACAGAAGCCCGCGCGCCTAGAGCCCGTGCTCCCGCAACAAGAGAAGCCACCACAATGAGAAGCCCGCACACCGCAACAAAGAGTAGCCCCGACTGGCCACAACTAGAGAAAGCCCGCATGTAGCAACGAAGACCCAACGTAGCCAAAAATCAATTAAAAAAAAATTTTTTTTTTAAATGGTCACATATCAGCAATTTCACATGATTTGGCGTAATGATGCTCCAGGTCGGGGATAATGTTGACCAGGTAGACCTAGCCGTGTATTGCTTCATAAAGACTATCCTGTGAAGTGCTTCTGTTACTACTTAACAGAATTGAGCAGAATTAATCACTGATTTTTACTTCAGAAAAATTAAAACTTGAAAGAAAAGCCTCATTCGCTCTAAGGTAAACTTACCAAAATAAGTGTCATCTAATTATAGGGAAAAAATACCTTGCAAGGGAGTGAAGAGGAAAGTCAAAATCATGTTTAAAGCTGGAAGTACTCATCTAGAGTTAGATGTTAAAGGCAGATACCCTGCTTGCTGCCCAATGTGGTGAAGGGCTCAGGGTCACGCATGTTGCCTGCCTCACCTGTGGGCTAACCCAGCACCTGCCTCTCTCACCTGAGAACCCAGAGGAAAAACAAAGGGCACTTTGTTCCATCGAAGTTCAGGACCCGGCTCTGACCTTCCCTCGCTCCCTCACCCACCTGACCCCACGTTCCTGCACGCAGTGCTGAGGACTGAGGGCCTGGCAGGACCCAGAGCATAAGCGATGATGATTCTGTTGAGTTTGCACTTCCAGAAAAGTAGCAGCACAGCAGAAGCCTCCAAACCCCCTTCTTACCAACCTACCCGAACGACCAATGAGAAGCACGAGTGAAGAAGAGACTCCACGAGCCCTGAGACTGGGGTAACCACCACACACCACGGCCTTTGAGGGGTCCATCTAGACACACCAGAGACGGCAGCTGGCCGTGGGGAATGGTGTGTCCAGCAACCAGCTCCCTCTCCTGGGAGAAAGTCCTGGAGAAAAGCTGGGCAAGTCCACAGTATCCGATGGTCATGTGGGCCACGGGAAAGACATAAAGTACCCCAGGATGAGTCCATTTTTGGCCCCTGTGCCTGAACAGGCTGGGAGAGGAAAGACATAAGTGCAGCTCTAGACTCTTCTCTGACCCATTTCTTTAAGAGGGGTGCAGGCCTGACACAGGGTGAGGACGGCAAGGGTGGCAAGAGGGGCCACAGATGGGACACTCAGAGCACTCGGGGTGACCCTTCTGTCACCACACACCGACAGCAGCGGCAGGAGTGACTCAGCCTCCCTCCCCAAGCAGGGCGGGCTGTGGCTTTCCTGCCCTGACCAAACCCCTCACAGCAGGTGTGTGGCTGGTTCGACCTGGAGGCCATGTCCCCAACAGCGTGCCAGGTGTGTGAGCAGAAAGGTCAGGCCGAAGTGAGATACACCAGGGCACAGAGAACATTAGACACCAAACGCAGACGTCTCAAAAACTACAGCGGAGAAGAAAAACAAATACACAAACAAAATGTGCAGACCTCGTCCCACGGCTATGAGTGGCCCAGCTTCTCCAGCCATTCCCAGCCCACACGCCACAGCTGGTGAATGCCCGGAACGGACAGACCAAGTCTCCAGCAGGCGTGCTACTCATCCAAGTCCTCAAAGGAAGAGTTTCGACATGCAAACACAGAGGAAGAGGAAGCTAACTCTCCCTCAGGGAATAGGACCTCACCCATGAGCCTGACTGACTTAACCAAGCGGTTGCCACAACTGAGGAACCCAGGCCCCAAGACACAGAGTGTTCCCTGATTGAAACAAAACGGGAGGGCAAGAGAGACCTTTCTTAGATGACATTCCCAAACCAAGCTTACAAAAGAAACAAGAAAAAGACCCAAGAGAATCCTTTCATCCTTTCATGTGGTAAATACCAGACCTAATTCAAAAATGAATAAATAACAAAATACAAACACACCTGGGGGGATATGCATAAAATTCTGTAACAAACAAGAAGGAAATGGACATTGCACCCAAGAGTTAGATGGAGAACTTGTGAAGGATTTGTCCCGGGCCATGAAAGAGCATGACCGCAACAGTTTTGAATTTTTAAATAAGGATGTCAATTCTTCCCAAATTAATGGACAAAATTAACACAGTGACAACTAAAATTTACAAGCCACTTTATAAAAATGACTATAAAATTGGTCCGTAAGAGTAAGTGCACCCTAATGACCAGGAATGACAAAGATTACCAAAAAATGATCACCCCCGGCCTGGGGTAGATAAGCAGAAACGGAGATCACTGGTGGAAACATAAACTCACACATCCCTAGAGGGCAATTATTCAAGCAAAACCAACACAAAAATGTACACACCTTTGAACCCAACAACTCTAAGCAACAGATATTTACTTCTCACAGTTCTGGAGGCTGAATGTCCAAGCTCAAACTGTCCACAGAGTTGGTTTCTCCTGAGGCCTCTCTCCTTGACTTGTAGATGGCCGTCTTCTCCCCCTGGACGGATCTGTGTCTCAATCTCTTCTTCTTATAAGGATACCAGTCATACTGGATCAGGGCCCAATGATCTCATTTTAACTTAATTACCTCTTTAAAGGCTCTATCTTCAAATACAGTCATGTTCTGAGGTATTGGGGGGTCTGATGTCGACATATGAATTTGAGGGTTGCATAATTCAGCCCATTACAGGTACTGCATTAATATCATTGATTATTATTGATAACAACTGTCATACCTACAATTCAGTCTTTTACTTAGACCTTTCTATGAGCTCTTTAAGCTTCACAACACTCCTATAAAGAAGGTATTATCTCCCTTTTGTAGGTGAGGGAGCAGCGGTTAAAGGAGTTACAGAATTGTGCCAAGGTCTAGGAGCCATCACAAAGCCAGCTGCCAAGGTCCACTGCTCCCTTCCAGGAGACGAGGTTGACAACATATGTACAGGACACTTCATTTTTGTAAAAGGCATGTGCAAAGCAAGTGTGTACATGGGTGGGTAGAATATGGTCTTCGTTTTGTGGGATTATGGGTGATTTTCATGTTTTTCCTTTTTATGCTGTTTGTTTTTCAGACAATTCTGTGCTCACAAATTATACAATAAAACGTTATAAAAGCTATTTCTGTTTTAAGAAAAATATCTACATCACTCAGTTTTTACAAAGTTTTCTTGTCAGCCATGTCCATCTTTGGCCACCTTTACGTCACTGGCCTTGATGCTCTGACACTCTCATCTCTGCAGGTTCAATTTGGCCCAATGGGTTGCTAAGTTATGCCAGCCAACATGACTCCTCACTGAAAACGGACCCTGTCACATTGACTGACCAAGAGGAGAAACATCAAGTGAAGGAAGATTCTGCCCTTGACACTGGTCTCAACTTCCCCCTCCCCGGGGGGCTGGTGACAAACACTACTAGGACACTTGGGCTGTCGTGCCATCCACACAACTGGCCACGTGGCTGCCATGATTGATTCCTGAAGTCTTGACCCGGCAAGAGGTAAGAAAGAGGAAGCTCCCTCCGAGACAGTCCGGTGCACCTCAGGACTAGGGTAAGGGGGTGGAGGAGAGTCAGGCCAGGCTGGAGGGTAGAAAACACAGTATCTAAGGGATGCTTGATTCAGGAAGTAAGCAGCTCTCCCCCTTCTGTGCTCATCTCCTCACCTTGGTGCCAGTTTGGGCCCCTCCCTACCCTCCCCATCTATAGTCTGAACCCAACCTCTGCTCTCCTCTTTCGCTCTGAAATGTCAAAAGATAAACTTTTAAGTTTTCCTGGGATGGAGGATGTTAGTTTAATCATCATTTGATTACCATCTGATCACTTTGTATCACTGCCTGGTTCCTGGTGCTGTAGATGCCAACAAAAGCTATCTGACCACAAACCCCGATCCTCATTAACAGACCCCCTAATACACAAGGCATTTCCCCCCTATAAGTTTAAGTGATATTTGGCAAGGCACTGAAATTCTCTGGTTCCGGTTTTTCCAAGGAGACCTGAAGTCTGGATTTTTTTATGTCAAATCTCCCAATTTTTAAATGTTGACAACCATTAAAACTTTTTTAAAAAACACAGGAGCAAACAAAATATCTGCAGTTTTCTCCTAAAATGCAAGGGTTGAGCTAAAGGAGATCTCAGATCTTATCCAGCTCTGATGATGACTAAGGTGCTTTAGGATTAATGGGTACTTTGCTTTAGGTGAAATGATCAAATCTAATTTTCCCATGTAAAACTAGCCCTTAAGAGGCAGCTTCCCTGGAGGTATAGCCAGAAAAGGCAACTGGTCTCACTGATCCTACTTATCTCTTTCTCTTTTCTTCCCCAAAGCAGATCACCTATATGCAATTTCTAAACACGTAAGACGTCTTCGATACAGCATATAGTGGTTCAGAGGCAGCACCTCCCAGGGAGCTTCTCCAGGGCAGAGCTGCATCCTGGTTTTATCGGCTCATTCCCAGGGACTGACAGGGCCCATCGTGAAGGCTCAGCATGTGTGCGGAAAGTTTTAAGTTCCCAGGAATATAGCTCTCAAGGTCCTACTTCAATAAGAATAATTGTGAGATATAAAATTCCACTATCGATATATATTAAACACTGGTGATCACACACACACAAACCCTTTAGATCATTAGCTATAGCCATCCAAAAATAATGTCGGATAAATATTATTTCTACATGTGGTGCATTTAAGACCTCTTCCCAGCAGCCGGCTCACATTTTTGGAGAGCGCTAGACTACACCATAACTCAAAACCTATCTTTACCTCTCAGCAGATACATCCTCAACACAGAGCAACAGATTCCTGGGCCTTAAAAAAAAAAAAAAAGAGCTGACAGAGAGCTGAGTGCAAAAATAAAGATAATTTAAACGAGTGCTAAAGGCAGATGTGGAAATCACTGGGTCCTCCAAATGCTCTTGCTTCCTTTGCATCCGGGGGCCTCACACACGGTCACTTAGAAACGGAGGAAACTTCATGAAGGGCGTGCTCCTCCGCAGCACTGTGACAACTGGCCCACCTTACGGCCTGTAAGAGAGTTCTTCAACACTGTCTGGACCCAGTTTTGAGGCTCTGCCTAGAAGTCAGTCAGTCCCCTTCTCCAGCAGCCCAAGTCCACTCTCCCAACCCACAGGCATGTGGGCTTCTCCCACGCCAGAGCCCCGGGGCCCCCTGACATGATGCAAACTGGCCAATCCCAAACCTGCTCACCCCGCCTTGTGTGGAAACCACAACAGAGGTGCCTGCCCTCGCCCTCCACTCTGCTTCCCCCGAGTGGCCCAGAGCGGGCATGATGTTTTCTCCCCGGGGAATGGTGAGTTACAAGACTAAAAACCTCTTCCCAGTTTCTCTCTCTTGATCTGCAACAGGCCTCACCATCCTTCACCCAAGGTAATTTGGTTAAAATGAGGTGGGACAAAGAGGCAATTCAAAGGTTGTCCTTGATTGCAAATGTCTGGTGGCTGCCGGCAGCTGATCACAACCTAAAAAAGCCTACATGCCTTCAAGGTCAGGAAGGGGTAACTCAACATGTGGGCTGGGGAAAAAACCGATAGTTTCCTTGTATCAAAACACAAAGGTCACAGCCTAAGAAATCTGTCCTTTACATCCCTCAGAAGTACACTTTCCTGGCACGGGCTTCAGTCAGATACGTCCAGATGTGCTGATGTGCACACAATGCCCTGGTTAGCCCGAGTCTTCTGAGACTCAGCGGAAGTGGGGTGGGCATGCAAAGGCCCCTCGGCTGCATGGAAAGCAGGACGTCTTGTAATAACCTGAAAGGGAGGGAGTACCCGCTCGTTTCCCAGGTAACAGATGGTAGCCGTCTGGCCTCCATTAAATAGACATCACTGGAAAATCAAAATCAGAAGGCAAGGCCTTGGTGGTGGCAATGGAAACTCAGAGGCAAGGAAGGGTCTTACCTCGGTGGCATCTTCTTCAGGGACAGAGAAGCAGCTGGAGGCTGGCAGGGTTCTCCCTTGGCTGTGCTTGGGAGTTCGGATTCTCAAGCATTCGTTAACTGCTTTTGGTGCCTTTCCAGGGCAGATCAGAACACTGCAGGTTAATAAACCACTGCACACACTGGGGCGGAGAGCCTAGCTGAAGTATCTGTGTCAACACCACCTTTCATTACCGCCAAGTACCATTGACACAATTCACCATTTGGGACCTTGCAGAACCACTGGGCTTACCCTGCCCCTATACGATGACGCACTCAGTGGCAGGGAGGCCCTCTCTCCCTCCAGCCAGACCACCACGGGGCTGCTTACTGGAAGGCTCTCTCCGCTGGGCTGAGTTTTTCCTTCCCAAGTCCCTCTATGTGGCACGCGCGAGTAACCTGCAGGCACAAAGGCAGGCCTTTCTCTCTTGCCACGTCCCCTTGGAGTCCAGGAAGCCAAACACCCACTGTGCCAGCCTCCCTAGCAGCTACAGGCGGGCGTGCAACCCAGTTCTAACGCATGGGAGGTCTGCGGGGGGCTCCTGATGAGAATGTTGCTTTCCTGAGAAGGCGGGGCTGACCACCGCTGGCTGGCCGAGCCACCCTCCTCACCACAGACTTGAATGCAGATGAACAAAGATGCTCACACTGATGGTGGCTCTATACAAATGCACATATAGGGCTTCCCTGGTGGCGCAGTGGTTGGGAGTCCGCCTGCCACTGCAGGCGACGCGGGTTCGTGCCCCGGTCCGGGAAGATCCCACGTGTTGCGGATCGGCTGGGCCCGTGAGCCATGGCCGCTGAGCCTGCACGTCCGGAGCCTGTGCTCTGTGGCGGGAAGGGCCACGGTGGTGAGAGGCCCACATACCACAAAAAAAAAAAAAAAGCACATATACACTCCTAGGTAAGGGTCAGAAGAATAAAGATAAACATGTAGATGGTTATTAGTTCCATACAGGTGTGTGTAGGTCTGTGCATTCATACCAGCACCCACTGGGGAAGACTTTTTTTTTTTAAGTTAAAATGATGCATACTTTAAACCTCGCAAAAAATACGCTGTGAATTTGGACCTATTATTCAGAATTAGGCCATTTTAGGTGTATTGCTTTCCGTGTGGTTCAACTTATGAGCATCCATGGAAAACAAAATAGAGGAATTGCTCCCACCCTTATTCCTGTGCCGTCCCGTCTTCCAGGTGTTGGGCCAGTGTGGATGGAAATGGAAGGAATCAAGGCTTATATGCATTTCTTCAGACACAGAAGGACAGCTGCATTCGGAGGCAACACAGCAGGACAAAGTTTATGGTTAATTTGGTACACGTGCCATAAAAGTTTCCATATAAATGTTTTAATCATACTGAGACTAGAAATCATAAAATTCATCCACAAAGCATCTCTGCTGACAGCTTATAATGAGGATCTACCACACACCCAGGGAAAGATGGAAGGTAGACAAAAGAAGGTGCCTCCCCAGCCTCACAAACACCGTGGAGCTGAGAAACTGAGGCTGAGGAACCCTCTCTCTCACACACACTTGGCATTTATCAAAATGAACAGAAACAATTAACACTGACTTAAAAATACGTCCCCCCAAAATTTTTTTAATGAACCGTCAGTTTTCCCTTTTGCTTTTGCCCTTGTTGCAGTGGCTCTCCAGGAGCAGAGAAAATGGGGAAGGATTCAGAGAGTTCGAGGTGCTGGGTCACAACTCAGAACGTAAGGAACCTTCTCAGGGTAAAACACAACAGGACACTGCAGGAGACTGTTTCGTTTTGCCTACCTCATTCAACTCTAACCAAGGACATTTGATATTAAATCACACGTTTCGTGTATTTTTCCTTCATCCAAGGGAAAGAAAAGGAGGTATTTCTTTTTCCTTATATGAACACGGAGTTGTAGAGTTACAGGCATAGATGCAGAAGGGGGAACAGAACCTTGATCAGTCATGATGTGCCCCAGTGCCTGGCCACGGTCCTTGCTCGACTTCACCCTAGAGGAAGTGATTTTTTAGGCAAACACTCAACCTCTTTGAGACTCAGATTTTTCAACTGCAAAATGAAGATAATATTGAACTATATTAAATTTTTCATTTGGTAAGTCAAAACTGTTGATAACAGCTATGTCATATGGTCCAACCTAATAATTCCTGCCCTGCCTATTCACAGATTTTACGGAATCAAATAAAATTATTTACAGGAAGTTGCACAAAAATACTCGAACTCTGAAAAGAGCATTAACTTTATGAACTGAAACGGTAATCAGTGCTTCAAACACCACACACGCACCACTTTGTAAAAAATGAAATTACGGAGGTAGCTTTCAGCATCCTTCTTTAAAATGCAAATTCTGGGCCCACCCCAGACCTACCAAGTCAGAAACAGGAGGACCTGGTGAGGAATGTGCGCTTCCTACAGGAACTCCCAGTGATAAGCCAAGTCGGTGACAATATTTTTCCCAGGAAATAACTGGCCTCTTCGGTTTTGAGGGGCTTTCTGTTCAAATGCAGGCCTTACCCAAGCCCACTTAGTGTGCACCTTTCCTCACCAAATAAAGGAGATTACAAAGAACCTAGTGTGCAGAATATTCTTTTCTTAATAACTGGGAAGAGGGCTTCCCTGGTGGCGCAGTGGTTGAGAGTCCGCCTGCCGATGCAGGGGACACGGGTTCGTGCCCCGGTCCGGGAAGATCCTGCATGCCGCGGAGCGGCTGGGCCCGTGAGCCATGGCCGCTGAGCCTGCGCGTCCGGAGCCTGTGCTCCGCAACGGGAGAGGCCACAACAGTGAGAGGCCCGCGTACCACCAAACAAATAAAAATAAAAATGAAAATTTTTTAAAATAACTGGGAAGAGACTACAAGTAAAGTCAGTACAATGAACTCCGTCACTGATTAGTTACGAGGAATCGATAAAACCTGAAGGGGTCTTCTTTTGCTACAGGATGTCTTCATCTCCTTACTCCGTAACCAGATCTCTCAAAAAGCTCTCAGTATCGAAGTTCCTGGAGGTGACCCCAGACCCTCCTTGCAGCAGGGGCTGGGCCGCCCCATGCCCGGCGTCACTTACCCCTCAGAATGTAGTTCTGATAGTTCTGATCTGCCTCAGCTCCCACCTTGATCAAACACGTCAGACCTTCAGCCACTACAAATTCATGCACCAAATCCTTGTCATCCTGGCAGGAAACAGGGAAAGAGAGAGAGAGAGAGAAAAAAAAAAAGACTTCAAACACTGTCCCGGTCCATCCTCCATCCAGGCTGTTCTGTGAAAACTATGTACAAGCCTCTGACGCCAGACCGCGACCTCTGAAGATTGCTCTGCTCTATTCAAATGAGGCATCTTAACTGTTGCCAGAGGAATTTTACAGCCAGTCTTCACATCGTTGTTTGCCAAAGACCAATTATTGCCTTCTGGGCAATCTAATAAAGATAAGGCAAATGAATCCCCCGACTGTCAGGAATACTTATAGTGATCTGTTTTTCATTCTTTAGAAATCACCAGGCTCCGTATCCCCACAGGTCCCAAGGGACCAGCCACATGAAGCCTGCTGGGTTTCGACACAGGAAACACTGGGCAGCAGCACAGACCATCGTGTAAAGGATTCAAAGCAACCCGTGTGTTTCAAAAGACAGTCCCTAAAGACGGTTATGAGCGTCTTGCAAATGGTATCTGAGAAAGTAGGGGAGCAGTTTCACCACCTCCCAAGTTGTGCAGCTTGCAGGACAAGCAAGGAGGCAGAGCACAGAACCGGCCGTGTGTCTGGAGCAGCTACACTGTCGCTCAAAGGAGCCACGGCGGTCAGCCTGATGACCGGATCACAGAAGGCAAGACCTGGAAGGAATCGCAGGAGTCATCTAATCTGGTGGTTCTCAAAGAGAGGTCTCCAGACCCACAAGCACCTAAGCATCACCTGCAAACTTGTTCGAAGTGCAAAATACCCAGCCCCACCCTGACTTACTGGATAGGAAATGCCGCTGTGGAGCCCAGCAACGTGTGATTAAAAAGCCCTGCAGGGGATTCAGAGGTGCTCAGGTCCTTCTCACCTCTGACTCCCTCACATCAGGATCATCTGCAGAACTTAAAAAAGGGACAGGAAGCAGGTCCCTGCCCAGATGGGTTTAATCTGAATTTGTGGGGTGGGGCCCAGGCTCTGCTATTAAATTTCCAAGGAAATCCTAAAGGGCAGCCAGTTCAAGAACCACTGATCTAATCCTACCTTCCCTTTACAGATGAAGACGCAAGAGGGGCAAAACTTTGGCCAAGATGACCTAACTATGGTCCAGCCAGCCCCCAAATCCAGTCCTTTGCCTGGAGTACCAAGTTCCATGGAGCTCTATGAGGGATTTTTCCACTACTGTTTCAGGAGATTTCCTCAATTGGACACTGCCTTGTCTCAAACACAGCTAGGATACATTCATCTTCAATTATAACAACAGAGCGAAAATAAAAAACCTCAGTGATGTAAACAGTAGAAAGCTTAATGGAATAATGAAAGGTTATTATTATAGGAACGGTCAGCAACCATGGTTTACCTCCAAGAAAGAAAAAATAATTTAGACAAACTGGTATAATTCTCCCATCTCCACATTGAAATCAGCCCCTCATTTTAATTTTATGGCATTTTCCAATTATATGGAAGGAGGACGTGAGCTAACGGGGAGGTGGGGAGAGGGAAGCAGGGGGCAGGCCAGGCAAATGCTCCCTTTGAACCAAGAACACACTCAACATTCAGAGGGCACTGGGGGGAGGGGGGAGCACTGCTGTGCCCCGAAGGTAATGAAAGACAGCTGTGTTAACTCAGACTTTAAGATAATCATGGCATTGGAAGCAAGAGAAAATGGGACAATATCATGAATTTTTGGAAAATTACTTTACACTCATATGTATAAAGGAAATAAAAATAATTCTCCCTCCATCCATATTCTTTTCCACCAGCATATGTGAGAAGTGAACATTTAGATGAGCTCATGTCTAGTCAGAAAGTTTTTCCAAGCATGTAACAAATGTTTATTACTTTAAAACTAGATTCACACATGACTTCATGGTGAAAAAGTGAGAACAAGCTCTCAAGAAACCACTCAAGCTAATCACTAATATTAATATAGAAGAGAGCTGACTGTCTGGAAAAGGCACTTGGAAAAAAACACTGAACAGTGTTTATAAAAATAATTCAGAACCCTAACTAATATTTATGCGCATGTGTAGATAAGGCACTTAGAAAATAAAAGTGTACGAATGATTAATGTAGAAAATATCTTCCAAATTGGCAACGCAGAAGATTTTGAACACACATCTTGAAGTACACAGGCATTAATAAATGATTTTTAAAACACTGGTTTCTAACTGGAGTGAAGTCAACATGCTAACACTGATATGAGATTATCCTTGAATTTCAGAATTCTTTATAATAGTCATATTTTAACCTGTGATCATTTTTTTTAAATGCCTATTAGTCAAGGAATATTCAACTCAATCCAAATGACCAATGGTTCTGTTTTTACACTCTTACACTGTAGTTCCAAAAAGAACCTCCACATCCAGAAAACATAAGACATGATGGAGGTGCAGACCGGTGGGTGTGGGAAAAGGTGATCTAAGCCCCAGACAGCCTGCAGCCTGTGGAATCCACCCAATACCCAAAGCAACCCTGCCCTGTGTGTTAGAGCTGTTTTGTGCACAGGTCTGTGGTCTTCCAAACAGATTAAACTTTTGGTAGCAAATGGCTTCTTCCTTGCCTACATAATGCCAACAAAGGCTGCTCAAGAATATTTGTTTGCTGAATAAGTGGTAGAAACAGCATCCCTGAGAATTCAGAGAGACAACACTACAGAACAAGCATGGTGAGGGGATGTGAAACAAGACCGACATGTGTTTATCTTTTAACTTTGTCACCATGGAAAACTTGAAACATATACAAAAGAAGACAGAATAATTTAGTGAACCCCAGGTGCCAATCAACTCATATCAATCCTGTTCCATCTATCACCCTACCCTGTCTGCTGTCACATTAATTTGAAGCAAATCCCAGACATCATATCATTTAACCCATAAATATTCCAATATGTACCTCCAAAGGACAGAAAATCTTTTCAAAATTATGTACTCATAATAAAAAATTAATACTTTCTTAATATTATCAAATGTCCAGTCGGTGACCAATTCCAACTGTCTCAAAAATAGTGTTTTAAATTTTGTAGTAGGATCCAAATAGGAGCCACATGTGGCAATTAGCTGATATAACTTTTAAATGCCTTTTAATTCATCTCTTTTCTTCCCTTGAAATTTGTGTGTTGGAGAAACTAGATCATTTGCCCTACAGAGTAGTCTATATTCTGGATTTTGCTGATTACACACCTGCTGTGTGGTTTAACATGTGCCTCTGCCCTAGATCACTTGTAAATTGGTCACTGCATAGAAAGGCAGGATCAGATCCAGAGCTGATTTTGTTGGCTTGACCACATGGTCAATGGCAGTGCAAGTTTCCATGAGAAGGCATGTAATATCTGATTGTGTCTCACTTCCATCATGTCAGCAGATCCGGATGCTTGATACCTAGATCCATTACTTCATTCAGGGTTCCAAAATTCTGACATTCTCATTGATACTCTAATTATATCACTCCTTCTTACTTGCTAGCTAGAATATTTTTAAAAGCGAAACTCCCTCTCAACTGAACTTTTGGTTAGCCTAAAGTTCATTCAGGAAAAAGTAAGATAAATGTCTGATTCTAAAATTTTACACAGTTTTCAAAATAACGTGCTGGTTCACCACCATCTTCCTTCCACTGGTGACCAATTCATTGTCATTCTTTAGCATTATGAACTCATCAATGCAGATTAACCTGATGTGTTTTAATCCACTGTAGTTATCATCCTTATTGATGCTTAATTGTCCGTCTTCAGCCAGCCAGTGGGAGACCCTTCAATGTGCTCCCGAGTCCCTTTGGCAATAATCCTAGTAGTATTTGATAGCTACCTCGCTATCTGCATAATAATATGTTCCAGGTTTATTTTACTATTTATTTTATTCTGGTTTCCTATGCCAGACTTGGAGTCAGCTATTTCTCCAAGGAGCTCTGGTCCCTTTCTGTATTTTAAGACTGCAATCTCGGTGCTAGTGGTGCTTTTTGCTCATGGGTTCGTCATTGCTTCTAGTCGTCTTCAATAAACTTAGTGCTAGAAATATGCTTTGCTGCAAATTTGTTAAGATAATAAACACCCTGGGTTCATTCCGAGACTTCCAATTAAATTCAGGAACCCAGAGTTTTTTAACCTAACCCTTCTATCTTTCTATCCACTTTCTTCCACACACCAAGAATCCAAATCCTTAAGAACTCTAAGAATGACAAAATTAGAACACACACACACACAATATTATCAGAAGAGCAATACCAACACTACCACCAGCAATATGATTATTATAAACAGTTGATTTTTGTGTGTGTGTGGTTCTCTTTCTTCTTAGAGTGTATCCTACCCAGGGTACACAAACTGCAGTGTTTTAAAGCCACTCGGAATGACTCTTCTCCGTGTGGTTCCGCCACCGACTCAATGAGGTGAACACAGGTTTCAAAAGAAGTCAAAGCTGAACAACGGGGCTTCCCTGGTGGTGCAGTGGTTGAGAGTCCGCCTGCCGATGCAGGGGACACAGGTTCGTGCCCTGGTCCGGGAGGATCCCACATGCCGCGGAGCGGCTGGGCCCGTGAGCCATGGCTGCTGAACCTGCGCGTCCGGAGCCTGTGCTCCGCAACGGGAGAGGCCACAACAGTGAGAGGCCCGCGTACAGAAAAAAAAAAAAAAAAAAAGCTGAACAACGGAAGCAGCAGGCAGGCTGAGGGGCTGCACGAGCTGGCGTGAGGAGTGGCAGGAGTGTGGTCCTCCGTTGGCACGGTGAGAGCCCAGCCCAAGTGCAGTCAGGGATCTGAGTTCGAGAGGAGGAGGTTAATGGAGGGTGAAGAAGTTCTGTTTTGTTCAGCTAAGAAGCAGGGAGACACAGATGGATATGTGGGAAGTGAAGCTTTGGGGCAAGTAATTAGCGAAGCATTTACTTAATTAGAGCCAGGAAAGACTGAGGACAGACACCTGTGAGAGGAGTATTCCGTTCGCCCAATTCATTCATCTATTGCTTCAGTGGCACTGGCCACAGCGTGAGGCCCCAAAGACCCAGTGATGGAATCCAGGGAGCTCACAGATGACCAGACTCAGGCACGCACCCTGTGGTATCTTAAATTCCATTCCAGAGATGAGCACAGAGAACTTTATAGAGGAGAACCCTTGACTTCAGTGAGGGCTCATCTGGAGGATCTCCCTGGCAGGAGGAGACACCAGATGGGAGACAGAGACATGGGGAGTGGATGTGGGGCAACAACGCATCCTGAGGTAGAAGCAATAGGTCCAGGGGCAAAGGTGCAGAGGAGACTTGCCCGCAGAACACAATCACAGGGGAGACAGCTGCAGCCAAGGACAGGGAGGTGGGCCGCAGAGGCCAGGTCCAGAAGGGCCTCAACGTTACACTGAGAGATTCAGAAGTAACACAGACGGCTACACGGAACCAGCATGAGAAGGACTTGGTCAGCCCCTCTGGTGGGAAGCCAGAGGATGGACCAAGCAGCAGGTGGTGCCCGTGACATCTGTTACAATTTTTCCAGAAGAAACGGCCTGAATCAAGGCCAACCCCAAACCCCAAGGCACTTCTGAGACATGCGGCATGAGGCAGCAGTGGTGACTCAGGGTCACGCCTGTAGCTGTGGGAAGATGAGAAATGAGGACTCATCTCCAGAAACGCTGTCACTGAGAAGGGCTCTGCTCTGGGAAAAAGATGAGGGCATGCATGGTTGAACAAGTTTAAAAATGGGACAAGAATGTGCAGGTGGGATGGATTGTTGGCCTGCCTTTCTGCCAATCCCCCCTCAGACAGGAAGGCACCCATGAAGGGGACAGCCACTCGGCTACAACAACCACAGGCAGAAAATCCGTTAAGTATGTGAAGGAGACGGGAACTGAAGAGATGTGGACCGCACCCTAGAGTCTAAAATCATGCCAGAAAGAACGATGAACCTACGGAGACACAAGCTCAATGCAAGCTCCATCTTCTCCACGAAGGCTCATCCTGCTTCTGTTGACCCTGCCCTGCCTGGCACAGCGGCCTCACCCTCCTCCCCTGACTCTCTGTCCCTCTTCCCTGTGGGTGACAGCCTGGAGTTTGCCTGCGCTCCTGTCCTAGCCCTCTTCGCTAAGCTTGTGACTTGCCCAGGGGAGAAGCAGAGGGAAGGTTTAGGAGAGAAGGATAAACCAGAACCCAACAAAGATGCTTGCACACGTGCACAAGGGGGCTTGTCCCTAATGGCACCGTTTGTAACAGCAGAGCCCTGGAAACGAACCCAACTGTCTGCCAATAGAAGATGAATAAGGCAAATCTGTGCTTCCTCCATACAATGGTTACTCACTCAGTTAACTCGGTCACGCCCACACCTATCCCGCTCTCACTAAGTAAGCCGCAGCACGATACACACAGCATGATAACACGCATATACAGTTCATAGAAAAGAACATCGCGTATTGTTGGTGAATATTCACCATTAGCATGGAAACGTGCATTTGCATGATAAACACTATATGTGACATTCAGTAGAGAGGGGACCCGGGGTGGAGTAGGAAGACAGTGGTTGATATTGAGCAGAACACAAGACTTCAGTTACATCCGTAGTAGGAATTTTTTTTTTAATCTGAAGTAAATATGGAAAAATATTGTGATTTGATAACTTTTTTTACTTATTATGCTTGAAATATTTGGTAGGGTAAAAATACTCAACTGACATTTTGACAGAATTTACATTGTACTCTAAAGAGACTTTTCTCTTTGTAACCAGTAAAAGGTATAAACTTGTCTGCATCTAATTCCACAAGCAATGCAAAAACAGAACCTGAGAGTAATTTTTTCTTTTTTTTACCTGAAATATCTGCTTCAGGGAGAAAAGGGCCCTTCTTAAATCTCGTCCACCGGAGTTGTACAGTTTTTCTGAAATAAAGAATACAACATATACGATTAATTGAACTGACTCGACAGATGGCAAAAACACAGAGAGGATATGAACAACTAATGAATTTCCACTGGAAAGGTGAGTAAAACAAATTCATTTCATGCAGGATATCGACCTTACCCCCAGGGGTGCAAAGGACAGTCCAGCTGTTGCAGGACGCAGGAAGAGGAGATTGCAAGTTGTGGGAAAGATGCCCTGATCTGCACCCTCAGTCCTCACCTCCCTCTCTCCAGAGCTCTATTTCCAGCTGTTTACAGACTACTATACTTGGTAGCCAACTATATCTGGAAAGTTAACACAGCCAAAACAGAACCTCCTTCCTTGTCTCACAGCCCCCGCACCACCATGCTTTCTGCAGTTGGGCTCAGAAAGCTTCAAGTTGCCTCTTTTTCCCTGTGATCCAATGATCCAAGAGCAGCAGAGTGGCTCTAAGGACTGACTAGCTCCCTTGGTGACGGCCCACTTCCAGCAGGAACCCAGCCTTAGCTCTGCCTGCACCCAGGTTCTCACTCATGTGAGACGGGTTCAAGGATGGGTCCTGGCCCAGAGCAAGGCAGATGGAGGAGCCCCTGTCAGTACCCTGGGGCTCGACACCGAGACCAACTTCTACAGGACCCACCTTCCAGAGGTCATAGTGAGGCAGGAGAGGCGGATGGGTATGCCACAATTCCCCACTGGTCAGTGGGTTGGCACTACGATGCCCTGAAGGAGTGTCCCATTCTTCTGGTGTATGCATACTCCCAGGAGCACAGATTCCACTCAGCTTCCCAGAACCCAAGCTTGGCCCTGACCCAGGTGGCTCAGGTGCCTGGGGTTGGGTTCCTAACACTTCACGCCAGACCGCCCCAAGGTAAATCATCCAGCACATATTTACTGAGCGCCTGCCAGGCACTGAGGGTACAGTAGTAAAGAGTGAACTTACAGCATAGACTAAGCAATCAGAGCCTGCAGTTCAAACCTGGTGTCACCACCCACGGCTATGTGATCTTGAGCAAAGTATTTCATCTCTCTCGGCCTTGGACTCCTTATCCGTAAAATGGGAACAGACAATAATAGATTTAGAGGAAAATGGTTTTGCATTCAATCAAGCACTGATATGATGGAGTAGAATGCAAAATATTGAGAATAATAGAGTTCAAAGCAATGTCACATGCATGGCCAGCAACCCTGGGCTTCAATGACAGCCTATGGCGGGGGGACTAGGGGGTGGGGTAATGGACAGACCCACATTCTGCTCTTGTGTGAGTGGCATGGACTTGAGTGGAAGGGCGTGGAACACTCAGATCTAAATGACTTAGCAGAAGTCTGGTTGTGAGAAGGACATGCCTGCTTTGCACTATGGCTCGAGAAGAGAACAGACTCCCATCTCAGAGGCACTTAAAATGACAGAGCGGCGAGGCTCAGAATGTGAATGGCAGTAGTTTCCTCGAAGGCCTCCCCGCGGACATCCTGCCCGCTTCCCTCTTCCCATCTACCCTCCAGACCAAGGCCAGAAAGACTGGGTGAAGACGACCACCTGACGACATCACTGTCCCCATTTAAACCCTTCAGTGGCTGCCCGCTGCACTGAGCAGGAAATCCAAAATCCTTTAAGGGGCCTGTCAAGCCCTTGGTCACGCAGCCCTGGCGCCCCTCCCTCTCTGTGCTGCAGACACCCTGGTCTCTGGCTCCTGAGGCGGCGAGGCTCCTCCAGACTCACAACCTATACACACAGCTTAAGGGGCAGAGGCAGGATTCTGTGGGGTTGGAGTCTGGGGGGTGGTGTCTGACCCCAAGGCCTCCTAGTTGTCTGCCCACCATGGAATCTCCCACCTGTAAATACAACATGCAGTCCACAGTCACCTGTTAATTATGAAGAGTTTCGATTAAGAGAGAACCCCTCACCTTCCTGAACAGAAGGAGCCGGGAAGACTCCAAAGGAATCCACCATCCCCAAACTGAACGTCTAATTCATCATCTAAACATTGAGGCCCGATGACTCACGAGCTGACCTGTAAAGTATATGCGTGGCCTCGAAGGACATGAGTAATAAACAGAGTGAACTGCATCGCCCTGCAGTAGAACCCAGGTCCCTGGGGAGATCACTTCTTCCTCCCGTTTCTACAGCGAATGTCTCAGAATTCTCAAATGCCAGAGGAACAGACTTTGTTTTTAGCCAGTACCACTTCTAATAAGAATAAAGCTCTCAGATGCCAAGCATGGGGCTACGTATACTCTGAAGAACAAGGGCAGATTTAGCTTATCCAGGAAGGGCATCCGTAGAGAGTCAATTCCAGGTACTTCTTTACAAGGTAATAAAGCTTGCATTACTTTCTTGCTTATATACCACCAGACAACAGGCAGAAATATGTCTTACAGAGATTCACAATATCCCAGTTAGAGTCTCCTTTAGTTATCAGTGATCTGTCATGGCTTCCAATTCATGCGAATGAGAATTATGGTTTGTTGTGCTCTGACCGCTAAGGTTTTACTACTTGGTGCTATAATCAAAATAATCATTTTTAAACAAGGATTAAGCATTCTTTTATTGAAGTATAGTTGATCTACAATGTTATGCTAGTTTCTGGTGTACAGCAAAGTGATTCAGTTATACACATATATATATTCTTTTTCATATTCTTCTCCATTATGGTTTATTACGGGACATTGAATATAGCTCCCTGTACTATACGATAGGACCTTGTTGTTTATCTATCTATCTATCTATCTATCTATATATATATATATATATATATATATATATATAGCAGTTTGCAACTGCTAGTCTCAAACTCCCAGTCCAACCCTCCCCCGCCACCCCTCTCCCTTGGCAACCACAAGTCTGTTCTCTGCATCTGTGAATCTGTTTTGTAGGTAAGTTCATCTGTGTCATATTTTAGATTCCACATATAAGTGATACCATATGGTATTTGTCTTCCTCCTTCTGACTTACTTTGCTTAGTATGATAATCTCTAGGTCCATCCATGATGCTGCAAAGGCATTTTTTCACTCTTTTTTAGGGCTTAGTAATATCCCATTGTATATATGTGCCACAGCTTCTTTATCCATTCATCTGTGGATGGACACTTAGGTTGCTTCCATGTATTGATTATTGCAAACAGTGCTGCTATGAACATAGGGGTGCATGTATCTTTTTGAATTATAGTTTTGTCCAGATACATGCCCAGGAGTGGGATTGCTGGATCATATGGCAACTCTGTTTTTAGTTTTTTGAGGAACCTCCATACGGTTCTCCACAGTGACTGCACCAAGTTACATTCCCGCCAACAGTGTAGGAGGGTTCAAATAGGGATTAAGTATTAATAGAAAAAAATTCAGCTGAGAAGGACAACTTTTTGTTGAGGATTTTTACATCGATATTCATGAGGAACATTAATCTATAGATTTTGTTTCTTGTAATGTTGTTGACATTGAGGCAATGCTGACCTCATGAGTTGAGAGTACTCCTTCCTCCTCTACTTTAAGAAAAAGTTTGTGTAAACTTGGTATTACTTATTCCTTAAATGTTTGGCAGAATTCTCCAGTGAAGCTACCTGAGTGCTCTTTAATAAAAGTTTTTAAACTATGGATTCAATTTCTTCAATTAACATAGGGCTATTCTAATTATATATTTCTTCTTGAATGAGCTTTGATAATTTGTATCTTTCAAGAAATTTCTCGAACTTCCCTGGTGGCGCAGTGGTTAAGAATCTGCCTGCCAATGCAGGGGATACGGGTTTGATCCCTGGTCCAGGAAGATCCCACATGCCATGGAGCAACTAAGCCCATGCACCACAACTACTGAGCCTGAGCTCTAGAGTCCGCGAGCCACAACTACTGAGCCCGTGTGCCACAACTACTGAAGCCCACACTCCTAGAGCCTGTGCTCCACAATAAGAGAAGCCACCGCAATGAGAAGCCCACGCACCACAATGAAGAGTAGCCTCTGCTCGCCGCAACTAGAAAAAGCCCACGCGCAGCAATGAAGACACAACGAAGCCAAAAACAAATAAATAAATTTATTTTTTAAAAAAGAAATTTATCCATTTCATCTAAATTGCTAAATATATGGACATAAAGTTGTTCATAATAGTCCCTTATCCTTTTATTGACTATAGCAACCTCCTCTCTTTTAACCTTGATATTGGTAATCTGTCTTTTCTCCATTATGCTTGGTCAGTCAGGCTAAAGATGTATAAATTTTATTGATCTTTTCAAAGAATCAGGCTTTGATTTCATTCCTTTTTTCATTGCTTTTCTGATTTCCATTTCATTGATTGCATTTGGCTTAATTTGCTCTTGTTTTCTAGTTTCTGACGGTAAAAACTTAACAACTAATGTGAGACCTTTCTTCTTATCAAATATAAGTATTTGATGCTAAAAATTTCTCTCTAAACACTACTTCAGCTTCATTCTACAAATTTACATATATTGTTTTTATTTTCATCGAATTCAAAATTGAATGAATCTTGAACATTTCTTTCATTTCAAAAGGGAATAACTTAATCCTGTGGGGGTTTTTGTCGTTGTTGTTAACCTCTGGTTTATTTAGAAGTATACTGCTTAGCTTCCAAATATTTGAGGATTTTCCAAATATCTTTCTGTCACCAATTTCCAGTTTAATTTCTGTATGGTGAGAACACAGACTTTGTATGATATCCATTATTTTAAACTTATTAAGGTTTATTTTATGGCCCAGAATACGGTTTATCTTGATGACTGCCTCGTGTACACATGAAAAGAATTGTGTATTCTGCTGTTATCGGCTGAACCGTTCCGTAAAAATTCACTAGGTCCAGTTGAATGATAGTGCTGTTCAGGTCTTCTTCTCTTACCAAGTTTCTGTTTATCTGTTCTATATTTTACTATGAGAGCAGTATTGAAATCTCTATTATACTGAATGTGTCTATTCCTTCCTTCAGCTTTATGAGTTTTTGCTTTTGGTCCTTTGAAGGTCAGTTGTTAGGTACACTCACAATTAGGATGGCTATGGCTTTTAGGTTAAGTGACCTTTTATCATTTGTAATGTCTCTCTTCATCCCTGGCAATATTCCTTTTTAAAGTCTACTTTTCTAATACTTACACAGTTAGTCAGTGTTTGGTTAGTGTTTGCATGGTGTATCTTTTTACATCCTTCTATTTCTAACCTGTCTATATAGAGTTTCATGTAGGTACAGTTGCAACTTGTTTTCATCCAATCTATCTTTTAATTGGTATGCATTCTCTGTATTTTTAACCTCTAGGACATCACAAATGACCCCTCTGTGGCACTAGAACAGAAGACCTCAGGGAGGCCTCACCCTTTGATGAGAAACATCCTTGTACAAATGCCAAAGATATCTTTGAGTGGTGCCAAAAGTCTCTCCCCCTCCGTTTTTTGCCAGGTGTCTTAATTAAAACAAACAACAATTTCTATTCAAGGAGTACTTTTCATCCCAATTGTCTTTAATTTTTTTTAATTAATTTTACATTTTATTTAAATAATCGTGTATTTCAAACAAAGCTGAATTAAAAAATAGTATGGTTTCCAAATAATTCTTTCTTTAAAGTGAGAAAATTATCACTACCACTTCAGAGAGCAAGTTATGAATTTTAATGTAGTTTTGTTTTTTTAATATCAAAGCTCAAAAAATCACCTAACCTATATAAGAATATTACATATTTTGGCTGAAATGTCCTTTAAAATACTTCGTTTTTAAGCTATAAAGCACTAAGTGAGGTCTAAATCAGAAATCCTTCCATCTGGCATCTGTTAAAATAGTAGCTTTTTTTTTTTAACCTTTCATAAAAGTGATTGACAGCAAAAGTTCATTTTTATGGCCATAGATACCCTCTCCCAAAGTACTGCAAACCTTTCCATTTTCTGTGCGATAAACATTTTAATAAATGTCATGAGTTGGTCCCCATATTATATGAGAACAATACTGGAATTGTCACCATTTTGGTTGAAATTTAAATGACCAAATACTCACTCAAAGAAATATTACTCTAGAGTACTGATTTTTTTTGGAAAAGGCAACTGATATTACCTCTCTAAAAAGAACCAACATCGTGGTATAAAATGAAATCACAATGCTTAATTAAAATTCAAGTGCTTCCCTGGTGGCGCAGTGGTTGAGAGTTCGCCTGCCGATGCAGGGGACACGGGTCCGTGCCCCGGTCCGGGAAGATCCTACATGCCGCGGAGCGGCTGGGCCCCGCAACGGGAGGGGCCACAACAGTGAGAGGCCCGCATACCTCAAAAAAAAAAAAAAAAAAAAAAAAACTCAAAATTACCACCTATCTTAAAAACATAGGGTACCCAAAAGCCTCCATGCCCTACCTGACTTGTTCTGTTGATACTTGATATACGTCTTAGGAGACACCACTGGTTTACCCAGAGGTTAGGAAGGATTAGGGATCAAGGATGTTTGTAAATGACATATAATTTGTCATTTTATGAGAGGTACCATTCCTGCTGGTAGAAGAGCAGCCAGCAGGTGATTTACCATGTCAGATACCACACCCAAACCAAAGACTGCTGACGGCCCTTCAATAAGAGGAGCCTACACAGGCCAAAGAAGAGGTACTACTTCCCACAGCCCAGGTCCTGGCTTCCTTGCTGCTGGGCTAGCCATGCTGTGGGTGGTGTGGTCTGGAGCTTTAACTGCTGGGGGACCCTCTGAGTTCAAGGAATTGGGTGTTCCATTTACATCTCATCCAGGCCTCACCATACAGAAAGTCAGACTCACCATGGCTGTGCTGGCTTCCTCTTCATCTTAGACTAGAGTGTGAAGGGCTCACCTAGGAACAGAGGATGGCCTGCCAGCTTCCCAAGGGTGTGCTTGATGTCTCTCCTGGATGCATGTCCAACAGAACATCAATCACGCCTTTAGAAGTAGTCTGTCTATTCGGGTGTGATTCTCAGTCCTGGGTTACATAGCGAATCCAAGGCTTCCTCAGTGAGTAGGATTGATAACCTTGGCGTGCCCTTGGTCTGCCACCAGTGTCTGCAGGCTCTCCTCTCTCTACGTGGGGCTCGCGTGTGTGTCTCTGAGTCTGTGTATACAGGTGTAGATGCACCCTTGGCTTCAGCCCGTGGATGGTGGAGCAGAGCTTGGAGTTCCTCTGATCCTCCTACTATACCCAATACACTGTGTGAACTGTCCTCATGGGTCCCAAGTCCCAAGGGAGGGAATTCTATGTGTGCACATTGCCTGAAAATCAGGCAATGCAAAAGAAAAAAAGACCTCAACTGCTGAACACAGGGAGGGACGTGGAGCCCAGCCTAAGTCAGCAAGAGGGCAGCTCCAGAGGCTCCACCTGTATGCGAACTCCACACTTCTCCCAGGAGCTCAGAGGTGCTCCCTTCTCCTTGAACACCTCAGTCGTGAATGCACGTTGATGAGGTGCAGGCCCTCCCGGGGGGTGGGGGTGGGGCATGTAAGGAAAAAGATGGTTCTTGCCACCAAGACCTGGCTTGAGAGTCCCAAGTCGGAGCATCAGGGAAAAAGGTGCCTGGGGGACTAAGTAGTGAAATGTGGGACGCTTCTCGGCAAACATCAAAAGAGCACAGTCAAACTCAAAGCAGAAGCTTCATATATAAAATGTAAGGCTGGGATCAGGTTGGATTCCCAAAGGTTTGCCATTCTCCCGAAGCTTTGACACTGCCAGGTCGGAAGTGTGCAAAGAAGTCCCCTCCCACCAGCACAGCCCGGGGTGGCCCGTAGCTCAGGAGAGCTCAGGCTGCAGAAGGTCCCATGGAAGAGGTAGCGCTGGTCCCAGCAGCTGGGGAGAAGCTGTAGGTGGGGGCAATTAAACATTCATTATTTTTAGGTCAAGCACACAGAGTGTGCTTGGCCAGTAAATGAACGTGCACATTCATTCTCCCCACCCTTCCAGGCTGAATCTGCCTGGGGTGCAGGCATTCGCCTTTGAGTAAAGGGCAGTTGGGAGCCTGCAGGTGGTGGGGAAAGGAGGTGTAATCAGAACATTGTTTAAGTCTTCATAAGCCCTCCCATCTTTTCTCTCCACACTTCTTGCCATTTAAAATGAAATATGTTCCTTTAAGAGATGTAATTAGTGTGTTACATGCTAAACTAGCTTATAATAACAAGGAGTTGAGGGCAAATTAAATAAAGGCCATCAGAGACCATTCCTGCTCTGTCTTTGGGAAGGAAACCTGCATGGCTCAAAAATCTCAGTGCTGAAAAGCACAACCACAGAGGTCCCATGCTTCCTGCTCAGCCAAGGGCACAATGAAGAAAACCTCAGTGTGAGGGGAAAGAAAGACCAGAACATGAGAAGGCACCAGTGAAAAAAACGAACCAACTTACATCGGTGAAAGAATGTGGAGGGGAAGAACCAAAGGCATCTGTGGGTGTGTCTGGGGAAGTGGGCTAGTGAAAGATGCATCTAGAATATCATGCTTTCAGGTCCGTAAAAGTCACTGACTTTAATAATTACAGCACACCCTTTCCTCACCAAGAGGCAAACTCAGTAACCAAGCACTCCATGGGGAACTGGGACCAAGACACAGGGATCCCTCTTCTGCACGAGGAGACAATAACTTTCCTCCTACCCTTGGGCTACTACAAAAGACTTCACACGTAGAGATTTATTCATCAGCTAAATGCCATGCCTACATTTAAAAATCTGTTCGCCCCAGCTACAGAGGATGCAACCAGCATGGTTTTTCAGATGCAGCAATGAGAAATGAGCTCCTGCTTTGCCTGGATGTAGCTGTGACATTTGCTCTTCAGACTCCCCACTTAGAACTGGTAAAATGTGACAAAAGACAACCTGAAGGTGGGTGGCCGAGCTTGGGTTATGCTTCTCTCCCCAGCCAGGAGCCCACAGCCCAAGTTACTGTCAACACTGAGTGAGTCAAAAGAATTCAACTCTGGAAATTCTTCCCATGAATTCTAATGTGCCACATGATACACTGATGACTGGGAAGTACAACCCATTTCAACCTGAAACTTACTCAGTATAACAAGTTGATATTTTAAAGAAAAAAAAAGTGGCACAGTAGAAACTATTTTTCAGTGAAAAAAACTGCTGGGTCAGATTTTGGAAGCCATTTTTTCCGGTGATTGGAGTCACACTCTTTGAAAATCACACACAAGTCACAAAAAGATGTTCAGACACACAAAATGTTAATAGTTTCAGAGAGTATGGGTACCCAGAAGCTCCCTATGGGCCTTCAGGAAATTCTATGGACCAAGAGGTAAGAATCCTTGATCTAATCCAACATCGTCATTTCACAGGAGGAGGAATCGAGGCCAGAGAAGCGACATCATCGCTGGCTCCAGCACTGGGACTACAGGCTCTTGGAAGTGGAGGAGAGTAACGGAAAATGCCTAGCAGAAATGGAAATGGCCTTATGTTCTGTTTGTACAATAAAAATAAACAACTGGGCCACTGACATTTGCTCACATCCTAACCATGACACTCCTGTCACCACGTAAATTCAGAAGAAAACACTCACATAAAAGCAACGGCTTCTGTTCTGGGGGACCGACCGTGACAAGTGTCAGTGGTGGTGATGGTGAATCGGGATGCATGATGCCCCAGTTACCCGAGGGGCAGCCTCCTCAGCCTGAGGGTGGAGAGGCTAAATGTGAATGATGAGAAGGTCCCAAGACCCGATGAGGCAACACTGCTTAAGATGACCTTCTTTAATCCCAAATTCCCTTAGAGTGCAATCACCCTTTACATACGTGTAACATCATCCTTCTAACAATCCTTTCTTGATTATCTACTAAGCAGGGAGCATGCCAAGCCCTAGGTGACAGACGGAAATGAAGACACTCTCAGGCATCAAGAGTTGATGGCCAATTGGGGAGGACAGACATGTCCCCAGATAATGTCACTGTCACGTGAGAAGGACACGACGACACTAAGGGGCCGCAGAGGAAGGAGCGGAAAACCGTGTGAAGCTGGGGCTGGAGATGGAGCTTCAGACGCGGTGACATGGAACAGACTTCGGAGGCTTGAGTGAAAATCCACCAGTGTGAGAAGTGCTGTGCAGAAGGCGAATGCGAGGAAGAGAAGAGTAGCTGTGCAGCCTGCACGGCTGCGAAGTATGTTCAGGGTGGACCACACTTCAGTGGGGCCAGGACACGGGCAGGTCGCGCAGGGAGAGCATCAGGCTGACGATACCCGGGGGGGTTCACGCGGGCGGGGCCCGAGCTGCTGTGCCCTGGAGTTTCAGCTTCATGTCTCTCAGGCAGGAAGGAACCCAAGGAGACAGGGTTGTACAAACTTCACTGCCAGTCCGGTGAGCGAAGGCAGATAAACTGAAGGGAGTTAGGAGCAGGAAACCAGTTAAGAGGCCTCTGGAATCATGCCAGCAAGATGCGATAGGTCGGGAGGAGAACAGCGGGGATGGAGAGGAGGGGTCGACTTGAGAGAGCTTTAGGGATACAGCTGACTGCGGGACCAAGCAGGTGGAAGACTCCCAGATTTCAGGCTTGGCCCACTGGGCTGGTGGCGGCGGGGTTTGGGGAGACATTCCCTGAGAGATGGGACACTGGAGGAGCTTGGGCGTTCACTGTCAGCAAGCAGTGCCCCTGCCTTGAAATGGACCCCGAGACAGCCGAATGCCATCCTTGACTCTTACGGAGACGATCTAGGGTCAGGAGAAGCCTCACTCTCCAGCCTTCATGCTCCGACAGGGAATAGGGCTTCCCTGCTTCCTCCATCTCTCCCCTCCCTGTGTGCCAGGTCACCTCCTCCTGGAGACCCCTCCTTCGCCTTCCCAGCCCCTCTCTGTGAATCCTGGCATTCACCCATATTGTCACACTTGTCACGCGGGCTGGAATGAGTTCTGATGATGGTGGTGGTTTTTAACCCTACAAATCGGCCATTGTCCTTAATTTTTCACAGTCAGTGTTTGTTTAAATATTCCCAACATGTAATGATTCTTCTGCAATTCTACCCCCCTCACTAAACTGTGAGCAGCTTGATGTCAGGGCCCATGACTAACTTACCTCTATACCCCCAGGATCTAATATCTCAATAAATGATTGACTAATGAATTGACCAAGTAGACTCTGGGGGCTGGAAAAAGAACCTAGGAGGAACACTCACCATCCACGTTCCTAATACCCCCAACATCTGGCCTGGTTATGGCTTTACAGGTTCGCCCAACCTAAGAACATGCTAGAGTCTTGCTTTCTGTGAATGAGCCCAGCCCCCAAAGACACAGCCCCACTCTGCCATGACCCTGTGGCCACAGGGCCTAAGAAGACATGAAAAGCATATTCTCAATCATAATTGCCAAAACTTGGAAGCAACCTTAGGGTCCTTCAGTTGGTGACCGGCTAACAAAATGTGGTACATCAGGCAATGGAATACTATTCACTGATAAAAAGAAATGAGCTATCAAGCCCAAAAAGACGTGGCAGAACCTTAAATGCATGTTACTAAGTGAATGAAGCCAATCTGAAAAGGCTGCGTACTGTATGATTCCTGCAATATGACAGTCTGGAAAGGCAAAACCATGGCAACAATGAAAAGATCAGTGGTTGCCAGGGACTCAGAGGGAAAGAGAAAAGAATGAATAGGTAGAGCGTGGGGGATGTTTAGGGCAGTGAAACTATTCTACGTGACACAATAATGGTGGCTACATGTCATGACATATTTTTGTCCATACCCATAGAATGTACAACACAAAGAATGAACCTTAATGTAAACTACGAACTTCAGTTAATAAAAATGCATCAACTGCTGTTGTGTTGCTGAAACTAACACACAACATTGTTAATCAACTATACTCCAACACAAAATTTTAAAAAATTTTAAATGCAGCAATATTTATTCATCAGTTATAACAATGTACCACATTCATGTAAGATATTGATAATGGGGGAAATTGGGGGAGGCTGGAGGGTCGCATGGGAACTCTCTGTACTTCTCAATTTTTTCTGTAAAACTATAACTGCTCCACCCAAAAATAGTGTCTATTAAAAGAAATCGTAACCAAAGTCGAGCCTACAGGAAGTGAAAGGCCACAAGCTTGGAGGTTATGAAGGGCACTGCTTTTCCCAACCACTCTGTGCACGTGTGGCCACAGGCCTGAGACTCGACATATTCTGCCACAAAGCATTACTGGTCTTTCCACTCACGCTTACGTGGATCTCCCCGCTCCAGAACTAACTCGTATCCATGCCAGTTTCCCTTGGGGCCCTGGCAGCATCTGGCAAGGGGCCGGGGCTCGGAATACATGGCTAATGGACAGATGTAGTGTTGTACTGCTTAAGGCCAGGGATCTGTTGACCTTGGATCCCTAAAAGAGGGTCCACAGAGGAGATTCAGGCACATCTGTGCATACATTTTTAGCCCAGGTTTGTAGCCTTCCCTGACTTCTGAAGGGCAGGGCACAGAGAACTTTTAGGACCCTAGACATCCCAGGATGCTTCTTGGTAGCCCTCAACAGGCTTTCCCCTTCCTTCAAACAATCACTGGCCACTTATTGTGCTCCAAGGGCCGTGCCAGGCAGGGGAATAAGAGAGACGCACAAGGCACGACCCGGCTTCATGAAGCTTGCAGTCAGCGGAGATGACGTGTCAACAGCAGACAGTGGGGACGCAGGCGCTGTGCTAGAGAGGAACACGAGAGGCCCCCCTGCAAGTGGCGAGCAGCGTCCAAGGAGCCGTCGACGAAAAAGCTGCACCAGACTTGAAATTATGCAATTACGTGCATGGTTGCTGGCCTGGCATCACCACCCTGCCGAGCCCCACCCAGCTCCATGTTCTTTCTGCCTGTGACCTTGGGAACCACCCTTCTCATCTTCACTGAGGAAGGCAGCCCAGGCAGAGCCATGGACCTCCGGTTCTGAATCCCTTTGTGGTGAAACTGAGTGGGACCCTATGGGACTCCTGGGCACGGAAGCCTTTCTGTCCCCCATTTCTTGTTTGTAGGGAATAGACTCCAGCCTCCATGACATTCCCTGAGTTCCAAAGGGCAGATACGAAGAGTTGCTAATCAGAGAAGGGAGTGGATGCAGAGACAAGGGAGGCACAGCCAAGAAACAATAGTGCAGCCTTGGGGCAGGGTCCTGGTTCCGCCTCAAGAGATACACATAACAATATGTTTGAGCTCTTCACAGAATTAAAACCCCCAACAAATGGAAGTGTTAGAATTCTTCATTCCAGAGAAGACCACCTGAGGCCAGATTAAAGGAGTGCAGGCACACACCCTAACCTTATCAGCAACCCCAGCCTTGAACCATTGCTATAAAACTCCTCACCAAATCCTTCTGGGTTGGGGACACAGTTTTTCAGGGGCACGAGCCCGCTGTGTCCCCCTTTGCCTGGCAAAGCAATAAAGCTATTCTTTTCTACTTCATCCAAAACTCTGTCTCCAAGATTTGATTCGGCACCGGAGCACAGAGGCTGAGTTTTTGGCAAGAGTAGGAAACGATTTTTCCCTCTGAACTTAGGGCACCAGCTAGCTTTGGGCCCCAGCGAAGGGCGCAAGGGTACTTCCGTCTGCTCCCATCTCTGCTTTAACAAAAGTGTCTCTTCTCAGAGGCAAAAAGGCCGGGGTCAGCTAGTGCAGGTCACTTAATGAATTGGAATTCTGTTTAAAACACGCCTTCATTTTTCCCCAGGATCAAAGAATGGTAGCTAGAAAAGGGTCCTTAGAGACCATCCAGCTCTTCGATCACTTGCCAGCCAGCCGCAGGACCCTGTGCAGGGGCCCAGAGGGTCTGCACATTGACACCACCCGCTGAAAAGTCTGCTGACCCAGGGTAATCCGATCATTAGCATCTGAAAGCAGCAGAAACACCCTGGTGTGAAAAACAGGTGATGGAGACCTTTCACTCCAGAACTCCTCCCCTCCCTCCATCTATAGGCCTGTCTCTCTCTCCTGCCGTGGCTTGGCCCCTGCCCTCCTGCCTTCCCCTCTCCTTCTCTCCTTCTACATTCCCTTCTTCCTTTGCTCTCTTCTCAAATTAGGAACCTGGAGAACCTCAAAACAGTTACTTTATTTATAGGGTTTATCATTCCCTTTATTTTAGAATTAAGTTGAAACGTTTAGATGTATGTGTTTTGTTTGTGTTTTTTCCCAAAATGACAATATATTTCTCTTCCTAGCTCCAACAACCACAGAGAAACTGCACTGCCAAGTGGTTTTGCTTGAATGTGGGGTGTTTTGCCCCTGAAATGGCCACAGCACAGCGGCAGTCACTGACTGCAGCTAGGCACTTCTCACCCCCCACTGGCAGGGCACAAAGGGAAGAGAGGTTTCCCCGGTCAAACAAGCCCATTTTCTCTCTGTGCTTCTGGAAGCATCCAGAGTCCTTGGCGGTGTCCACAGGAGACCATTCCTCTCTATCGGGTATGAGGCCCAACTTGGCTTTACTCTCAGGAGGAAAAAATTTAGGAGAAGAGAACCATCCCAGCACAGTGGCCCAAAACCACATACCACAACCCCAAGCAGCCCCAGAGGACACACATCGAAACTACTCAACCTCTTACCCAGGCACTGACTGCAGCCAGGACTGTCCCAGTCTTGGTCTCAGTGAAGCACCCTGTTATTCCCAGGCTCAGCTCACAGAACCTACCAGCAGTGTCCCCCAACCTCCTCTCGTGCCCACTTCCCCTGCCCTCTCCTGCACTCCCAGCTGGCAAGGCCCTCTCCAGGCTGCACCATGCACTGCTCTGGTTTACACATGGCTTCCGCACCACTCTACTGCCATCCAGACTACTAAATCGATGTTTGCATTTCGGAAGACATTCCTCTCTGTGCCTTGGTTTTCTTATCAGTAAAACAGGATTAAAAAACACACATTCCAACATTCTAAAGCAATGTGATAAAGAACGCAATAACGTTGGCAAAGCACCTGGCACACTTTAGCGCTCAGTAAAGATTACTTTTCCTTCTCTCGCCAGCCCCAAAGGCTTCAATGATATTTCTAAAACATACCCAAGACCCTCCACAGAGTGACTTAGTCAGTCCTTTCACTCTGGGCTGCCAAGGCACCTCCTGTCATCTGTCAGGTCCTTCTTACTGCGCTGAGAAGGTCGCCTGAGCTCAGACGACCCAGGCTGGGCCCCAGGGGTGCCTCTCCAAGGCACCATCACTCCTGCAAAGAGATGGTCTCTTCCTTCCCGGGGTCGATGGCTTTTGACAGGAAAAATGTTCACCACCCCTGCCCTAAACACTCTGAAAAAAAGAAGTGAATGTCTAATCCTTGGAGAGAAGATAAGGATCATTAGCTGGGGTCAAAAGGGAACAGTCTGGCATCAATCATGTCACCAAACAGAGATGGCAAAACTCAGTAGTTCACCTGACCCACCCCATGGGGCCAGGCTCTTCCTTTAAAGATTCTTCAAGATGGAAACAGCCATTAATCTACGGAGAGCATCACAGAACGCAAACCGAACTGCAGCAAAGGAAAGGGTCTTTAAAACAACTGTTTTGAATAGAGTTTATTCACTGACCAAGGGGGAGGGGGGACCACAGTAAAAGAATGTCGTGTTGCATTTTTACAATTAAGTGCAGCAAACCTTAAGTATCGGTTACGTCATCGAGCAGACGCACGTCTGAACTGAAAGTTTCTACACATCAAAAGGACAAGCTGCCTCCCAATCCTCCCTGACCTCCTGACACTCCGTCTGGGTTTATTTCTAGGCCGTGCCAAGGTCCTGTGCCCAGGACGGCTGGGCCGAGGGTGCCTGACATCTGCGGCAAGTAGTCGTAGTGAAAACTCGAAAGGAGCCAAGTGTGACTGCTCGTCCCCTTGGCGGTAACGCCTAGGCGCGTCCAACGTACTGGAGAACGTAGTTGGGAAACAACGTGGATGCAGCTGCCGGCAGACTCCATCACAGAGAAGAGGGCCAGACCAAATAGGGTTGGGCGGCTCAGTGGAATCAGTATTTCTAGACCTGATACTTAATCAGTAGGCATTTTCTAATTAAATCAGCTAGCGGCCTAGGTGTAACTTCTCCCACGGAATAAAGGAGCTGTACAGTGAACCATATAGAGAGGGGGGCTTGTGACTCTGAGCCACTCACAGGGAGTCACTTCGGCAGGTGGGGGGTGGGCACTGCGTCCTAGCCTCAAAGATGAACACTACACAGCGCCCCCGTGAGGAACTTGGAGTCTAAGGGGAGAGAGAGACCCACGGGTATACAGGTTCAGTCCAGGTAAACTCTGTGAAAATGAGTCAGTTATTCAGGTGAGTAAAGGCAGGCACAGCTTTCCAGGCTGAGGGGCCAGGTGTGAGAGACCCCAGGAAGTGACAGAGCCTGGTGTCACTGGGGAAGCTTTGCAGTCCTGTGATGCCAAGGGGAGGAGCCATGAATGGGCAGCACCGTTCCGTTTCTCTGGGTTAGACACAGGCTGAGTCCTGAACCAATCACCATCATGCTCGCGGCAGGCTGGCTGAGCAAGGGTTTTCTGGTATTCACTCAACCAACACTATGTCGCTATGTATGTACCAGGCTCCTGCTGTCCCAGGCTCACTCAGTGTGCACGGTGACCTGCCACGGCGGTGCCGTGAGTCAGCCCGTGAAAGTGCTCCAGCTGTGCTCTCCCCCGACCCACAGCTCCTCAGCCTGTAAGGCCCGCTTCCTGGATCAGGCTGACACTGACCCTGACCTCCTTGCCCCTCCAGGGCCTCGGCCTCCGGAGGAACAGCTCCAAGCAGGGGCCCACCTGATTCACCTGGTGCCATTCAAAGGGAGAGCACTGGGGAGCCCTGGATCTTCAAGGAGCAGCGGAGAGGAGACTACGGTCGGGCGCTCACCCTCAGTGACTCCACCACCCATTCACACTGGGCTCTGAGCCAAGGCAGCCTTTAAAAGAAAGAGTCACAATCACAGGCCACTGAAGGGAAAGGCAAGCAGAAGGGCATGCCCTCCCAACACCACAATGCAGTCGTCAAGTCCCCGTGACTCAGGGCAGGCCTAACACGGGTTGGATTATTTCAGGCAGGGAAAGTGAGTCAACTTCTGACTGTACATGACAATAGTCAGGGCGTGGGAGTGGGGAAGGGAAGGGGGGCTTAAAGTACCTTTGCAAGAGGTGACGGTCTCTGTGGCTTCTGGCAATCTACCACCCACCCGGCCCTAATGTCCAGGCTCCATACACACTCACCCCTAGACGCAGATGGCGGCCCCCTTCCGTTCCCAAGGGCAGACAGTATTTCCAGGAGTAAAAAATGGGATAATGGGGTACGGGGCTCAGCCACACCCTCTGTCTGAACCATTATCCGGGTGGCAATGCCAGGTGCAAGGCTGGGAGGGTGGGTGGCGACAGAACCAGGAATGGGAAGCAGGCAGGGGTGGCTTTCTTCGGTGCCCTCTCTGCGGTCTCCCTTGGGCTCTGCCCCGACTCCACACAGACCAGAGCCACAGGCATGGAAAATGTCCTCAGTAATCTTTGTGGTCGGACAGCAGGGCCCCAGACTTCACCACACCCCCTGAGGGGCTGGAGCTCTTTCCTCAGGAAAGAGACATGAATACCCGTCATTATACCACACTTAGAGGCTCCCTCAAACACTGACTGCAGACAAAGGTGCCATTAGAACAAAACCAATCGCCCAAACTGTTGCTTTGCCTTGCAAGGAAGCAGGGATTTGTTTCATTTTTCTCCTAGTCTGAAAATTATGAGGCCTGTTTTTTCATATTCTCATTGAGACCTAAGACGATTTTAGCCTCATTCCACCCGTTCATACCTGTATTTAGAGGATACAGAAGCCAAGTCAGCCTTAAGTCGGGGAAGCACTTTTAGCAGCTCCATGAGTCAAGTCAGAATTTAAAAAGCAACTCTTCCCTGTCCAGGCCCATACATGGCATGTGAGGGACACAGAGTGGGCCATGCCCCATGCCTACCTTCAGTTGCAGAGCAAATCATCAGAAACTCGGGCTGCACATTTTCTGAGGCATATGTTGAAGGAATGAGACAAGCGAAGAGAAAAAAGTTTCAAGGAATCAGCAACAAAAGGGAAGCGATGAGAGGCGCGGTTGCCTGTAGGAGAGCAGCCTTCCTGATGGAGAACTAGCCACAGGTGGGGCTGTCACGTGACGTGAGGTGATTTACTTTAAAACAGACCAGCTGATGCTTGGTACCCTTAATCTTCTCATGCTTGAATGTGCATAGATATCACCTGGGGAGCTTGCACAGTGCAGACGTGGATTCAGTCCATCTGGGGTAGGCCTGAGATTCTGTGTTTCGACCAAACTCCCAGGGCCCAGGACCACACTGGGAGAAGCACGGACCTTGGGGGTCAGGTTAACACCTGAATTGCTAGGAGAGTCCCCACCCCTACCACCAGGGATGACCAGTTACAATTTGAAGGGGTCCACACCGAGGGTGGCTACCACAGGGGGCTCTAATCCCGCTAGACCTGCTCCTCAAAGCACAGTAACCAGCATCACAGATGATACAATACTTCAGTGGTGAAGTGTACGGTATTCAAGATATGTCACTAAGAAAGGCACCCCACCCTTTACCCGTGGACAACCTCTGAGCCAGCCCTTCATCGGAAAATGGGAGCAACATAGAACGCACCTGCTCCTGTGAAAATACTTGGGGAGGTATTTTACTAGCATGAATTATAACCTTTTCCACCTGGGAATGAAACAAGACGGGCCAGTGGAGAGTGGACTCCTCTGACACATACGTGATTCTCACATTCAACAAATAAACCAGAGCAAAACACACAAAAAATGACAGGGTAGGGAGAGGAGAGGGCAGGTGTGATGTGACTGACGCCTCTCCTCAACCCCTCGGCTCAGGGACACTGACACTGGACCGCCCCTGCGCCTCCAGCAACCGCACTGCCCTGCTGGCTTATCCTGGGTTCGGGACACACTAAAAAACACTGGGTCATTTTCAGTGACTGGCCCTCCAACCAGAGGACACACCACCCGGCAAAATCCCAAATTCTTCCAGTCCCCCCCTCCCAAAGCAGGACATTCCGGTGTCTCTGGAGGAGAAGCCTGAGGGGCCGCATATGAAGGAGGCCCCACCTCTCCTCCTGGTGTTCTGAGTTCATGAGCGCATCTGGTTGTCCCAGAGAAGAGCTCATCGTGGCCCATGGCTATCATTTTGACCTCAGATGAGCCATGCATTCTATGCCTGGTAGGTATTCGACAATGTTCTGTGTCTCTAAAGTGCTCATCTTGGACTAGTCAATTCAGTTCAAGTCAACAAACATTTACTGGACTCTTTGAGGTGTGAAGAAAGACAGAAAGTAACTAGGTTGGCTCTTAGGGAGTTGATAACCTAGTGTGGAAACAATTACACAAAGTAGAATACAGCACAAACTGAAAATCTTAGGTGACAGCCTCAGAGGTCACAGCAGAGGGACCATGGGGTCTGCATCAGATGCTCGGGCTAGAACCCTGAAGCCAGGCTTCCTGTTTCTCTCTCCTATACCCCTGATCTCATTTGGCAAGGAATTCCACATCCAACCTTTCTTACCACTGACCTGCTACACCTCTGGCCTAAAGCAGTCATCCCTCACCTGGGTCGTGCGGTGGCCTCCTACCTGCTCACCCTGCTTCCCCCTTACATGTCTCCCATCTCATGAAATCTTCCCCTTCTGGGTGAGATCTCCCCCGGCTCCCTATTTTTAAATCTCCGACATGCACTCAAATACACACATTTCAGAACCACATGCCTGTTTTTCTTCTCACAGCCTTGATCACTGTCACACTCTATATTTATGTATTTACCTTGTTTACCGTCTGTCTCTCCCCACCCCACTGCAATGGAAGGTCCACAGGAGCAGGGATTTTTGTCTGCTTTACGCATTACGGTAGCCCAGGACCTTCAACAGTAACTGGCACATAACAGGTACAGAGTACATTTCTGTGAAGTGAATGAAAGTCGGTTCCCTCCCTCCCTCCTTTTCCTCTTATCCTATGAATAGAGTGTTTGAACTCCTTTTCCACCCCATTCTTTTTCATAATTTCCAAGAGCTAGGAATAACTTTCAGGATCTTTAAGACAGATTAAGTGTCACACACACCCACCCACCTTCTGCCTAATTCCTTAAGACTCCAACCCAGGTCTGGGCATAAAATAGTCACAGGCTTGCTTCACATCCTTGTTTGGAATTAAGGAAACATGAATTAATTTGTTCTCACTTTCAGCTAAATTAATGGCAGAAGTCGCAGATCCAGAAACACTGCCTCTGATTTGGTAGCATAAGGACTTTTTCCTTAGTGGATAGGAGGGGAAGGAACGCCGTTTAAAAACGCCAGCCATCAGATAAAAATACCTTTGTCTTTGGTGATTTATATAATAATTGTGTTCAACCTATTTTCAAAACTCCCATGTCTAACTGACTTTGGAAGCAATAATAACCTGATAAAAGTCAAATTTTTATCATTTACATTTTATGTTTATTTTGAGGTGAGATGCTAATTCAAAATACCAAGACAAAAATATGTTTGGTATCTGTCCATGGTACCAGTAGAATGCAAATGCCCCTGTTTTCAGAAACATGTAAAAAGCTCTCTGTTGCAACCCACTTGGGTGGGAAGGGGCGAAAGAAAAAAGAGAGGGAAGAGAGGAGGGTGGTAAACTCTGCCTCCCAAAAAAAGCGGAGTTTTCCGCTTTTTTCCCAGCCTCCTTTACAACAACTTAAGGAAATTTCACAATCTCAATAGAAGGCCACATGTTAATACTCCCTTTCTTTTCATTGTCTCCTCCCAAACCCTGTAGTCCTAGAGAGAGTTTTGGCTCACTTGAAGAGCTTGGTCCAAAGGAAGGCCTTTCAAGAGCAGATTAGAGCTGACTGCAGAAATTCCTGAGGCAATTTACTAAGAAAAGAGATGCAGAGCACAAACACTCAAAGCAACAATGATTTTCCCCCACTGCCCTCTTCCTTCACTCCTGTTGCTTTTCTCCTTCAGTGAAAGAAAAAAGCTGAAGGAAATTAAGGTTTATTTCCAACACCAGCTGAATAACACTTTAAAAGCTTTGAAAAAAAAAAAGGAATTATGCTCTTCAAAAGCAAAAGGACTACCAATGCCTTCAGCCCAGTACACCACAAGAAAACTATAGCTAGAAATGACTTGAGTTTCCAGAGTAGTCTGAATGCTCTCCTAGTGCCACAAGGGAGGAAGGGTTCAATAAAGGAGAGAAAAACTGCTGGGACCTCAACTTAGAGAAAAAAGTAGAGTAGGTAAATGGGGGCAATTCACGGCACTCACTGCGATGATCCTTAAATGAGATCATTACTAATGTCTACTTAACGCATATGAAATGCAAGTCATTCACTCACATTGAAGTTGGGCTGTTCTACTGAACCTGGTTGCTACCAAGATAAAAATTAAGGACCAAATGCTGCTTGCCTGCTACGATTTATTTGTGCACAACATCTGGTCACAAAATGATTAATGTCACTCTCCCACTTTTCTAGAGTCTGAAAACTCTAGAGAGTGAAACTGAAAACCTCCAGGATAAATAAGCAGGAAAGGCCTCTGAATTACTGAAATATTTGTCAACAGTGATAATGTCTTTGGAGCCATAGGCAACAGCCCCATGCTGTATGTTCCTTGAGCAGAAGGACCGGGTTTAAGTTTGCATCCACTGTCCTGAGTGGACATTTCAGCCGCCCCCCCCCCCCCAGTTTTCCACTACGGAAACTCTTTTATGGACATTGGATAATGAACATCTCCATGCGTGTGTGCAAATATTTCTCTACAGAATTAAATCAAATTTTGTCCGTGGCTCTCATGTGCTGGGTGACCTGATGTTTGAACACAGCAAGTGAGAAGCAGTACATAAAGTGAGGTATGGTTTGGGAAGCTAGGGGTATCTGGAGCAGCACGGGGGAAGAAAAGGCATCTGGCCACTGGACCTCAGCACTGCCCAAGGCTCAGAGGAAAACCATCTTCCATGGGGCCATCAAGGTGCCACCACATGGAAGCCGGCCAATTTGCAGAATGTCCACTTGCTTAAACCCAACTTGCAGAATATACTTGTTTCTCTTCATTATTTATGAAATTTTAGCAATTTGGTTAGATGTGATGGTTCTAACAGCTAATTCTGCCCACTTCTGGATGACTGGTTTTAGGAATGGTTAATTTGTTTCTGACCCAACCCCCTGCAGGTACAGCTGGGAAGAGCTGTGGGGAGAGTCGGGGGAAGGAAGTGGAGGCATGGACACTGCCTAACTGGGCAGCAGTCAACGGAGCGGGAGGCAGGAGTGGAAAGTGGGGGGGTAGTGCATTTTATATTTATGCATCCAGGCCTTTGATTACAGGCATTCCCTCCTGATTTAAACTTTCTACAAATAAAGAAATATCTAATATATTCATTCAACACAGTAAAAACAAGTTATTAGGAATATATGTCTAAGAAAAATGAATATTCATTTTCATCAAATACATTCCAAAAATTATATATTTCGAAAATGAACTTTTATGATGTGACCAACTGAATACTCCTTAAAATGCTGTTATCGGGACAAATGAAAGCAGACTTAAATGTGAGAAATTTTCAGAAGCTACAAACTTTATGTCAGTACCAACACAAGTGGGTACAAACTTAACAAATACTGAGGAAACAAGTATATCTGGAAAACTATTCTCTAGACAAAAAGGACCAAAAAGAACCTGAAGTTCATTATAATGACAAAGAAAGGGTCAAACTGTGAGTAGGTTTAGTATTCCTTATTTAACCAACAAAGGCATAACCAAGGAAATGTATAGTACCTGTTAGACTTACACCAAAATCAGATAAACTTCTTTAAAATTTTGCTATTTAAGGGATAATCTTTAGTTTTCTTGAAGATTATATTATGTATACAGCTCACTCCCATCTCTGTAAAACAGAGATCACCCACTGTATCTGTAACATGTGCAAACAATGGAACACAATGAAGATACATAGGAATGGCCACCAAGGAGGGGGTGGGTGGTGCACAGGACATGAAAAGATACAAAAGATGCTGGCATCATTATTTGAGCTTCATTGACTATCTGAAGCTGATAAAAGTCCACTAAACCTGATCTTTATACATGCAATATAAGCTATAATTAGAATTCTCCCTTTGATATGTCTACTGGAGAAGAAAAAAAAAATACAGAATAGGGCTTCCCTGGTGGCACAGTGGTTGAGAGTCCACCTGCCGATGCAGGGGACACGGGTTCGTGCCCCAGTCTGGGAAGATCCCACATGCCGTGGAGCGGCTGGGCCCGTGAGCCATGGCCGCTGAGTCTGCGCGTCCAGAGCCTGTGCTCCGCAACGGGAGAGGCCACAACAGTGAGAGGCCCGCGTACGGCAAAAAAAAAAAAAAAAAAAAAAAAATATATATATATATATATATATATATATACACATATACAGAATAAAAGCTCAAGTCCTAGTCCAGAAGATCAAAGGAGCAAAGCCAATAGTTTGAAGGAGTGGAGGGGTTGGGGGAGGAGCGAGAGTTAAGGGTGGCAGGTTATCAGGAGTATCACAGCCAGGACTAATGGATATTAAGAAGAAGAGAAGATAAATATTACAGAAAGCCACCGAGCAGCTTTAGGTGGAGAAGAGAGACACAATCCAATGCGTCTCAGAGAGATCGTTCTGACTACATTCACTGCGAAAAACCATTTGGAGGGATCCAAGGGACTTGAGAAATATTTGTTGAGTGGACAAAGGAAGGAGGGAAATCTGTTAAGAAGACACTCCATCCATTGAAAAATGAGGTAACAGTGGCCTGGAATAAGGTAGTTTGCCAACGTTACAGGTGACAGGTGGACCAAGAAAAGTCACATTAAAAACCTTCATATCTTTCATTAACACACCTGCCTTACAGGCGACCAATTACTACTCCCCTTCCAGAACCTTCTGCTCAACAACCCCTGCCCACTCACTGCCACGGAACAGATTCTGCATCCTCCTACATCATCCCGGGGTCTCCCTCCTCCCTTTCCAGAGCCTCTGCCCTTCTCTCGTTTGTCAAAATCCCGCCCACGTGTCAAGATCCATGTAGTGAGTTTGCTGGACCAGAGCATCCCTGCAGTCCGTTCAGCTCTGGCATCCCATGGGTCTTTGTCTTCCTGGACCGTTACAGTCCAGGGACTGTCCTGTCTCTGCCCTCACTTCCTGCCATGTGAGCCCATCGTCTCTAAGTGTGCTGCCGACTCTCCACACGTGTGTGCCTTTCCACTGGACTGTGAACATGTCGGGGCTCCCAGGGATTAGGACAGATGTTTGCATCTCCCACAATAACTAGCACAGTACCTAGTACGTTCCTGGTATGCAACACACACACAGGACTGGGAACAAACACACATTTTGACTACTTTCATGTCACAAGACAAAAATCACGTGATCTCTTAGATCCCAGTTACCTCCTCAGTAAATAAAGTTAAATGCTCTCTTTGGCCATTTGTGGCCCTAAGATTCAGTGAAAAGTGATTAATATTCAAAGCCAATCTAATCTCCTTTACTATCCGTTTCACCAAGTTATTCCCACTTTGAAAACTATCATTAACTCCATTTCCTGCCTCAAAGCAAATGTCTCCTGACGAAGATTCTCGCCTTACTGAACTCTAAGCCAGGCTCCTCTGAGCCCTCTTCCTGGCCAGGCCTTAACCTTGGCCTATAAAGACTTGAACAAACACTAACATAGTTTCTAACAGCTCAAGGCTACATCCCTAGGATGACTCATACCCCACTTAAAGTGCCGACCTGAGAAAACTCAAGGCTGCCGAAAGAACTTACTGTTTGTTCCAGCTAACACCTGAAGATAGCCGATAGCCCCGCACCCCCCGCCCGCTGCGTCTCCAGCCTCTGTGGGAGGGCAGGAACCTAAGCTGAATAAGCGCCAGTTTGTTTTTGCTTTTCGTTTTTGTTTTGTTTTCTTGGCCACCCTGCACAGCTTGCAGGATCTAAGTTCCCCGAGCAGGGATTGAACCCCAGGCCCTCGGCAGTGAAAGTGTCAAGTCCTAACCACTGGACCACCAGGGAATTCCCCAGATGGATTTCACATGGACCAACCTCCCTTCTCACTTTTTGTAATGTTTCACCTCCCTCACTCGACAGAGCCTGCCTCAGCCCCTCCCTAGCCCCTTACTCTCCTTAAACAGCCCAGTCACCTCCCTACAAATCAAAGTTGGGTTCAGGGCTTCCCTGGCGGCGCAGTGGTTGAGAGTCCGCCTGCCGATGAAGGGGTCACGGGTTCGTGCCCCGCTCTGGGAGGATCCTGCATGCCGCGGAGCGGCTGGGCCCGTAAGCCATGGCCGCTGGGCCTGCACGTCCGGAGCCTGTGCTCCGCAATGGGAGAGGCCACACAACAGTGAGAGGCCCGCATACCGCAAAAAAAAAAAAAGGTTGGGTTCAGTTCATGCTGGCCTCTTCTCCCTATTACGACAGTGTATTACTGATTAAATCTGCCCTCGCCACTTTAACCAGTGTCTGGCTTTGTGCATCTTTGACATTCTGTCTAGCCTTAGGAACCCATCTCTCGTGGGGCCACTCCTCCCTCACCACCCACCCTCCTTCTCCACCTCAACTGAGAGGACGGATCTGACCTCCCTCATGCACACCCCACGCTCCACCCTCCTTCCTCCCCTTCTTCTCGAGCCCATTTTTCTCCTGTCACCAGACTCTACAGACCTGCTGTGAAATCCATCCTCACCCACAGCTCCACTACTGCTCTTTCTCCCCTTTGAAGTCTCACCTCACATCACTTTGTATCACCCAATTCACCACTGAATTTTGACCCTGCATGGCGGTTGTGCTGTGTGCCATTCTTGCTTTCCCAACTAACAATGAGTATTTTTCTGACAAAACCCTCATCCTGTGCTTCGTCCATATTCTGGCAGCTCCAAGAACACTCCTTGGTAAAGAACGTGTTCAACAAGCCCTTTGGTTTAACTGAACCTCCATCCCCCCACGTTGAACTGTCTGCATCCAGTTTGGATCTTTACACTTAGGAACAGTTGGTTTTGGAAGGAAAAAAGGTCAAGAGATTGTTTTTCTTTGATGTATAATTCAATTTGCTTCCAGATTCCTAATTTTTTCCACAACTTGCTTTGAAGTGGCTAAAAGATGTGAAATTACTGCCTTTGATCGTGGGGATTCAGTGACTCAAACTGGCTTAAGATCTGACTTAAACATAAAAGTGCCAAGTATTCTGCAGCCCTTTCCTAGCTACAGGGGGCAAAAGACAGAGACCCTGCCCGAAGCAACATCTCGAAGAGTGATGCTTTCATCTGAAGATGGCTTACAGAAGAGGGAACGGAAGGAATAAAACACTATTGTACCATCCTTAAGAATCTGCTGCTTCTGGGCATCTCTGCCATTACTCTAGGCAGGTAGACCAGAATCTGAGTCCACATCCCCTTCCCACACACCCCTAGATCTCAGAGCTGTGGGAAAGGGGTCCACTCTGGGGAGCCTACCCTGGCCTCCCAGCTCACTCCTTCACACCCCATCAATGGCTTGTTCTTCACCGTATCCCGTCTGGCTGCCAGCGGTTCATGAAACATCCAGGCTTCACTACCTCCTCAGTTCAGAGGCTCAGTCAGGAGAAAAGCCATACAACCTTGATCTGGACATCCAGGGAATTTAGATATCACACTTTATAACTAGACCACTTATTCTGGTCCAAAAGTCCTTATGAGTCCTTTTTTCACCTAAAGGTCATCAACCCATAAAAACAAACACAATAGTAAAGGAAAAATTTATGTCTTTCCTGTAATGAGGAATTTTTCAGAGGGAAAAAGAAAAAGCATATAGCACATCTGTATTTTTAATCAAGAATAAGAGACTTCCAATTATTCAAATAAATATGGCAAGTAATAAGACATGATTATTTCAATATTATGACAACCAGGGCCAAGCAAAGGGGGGATTCAATGTAAACAGAAGAGAATTAGGGACCGAGAAAGTGTGAGGGGCACCAGGAGAGAAAGCAAAAGCCCCCACCAATCTCACCTCGCACGGGGTCAATGTCCCCCAATCCAGCCCTTACAAAGGCGATCCCTTCCTAGGATCCCTCCTTGGATGACTCCAGCTTCATGGGCTCTGCTCGCCCCGGAACCAAGCCCAGTTTACCATGAGGGAAGCTACAGAATGACACCCCCCCCCCCCCCCCCCGCTCCCTCATTCACAGGGCCGTGCTCTCCTCTCTCTCAGTCTTGCTGTGCTGCCTGCCATTTGCCCTGTGTGGAGTAACAGGCTCCGCCCACAGTCCCGAACCCTGTGACCAACAGCGACATCTGTGGACAAGAGACGGAGATTCCTTCCGCCCATCTGATGGCATCACCTTTCCCACCCCTGGCAGGGGTGAGCATGGCTTTCAGGCCCTCATCAGCCTGTGCAGACACTCCTTACAGCAGGTCCCAGGGGAAACGGCGCTGTCGAAGTCAGCAAACCCATGTAAGTCTGGGAGGTCAGGCACCATGGCCGGGGTACCTCAGCATCCCCAGGCACTCAGCACTGTGACAAGTAACACGGTTCAATAAAAGACTGATGGGTTGATGGATGGACCAAATGAGTGAATGAAAGAACAAACTCTGTAAACTACAAATCACTATATTAGTGAAATGCTTTTAAACATAAATTTCTCTAGACCAACCTTTGGATTACGCTTTTCCTAACATACCTAGTGAATTGGAAGTTCTGACAATCACATTTTTTAACTCATAGGTTTTAGATAATGTTATCTAGGCCACAATTATTTTTTAATGTGTTTATTTTCTCTGACTATAAGAGTAATACATTCCCACTGGGGGAAAATGCTATTATTATACAGAAAAAATTAAAAAACACTATAATTACATATCCGTATATGAAGTAAAAAGCCTCCTATAATCCCACCCCTATAGATTTTGGTATATAGTCTTCCAGACTTGTTAAATTAATAGATTAACATCATCTATACATTTAAACTAAGCAGTGTTTTTGCTAGTTACTGCACCTAATTATGTTAGGGAAAGTTTCTCAGAAATCATTTTGTCAGTCTTTATTTCAACGGCAGGTTCTTCCCATTAGAATTCTCAATTCCCTTTGTGTTTCTTCACCCCTCTATGAGATTTCAACTTCCTGAGTTGACTATTTAAAACATCTTCATGGCAGTCAATGAAGAGTATCAGCCACAGCCTTGCTCACCCCATGGCTGGGCCTCTGCATGGACCACAGGGTGGCTGAGAATGCCAGCCAGCCGAGCTGCCAGGGCCCCGCGGGCACCATCCTTGCACATGACTTAGCCCAGGGGCAGCACCAAGCTGCTAAAGGCTCCAAGGACAGGTGAGCACCCGAGTCCGTCAAAGATGGGGCCACAGCCACACATGGGCCAAGAGAGAAGATGAACCGCCTGGGGGCCAAGGGTGGTGTGAGGGGAACACTGCCATGAAAGGCACAATCTCCAACCTACACTGCAGGCAAAAACCCTTTATAGATTAAATAAGTGAATAACAAAATAGTCCCAAGGCTTTCTGTTCTCCAAGTACAAGGCATAAACCTTGGTTTTTTGACTTGTTTTATTGAGATATACTTTACTTTATATATCATAAAATTCATGTTTTTAAACTGTACAATTAAATGATTTTTAGTATATTTTTCAAAGTTGGGCACTCATCCCACTCTCTAATTACATTTTCATCACACCAAAAAGAACCCCCATACCCATTAGTAGCCCCTCCCCACTTGCCCTTCCCCCCCAGCCGTAAGCAGCCATTAATCTACTTTTTATCTTATGGATTTGCCTATCCTGGAAAATTCATATCAACAGAATCAAACAATATGTGGCCTGTTATGTCTGGCTTCTTTCACTTAACCTGATGTTTTCAATGTTATAGTATGTACCAGTATATCCGCACTTCTTATGGCTGAATAATATTCCTGTGTATGGATGGATATACCACATTTGTTTATCCATTCATCAGTTGATGGAGGTGTGAGTTGTTTCCACCTTTGGCTCTTGTGAACAGTGCTGTTATGAACATCTGTGTATAACTTTTTGTGTGGTGGCCTTATGTTTTTAATTCTCCTGGTTGTAACCTAGGGGTAGAACTGCTGGGTCACATGGTAACTCCATGCTTACATAACCCTGTTACATAACCGGGCCTCTCACTGATGTGGCCTCTCCCGTTGCGGAGCACAGGCTCCGGACGCGCAGGCTCAGCGGCCATGGCTCACGGACCCAGTCGCTCCGCGGCATGTGGGATCTTCCCGGACCGGGGCATGAACCCGTGTCCCCTGCATCGGCAGGCGGACGGACTCTCAACCACTGCGCCACCAGGGAAGCCCGCATAACCCCGGTTTTTGATGAATGAGTTTTCTCCAGCAAATCTCAGTAGTCCCCTCCTTACCAACACACACAGTTTTCATGATCGGTGGCCACAGCACATAAGACCCTGACATTTCACAGAATGCAGAGGATGTGAAATGCCCAGAAGACCTTGACCCCTGGAACATTCCAGAACTAACCCTATCCTCCTTAGAGCCTCAGGATATTCTACCTCCTCAAAAGACCCTGAAGACAGAGCTGAGCCCCAAACCAGCCAAGAACGGCCTGCAGCTCTAAGCAGCTTAGGCCTCAGCTTGAAGGGAAACTGGCCACACTTTCAGAAGTCCAGGGCCCCAACCTGCCAGAGGCCTCAGGGGTCTACTCTGGGCTAGGAGAGGGCTCAGGCCGAGTCAGAGGCAGAGGCCACTGAGTCAACCTAGGTAGACCTCAGCCGGCTCAGGGTCCTCCCTGGCGTTCCCAGGGCTCCCCTCCATCCCTAACCCCATTCTCTGACCCACTCTCCTCAGGCACCTGCCTTCTTGGGTTTTAGCCCTTCTGAGTCCTCCTTGCCTTCCAGGGAATGTCCGGCTGTCAGCTGCCAGCTGCAGGGAAACAGCTCCAGCACTCAGTTTGCAGGCTGCCTCCTACTCTAAAAGCTCAGCATCCTAAATGCAAGGGCACAGCCTAAACGATGAATGGGACAGGACGAGAGTCCTCTTTAAGAGAATTTGCCGAAACCCGTGGAAGTAATATCGATGTCTCAATCCTAATTCCCTTCCTCTCAGTCCACACCCCCATCACTCTCGTGCCTTGTGGGTGCACCCCTCCTGTAGGAACTGAACTAACTTATGAGACAAAACAAAGGAAAACCATGTTCCTACAGACATGGTGGAGTCAGTGAAACAGGCAAACAGGTCTATCTTCTGGAGTACAGTCATTCTTGTTTTACAAGATCAACCCAAAATCAAGATGCCTCTTTAGGGATCTCTAAGTCCCTTCCAAGGTCTTTTAACTGTGTTATGTTGCATAAATATTAGGGAAAAAAATGTGGTTTCCTAAACTCCATCTTTAACTGCTAGAGTCAATGGAAGAAGAAAGTCAGAAGTAAAGGAACCAAATATTAAATAGAGAACTTGGATGTCCCTGCCACATGACCATAACATACGGGTAGGACGTGGGATCTACAACATTGGGATCAGATTTGTTTCCTAAAATGGGCTCCAAGTTATGATGGTCAATTTTATGTGTCAGTTTGGGCCGAGGGATGCCCAGATAACTGGTAACGCATTATTTCTGGGTGTGTCTGTGAGGGTGTTTCTGGAAGAGATTAGCATTTGAATTGGCAGAAGGAGTAAAGATCACCCTCACCAACTCAGGTGGTATCAGCCAATCCACAGGCCTCAGGATAGAACAAAATGGAAATGGAGCAAATCTGCTCTTTTTATGCTTAAACGGGAACATCCATCTTCTCCCGCCCTCAGATATCAGCACTCCTGATTCTTGGACCTTCAGACTCAGAATGAACCACATCCCCAGCTTTCATGGCTCTTCAGTTTGCGGACGGCAGACAGTGGGACTTCTTGGCCTCCATTATTATATGAGCCAATTCCTATAATAAATCTCAGCTTCTATACGGGTATCCCATTGGTTTTGTTTCTCTAGAGAACGCTGACTAATACACAAGTGTTATTAATATCTGAGGATGCTTCTCAAAATATGTGTTCTGGAATAAAGAGCTCTCTTTCCCAAGGTATTCTCAGCCATTGATACATTCCAGGGGAATGGAAATTTTGCAGAGGGAGGTTAGACACCACTGGCCTAGGAGGGATTAGCAACACACTCTGAAAATGATGAAGAGTGATGCTAAAATATCTTCCTATTAGTTTTCTCTATTCCACTGGCTCAATGCAGAGAGGGTATTGGTTTCGCCATGTCTCACTTTGAGTCAGTGAGGAAGTTATTAAATATTTTATAGAACATCAGTGCATTCAGAAAATGTCTGGACGTAATATGAAAGAGAAAAAATCCCCCTAGACTAGAAATTAGGAAATCACGGCTCTAGCCCTTGCTGTATGACTCAGAAGTGCTTCTCAAACTTTAATGAGCTTACGTATTATTCAGGAATCGTGTGGAAACGCAGGTTCTGATTTAGCAGTTCTGGGTGGGATCTGAGATTCTGCATTTCTAACAAGCTCCCAGAAGAAGCTGATGCTGCTGGTCCAAGGACCACACTTTGAGTAGCCAAGGTTACAGGACCTCATTGCATTTCACTGGGCTGGTGTCCTGCATTCAAATGAAGGAAGCTCAGTTGGATTTGAAAACAAATCTCTAAGGACTCCGCTTGCTGTAAAATCCTACTTTTCTTTGGAGCGGATTCAATGTATTAGTGACAGTCACATGCAGATAGCAGGGTTGTTAAGAGACAAGTTCAAATTCTAGCTCCTTCTGCCTACACAATGGTCACAGCAGTGTTGTTTAGAATAGCCAAAAAGTGGATATAATGCAAAATGTCCACCAACTGATCAATGGATCAATGAAATGTGGTAGATACATGCAAGGGAATATTATTCAGCCATAAAAAATAATGAGGTACTGAGACACAGATCAAACTCAAAAACATCATACTAAGTGAACGCGGCCAGGGGATGAATTGTCCAGAAGAGGTAAATGCATAGAGACGGAAAGCAGATTAGTGGTTACCTAGGGCCAACAAGGGGAAGATAGAATGAGGACTGACTGCTAACCAGAAGGAGGCTTCCTTCTGGGATGACGGAAATGTTCTGGAATTAGATACTGGTAATCGTTGCACAACTTTGTGGATATACCCAAACTCGTTGAATGGTACACTTTAAAAGGGTGCATTCTATGGTGTAGCAATTATATCTCAATAAAGCTATTTTTAAACGTTCTGGTTCGTTCACTTACTAAATATGTGACCTTGGACAAGTTAAAAAGTTTTTTCTCATCCATGAAACAGGGATGATGTAAGAGTAACTCCCCCCCCCCCCACCTCAGCGGGTTAGTCAGAAACACTACCAGACACTAATTTGGGCTTCAAAGTTCATAGGTTGCATCTCTAATGGGAATCACATAGGCCACATAATTTATATGTTTAAGACTGTAACAAAATATGCACTATAGAGAAATGGGATTTGCACTTAACACTCTCTTCATTTTCATTCGAGACTTCCTTTTTTCCCGCCCCAAGCCACACCATTACCTGAGTTTGACGATTTTATCCTCTCGAATAACATTTGCTGAGGTCCTGAAAACCCTGGTACTAAAATGATTGGAAACAGCAATTGTTTCTCCACCTGGTTCGGATTCTTTCACAGCTATTGTGTTACTGCCCACAAAAGCTATGAAAACCATTATTCGTATCATCTAGTTTATGTAAAACTCCCTGGGACAGAAAAAAAATTGCACTTTGGAAGCTAAGCCCTTAAAACAAATAACCTTTCCAGGTGCTGCAAAGAAAATATCCCTTACACTGTGGATGGACAGACAAGCAATTGTGAGAGTAGCAGAAAACCAGCGACCTTTAAACTGGGGCATTTTCCCAAGAGGAGGTTTTCTTTTACTGTCTTTGCCCTGGTGATTCTAATTTCCTACAGCAAAACCTCAAGAAGAACTTTTCAAAGTCAGCAATCGGGAAGAAAGGAGCCTTTACTTGGAGAAGTGCTGAACAGACCATCGTTTAGATCCTAACTGCACGGACTACTCTTTGTTTGAAGGAGGCCAGTGCTCAGGAGGAGACCGGGAGCTACTAGTGCAGGGCAGCTGAGGACAACCGCTCGCCACGCACACAGGGTGACCAAGGGAAGTAGAAGGGGTGGTTTCTATCCACAACAACCTTGTATCCTTTGGGGAGAAGGTGCAACCACAGGAAACCCCGAGAGGGTGCATCGTGAAGCCGGACACAAGCCAGCTGGGGTCAGGTGGGAGCAAGCACTGGGGCTCGGGTGTGAGACTGCGGGTTCCCAGGAGGCAGCCAGGCTTTCACAGCTCCTGACAGCACCCACACGGCACGGACTGGTGTTCCTCTACCTCCTGGGGCAGGACAGAGGACCAGGGGTAGCGTCCTCACCTTTTCAAGTCCATCCACTCAAAAAAGCACACATCCTCTGCCCTTCCTTCTATGGCAGAAATGCATTAACACTGTTGCCTCTGGGATGTTGCAGTATCTGAGCCACAAGGGAACGCCAGAGCCAGGACTGAAAGCCCTCGGTCCTCGCTCAGAGAGGGGAAGTAGGTTGCCATGCCAGACACCATGGCCTCTCTATGGGAAGGTGTCACCAGTCCAGGGGAGAAGCTGCCAGCTACTCACGACTCACAAAACGCTTACCACCTGACAGCTCTTCACCTGGGACTTCACTTCCAACCCCATGACCTTGGCCTTTTCATCCCTATCGCCAGTGAGGACATCGGTGTCCAGGGGCTTCAACACTCTGCCTGACATCCCAGAGCAGAGCAGGAATCTGGCTAACTTTGTTGCATTTCATCCAGGTTCGGGGTGCTGGGCGGCGCAGGTCGGGGGAGAGGCGCTTCTCTCACTGCGCTCACCAGGAGACATGCGAAGTCAGGGAACGTATCCAGGGTCTGTACAGATCATCGAGCACTACCCCAGTTACAAGTCTCATCAGTTTTAAATATATCAATGATATGTAATTATAGAACCACACAGGTTTTAGAAAGCACAGGACGGGAGAAGTACATACCCTGCCACCCCCTCCCCTACTTACCTGCCAAATCTGTGCCTCAGAAACCTCTCAGTAAAGCTCTCCTGTCCTACAAGACAACTGTCACAACTTGAATGACGAAATTCTTTGCCATCTCTGAGCTAATCCAGTTCCTCCGTGTTATGTCTGAGGAAACTGAGGCTGCAGAGACTATGGCTTTTCGTTCATATCACTAATATTTATTGAGCATCTACCGTGTGTTGGGCGCCTGTTAAGCACTGAGGAAAGACTGGTGGGCCCAAAAGGGTGCAGTTCCTGCTCAGTGGCAGAACAGAAACCCCATCCAGGGGTCTTCCGACTATAAAAGCATATGCCAACTGCTGCCCGTGTTCATATCTGTTCTTTGTTCATCGTGTTCTGCATTTGACCTTTTCGGGGTCAGAGGGACAAAGCAACACAGAGGAGGCCGCACCTTCTCCTACCGTCTGGAACTCCTGCCAGCTCTCCACTCCAGAATTTCCTCATGAACCAATTTCCTAAAGTTTTAGGTCAGTCTCTTGACAAAGAAGAGGGACTCGTTTTCCAAAGACTCCTTCCCACACATACGCGTTCCATAATTACACTGATCAGGACACCAGGGGAACTGTGCATGAAAATGGCTTGATCTGTGGAAATAACAATGCTTATTCTAGCTTAGCCACAGAGCCCTGGAGCTTCCCCACAGAGCCACTGCCACCCCCTGAACCTCCAACACCTTCCCTCAGGGCCTGCTAGAGCCCACAGTCTGGAACACTCGAATGCCCTTAAAAGCTGGTGGGAGCACCAAATGGTTTCACATCACGATCCCACCCAATGCGACAAGGCCTCGCGACCCCTTGTGAAGCCTGACATTCCTGCCAAGTTATTTTGGTGCCGCCTCAGCTGCCTGTCGGGTGGATGATCACTGAGAAGGCAGGGCTTGATTTCTTGGAGCTTTTTGTCTTAAACACGCCACTTGGCACTCCCGCTGCTGAAGGACAAGGTGGTGGACACCTTGAGGGGAGCCTGGCCAGCCTGCAGGGCGTGGTGCCAGGGAGGATCAAATGCTCCAGAAGCACTGCCCACCCCCAATCGTAGCACCCGGGGAGGGATGGGGGAGAGCTGTCCACACCTCGGCCAGCCCGTCTGGCCATCAAGACACAGGGATCTCTGTGACGCCCCTTAATCTGCACCCAAATCCACAGGACCTAACCCTGGGGGAAACGTCTCAAGTTTCACAAAGACAAGTAAGCAGTTACCCAGCCCTGCGAGGGTCAGTACTCACTGTGTGCAGCCCTGTACTGGGGTGGGGGACAGGGGGTATGTAAAGCAGAAAATGTCACCCCAATTCTCAGGAAGTGTCCTAGTGGTCACCACTCTGAGAGGAAAGACCCCCAAGTACAACAACGTCAAAGTCCAGAGGTGGGAACAGCTGCAGCCCCACGTGGCTCAGCTCCCTGCCTGGCATCGTTCGAAAGCAGCAGCATCATTTGTTTGTTTACTGCCTGTCTTCTCTCCTTCCCCAAGTGCCAGAAAGGCACAGGCCTTCTCTGTTGTATTTCCCATTACACCCCCAGTGATAATGCCCAGACCTGTGGCCTAGAAGGGGCCCGGGGCTCATCTGTGGGATGAGTAACACCTGCACCCTGGCCAGCCCCACCTGGGGGTGCCCTGCGCTCCCCGTGTGGAGCAGAGGTCACAAACACAGGAAGGGCTGGCCTGGTGGTAGGAGGAGCCAGAAGGGCTAGGGTGGGACTAAGCTCCGCCACCAGCTTTGAAGTGGTCCCTTCCTACCTCTGAGCCACAGATTTCTCCCACAGAAAGTACCGTGGATGGAGGTTGGCGGGGAGACTGTAAAACCACTACAATCCAGCTGGCTCCCAAATGCACGACTACTCATGGCCAGCTCGCCCTTCCTCTGCACTGACTCGCACCCTCAAGGCACACCCGGCGGGCTTCTGGGCAGCTCCGTCGCCCATGGCTGTCAGGGCGCCCTGTTGACACCACGCTCCCACAGCCACCTCCAGAGCCCCAGCTGTGCATTCCTGTGTCGCGGCCCCTATCTTATCGCCCTGTTCTTTCCCCACCACCTCCGCCTTCCCTGTCCTCAGCTGATGTCCCTGACCATCTGGGCCCTTATCACCACGTCTCGCTGGCTATTCTTAGCACCACATTCACCCCTAGAGCCCGTCCTCCTTGCTCCTGGGCCTCCCTGCTGCTTTACCCAGACGAGGGTGGAGACGCCACCGCACGTGCAGCTCCAGTACTGCAGGGTCTTTAAGGTGGAAGGCACGTCAGAGACAATCCGGCCAGACGGGGCCCTGCAGGGGATGAGCGCAGCTACTCCTGAGTCAGCATTCGCCGCAGGCCGACGTTTGCTGCTTCTCCTTCTGTTGCTCCTCCCACACCCGGAAACTTCACCCAGGAGCATCTGTCTTCATGCCGGTGTAGAGGGGGAGTGGGGAGGGGTGTATCCGGGAGCCCAGGGGCCACCCTGACTGAGTACAGGGTCAGGGCCTCCTCTCTGCCTTCAAACTGTGCAAACCTGTCGAGGTTTCTTGCCATTTGGATTTGTTTTAACCAGTGCCTCCATTTCCACCAGGTCTGCAGTGCGGCCACCTGTGCTACAGACGATGCCTGGTGTCATCTGCCCCACCTGCCCGAAGCAGGAAAGCACCCATGTCTGGTGAGGGTTGAAAGTTAACAGGGCGGGGAGGCTGTTCATTCGGCAACACGAAGGCCAGCACGGCGCACTTCTAGGATGCGAGCCAGCGTAACAAGTGCTTTACGCGTGCTCTGGGTCCTGTGAGGAGGGTTTTCTCAGTTTTATAAACGAACAAACAGAATAGGAAAGTCAGGGGACCCCTCCCAGCTATAAGCTGACATTCCAGAGCTGAGAAGGAATCTGTCTAACTTTGTGGCCTTTCATCCCCGGGGAGCAAGGTGCTTCTTTCACTGCACTGGCCAGGCAACATGCCAAGTCAGCGAATGGAAAAAGCCTCTGCCCTTGGCCCCTTGCTCCCTCCCAGATGCACCGTAGGGTCCAGGCTAGACCACCTCACGCCGCTGGACGGGAAGGAAGAGGGACCCCAGGCTGGAGAGCCCCAGGGGGCAGCCACAGGGTGGACGACTGCCTCCTCGCCTGCACGGGGGGTCTGCTCTCAGGGATACAGGGTACACGGGAAAGGGCATTTCTAGCTGTAAATGTTTCTTGTTTTCTGTGGGGTTTTTTTAACATCTTTATTGGAGTATAATTGCTTTACAATGGTGTGTTAGTTTCTGCTTTATAACAAAGTGAATCAGCTATACATATACATATATCCCCATATCTCCTTCCTCTTGCATCTCCCTCCCACCCTCCCTATCCCACCCCTCTAGGTGGTCACAAAGCACAGAGCTGATCTCCCTGTGCTATGCGGCTGCTTCCCCCTAGCTATCTATTTTACATTTGGTAGTGTATATACGTCCATGCCACTCCCTCACTTCGTCCCAGCTTACCCTTCCCCCTCCCCGTGTCCTCAAGTCCATTCTCTATGTCTGTGTCTTTATTCCTGTCCTGCCCCTGGGCTCTTCAGAATGTTTTTTTTAGGTTGCATATACATGTGTTATCTAGCTTTAAATGTTGACGACATTCTTCACACAAAGACCTTCCAACCCTCCAGAAGGAGAACCATTCTGCAGAGTGTTGGCAGGATTGCTTAGTCACCAGAGGAGCAAGACAAAAAGCATGGAGGATGCTTCTGTCCCCTAAGACAAAGGCGAAGTTGGGAGGCGCCCAGGAGAGCATGGGAAACAGCACTCTTCTCTTCTTCCTAGTCCCTCCCCTGGAATGCAGTGTCTTCTCCACCTTCTTTAAGGAGCTGGACTTGCTGGTCAGCAGGAGGGGATGGGGTCTGGGAACACCAGGTGGCCAATCCCAGACAAGGGCTCATCCAAGCTTAGGGGCAAATTCACTCATTTACAGTGATCCCTGTCCCTGTGGGGTGGCCTGAGGGTCTCCCTCTCCCTGCGAGAACAGGTGCTGAAGTAATTCAGCCAGGGGCAGGGCAGCTCTCTGTGGGAGAGGTGAAGAGTCTTCGTTTTCTCAGCAATGTCATCATTATGCAAGATTTGTACGTAATGTGAGATGGGGAGAAGGCAGGCACAATGGACATACAAGAGCGTGAGAGAGCCAGACTGTCTACAAGCAACTGACAAGTATTATCTACTTTGAGGGCCTGCTCTAATTTTATGCTTTAGAATTGAGGTCAGAGCCAATCTCAGTCTGAGCAGGTAAAATGTACCAGTGCATGGAAAAGAGAAGGAGGAAAATCTAAGTTTAATGTGTTATAGAAGGATTTAGATTAGAGAAGGAAAAAAACAAAACCTCTTTCTCCCACTATCCTCATGGCAGGTACTACTTAAATGAACTCACCAAGCCCAGACACAACCTCAGAATCATTCTTAACACAGCATCTTTGGAGTCCAGTATCAATCAATAGGTGTTGCCCTTAAAATAAAACCTACTTAGGGATCCTTGGTTTAAATCAATGTGTGGATGGTCAAACTCTAACAGAAATTTGATGAACCTAGAAATATTAGGAGGACATCAGCTGAACCTTCTCCCACTGTATCCCTGGATGACACTGTCAGTGTTGGGATAATGAGTGAGAAGGACCTCCACAAAAGCTGGAGGGTGGTGCCACACTTCCTGTGCTAACTCTTGGTTCCCATCCCGATGCTCTGCAGAAGCAAGCCCAGGCCACAGTCTTACCCACAGTCAGCCTAGGCCTCTGGTTATCCTAGGTCACTTCTGGACCCACAGTTTCAGGAAGATGGCCACCAATATCACTGTATGAGATCCTCTCAAGTTCTGAAATCCACGTCTATCTATTTTTGCCTACAAGTGTCACACCATTTTTTATTATGTATTTCTGCTTTACTTTTATTTTAAAAGTTTTAAACATTCCATGATAGTTTACCTCTGTGTGTGTGTGTGTGTGTGTGTGAGAGAGAGAGAGAGAGAGAGAGAGAGAGAGAGAGAGAGAGAAAGGCAGATGCACATGCTGAAGGGCAGCTATCCTGTGTATGTTCAGGACCTATGGTACCAAAGAAAGAAAGAGGGAGGGGAAGAGAGAGACAAAGAAGGGGGCTGAGGGTCTTTGTTCTTGCTTCCACTGAAGCCAAACCACTACCACCTACTCCTTGGGGCCTCCCTCCCCCTCTATGCCTCATCCCGGGCCTCCTCCCCCGACAACCGGGGACCCATCCACATCTCCCTCCCTGACTCTACATCTCTGGAATTCTCTTTCTCCACTTGCACACAGATCCTTTCCACTTCTGCAAGTTATCACACTGGCAGTCTCCAAAGGAAAAGAAACGCAATGTCTCTTAGCTGTGAGTTGAGGAATTTTTATCTTCCTGACCCAAGTTTCCCCGACTGGGCCTGACTCACTCTGCAGGAGCCAGTCCACCCCCAGCCTGAGCCTCCTGGGTGCGGGGGCCCAGGCTGCACTGCAGTATCACACACACAGCATGTGCTGAGCCCGCACAAGGACCCAGATGTCGGCCTGGCCGCACATCTCAAACAGCAGCTAGCAGGCTGCTGCCATTCAGAGCCTTTCCTGGAAGAATTTTAAGGGCAGCAAAATGTCCTCAGGAACCATTCGAATGTTATTAATGAAAGGAATGTTTATGGCTCTGTAACTGACTTGTCCTTTACTAATCCTCTCCCCAGATATCTTTTATCAGAGAGGCACACAGTTCATTTCTGCGACACGTCAATATCGACACACCCATCTGAAACCTTAAGTACAGTGGCATGTTTCCCAAGAGAATTATCAACCTGGCCCCAGATATGGTCCCAGTCGAATGCCAGCTACTGAAAACAGAAGGCTCTTCTGATTAAACACAATTAGAGACAGTTGCCTTCTCCTATTTAATCTCATTGCAAACACTACCTGCTCTACCACTGTGAGAACATTTCCATCAACGTTATGGATTTCCTTTTAGCTTAAGAACCTATTTTTCTGAGTCAATTTTATGTCTCTGAGTATTTTTACAGTAAACGGAGACCCAAATAAAGAAAAAACTTCTTTTAAAGACCATAATTGTATTGTTAACCTATCCATCTATGAAGCACTTTTAAGAAATTACTGGATTTTAATTTCCCCAACTTCCAGTGTCTCCTAAGCCGAAACACACCAAGAAAGCACTGAGAACATTTATATTTTCTGCAGATAAATTGACACTTAGATTAAACACTTGTCACAGACTGTAAGGCTATCAGAAAGGAATTCCTAGGTATTCAGTTCTGACTGTACAGGGATCATAGAAACGGAAGACAGTTGCCTACCTAATTTGGATTTTGCTGAAATGGTTTAACTCTGGAGATAAAAATTAGTTACTCTCTGGAGATAAATATTCCCATTAACAAAGCTGTCAATCTTAAAAAAAAAACATGCAAATCAGAGTTGCAATGGGTTGCTGTATAATGGACACATATTTGTTGCTGTCTTTAAACTACTAGGAACCTTCTAGGGTCAGTAACAGATAATCTGAAGTAATCTGATATAAATTACTTTTGGCCATGTAGTACAGCAAAGACCAGAGAACTAAAAGAAGGCAGCTGAAAGGAAATCTTCCTGCTTGCACCCAAACTGCTCCATCAAAGCCACAAGAAAGTTCATCTCCTTTTTCTATAGCATCTGACCAGTGAGCACTGGGCACATGGGCCAGGGTATAGGAATAGTGAAGGCAGCCTAGCACTTTCCACTGGAAGAAAATATAATGATAAAGTAATTTTAATAAAAACAGGTTTGTCTAAACTCACGTAAAAATTACAACTGCTTTCACTTTTGCACATCACTCTACAGTGCTGCGTAAGTTCTTAGATCTAAAAGGGATCTTCAAGATCTTTTAGGGCATCTTGATTTGATTGAAAAAACATTGAAAAGCTCAAGCTTGGAAGGGACTGGCTCAGGTTCCCTGTAATCTGTGACAGATCCATGACTGAGGCAGAGGTCTTCCAACTCCCAGGGCAGCACTCTTTCCACTACATCCCCTTTTCCTTGCTGGAATCCTGCTGTTTCTTACCCAACAGACAGGCAGAACCCCAAGTCTGCAAGGCAAACTACCTAGGTTCCAAGAACTTATTGGTAAGTTAGTTACTTGAAATTAAAAAGAAATTTCCCTATGAAAGCAGTATTGCCTGTGTTGGATGAGTTCCCAGGCTAGTCCACAAAAGCGAATTTAGAAGCTATGAGAAGCAGAAGCAAGTAATCCTTGAGCCTTCTGAGATACCTTAAGTCCTCAAATACCTCTAATTGAGGTTCCGGTGCCAAGCAAGCATTGACTCACAAGCCAGTCACTGTCAAACCGTGAGGGCAAAGTAGGTAAATACAAAGGCTTTGAAATGAGACCAGCCTGAGTTCAAGTTCAGGTTCACCCAACCTTAGCAGAGAGATATAGCCTTTATTTCCTCAGTAAGAATCTAATGGAAAAAGAGGAGAATGGGATGTGGAAATCCTTTTACTCTTCGTGCATGTGCTTGCCACACTGGTGGGTTAGAAATCCAAATAGCCCTTCTCCCTCCAGGAACAAGCAAAGAGCAAGGATGGTGAAAAGATTATGGGCCCCAGAGGAAGGAGAGAAGCCTTCCTCGGAAGCAACGAATGGTGTCAGTGGAAAAGGACATGGGCAGCCGGCCCCAGAGCTTGGGACAGAAGCAGAGGACCATGTGAGGACTTGGAGAAAGACACCTCCCAAGCCTGCCCTCCTTTACTCTACAGGGAGGCCCCTGCCACCAGCCCTTCTGTCCCTCCCTCTCAATCCCCAGCCTGTGCACCTCCCAAAGGTCTCAGCCCCATCTTCACTTCCAATGACTCTCCTCTGCTGTGACCGAGGGGGCCTCAACTGCACCTCAGCCTCCGGGGAGACTTGACTCTCCCTGGTTAGCAGGAGAGGGGGTGAGCAAGGGCGAGTAGGGAATTTAACAATCGTCCTCCCCACGACAGGCACTGGACAGGCACCTCTTTATTCACTTCCCACAACAACCCTGACACAGGTCTTCACGTCCTGATCCGACCAGTTAGACACTGATGGTCAGAGAGGTTTAGTGACTTGCCCCAGATTACACGGCAAGCAAAGGGGAATGAGGCTTAAATCTACAACTGTGTGGCCATATGGGACATGGGCCACTGCCCCCAGCTGGCCCTGTGAACTCTCGTTCCCATGCACCGCTGCACACAACTTAGGGGCTACTGCTCTGACCATCCACCTTGTGTGTTGCAAAGGCCACTGGGCCTATTCAGGAAATGGCAAGGCCTCCCAGGAAAACGACCTCCAGGCTAGCATATAACACAATGCTTATATTAATGTCTCCCATGTGCATAATGATGTGTGGTTTACAAAACCCCTGCTCAAAAGTAGTACTGGATTATAATCCAACATATAAAATAAATCTCCGCAAGTCTATACTGATATAAATAAAAGACCAAATAAATCAAGGGGAAGAGTAGACAAATAAATGGAGCGTACCTCCCCACCCCCTGAGTTGGGGCTACATGTAGTGACTTTCTTCTGAAGAGGCCAGTTTGAAAAGGGGAGAAAGAGTAACCTGACAAACACTACCTCAGCCAGGTGATCAGAGATACATGTAGCTATAATAACGCAGTCCAAAAACAGGTCAAGTTCCATAGAGACTGATTTTTTTTTTTTAAGGTTAGAAAGTACTAAAATATTTTTGAAGATTACGGGGAAAAAAAGGAGGCGAGAAGGACCCATGAAAACCAGTTTGGCCAAGTCATCCATATGGTTCAATGGAGCCATTTGGGGGATTTCATGGGGAGGAAGTTTGATTTTCCACCAAACCAGGACAAAAGAATGTGTTTTGTTAAAAGGCTTGAGGACTGTCCCACCTCCCCTCACGGCAGCAAAAAGATCAACAGGCCAATGGAGGCAGGAAGGAGGCCCTCAGCAGAGGCGAGCACTAGTTTAACTCAGAGACACCCCAGCCTTGATTCTCTGTTCCATCTTCTCCGCAGCAACACCTGGTGTGCGGATATCATCATAAAGGTGACGAGGGGTAGGTAGGTGGGTGACTGGAAGCTGCATGCCACCAAAAAATACATTTTTAAAACTGTTCAGTCCTCTTTTATTTCGGTCCTCACGGAATTATAAAGGAGCAATGGGGTGCAACAGCCACCTGAGAGGCAACCACAAGGGCCCCCAAGACCACCCTCCGCACCTCCGTGGCTAAACCTAATAACTACGACTGCATGTCCATCTTTCTTTCTCATTCCACCAACCAAAGAGTCATTCCTGTGAGTCTGTAAATTTCCTTTGAACCTCCAAATCCCCCCAGAGAGAATTCTGTCATTTGCTCACGCACGCCACATGCGCAATTGCTCTAATCCCCTCCTGCAGACGGAGCACCCTTTGACACAGTGTGTGGGAAGAGGTGGATCACAGGAAGTGGAGGCGGCCATCCACTCCTCTAGTTTCTCCCTTCCTCTTTTTTAGGATTTTCAAGTGTTCTCCTCCTTCTTGGGGACTCCAGAACTTAGCCTTTAGTACGCTCAGGACTTTCTATGTTAGCCGAATATTAAGTTAAGATGTTAATGAAATAACTCATGATAGACTGTGAGGCTGTAATTTGTCTCCTCAGACCTTTGCTTACTACGTGGCCTATGATTAAGCAGAAACAAAATTATTTTATTATTTCCAGGCTGTGATGTCCTCAGCTAAGTTAACTGTACTAGGCTCTGGAGATCTTTCTGAAAGAAATCGAGAAAAAGCAGGAACTAGCACTATTCACAGTAGCCAAGACATGGAAACAACCTAAATGTCCATCAACAGAGGAATGGATAAAGAAGATGTGGTACATACATACAATGGAATATTACTCAGCCAAAAAAAAGAATGAAATAATGCCATCTGCAGCAACATGGATGCAACTAGAGATAATCATACTAAGTGAAATAAGTCAGAAAGAGAAAGACAAATGCCATATGATATCACTTGTATGTGGAATCTAAAATATAACATAGAGAACGGACTTGTGGTTGCCAAGGGGGTGGCATGGGGGAGGGATGGACTGGGAATTTGGGGTTAGTAGATGCAAGCTATTACATATAGAATGGATGGACAAAAAAAGTCCTACTGTATAGCACAGGGAACTATATTCAATATCCTGGGATAAACCATAATGGAAAAGACTATAAAAAAGGATGCATATATATGTATAACTGAGTCACTTTGCTGTACAGCAGAAATTAACACAACATTGTAAATCAACTATACTTCAATTAAAAAAAATTTACTCAGAAATCTCCCCCAGGGACTTCACTGGTGGCACAGTGGCTAAGAATCCGCCTGCCAATGCAGGAGACACGGGTTCAATCCCTGGTCAGGGAAGATCCCACATGCCGCGGAGCAACTAAGCCTGTGTACTGCAACTAGTGAAGCCCGTGCACTCTAGGGCCTGCGTGCCACAACTACTGAGCCCGTGTGCCACAACTACTGAAGCCCGCGCACCTAGAGCCCATGCTCCACAACAAGAGAAGCCACTGCAATGAGAAGCCCGCACACCGCAATGAAGAGTAGACCCCGATCGCCGCAACTAGAGAAAGCCCACGCGCAGCAACGAAGACCCAACGCTGCCAAAAATAAATAAAATTTAAAATAAAAAAAGAAATCTCCTCTGCCCTGCCAAAATAAAAAGGCAGGAACTGATTCAGAGAAAAAACAGTTCAAAAGCAAACACATCACTTTCCACCTGCTGCAGTAGCCGTTGTGGTTTTCTTTATTCTCATGCTATCATACAAGACTGTCAACCTCCATGGAATCAGTTTCAGCTCTACCAACTTTACCAATAAAGGCAAATTACAAAAGCTGTCTCTTTCTTTTTCTTTTTGAATACTCTGCCTTTTTACTGCTGGATTCAGACACCATTAGTATTTGAATTTAAGCCAAAATTCTTGCAAAAACCAGATGTTCTATACAGAAGCTTATGCTTACTACAGAGCTTTCTACCACATGTGAAGATGCTCTTCCCAGTGGACAATCCACAATGCTGAGGGCTACAACTTTCACCAGGAGGTCCACATGATGACCCATCACAGGAGGACCCAGACCAAGATGAGTAACTGCCACAGCTGTGCCCAGCATGACACTGCATTCATAAAAAAAAAAAAATGAAAAAAAAATGAAGTCCAACATGAAATGAATGCTCAACGGATTTTTAAGTCCATAGTGAAATCTCTTGAACAGGCATCAACACACAGCCAAACACCCTCAAGGTTTTTTTCACCTGCCTCTCACACCCAAGTCACACGCATCTTGGCAGCTGTTCCCTTAAAACCTCTCTCCTCCCAAAACATTCTGACCCCTTGTCTCATGTCCCACTTCCCCAAAGGCTGGATATAACCTGTAGCTCCTCTCTCCTAGAGGTTTTCTCATTCTTCTCTTTTCTGTGCCATAAAAGCAAAAGTGCAGGTGCTAAAAAGGGAAACACGAAAGCCTTTAAAAGAAGATCCCCTCACCGGAGAAGATTTACACACCATCGTCTTCCTTCTCACACTCATATTCCTTGGCACTAAATAGCTGTGACAAGTCACCCCATGACACAGGGAGGGTGGTGGCCACAGTTTCGTGGCCCTGCTTCCCATGGACAGGCAAGAGCCGGGTTGTATACAAAGCCCAGGCTTCAAGCAGGCCTCTCTCAGGAAGCGTCGTGCAGCCCAGAGAGCTCGACGCAGGAAGGCGGTAGAAGTGGGTCGCTCTCTGACCCCATCACGGACACTGTCACCCTTGGGGGACCCATATGCTGGAAACCCCCCTCCCTATCCCTTCCAGCCACCCCTAAGGGACACTGAGAGCCTCGATAAGCAGTTTGAAAACTATAGGCTGGATGATGGCTACAGCTTTCTTCTCCTATTCCATCCTTACCTGTGACCTAAGAACGCACATTTGTTTTTACAAGAAATGACCATCTCTTTTCAAAATACCTTCTAATGCATTACAATCAACTATCCTTTCTCCCCTCTCTCAAGAAAGAAAACCATCCGGATATCCAACCTACGACCTCCTGAGCTGGTGCAGCTGATAAAGTCTACACCTGAACCCCAGTCCTCAGGGCAGCCTTCCGCACGTATTGGAAAACTAAATACTTCCAGTCACTGTCAGAAGTTGATGCATCACAGACCATCAAAGGTTACACAGAGATGGAAAATCATGCATAGCTAAAGGATCTGTCTGAGGCCCATAGTTAATGCTAACTGCACCAGGAGCCCAGGAGCCAGACTCACCTGTCACTGTTCACTGCTCCGGACAAAAGAAGTTCAACAGGACAGAGCCCCATTAACTCCACGGGGGGCCTGGAAAACAGTGGAAAAGTACAGGCCCTGGGGGGTGGCACATCCAAATGCCACTGCATAGCCGGGATGCACGAGGACTTGGCAGTATTTACATGCAGAGCTTCTGCACTGGGGCGCAGCACCCAGGAGCCACTCGTGTCTGGCAGGTGGCTCCAGCTGTTAACACACCCCATGGAGAGAGACTGGGAGGGGAGGGGAGGGCAGAACCAAACCACAGATGGAAAGGGATGAGTCTGCTCCTCTCCTTAAGGCCGCAGCCCCATCTGTTTCTACATTTGCCCCAAATGGGAGCGGAAGCCAGGATCAAAGTGTGCGCAGTATTCACTGAAATGTTCACTCCAATACCTGTTGACGCATCTCAGAGCCTGAGGAAGGCAGGACTCATAGCATGGTTTACATTTTTATTCTTTTTAATTCCTTGGCTCTTTCTGTATTAAATACATTTTCCTGTGATCCCTAGACAATTGTTATAAAAGACTGAAGTTTAACAAATATTGCCAGCACCTGTCCAAATGAAAAACAAATCTCTCTTAATAAAATTTTACTTATAAGTTTTCCCCTAAAAGAATTATGATAGATACATTATCACTATAGAGATATAATAAAGCAAAACAAAAGACCTACAGTGAAACCCTGAGGATTCTTCCCCCTTCTCATTCTCCCCACTCTACCCCAAGATACCTCCCTAATAATTTCTGTTCTCAAATCCCAATGATCCTTGACAGCAGGCTCTTCCTAGGGTCAAGGCTGATAAGGCTGGATGTAAACTAGCACCTTGGGTGGGCTCCATGCCTGAAGCAGGGAGAGAAGACTGTGGCAGAAACTCTGCAGGGTGGAAGGTTCTGGAACAGTCACATCAAGACTTATACTGGGGAATCAATAAGAAACTGAAGTGACCTCCAGCTAAACCCCGCAGCTTGAACACATGCAGTCTGGTTTCAGAAATATTCCTGACACACCTGTGATGCTGTCATTTCCTCTCCTGTTTTCTTTGTTCTTGTGGATTTAGGCCTTTGTTCCACAAAACGTGGATCTCACATTAGAGGGTGTGAAGATCGAACAGAGATAAATGGGCATGTGTTCTGACTCTGCAGACTAGAGGAAGCCGAAGCCTAAATGGGGCAGTAAGAAGTGGGTCAGTTCACAAATGTTCTTACTACAAAAATTTTAAAAATTAATCTGTAAACATTAAGATGCAGGAATAGCCACCTCTGGTTTTCTTTTGGCTTTTCAAATTCTTTGGACTTCTCTTCTTGACTCACACTGACAACCAACAACAAATGGTAAATGATTCCAAGCCTGACAGGCCTGCTGTGCAGGTGGACTCTTCCTTAATTCTCCAAGGAAAACTACTGTTAGACGCTGCAGCTCTGAAAGCGGACACAAGCACTGAGAAGGCTCATGACATGCCTTTACGGTTAAAGTCTTAATGTTCTCAGCATTTGTGGCACAAAAAATGCCAGCAGGCCTCTCCTAGTTCTCATAAGTCCTGATGACACCGAAGCTGCAATGATAGTTCACAAGGTGGCCCGTCACTCAACGGGGCAAGTGGGATCCACGCTCCCAGCCTGGCTCAAGGGAACTCGCAGGCAAGGGAGGCTGCTGACTGGGGACGGGCTGAAGACACACTTACAGGGGCAAACCTGGGAGAACGAATCAAGGGCAGGAAAGTAAGGATCTGGGAGAGCAGGGCGGTTTGAGACTGAAAGGGAGCTGACACCAAGGCCAGAGGTGGGCCGAGCAACTGTGGTGGCCTGAGAATGCAAATTTCAATCTGCCCCAGGCTCATTCATTCTGTACACGTGACATCTCTGACAGACAGGTCCCACACGTGGATGGGACAGAACAGTTAGCGGTAACTGCGCGCACTCTGGCTCTCCTCCCGCCCCCTGGGCCCCCACTCCCACAGAGAACCTGCACTTTGCCTTGAGGAGGACGCGGCTCCTGCCGGGCGGCTTTCAGATGACTGGTGTGCAGCCTCCAGGACATGGGGAGGAAAGGAGGGAGGCAGAAGACTAAGGAATGACCACACTGGCTAAATCGATCTACTTTCTGCAGTACCAACAGGTGGAAGGGAAAGATGGAGACACCATGGTTGCCAGTGGGGAGGAAGGACAAGATTTTTGGCTTTTCCATCCAAGCAGTTTTGAGTTCTGATGGATATGGAGAGGAGAGAAAAGGGGACTTATAATCACTTTGAAGAAAGTCATGAACCAATTTTAGCGCTGCTGAAATGACTTTCAGCTGCCAGATCCTCTCTTTACCATGGTCCCACTCCAAGACAGGACCTGCTGAGTGCTGGCTTCCTGAGGGGACACACAACACTGGTTCACCAACTCTGCGATCTGTGGCCTTGGCTGCATATTTTACCTTATGCATAAACTAGTTTCCTCTTTCCTGTACCCATCACATTTCAGTTCATGATGACCACTACAGGACCAAGAGATATGCATTAGATTAATTTGGGAAGTCATAACAAGGTTATACATACTTTGTTTTTCAAGTGATTTGGGTATTTTTCCCCCTCTGGGAATCACAAAAGAAATGAAATTTTGCTAAGAAAATTCATAATGTAAATGTGGGTATGTTTAGCTTGTAAAAAGGAACTAAATGGAAAGACTATTGTAGTAGGAGCAAGTAAATGAATGAAAGTGATAAGTTATTCTTCTGTTAAGACCCCAGAGACTGGAGCCAGGTGCAGCTTTTCTGGGGTCACTGCCCACTAAGTAGTTATTTCACATGCCCAAGGTTAATTAAATTTTTTTTTTTAATGTGTATTTTCTAAATATTCTCTAAAACAGTGAATTTTCTTTAAAAAAAAAAAAAAAGAATTATTGGGCTTCCCTGGTGGCACAGTGGTTGAGAGTCCACCTGCCAATGCAGGGGACACAGGTTCGTGCCCCGGTCTGGGAGGATCCCACATGCCGCGGAGCGGCTGGGCCCATGAGCCACGGCCACTGAGCCTGCACGTCCCGGAGCCTGTGCTCCGCAACGGGAGAGGCCACAACAGTGAGAGGCCCGCGTAACAAAAAAAAAAAAAAAAAAAAAAAAAAAAAAAGAATTATGAATGATATTAGTCCAAACCCTCCCCTATTTTAACCACTTCACCTCAAAACACCATACATGATCTTAGCTGAGACCCGTGAAGTCCTCAGTCTTCTCAATCCCTCCAAGAAGCCCCACTGGTTGCCTTCCCTCTCACATTAATTCACTCCTAGATTTATCACTGGCTGCTCACCAAATGTGGATTTTTTTTCCTTTATCAAACTATAATAAAAACTCACTCCAAAAATTTCCCCAAACCAGAATATGGTCATTTTCACCATGATTATCACCATACAAAATCTTTAGTGTTTATCTACCTACCCTGGGCACCTATTCAATAATGAATCAATAATTAAATTGGACTTAGAAAGCAATTTTTCCCTAATTTGTTCTTTAAGCTACATGTATCAAGAAAAAGTTACTGAACAAACTATTATGTATATTAGAACACAAGGAAAGAAATGTCATTTTAAAATTCCAAGAATTCTAGCCAAGCATAAAATGTTAAAAGTTTTTTTAGGTTTCACATTTTGTTGCTATTTTAGAATGCATTTAATTATCTCCTATAGTAAAATTCTGTGGAACAAGCTGGGGAGGAAGGGAGTAAAAAAGTGAGAAAAACAGTTAACACAGTAACGGAAGTTCTGGGGTTGAACAGACTTGGGTTCCAATCCTACTTTCTGGCTCTGAGACAGTAGGCAGGTGCCTTAAGCTCTCAGAGTCTCCTCCCGATAACATCAGCCATAACCTATAACATCAGGATAACAAGGGCATATACAGTATAAATGTAAAGTAAACATGTAAACAAAATAAAGAATTAAATAGTACTAAAAAGCATTCAAGCTATATACTTAATATTTTATGCCTTCCCTGTATGCTTTATCTTAATAAACACAATAAATATTTAAAATATATATACGTACCATTTCCTTTCAATTATCTAGCAGTCAAGCCCAGTGATAGAACTGCCTTTAAGCACAGGAAATGTGGGCAGTTTCCAAGTGATTTGAGGGTCAGCATGTCCCTGCAATGCAACCTGAAATTCTACCATTAGGGATTAATTGCTTTGATTAAAACACTGTACTCTTCAAGAATATTTTAAATGCAAATACACCCATGAGGCCTCAGAGGAAGGGAGTTCTTCCCATCACTCCCAGAAAAGAGAGCACTGAGAAATGGTTGTCCTGAAAGGGCAAGCTGGCGTGGGAAAGTCAGGAGAGAAGAGGGAGCCCTGGGTTGAGTACAGGACAACAGACAAAGACTGCATGTTTGGTCACAGAGAGTGCAAGCAGGTAAGTGGGGATAAGACCCCAGAGGGGTCAGGAGCACAGCAAGGAAAGGCACCCAAATTTCCCAACTGCAAGACCAGCTATGGGCGGCCCCCAGGGACAGCCAGAGGTCACTCTGTCATGTACCCCATCCTGAGTCATCCCACACACTCTGCCTGGAGCATGACTGGGCCTAGCAAGAGCCGGGGGAGGGACAGTGATTTAGGCCCTATCCCCGGCCTGGGCCTGGGTGGGCAGGAGGCTGTCTAAGAAAACACTCCCTCGTGTAGGGAGAGGCAGGGAAGCCAGGTCAGCCTGGCCCCAATGAGCCACGTGGGAAAAGGTAAGGTTCACCACCTTCAGGCCTCCACACGAGCCAGTCCAGGCAGACACATGTTCACAAGAGATGCTGGCAGGGCTCGCCAGGGCTCTGCAGAAGATGGCTTGATTACGATAAATATGGGTCTTCATTATTAGAGTGTATGTGTGGCTCTGAAACAAATTAAAAATTCAATCCAAAGCTCTAATCCAATTATTGTTACATACCTGTTGTTTTGCACTATATGAGATGGCTCCTACCCCATCCTTTATGCACCAACACAGGAAATCTAGAGGGGACCCTGTCTACTTTCTTCAACATTTGAGCAATTTCAGGGAAATTCTTTTTTGTCACATATATTTCACACTTGCTCTTTTAATTCAAAATAATAATAATTATTATTATTATTTTATTATTATATTATCATTATTTCTTATTATTTTAAGAAGCCTGGAGTGAAATGAAAACATTCTTCATGGCACCACCTAACACAGCTACTATCCTCCTTTTGCTATATTTCCTTTCAGTTTTTACACATTTCTCTCTTCTTTGTTATTTTTGAAAAAGAAATGCATTCACATCGTATAAAAGTCAAAAGGCACAAAACCTCTCCCCTCTCCTGTCCCCCTGGCTGCCTGATTCCCCTCCTCAAAGGCAGCCAAAGGAGCAAGTTTCTTGTTCAGATATGCATTTAATGTGTTTCTAAATCAAGTCTGAAACTTGCTTTTATCTACCTTAACAACCCTGTTCCAGGTTGCTACGCAAAAAATGATGTTAATAACTGCGTGATTTTCCATGGTCGATAATGTTCTCACACTTAACCCGCTGTAACTAAACATTAAGGTTGCTCTCAGGGCTTCATTATAAATAATGCTGCAGTAGCCATCAGGGGACACTGGCTGGCTTTTGCCATATTGTGGACTTTTTCCTGAGGCTGGAGCTGTCCATCCCCCTCTCCATCTCCACCAATCATTTTGATAGTCGCACTGAAGGTAAAGAGAAGCACGTGGTCCACACCACATGAAGCTCTGGAGTCCAAAGTCCACACCAGGCCTGCCACCCTATTGGAAAAGACCAGCTCATGTGGAAAAAGCTAAACCTATCAAATTGGGCAGCGTCAAGCTGATAACGCCCGGACACTGCATCACACACGACGGCCAAATCAAACACCGTGTTCCCAGACCGCCAAGCACAAAGGCATGTGTATGACAGCATCTTGAGAGATCCTCTGGACTGCTCCAACATGTGCTCATACGCCGGGATCTGCAGTGACACGGGTTAATCCACGGAGTTAACATGCCCCATCCTGAGCATCATTCTTACCCAAAGGTTTGGGAGATGAAGTATTATTACATTTATATTAATCATGATCCTTGGAAAGGGGAAGGCACAGTCTAAATGAGATTCTAAAATAAAGCTCAGATAACAAGAAAAGATCTCAACAGCATTTTCGCAGAGGCAGGCAGTTTAGGCGCTGCTCCCAGGCCACCCTGAACTTGTGGTCTGAGGAGTGCTGCCCTAAGTGTAAACCACTTACTCTGACCTCCAGGTCCTTAAGACACGGAGGGCTTTGATAGAAATTCACCTCAAATCCAAAAGCGAAGGAGCTGCCATGGGTGCTGTGTGGAAGGCCTTTTAGGTGATCAGGCAGGAACAGGGCAAGGACCCAGAGGCTTTCTGCCACGCTCTCCATCTCCCCAGCAAGGGAACGACCAGGCAGGCTTTCTTCACGCCTCCACCCCGGTCAGCCATTCTCTTACTCATTTGGATGAGCTTTTATTGAGGAAGCCTTAAGGCCAGGTACGCAGTAGATTAACAGAGGAATAAAACAGTTCACCTTTCAATAATTACTCTTGTGGAGGGAGACAGATACATTAACAACTATTAAGCACCAGTCTACACCAAGGGCGGGGGAGCAACAGGAATGTGAATTGAGTCTGTGTATGAACTGGCCACGGCACACAGGCAGCTTTCCTTTAGAACCGACCTTGGACAGGATGTGAATTCATAACCTCCCCAACCAGGGCGCCTCCCTCAATTCTCTCTACTTACTTGCAGATCCCTACTGACTTACAAAGCCTTTCCATTCAAAAGGGTTCAATCTGGGACGTGTGGATTAAAGTGAGGCAAAACTTGCCAATGAGGAATTATCCCCTGACCTCCCCGGGGGAGCGGTCTCCAATGCTGAGGAGACAGCGTGCTGGAAAAAGGAAAATGCCCACAGAGGTTGATGCTGCTGAATAGGAGAAATCAATACGTAGGTTTACAACTGTTAAAAGACAGCCTGACTCTGTTGCTGGCTTCTAGTGTTGCTGGTGATTTCAGGCTGTTGCTAATAATGATCCATCATTCTGAAAACCCCCAGGGCCCTTCTGCACTGCAGGAAGACTAGGTCCCCAGAATTCTGGATCCCCAAGTGCCAGTCTTGGGTGACAACATCACATTTTTTTAAAATTAATTTATTTCTTATTTATTTATTTTTGGCTGCATTGGGTCTTCGTTGCTGCCCATGGGCTTTCTCTAGTTGCGGCGAGCAGGGGCTACTCTTCGTTGCAGTGCGTGGGGCTCTCACCGCGGTGGCCTCTCTCTCTGAGGAGCGCAGGCTCTAGGCACACGGGTCTCAGCAGTTGTGGCACGCGGGCTCAGCAGTTGTGGCTCACAGGCTCTAGGGCGCAGGCTCAGTAGTTGTGGTGCACGGGCTTTGTTGTTCTGCAGCATGTGGGATCTTCCCGGACCAGGGATCGAACCCGTGTCCCCCACATTGGCAGGCGGACCCCCAACCACTGCACCACCAGGGAAGTCCAACATCACATTTTGAAGTCTGGTTTTCAAACACTTTGCTTACCCCACATGGATCAGTCCTGGATTTGCAGCAGAATTAACTGTTGACGATTCTTCAGCAATTCTAAACCCTTTAAAATATCTGTTGTCCTAGCAATGTGTTCCAGTCCTTGAAGCCTCACCCAGTACAGGAGCCAGGGCATCAGTTCATCAGCAGAAGCCTGGAGGAAGGCTTCACTGCTTTGAATGCAACAAAAAGCACTGGAGAACCCTGGAAGAGGGTCGAGAACTCTTCATTAATTGACTTAGAAGAAATGTGTGACTTCATTTTCAACCTGACTTGTATTAAGATCCAGGAGACTACAATCATGATTGCTGTGGCTAACCGGATCAAACCTCAGTGGTACTGTCTGGAAACGCCCATTATTCCTGGAACCCACCAGCAGGGCATCCTCAACCAGAAAGAGGAAGCCCGACATGAGGCAGAGGCCCAAACCTTCATAATCACACCCTTAGCCAGGCTGTCAAATACTGAAGTAAAACAAAGCTTATTTTTATAGAGATTTTAAACACAGTCCCACCGTCAGTCAGTGAAATGATTTAGAATCCCTCTTCTTACTGCAAATAAATTGGACAGGATTGGGAAGTGGAGAGGAGAAGTAACGTTCACTGTGTGACACTCCATTGATGATTTATTTACTCTTCAGACCAACCATATCAACCCTACCAGATGCCATGAAGTGCACTTTCCATTCATTAGTATTTATTATTCTAATTTTCCAGGGAAGTTAAATAAAATGCCTACTTAGGAGTCATACCACTAAAACTCAAGGCAGGATTCAGATCCAACAGTTTTTAACCCACCTCCCACCCCCACCCCATGCTCTTTCCCTAAAATAAAGCTCATTTCATTCACCACGGTAAACAGCAGCCCATATGTCCCCCAGGTAGCCTGGAAAAGCATGGGTTATCTAAATCCCAAGCTGGCCTCTACTCTCTTTCCACTGTACTGTCTTGTTGCCCTAGAAGACAGGATGAGGGAACAGGGCAATGGGTCAAGCTCCCTACCCTCCAAGGGAAACACTTGTGCCCATCTCTACAATGGGTAAATGCCATCACAGCTGCCACCTTTGACAAATACAGTTTGTTAAGCCTGTTCTATTCAAATTATCCTACCACAATCTTTTGAGGGGAATTTGGCAACATCCCAACTGTAGAGGTACTTTATCTTTTTGTTTTTTTAATTATTTATGGCTGCATTGGGTCTTCACTGCTGCTAACGGGCTTTCTCTTGTTGCGGCAAGCGGGCTTCTCATTGCAGTGGCTTCTCTTGTTGTGGAACAGGGGCTCCAGGTGCGCGGGCTTCAGTAGTTGTGGCGCACAGGCTTAGTTGCTCTGTGCCACGTGGGATCTTCCCAGACCAGGGATCGAACCCGTGTCCCCTACGCTGGCAGGTGGATTCTTAACCACTGCATCACCAGGTAAGTCCCAAGGCACTTTACCTTTTGACTTATCTTTTATTCCTAGGGATTTACCCTGACAATACACCTCCCACAACGTGAAAATACACATGCATGAGGCTATTTATTGCAGCATTGTTCATAATTGCAACACACTGAAAACAAGCCAAATGCCTACACATCAGAGGACTGTTGAATAAACTATGGTACATCCACACAATGGAATACAACACAGCTGCAAAAAAGAATTGAGGAAGATCTCTATGAACTGATATGAAGTGACTTGCAGGACATTCTGTTAAGCAAAAACCGCAAAGTGCAAAAGAGTATCTATAGCATGCTACCTTTCATGTAAGAAAGAGGAGATAAAATATTCATGCATTTTCTCATTTGTGCAATGAGAAATACAGTACGAGAAACAAGAAACTAAGGAGATCGGTTATCTACAGGGGGTGGGTGGGAACAAGGTGGAAAGAAGAGGGAAATGGGAAATTGAGAGGAGGTTAAGGAGGAAGTAACACTTCTCTGAGCAAGCCTTTTTGAATTGTTTTGATTTTTAAAGTCTTGCTTATGTTTCTGACATATTCAAAAATAAAAAACTAAAATCAACCAGGATATGAGGGGAACCCAAAATGTAGTATAAAAAGAAACAAATGAATCTAACTGTACTACAAATGAATAATATAACAACACTGAAGGGGGTGGGGAAAGAAAGGGAGTAACTTTGGAAAATAGTTACTTTCCTGACTAGATACTAGAGTATACATCTTTAGCCTTACAGTAAGTTTTTTCCACAGCCGCATGGGTTAACAATTTGGAAACTACTGTACTTTATTCTGTATTCATTCTAAGGTTGAGTAAATAAGTAAACATATTGTGACTAACAGGAGCCAGGTTTCTCTCTGGTGCAGAAAAGACTTACAAATAATAAAAGGGGGGAAGACTAAAATAAGCCCCGTGCAGGTAGTTTAGAATCAGTCATATCAGTAGAAATTCAAAGATTTTTGATAGACAGATACATAGTCAGATAGAGGGAAGTGTGTGTGTATATATACTTTTTCTACCTCTGTGCTCTGAGAAGGTATAAAGCTCATGACACCCCAGTGTGAATGAGTATGTCTAGCCTCTAAGATCTTGGTTTCTAAGCACCATTCTCCACTAAAGGAAACAGAGCTCCTTAGAGAAATGACTGCTTCCAGGACTGGGCAGGGAAAGTACAAAACAAGCATAAACATCTTTTGATACCATAAATGAAAAAGTCCAAAAAAATATGATGTGGGACTATCTAAAGAACACAGCAATCAACCCGAAAGGTCTCCTAATGGCCAAATCTGGAACAATTTGAGCAACAAAATAAATGATGATAGTAATGGAATAAAACAAATATCCCTGAGTCTATACTGATATTAACAAGTAAATGAATAAATAAATACAGAAGGGAAGCTGTTTCTTACAGTAGAATTCCAATGCACAAATGCATATGGGATGACAGAAATAGAAAATTACCATTTGGCAAACATCATAGTAATGATCATCACAGGCAAGAATTATCAAGGGATTTCAAAGTATGATGAGAAGCAGGATATTTATGTGATCTGAAAGCACTTCCTGACAAGATGTTTACTAACTGCAAAGGGGGAAACAGTAACTTTTTAGTGGAGAAAGCTTACAGACAGCACTCTACCCAAGTGACCAAAGTTACCATCAGCAGCAATGAAACCTATCAGTATCACGCACCTCCTCACATGATTAACTGAGACGGACACAACCTTCCTGTGGTATTTTTTCAAAAATGCATAACTTAAATTCAGTCATGAGGAAGCATCAAATAAACCCATTTTGAGGGACAGTCTACAAAATAACTGGCCAGTGCTCTTCAGAAGTGTCAACGCTGTGAAAGAAAGAGACTGAGGAATGACCACAAACCAGAAGATACTAAGGAGACGTGACAACTAAAATGAAATGTGTGATCCTGAATTGGATGCCAAATTAGACGCTGGAATTGTAAAAAAGGCAACAGTGGGACAACTGACAAAATTTGAACAGGGCATCTTAGAAGAGTTAATAGTATCATAGCAATATTAACTTCCTCGTTTCTATGTCTGTACTACGGTTTGTCAGACGATAGTATCTGGGGAAGCTGGGTGAAGCACAGACACAAAGTCTGTGTAGCTATGTATTATTTTTGTAATTTGGGGAGTGGGGAGGAGGTCTGCAATTATTTCAGATAAAAAGTTAAAATATAAAAGTAAATGTAAAAAACAAAAATTTCCATCAAATTCTCGTTTCTTGGGAAGTTGCCTTTCTCCTATGCAACCACATAAGATGAGACAAGGAAGCAGACTGAATGAAAAATAAGCAGATCCGTGTACGAAGTCCACGTGCCAGTGTAAGAAAGTCACGTGATAAAAAAAAAAAAAAAAACCCAGTAGAGGGAATCCATTTATAAAGAGCTGAGGAATAGAATTCACTACTTTTGAGCTATATGTGGAAAAATATTTGTGTGTATGATAAACATAATGTCACGAATACACCTTCAAAGAAAAGAAAAGGAAAAAAAACTGTTGGCCTCCGCAGACTACTTTCTGCTTGAAAAATGCCCCACACTCAGAGGACTGTTTGAACCACAATCATGCAAACATATTACATGAAACAGCACAAAGAGGAAGGGAGCTGGGGGTGGGGGGGAGGGAATGGGATCAGGGAGGGGACGTTTCAAGAACACACGAGACGTCCAGTGTCTGGAAGTTTCTGAGTATTCCAGTTGCTGGCAACGACATTTCTAAATTGTGAAAAATAATGACATTAACACACCATGACTCACAGAGGAAACACTCTGTAATCAGTAATTTATTATTCTATTCCTCAGCTTTACTCACTGACTTTCACGAACTGAAGTGAAAAATCCTCACTTAGCGGAACCTGACTTGGCCTTTCTGATGGGGGGGGGAGGGGACACTTTATTTCCCAACATGCAATGTGTCACTGTTAGTTAATCAAGGTCCCTTCTAGAGCTACCACACAAATTCAGTGAGTCCACAGCTCTATGAGTAGGTACATTTTGTTCCACAGGCAGGCACTGCATCTAAAACGTGTTGGAGAGAGGCCGCTTGACTGTGCTGTCTATAACTAAGGCACGTAAAGCCAACGGCACAGCCCAGCTGTTAGAGTGATCCTTCCCCTGTAATGTATGGTTCTCCAATGTAACGTCTCTACAGCGACCTTAGAAATCAAAATAAAAGAGCCACCACCAAACACAAAGCCTAGAAGGATACTGCCAGCCAGGGCTCCACCCACTACATCAGCTATCAGACATCCAGCCTGCAGCATAGCTGTCAGACACGTGTTGAAGCCTTCTGGATCCCAATTCAGGCCTCCCTGTCTCCAGGTGGACTTTCTCTAGACCCCAGCCTCAGTCTGGTCCTCTTCCTCTATGTCTCCAAAGAACCCTGTGCTTCCACACTTGCTGGCACTTCAAACACTGAAGTATAATTGGCCATTTTCCTTCTCCCTCTCCCAGCGGGATTTGAGCTACCTGAAGGCAGGGTCCACGCACACCCTTCGGTACATCCCTAGCATCTGACACAAGGCTTGGCCCATACAGGCACCCGACGCATGCTGGCAGGCAGGTGGCACCTGTGTAAGGCACGCCTGTTGTGCATGCAGTCCAGCCACGCAGCACGTGGTTATTCATGTAACTTACTTCACGGACCCCTGCATGCCAGCCGTGTTCTAGCTGGTGAGAACACTGGGATGACAGAGATGGAGGAGGGGCCAGCCTCTGGAATTGAGAATCTAGTGGAGGAGACTGACTTTAAACACACAGCCATGCAAATAATTATGTAATTACAATTAGGAAAAACACAGTAAAAAAGCAAAAGTATAGCAGGGCTATAAGACCATGTAACTAGATAACCTGACCACATGAGGTATGAATTTTAAAAGCTTACCCAAGGCAACAATGGAGGTTGGGGAGGCTGGGGACAGGGGAGAGGGGAATAAACTCAGCAGACAGTCACAACTCCACTGTTTAGAATTCGAGGAAAAAACCTGGAGATGAGCCAACTGCCAGCCTCAATGGAATGGCTACACACGGCCTTACCCAGGCAACCGGAGGGAATGTAACTACTGAGCCATTTAAAAATGACAAGTATGTGAACTATGTTGATATGCGGGAAGATATTAATAGAGTTTATTATGGATCGGATTTTTTTCAACCATAAAGGTGCTTAGGTTCATTAACAAAAATTTTGGAACTCAGCCTCAACCAATCCTGTCAAGATAATCTCTACACTCTGGGGGCTGGCAGTACTGGTGGCCCTCAAGGTCTTGGGGCAGAATAGAAGCACCAGGAGGGCTGGGGAGGTCCTCCAGTGGAGCCGTCATTTTCCAGATGCAGACTCAGAGGCAGCTGGTCAGAGCGCCCACCTGGGAGAGCGCTTCACTTCACTCCCCTTCCATCCCACGTGCGGTGCTTTCAAGGGGCTCCTCAAATAAGGAAGGGAGGCTGGAGATCAGGCGAGTAACCACATCCTGCATCAGGAAGAAAAGGCTTTCTCCCAGGCGGATGTGGAAAGGCTTCTTGAAATACCCTGGAGCCTGCTCTTACTACAGAAAATGACAGCTGGCCAGTCCTCACAGCAAGTGGCTAGCTGAACCTGAATGGCCCCTACATTTTTTTAAAGGTAAGGGGTTCAATCCTTAGCTATTGAAAGCACAGAGTCTGGACGAGCAGCATCAGCAACACCCGGGAGCTTGTGTTTTTGTTTTGTTTTATAAATTTATTTATTTATTCATGGCTGTGTTGGGTCTTCGTTGATGTTCACGGGCCTTCTCTACTTGTGGCGAGCAGGGGCTTCTCACTGCAGTGGCTTCTCTTGTTGTGGAGCACGGGCTCTAGGCGCACAGGTTTCAGTAGTTGTGGCATGCGGGCTCAGTAGTTGTGGCACGCGGGCTTAGTTGCTCTGGGGCATGTGGGATCTTCCCGGACCAGGGATCGAACCCGTGTCCCCTGCATTGGCAGGCGGATTCTTAACCACTGAGCCACCAGGGAAGTCCCACCCAGGAGCTTGTTAGAAACACAGAAACTTGGTCCTACCCAGACCTACTGAAACATCATCTGCACTTTTTCTCTACTTTTTATTTATTTATTATTTTATTGGCTTACAGTTGCTTTACAATATTGTGTTAGTTTATACTGTATGGCAAAGTGAATCAGCTATACACATACATATATCCCCTCTTTTTTGGATTTCCTTCTCATTTAGGTCACCACAGAGCACTGAGTAGAGTTCCCTGTGCTATACAGTAGGTTCTCAGTAGTTATCTACTTTATACATAGTATCAATAGTGTATATATGTCAATCCCAATCTCCCAATTCATCCCACCGCCCTCCTTGGTATCCATATGCTTGTTCTCTACATCTGTGTCTCTATTTGTGCTTTATAAGTAAGATCATCTATACCAATTTTTTCAGATTCCACATATATGCGTTAATATACAATATTTGTTTTCTCTTTCTGACTTACTTCACTCTGTATGACAGTCTCTAGATCCATCCATGTCTCTACAAATGACCCAATTTTGTTCCTTTTTATGGCTCAGTAATATTCCATTGTATATATGTACCACATCTTCTTTATCCATTCGTCTGTCAATGGGCATTTAGGTTGCTTCCATGTCCTGGCTATAGCAAATAGTGCTGCAATAAACACTGGGGTGCATTCTGGGTATATGCCTGGTGGTGGGATTGCTGGGCCATATGGTAGTTCTATTTTTCGTTTTTTTTTTTTTTTTTGCAGTACGTGGGCCTCTCACTGCTATGGCCGCTCCTGTTGCGGAGCACAGGCTCCGGATGTGCAGGCTCAACAGCCATGGCTCACGGGCCCAGCCACTCCGCGGCATGTGGGACCCTCCCAGACCGGGGCACGAACCCGTGTCCCCCTGCATCGGCAGGCGGACTCTCAACCACTGCGCCACCAGGGAAGCCCTATTTTTAGTTTTTTAAGGAATCTCCTTACCATCCTCCACAGTGGCTGTATCAATTTACATTCCCACCAACAATGCATGAGGGTTCCCTTTTCTCCACACTCTCTCTAGCATTTATCGTTTGTAGATTTTTTGATGATGGCCATTTTTACTGGTGTGAGGTGAATACCTCATTGTAGTTTTGATTTGCATTTCTGTAATAATTAGTGATGTTGAGCAGCGTTTCATGTGTTTCTTGGCCATCTGTATGTCTTCTTTGGAGAAATGTCTATTTAGGTCTTCTGCCCGTTTTTGGATTGGGTTGTTTGTTGTTTTGATATTGAGCTACATGATCTGTTTGTATATTTTGGAGATGAATCCTTTGTCAGTTGCTTCATTTGCAAATATTTTCCCTCATTCTGAGGGTTGTCTTTTCATCTTGTTTATGGTTTCCTTTGCTGTGCAAAAGCTTTTAAGTTTCATCAGGTCCCATTTGTTTATTTCTGTTTTTATTCTCATTACTTTAGGAAGTGGGTCAAAAAAGATCTTGCTGCAGTTTATGTCAAAGAGTGTTCGGCCCGTGTTTTCCTCTAAGAGTTTTATAAGTGTCTGGCCTTACATTTAGGGCTTTAATCCATTCTGAGTTTATTTTTGAGTATGGTGTTAGGGAGTGTTCTAATTTCATTCTTTTACATGTAGCTGTAAAAGAATGAAATCAGGACAGTTTTCAATAAGTGGTGCAGTTTTCGCAGCACCACTTATTGAAGAGGGTATCTTTGCTCCATTGTATAATCTGGCCTCCTTTGTCATAGATTAGGTGACCATGGGTGCATGGGTTTATCTCTGGGCTCTCTATCCTGTTCCATTGATCTGTATTTCTGTTTTTGTGCCAGTAGCATACTGTCTTGATTACTGCAGCTTTGTAGTAGAGTCTGAAGTCAGGGAGCCTGATTCCTCCAGCTCCATTTTTGTTTCTCAAATTGCTTTTGCTATTCGAGGTCTTTTGTGTTTCCATACACATTGTAAAATTTTTTGTTCTAGTTCTGTGAAAACTGCCATTGGTAATTTGATAGGGATTGCACTGAATCTGTAGATTGCTTTGGGTAGTGTAGTCATTTTCACAATACTGATTCTTCCAATCCAAGAACATGGTATATCTCTCCTTCTGTTTGTGTCATCTTTGATTTCTTTCAACAGTATCTGATAGTTTTCTGCCTATGGGTCTTCTGCCTCCTTAGGTAGATTTATTCCTAGGTATTTTATTCTTTTTGTTGCAATAGTAAATGGAATTGTTTCCTTAATTTCTCTTTCTGATCTTTCGTTGTTAGTGTATAGGAATGCAAGAGATTTCTTTGTATTAATTTTATATCCTGCGACTTTACTAAAGAGCCCCAGAATAGTCACATGCACGTTAAGGTCTGAGAAGCACTGATTCAGTCCTAGAGCGCAGGAGGATTCATTTACTCATTCCTCAAACATTCACTGACTTCTCTGCTAAATCCTGGGCAGATCCAAAGATCTGACTAGGCACCCACAAGGTCCAGCAGGAGAGAGAACCAGGTGAGCGGGTGATGCAGCTGCCCTTCTGCAGCCCCAGGGAGAGGAAATCCATGGCTGAACCACTTAAGATCTTTTGAGAAAGAAGCCAGAGAGTCCAAGGTTGGAGATGGATCAATAAAAGTCTTTAGAAAACTTATACATTAAATACAATGAAAGAGCACCCTTGATAAAAAACCATCAAGGGCCTTTTACACAACTTCCATCAGTAAGGTGCTGTACTGTTGCTTTACACTTTGCATCCTCTGCTGGCTAGAAACTTTCACATTCTCTCTTGCCCACAGTTTCTGTGAGATGCTAGTAGATTAACTTTGTTGTGTTGCAGATAACAACACAGCCTGAACACAGCCTGTTGTGTTGCAGATAACAACACAGCCTGAACAGCCTGCATCAGCACTGACTGTGTTCAGCATGACTTGGAGTTCAAGGTGAACAGAGTCGTCCAAGGTGAGCCCAGACACACTCAGGCCAGGCTGCAAAGGCTCCGGGCCTCACCCCGAGCCCACAGAGAGGTCAGATCAGGATCAGAACTGGGTTTTTAAGAGAAAACTCAGATCCCCGAGTCGGGGAGAAGCTGGAGGAGAGAGCCTGGAGGCAAGAATGCGGAGTGGATGAGAGTGAGGGCCTGAGCCAAGGCAGGGACAGGACGGAGTTCAGAGAGTGAGGCTAGAAGGTTTCAGGCAGTGGATGCCAGGCAAGGTCTCTAAGCCCAGGTGAGTGGGCAGCGGGAGGGAGCTGGCCGGGCCTCAGGGTTGGGGGTGAATGGTGAATACGCTGAGTCTGAGGGGCTGCGTGACATCCCATGAACTGACAGAGGTGCAGGTCAGAGGGGAGGAGCTGGGGTTTGTTCAGAAAGGCTACTGAAGCCACAGCTGGAGGAGAGCGGACAGAGTGAGACCAGAGGAAAGGGCCAAAGGGGGGTGTCATACCAGGAGCTAGAAAAGGACTCAGAGATGCTGCCAGAAAGAGGGAGAAAGCAGGGCAGCCTGTTGTCAGCGGAGCCAGTGAGAGAGGACAATTTAAAAATCACAAATGGCAGATAGCCTCCAGTGCTTGGGAGAAGGGGAGGACCGAAGATAAAAGGTCCTTGCAAATGCAAGGACCAAATCACTGGTGACCTGGAAACACATTCCCTGGCTGATGGCAGCAGTGAGGAAATGCAGACAGAGGGCTGGGAGGCTGGCGTGTCCTCAGAGCTGAGGCGACAGCAGTTGCTGACAACACCTGCCATGCTGGTCTGCTTGATAAACCTAAGATAAATAATATTTCCGGATAACGCCTTCTACTGTCAAATTTTCTTTGTGGAGCTACTTAAGGTCTTCACCAAGGGTCCCCACAGCCCTGTGGTGGAAGCTGCTTGTAACAGGCCCTCCAAGCCACCTCTGCAGAGGTGGGAGGCAGAGGGCAGCCCAGGGGAGATGCCACCGAAAATAAATGCTCCCAAGGAGAAACCAAACATTAACTTCAGTGCTTCTCAAACTACCCAGCTTGAAGGAGTAGTTTGTCAGGTTGCAATTTCCAATCCATTGTTGACCAATGCCTTGGTAAATTACAACAAAAATGAACGACTAGTAAAGGACATAAAACAGGACATACAAATACATGCCAAATACTTTATCATTACACTCAATACACAAAATTCTCTCTTAATATAATCTAAAAAACATAACTCAGAAAAAGAGAAGAGTTACACAATATAGCATATAAAAGAAAGCATACAGGCAATTAATATAGAAAGTTACAATCCCTCTCACAACTTTGTTGTAGTGCAAACAAAAAGTTGCAAGTTGAATTGATTTGCCACACTAAAACCTACTACACACACTGAATAAAAGCTATGTGTTATCTGTATTCAAAGTCTTTAAGTGGGAAAAACTACTCTAGTTTTTGCTTGTTAACTTATCTATTCTAGGACAGATCTACCAGGCCACTCTCAGGGAATAATGTATAGCTAAGTTGTTTCTCTATTCTGTTTTTTTTTTTTTTTTTTGCGTTACACGGGCCTCTCGTTTGTGGCCTCTCCCGTTGCGGAGCACAGGCTCCGGACGCGCAGGCTCAGCGGCCATGGCTCACGGGCCCAGCCGCTCTGCGGCATGTGGGATCTTCCCGGACCGGGTCACGAACCCATGTCCCCTGCATCGGCAGGCAGACTCTCAACCACTGCGCCACCAGGGAAGCCCTCTATTCTGTTTTAATAACACTCATCATAGAAACCAGTCGTGCAGAGGTATGTTGATGGAAATGGGGGAAGAGATTTTAGCATGCTTTTGACAAGCTCAGAACATTAATTTTTAACTTTTATCCAAAATGAAAGCAAATGATGCCGTATTTTCAAAATGCATCTTCAGTCCTTCAGTAGTTGCCAATTCCCCAACCTATTCTGTGCAGTTACTGTTAAAATTAAATTATCTTTCGATGAAATAAGTAGAAATGAGATCCATAAATTTCCCAAGCTTGGCTTCTTCTTGATAGAAAATAAAATTCAAAATGCTCTATAAAATCATAAAGTATTCAGTGATAATGTTTTCTAGGGGTTCAATGTGAAGATCATTACCCCCTTCACTGATAGCTGTAGCTAAATCATGGAATGTAACATAGTAATCTGCAAACTCTGTTCTTCCAAACTTCTAACTTTTGTTTTTGTCCTTTGATTTTATCTGCCATTTAAAAATATGTTGCATTCCTCTGTTGCATGGAAGTTTTAATACCTAAGATGTCAAACAACTAAGCAAGTCTGGCTAACTCATATCTTTAAAGAATTGAGAACAAGCTGGTTTCCTGTCTTCAAGAAATATGACAGCTTATTTTACAGTTCATTTTCCATAGACAACCACGATACCTCAGGATGCAACAACAGTTTGTAATAATTAGCATCCATATTATGCCATATAAGGGAGGATAATCTTTAATGCCTTTGCCTTTATATAATTTACAATTTTTACATCATCACTAAGCACACTGTTTAGTTCAGATGACATTTTTCTGAACCACAACTTCTTTAATGGAGGAAGGAGTGGAGTGGTTTACACTGATGCAAGCTCCTTAATCCATGTGGCTGCTCTAGAATATTCTCCCGTGCTGTCAGAACACACTCCCTTACGCAAAACTCAAATTTCAAACTAAACTTGTTGACAGTGTAATTTTTCATAGTTTTATACAGTAGTTCAGAGTTAGTTGTGTTTATCAGCAATGAAGCTGAAAAGAATTCTTCCTATATCAACATCATATTCAAATTACACATTTACTAGAATTGCCAATTAGTAAATCTGTGCATTCTTTAAACTATAATGAAAAATTCTCTACTACTTGTTCTGTGCCTTGGCTTTCTATATCAATAGCCAGTTTCTGAATACATCATTAGAAAGTGGTACTTGAGCCATCTTCTTGGCCATAGATTTACCGAACATTTCCACATCAGCATTTTTGATGCAGTCCTTCACCACTGTCTGGATAAATGTATATTGTCTTTTTATTCCTAGTAAATCAAATTGTTATTTAATAAGAAGGTGACAGAATACTCATGTTGATATATGAAACAGTGAACACTTGCATCTGTCAGCTCTTTTAATTGAATACTTTCTTTCAAAGAATTCTTTTTGTTTTTCACTGTATTTCTTTAGTTTATCTGTAAATGCTTTTTAAGAATTGATGGTCTTATCTCTTCATCAGCCAGTACTTCCTCAGAAAATAGCACACTGTGTTTAGCAGTTTATTTGGCTACTTATGGTTGCAAAACTGAACTGAATGTATGAAGGTTCATACAGTTAACTAAAACTAATATCAAATCTTTTGCTTTGAAGTGACTTCCATTGTCACCTTTTAGTTTACTACTACTGTGCATTGAGAAAAGGAGTCTTTTCTTTCTTTTTTTTTTTTTAAGGAGTCTTTTCTTGACAAAAAGAAAAAATGTCCAGTGACATCTGCTTTGCCAGTATTAAATTAAGGTTAAGAATCATTAATATACATTTACTGACAAATAACATTTAGCTAATAATATTAAGCTATAAAGAAAGTGAACACGTGAAGAACTCATTACTCAAGAAAGACAAACAATCCAATAAAAAAGAATGGGCAAAGGCTTTGGACAGATACTTCACAAAGAAGATATTTGGATGGCCAATAAGCACATGAAATGATGTTCAACACAATTTGTCATCAGAGAAAAACAAATCAAATCCCAAATGAGATACAATGACAAGCCTATTAGAATGGCTAATACTTAAAAGACTGGAATACCAAGTGTTGGCAAGGATATGGAGCAACTGGAACTCTCAAGCACTGCTGGTATTAATGTAAAATAGCATAATCATTTTGGAAAAATCTTTGTCAGTTTTCCATTAAGTTAAACGTACACTTACCATATTACTCATCAATTCCACTTCTAGATATTTACACAAGCAAAATGAAAAATATATAAAGCTTGTACATGTATGTTTACAGCAGCTCTATTCATAATGACCAATATTGGAAACAACCCAAGTGTCAATCAATATTTGACACTGATAAATAGATAAACAAACTGTGGTACGTCCATACAATGGAATAGTCATCAGCAATAAAATGTAATATACTATCAATAACACACAACAACATGAATGGATCTTAAAATCATTATGGTGAATAAAAGAAGCCAGACAAAGAAAGTACATAGTGAATAAGTAAGTCCATTTTTGTGAAGCTCTAGAAAAGACAAACTTAATCCATAGTGACAAAAAGCATATCAGTGATTACCAGTGGCTTGAAGGTAAAGGGTGAAAAGGGGACAAAGCATAGAATGACTGAGAAGGGGCACCATAAAGCTTTTTAGGAACACAGCCATGTTCTATACCTTGACTGTGCTAGTGGTCATTACATGGATGTATACATTTGTCAAAACTTATCAAATTGTCACTTAAATGGGTGCATTTTTCTGAAATGTAAGGCATAACTAATAAAGTTGATTAAAAACAAAATCACACCTTACAACATAGTTCTAAAACACATGACTGACACACCACCTATGCCATACGTAACTCACCACGTGAGTCCAACAACACCCAACCTGTTCTATACTCTGGTCAACATGGTTTGTCTACTGATCACTCGCTTGGATACTCTAACAATGTTAAATTATTATAAATGTTTCTAAATGCTTACTCTTAGGTCCTGTATTTAACTCACCGTGAACTGATAACAAACAAACAGTTCACAAACTAGCCGTAAGCTATAGATGACACTTTGAGTGGCCTTGTGCTAAATCACATGCCTAGAATATTCTAGATTCAGTAAAATTCCAACCTACTTTAAGGCTGAGCAAATTTCCTAACCTCTTCATTTATGCTAAAAGTAGTACTGGAGCTCATTCCCATACAGGGAGTTTGGTGAAATTCATAATAAAGTACTAATGACTGAACTTGAGGAGGAAAGGAACGTGAGGAAAAACTGGTTACTAATCCTGTGCAGTTCTCTGAGCCTTAAGTGAATAAATGCTTAGAGGAGTGTAACGGACAGAATTCTGAGATGGCGCCAAGATTCCCTTTCCTGGTACACAAAGTCTGTATAATCCCCCTCCCTTGAATGTGGGTGAGACCAGTCAATAGGATAGGCTATCACTGCCATGATTAGATACGCTATATGACAAAGATGGCAGAATTTTGCAGATATTATTAAAGTCCCATATCAATTTGAGTTCATCAAAGGGGAGATTTCCTAGGGAGGCCTGACCTAATCAGGCGAGCCTTTTAATAAAGGGTCTAGAGGTAAGAGGTAAGTAGCTGCAGAGGAGCTTTTCTGTTGACCTTGAATTAGCAACTGCCATGCTGAAGAGAGGACCACGTGAAAGGGAAGGGCAGGCAGCCTGTAGAAGCTGAGGACCTCAGTCCTACAGCCTCAAGGACTTAAATCCTGACAACAACCAGTGAGCTTAGAAGAAGAACCTAAGACTCAGATAAGAACACAGCCCCGCTGACACTTTTATTTCAGCCTCGTGAGACCCTGAGCAGAGGACCCATGTAAGCAAAGCTGGGATCTATGTAAACTGTGGAAAAATAAGTTGTTGATTTAAGTGTTAAAAATAAGTTGTTAAAAAAAAGTGTTGTTTTAAGGCCTAAGTCTGTGATAATTTACTGTGCAGTGATAGAAAACTAATAAAGGCAGAATCCAAAAATAGAGTTTATTTGTACATACAGCCAACTTTTGACAAGGTTCCACCCCAATGACGTGCAAGTATATGGAGATATTGTTCTGAAAGGAAAGCAGATGTGACCCGGAAAAATTTTCCTCCATAGATAGAAGAGCCCCTTTGGAGGGAGGCTACATGGAAACAGGGTGAGAGGAGTCTCTGGAACAGACCAGATCTGGTTTCAAATTCAGCCTCTACTCCTTATTGACCCTATGACCTGTGGGAAATAATGTAATTTTTCTACACCTCATTTCTAGCATCTGAAAGACAGAAAAGTTAAACACCTACTAAATCAGTTAAGTTTCTGTGACTGCAAGCAAGAAAGTAACTGGCTTAAAAAAGAAAGAAAGAAAGAAAAATGCATTAATAGTATAAGAGCAGCTCTCAGAATCCAAAGAAAAGCTAATGGATGGGCCTTGGGAAGGGCTGGAAGCAGAACAGCCCTGGGGATGTGGGTAACAAATTATAAACAGTCTTTTCAGGGGCCGCTGCTGTTGCACTGAATCAGCTCCATCCTTGCGTCGCTCCCCTCAAGATCAGGATTCCAAGGAGGGAGATGCCCAGCGGGGACCCAGAGCCAGGGAAGTCTGGTGTAACTTGATTCACAGGCAAGCCTCCACCAGGACCACCCCACAACAGCACGCCCTGGGAGAAGGGTGGTCCCCCAAAGGGGAAGCAAGTGCTGCTACCAGAGAAGGTGGGAAAAGAACTGGACAGGTGGAAACAGCAGACAGCCCCCACACCTCCTCATGGAATGGAATGCATGAAAACAAGACTTTACACATGGCAAGTGCTCAAAATAGCAGCAATGACTAGTCTCACCCAATTTGTCAATGTCTCATAAAATATATTTGGAAACACAATCCAACTACACATTAAAGCTATAGGTTGCTAGACAATACTTGCATTAGCTTCTATAATTTGCAGGTTATCTTTTGGGCCCCGGTTTCTGTGTTCTTCCAAAATTCCCAATATATATTCTAAATGAAATATGCAGCGCTGTACCATTTCAGTAGATTTATATCATCCATCTTCTAATACGCAAGTTTTTCTTCAATTTTATTAATCCAGTGATTAACTTGTCCACTGAGTATTTAAATTAATTTCTTTGGTTTTGATTTAAGTCTGCCTTTTCTTTTTTCATAACATCTTTTTATTCTTATGCTTTAAATACGTTCTTTCATGTTTCCAATAGTTTGAAACATACTTATTTAATATTCTCCATCCAGCAGTCTCTTATATAACTTTATAGCAGTCTAACTCCACTGCTGGCCATGTGTACTAAGCTTCGGGTGTGGTAGATGGTTCCCTCGGGGGGTCTTTAATTTTGGATTGTGAGCCCATCTTCAGAAACACTTGATATGTGGGAATTCTGTGCAGCCTGAGTATACTGTGTCCCTCAAGAAAAGCATCACCACCTTGGGACCCCTCTTATGCTAATTAATCAGAGTGAGGATTCTTACACAAGTAATATCATTCAAACCCCAAGCCCAAGTAAGAGTACACCTGAGATTACAAATCCCACCACACCCAGCCCCAAGCCAGAGGGGGTAAACTTCCTGCTCATCTCCCCAGTCTGGTGGGTGTATTTTCTGTGGTCTATTCTTTCACCAAGAATATGGTCCTGAGCAGCCTGGCTTTAAACAGGAATCCCCACCCTCCTCGGACCTAAGGTCTCATCATCTACCTCCACAGACCCCTAAGTGCCCTGCGGTCACCAAGACTGGCCCACTTTCCCGAGGCTGCTCTAGCATCAGCTCACACAGTTCTCACTCATGAAAAGGTTTTTGGACACTGGATTTCCTATGATTTCTTGGCATCTCTGCCAAGCATTTAAAACATCAATGTTTTACAGCCAGCAGTACCAAGCGTTCTGTAAGAGCAGGGTTTTCAAGATATTTCATCTACCATACTTCCAGGAACAGAAGTCCCAGGGTATACAGTCACTAAGTATGAGATATCCTAAACCAAGCACTTTTTTCCCTTACACTAGCTATGCAAGAAAAATAAATTCCCTTTAGTCTAGCCTCTCACCCATAAAAGATGTGACCTACTAGCTGCTGGAACAAGTCAAACGAACACACTTTTTTTAAAAAGATGTTGAAAATGCAGATAATTAGAAGAAGAAACAACACCAATCTCACTACTATTAGACATATATAGTTTGTTTACAGTATTTATTATTAGAATTCATTCTTATAAATAAAGCTCTATGTCTATGTTTTGTATTTCATAAGACTTCCTAAGGACTGATTCCTAGAGATTAAATTACGGGGACAAAGAGAATAAATCTGTAAAGGTCTTTCCTAATAATAACAAAAGTAATAGCTAAATACATGTTGCTTAATTGCTTTCCTAAAGGACTGTACTGCAAGAGCAGTTTAAGAACATCCACTTCACAGTGTCCTATTAAGTTTGGGTTATATGAGTGATTTCATTCAAGAGTCAATGTGTAAGCCTAAGACATTAAGACGTTTGAACAATTAATGGGAACAAAAAACAGAAAGATAAGGCTTTAATCTAAACTGCAAAGGCAGAGAATCATAGTACCAAAAAGAAAAGCCATTCCCTCCAAAAAATACAGTCTAAACATATGATAAAGAACACTCAGCAAAAGTCAAGACACAGCCGTTATTACATAGGAGTTAAGCATTTGCTTTTCAAAAGCAACAAGAAGGTGCCATTTATTGCCCTCTGCGGTTGACCACGACCCACGAGTGAAAGTACCGTCTTGGTCGGTCCCACCTGTCTGCCTCCCTCCCTTCCACGTGTGACCCCGACTTGCCCAGAAAAGGACCAGTAGGGCAGGGCACACAGCACACACTCAAAGGTCTCCCGAGATGACAACTTCCCAGGCTGTAATCAGAGGACTAATTCCAGGGACCCACCGTTCCTTCCCTCATCTAAAGAAGATGAAGCTGGAGGAGGCAGCCCTACCCCCTTTTCTAGGAAAAGATGTTTAACGTAAATCTTAAACTGGTGATTTTGTTTTCAACCTCCCCATCCACTGAAGTTAAGGAAACAGAAAGATACAGCACACCGATTTCAAAACAGCAACCACCAAAATTGACAGTCCAATTTAAAATTTAAAAAATAGAGAAAGAAAAGAAAGTCTTTAAACTAGCAACCAGCTGGCGCTCTGTAGACTCTTTGTATAGTGGATTTTAAATTACAAATTAGAGTAAAACAACAGGAGCAAAAATAAAGAGTAATCAGGGTCTCTTTCCGAAGAAAATCTCCAGGACAACCATGGTCCTGACGGGCTTCGGCCGCCCATGCCAGCTGTAATTGCTCTGAAAATCACAGCTCCCCGAGAGGCAGAGCTTTCTTGGTAAAACAAAGCTATGATTACTGGAAAGCAGAAATGCTCAAAAAGGATCACCAAAGGAAAAAAATATTTTTTTCAATCTTCAGATTTACCATATGGAGTCAACCTCTAGTGACTAAAGGCAAAATGCATTTTGGGGACACGTTCCCCATGCCACACATTTCCTAGGCACCCCCTGCAGTCACCACATGTTTTTCAAATAACAAGTTTATTTTATTATCACAGTTACATTCAACAAAACTCACTCTCTGCAAAACGGTCCTCGTTTCTCTTGCTTCTCTGGAAACTTCCTTGAGCCTTCCCACTTAAAGGACAGTCCTATCACAGTTTCCTTTTATAGTATTACACAATCCAAATTATAATGATAAACTCATCTCTAAACCATATGTTAGTGACTCTGAAATTAAAACAAAATGTAGATTGCCCAGTACTGCAGAATCTAAGATTTGGAAGGGACCTCAGAGGGCACCAAATTCTACTCTCCACCCACTAAAGACGCACCCTAACTCAGCCTTTAGGCTTGTTCAAACCTGTGCCCGGTCTGTCCACCAGTAACCTCTACCCACAGAGGTAGTGCTACCCCAGGGAGCCACCCAGAACAGGCCCGCTCCTTCTCTAAGACAGTCATGAAAATTAGGAAGAGGCTCTTCACAACCCTGCCAGGTTTCTACACCAGGCCTCCCTAAGCCCTCTGGCTGCCCCAAATTCTCCTGCGTGCTGTTCAGGACACCCTTCAAAGAGTCATGGGCCCTCCTAAGATACTGCTCACAGAGCATTGCAGCCAAAGCCTTTATATCCCTTTGAAAGAATGTAAAGCTTTACAGGCCATCTCATCCATATAGCTTTATTTTCTGTAAATGTAGTCGAGTAAAACATACAGGTCATCTTTTATAAAAATGCTGCTTTTCCAGTATCTTTCTATACTCATGTAATAAAATTTTACCCAAGAGGGAGGACATTTATTTCAATTATGTTTCCTCATTTTAGTTGGTTTCAACCTATTAACATCTCAACTTTGTCATATAACATTAGGTATTCCTATCAGCTTTCTATCACTTTCAATTGTTTTGAGGAAGTCCTCCCAGATATAGGACACTGATCTTCTTTTTTTTAGGTGAAGACATGACAGCATTATGACATCCAGTGAGTTTGCCTGTCCCTTTCTGATGACTCAAAGCAAAAATAAAAACAAAAAACATCAACCAGATTGTTTTTAAATAAATGGTGAGTTCATCTTACTAACACCTAGCCCACAAGGATATTATAAGAATCCCTATCGAGTGTATTCCTAAAGTAAGATCCACCAGCCCAATGTCACCTCCATTCACTCTTAGCTAACCCATGACATTGGTTCCTTGTAATTCTGCAGTCATTTAGAAATTCTAACAAAATGCTTATCAACTTGCCCCACATTTTCACTTCTGATTTAATGAAAAAAATAAAGCTACTGATTATCAACCATGTACTGGGTGGAATAGACTTCACTAGAGATTACTGTCAAGCTTATGATTAAAATAAACTTGCTTAATTTCCATTTTTAAAAACTGGCTCATTTGACCAACCCTACTCTTCTGGCAAATGGAGATCATGCACAATGAAATAACGTGTAGTTTAGATCAACACCAATGAGCTGTCAAAGTGCCGTATCTTTGTTCTCTTTCAAATCAAGATCCTTCAATAGTAAAAAGGGACGAAAGCTTCTCCTGTGTCCTAAGGCCTTTCACCTTCACACCCAGAATCTCAAGGTCTCTGGACCCTGAGGTTTAGGGCCTACACAAGGCAACAGCACCCATTGGCATCAGCGAGCTCTTTGGTAGCTCTGAGGTCTGGTCAGGCTCTGCTCCATCATGAGAACAAGCCCCAGAGGAAGATACACAGGTCTGCCAGCAGGTCAGCTCTTCAGATGGCTGCTTCTCTACTTTTCTTGCTGCTAAGCAACAAGGTTCCTCTCCAGTGCTGGCAATGGCATGCTACCTTCTGGATGCTCCAGGGAACAGGGGAGGCCTCTCCCCTAAGAAGCCCCTCATTTCCTCCTGCAGCTCCGCCCTCAGTTCTATTGTGCATGCCCCCCTTCTTGCCCTGCATGGCGTTTGTCTCCTGTCAGAGCCTCAGACTCCTTTTCACGTTGACTCCTGATTATTTCTCCAATCCTAAGAATTCCTTAATCTGTGTTAACAGGCAAAAAGCAGAGAGACATTCTTGAAAGCCATTCTCCTTCCCCATAGCAAAGGAAGGAGCTTCATCTGTAACAGATGTAACTGATGCTGCTTTCAAAGGACAAAGGCAATAAATATGGAGGCCCCTCTGCAGTATTTCGGTTGCTTGTAAGAAGTGCAACCTGTGTGGCCCCTGCTGGGACCTGCCGTACAAAACTGGGTATTTTCTTCACCCATTTTGGCTGGGGCTCTGAATCTCATTAGGTATACATCTATCTAGTTCTTCAGCTCCTATTTCCTCCTGGAGTTTGCTAATTTTTTCAGATGGGTAGCAATTAGTACTTTGCAAGGTGTCACTCCCACCCACCTCCTCTAAACAGAAACAACAGGTGCACACAACACCCTGAAAAGCCTACGCCTCACAGCACTGCTTCTCACAGCAGAATAAGCTACCTACGTGACACTCCAGCCACTGCTTGCCATGCTACTTCGTCAGAGTTCCTGGTGGCAGGGGCTTCTGGGAAAAACAATCTCTAATTTCTAATTGGACCTCAAAACCCTTCATGAGGTGCCACTTCCTAGGCCAAACCTTCATGCAGCAGCATGGCATGTCTCTCTCTTTATTCCAAGCAACGTTGGCACTTGGCCCCTTAATTAATTTAACATTCTCATCTCAACTGACTCCTGCTGAAACATATTTTAAATTTCACTAGACAAGCTTGGGATGCCTACTCAGACCACACCATCTTTTGATGATGTAGTCTCACTATCTTGCTTGAAAATGTTGACACCTGGTGACCCCATCTATCCGGCCACAGCTGACAGGACCCGGGAAGAACACCTGACCTAAGGGAACCAGTCATGTTCCTCCTCCTAAAAATTGATTCGGAAAGTCAGAAAGTGTGAAAATTTCTTATTGAAAGCCAGAAAGTGTAGTATGGTTCCTTGAGTGGCCATTCTGATGCCATGTTCAAAGAGCAAACAGGTCCAGTCGACAGAGAAAACTAGGGTGGGGCACTGGCCCCAGGAGAAGAAGGGACGAGAGACCATCTGACAAGACAGGCAGACAGACCTGTTGGCGAGGATGTCCCATTGCCATACCCTCTCCCATGATGCCCTGCTCCTTCTGCCCTTCTGTTCCATGAGACACCCCTGCACCCTCACAGCAAACCCCCTCTACGGAAGCAGCCCTGAGTGGGGCTCTGTTCCCCACAAGTGTGAACCAAGAACGGAAGAAGGGCGTTTTCAACTTGCCAGGACAAAGAAAGAGAGTGATGGATTCAACAAAAATTTCCTTCGTGCTTACTACACAGACATGCTTACCACTTTACACATGCTGAGGGGCGGGGGGAAAGGATACATGTGACCCCTGCCCCCTAAATATTTATCATCTGGTTGGGCAATCAACAGTAACCCAAGACAGAATTAATGAAAAATAAAGTCATGACATATACCTTAGAAATGAATTTCAGAATAAATGACAACCACAGTTATGGATGCTCCCTGAAGAGGCTTGTTAAGAGGGTCCAGAGCAGGTGAGCGGGGAGTTGCTCACAGGTTGAGAGCTCATCTGGGACCAAGAAGGATGACTAGGTTTTGGAGAGGCAGGAAAGCATATGTGCAAAATTGAACACTTCCTAATTGTGATCCACTGGAAGATACATATCTGTAACATCTCTTGTTCAACACCTATTTTGCATCCTAATATCCGAAAACGATTACTTTTCAGAAACAATGAAAAAAATCAGTAATTACATTCATTGTGGATAAACAGTTCATCCAGTGACTGTGGCTGCAACACTTTCTAATTTAGAATAACTTATTAACCATGTATCGTATTTTTATGGGATAATTCAAACATTTTACACATTCATTCATCCATCCATCCACCTACCCGTTGCACAAACACTTGACTGAGTGTACCAGACTCTGGGCCAGGCACCAGGAGCGTGAATGTGGAGAAAGGATAGCCTCAATCCATGACAATCCTTGAACTATGTGGACAGTCTGCCAGCGGTCGCGAACCAGCGTACTGAATGCATGAGAGTAAGATCGGCAAAGATCTGGGTAACAGAAAATGAGACAACTAAATTTTGTCTGAGGGATTTTGAGAAGTCTTCCCCAAGGTAATGAGACTGAACTAGATTTTGCAAGAAAGAAAGGGGTGGTGCCTCTGGGAAGAGAGAAGAGCATTAACTGCATTATTATATGAAAACACAAGGGGTATTCAGCGTTGGAGAGAGAAGCGCTTGTGTGAGCTGCCTGTGGAGGTGGCAGGAGACTGACCACAACAGCAGACATGCCAAGAATCATACTCTGCAGACAACAGGAACCAGGAAGGATTATTTTTTGGTGGAACAGAGACAGGATCAGATCTGGTTTTGAGGAGAATCCCTCTGCTGGCGATGTGATCGTTCTTGTCTCACAGTTATATTTTAAATCATGTAAATTGTGGCAACTTGGTAATTGGTTTTTTTTCTAAGTAGACGATCTCCATGATTCTAAGTACACATGTATTTTTATTAAGCTTTGTAGGAACTTAAATATTTCGGTCTCAAATCTCCTCCCACATTTTTTCTAGAAGCACACCTCAGCGTGTGCCTTATTTATAATGGGAAAAGCAAAGACTGTGAAGACAGATCTGATTTCAGATCCTAACTGTGCTACTTCCTCGCTGTGTATCCTCATTCTAAAAATAATTGCCACCATTGGTTGGCGGGTGAGGACTAAACAAAGCCACTTACTGACTGTGTGACTTTGTGCACATTCTTTGAGTTTTATGGAAAAGGGAGGTAATATGAGAACCAACCTCAGGGGTACTGTAAAGGTTAAAGGAGACAGAAGGAGTAAAAGCACTTACCACAAAGCCCAGATGCAAAATCATTAGTTACCAGTACAATGTATAAAAAGCTTTTGGTCCAGCACTTAGAATGAAGTTAAGAATTGAATAAATTCTTAAGGAAGGTAGTTCCTTCCTTCACGCAGTGTCTGTGCTTTCTGCTTCTTTGGGTGTGTGGTCTCCTTTCGATGTAGAAGGCACCTTCCAAAGCGCCTAGTCGATGGCTGAGAAGCCCGCTACATGAAGCAGTCGAGCACCTGCTCCACCGCAATTCCTCATGCTCTCCTCACCCGGGTACCAACCACACTGTCCTTTCTTACTTACATCTCCATCACCCCCTCCTGGAGGGCAGGACACAAGTTTTCTTAACTGGAATCACCAGAAACTAGTGTAATGCTCTCAGTGCACGGAAGCATGGGCTTTGGCTCCAAAACCTGAGGTCCGCCACTCACCAGCTGCACAACTGTCACGAAGTTACCCTCTCTGGGCCTTAGTTTCTTCATGTGAAAGTCGACAGTAATAGCTCCTACCCTATAGGGTTGTTGTCAGAATGAAATGAAACAATACACATACACTACTTCCCATGATTGCATCACAAAGTTCCATGTATATGGATAAGTGTGTACACACATATACGTCTATATCTATAGTTCCAGCTAAGAGTTTTACATGCATACTCAATCCATGCCTTCATTTACTGAGCACTAACCGTATACGTATTTTAAACATACACGACAGGTGCTGAAGCAATGATGCACTGGTTCTGAAATTTCAGTTAAAAAAAACAAACCTTCGGTCCTTCCTAACAATTGATCGAAAATATCTTTCTGGATTAAAAAAAAAAAAAGTTCCTTTTACATTTATTAAACTATTTTGGAGTCAAACACGATCATTAGGATCTCTTCTTTTTCACTATTTTTACTAAATGAACATAACCCTTTTGTAGGTCTGACCACTTTGGCTATTATCCTGATTGTCCTTACTTTAATTGACTTTGAATACATTATTAGAATGTTTCTTCTCGAATCTAAATTTTAAAAAGCTCTGTGACCTTTACCCCAAATTTCCATCCCTGCCTCCCTTGATAAGCTATGTCAGCCAAAGAGCCAGATGTGTTCGCCAAACTCAAATGCAATACTCTATCCCTTAACTTTAATAATCTCTTTTTTAACAGAACCATTCATTTGCTATTTGCAGTAAAAAAAAAATCTGGTGATTCATTCATTCAACAAATATTTGTTGAGCCCCTGCTCTGTGCCAGACACTGAGAATATGCTGGGGATGCAAGAGTGAGCAAATGATCAGAAGGCCCTGCCCCCCATGAACTGATATGGGGGGGAGGTGCATGGAGACACAAGACAATAGACAACAAACACAATAAGGTCACGGTACTCATGCTGTCAGTTCTGCTGTAACACCACATAGGCGTTCCTGAAAATCACCATGCTATGCAAAGATCACTTACCGAAAACCAAAGGGCATAAGGGGGGGAAAAGACAGGAACCTAATAAACGCTATAGCACAATTTTATACATGCCAAATGGCTAAGAAATATATAAGCGCTACAACCTCTGTGGCATTTTACTGAGGGAAAAAACCTGAAGGGTACTGGTGGAAGTGGTTACCCAGAAGGGCTGCAGCTCGGGAGTCATTGCGGGGTGTCAAGGAAGATGATCAGAAATCAGACGAAAGCTGTAACCACATGTAGGCAGAGTGTGCCTCAGACAACAAGACATGAACTGAGACAGCTGGGAGGTGTCTGAGGCGTGTGCGTGTGTGCATTTTGTGTATTCCCACGTGGCTTGACTCAGCTCAATGCAGTTTCCTGAGTTTATCTGGTGGTTCTGCAAAGAAAATTTCACATAAGCACATTTGAAACTCATGTTATACTCCAATTGTTCCCTAATATGTCAATCATGTTAGAACAAATGTATGCTTTAAAAACAAGTGTTAGACAGAACTGAGTGTATAACATAAAGAGACAATTGCTGTGAAAAACTACAGCAGGATAAGGGAAACTCAGAGCGGGGATTTTGTTTACATTTTTGCTGTATTATTCAATACCACTATATTCATTCTATACCAGCTGTTCATAAAAAACGCATGTGCACTGCATTTATCCGTGAGCCTGTGATCATTCTGGGACTACTTCTACCTTCAGAAGCACATGCTTTTGTCACACGGCCTCAGACACTGTGCCCACCGCCTAAAGCCCTTCTATGGGGTCTCGAAGAACTTCCTACTATTATTCACTATTATAAAGCAATATGATTCAATGCATTGAAAAGACAGCAGAGTATTTCCAAATCAGCCCCTCTGTGTGATTAGTGACCCCGAATACATTCTTTGCATCCATCATCATTCTAATTCTCACTGTGTGTTCAGGGATTCTCATCAGATTCACCCTGGCAAAATGCAGTTAGGCTGCCTTTTCTTTACACTTTCCCAGTGGTCAAAAATGTGGTGAGATGATTTCAGCTGTTCCACATACTTTGAGAACTTCACCCAAATTGAACTCAGCCCATTTCCAACCTCCTTTCCCATGTCTGCTCATTCCTTCTTTCTAACCCAATCTAATCTCTAACAAATTCCAAAACTGGAACCACAGCTTTAAATCATAAATATTGCAAATTTTCTATCATCAATGTGAATTGCTCTTACTACTAGAAAAAAACTTTCATTACTTACATTTTAAAATTGATAGCAGAATGGGGATTTGGACACCATGCTTCAGGAGGTGGAGAAGCGGGCAGAGGGAGGGGCCTGGGGGGCAGAGGCACTGTAAATCCCCAGGAGGCTGGGAATGGCAGGGAAGCCGGGGCAGTGGGAGACCCAGGAAGGCTCCCTGGGCTGATTTACCAACCCACCAACCCCGGCTTGGTGGTTTCGTGTCTCGTGTTAAAATGATGTCAATGTTCATTCTTCTCTGTTCAGTGTTAAAAATACTAAAAGATGTAAGCTGATTGCTCATCTCCCTGATACATCCTTCCTACACGTCTGATAAAGACAGCTTCCATCAGTGTTTAATTTAATCAGATCTAATTCACCAAGGGCTTACTCAGGGACTCTTATGTTTTCTAATTTGAATTGGATCCTCTTTGTTTCTCAAAAGGCTTTTTCAGCCAGGGCTGCTGCTGGGGGATTAAAGCAAGGCACCCCTCTGGGCAGCCTGGAGGGTGACCTGGATCCCAGGCCGATCACACGCCATTGGGCAGGAACTACAAGCACTGCTGTCGGGGGGCGGGGGGCTGTCTTACATGAAACCAGGACTCAGCGGGTCCCCTGCACTCTTGGGAAGCACTGCTGTCACATTTCTGATGGTGCTTTCAAACCCGCACATAGAATATGCTTTTTGCATCACTATTTGATGCATGAAGACATATTCCAACACATTTGAATTGACCAACCTCAAAACCTCAAATCGTTGGTGGGAAATGAGAACAAGTCCTGTGGAAGGCAACTGGGCAAAATCTATCAAAAGTATAAGCGCACAAACCATCTGACCCAGCAATCCTACCTCCTGGAATTTATCCTACAGATAAACTTGTACATGTGCAAAACGGCACACATACAGTTATTTACTGCAGCATTGCTTCTTATGGCCAAGAACAGGCAACAAACCAAGGAGATGGATTAAATAAAGGTTCCTACATACATGTAATGGAATATTATGCATCTGTCAAAAAGGAAATAGGCAGTTCTTTATTTACTAGCATGATAAGACCCTCAAAAACTACTAAGTGAAAAAAAAGTGCATATGACACGTTACCTTTTTTATTTTAAAAAGGGGGATGAATTATGTATTTTTCATTCATGCATTAAAAACACAGGGAATTAATAACACTGACTACATGAGGTGGCAAATTGGTGAGCTTCGGGAGTGGGAGTAGAGAACATGGCTGGGGTACGAGGGCAGGATACTTTATTATACATCATTCTATACTTTTCAAAGGTGCAGCCATGTGGCTGTGCCACCTTTTCCCCAAAAGTTAAATTTAGAGTTTAATTAAAGAACTTTTTAAAATTAAAATAAGAATCACACACCTTGTTGAAATGCCACCCCACTCCAAAACTGACAGTTGTACACTGATCTAGGAGTGAGGCTTGGGGTGTCCTGGGATCCATGAGAGCCCTGCTCTTCTCTTCCTGGCTCTACCCTGGGCCACAGTCTCCCCACTGATTCCTATACTGACCTCTTCAGAGTTCTCCTTCTTCAGGTAGCACACTCCCTCCTCCTGTTACCCGCTCCCTCTGTGCTTATCCGCACAGGTGCTGCCACCCAGAAACCAGCACGGCCCGGCTGTCCCCTAGAACTGGCACGTGGCCCCAAACCACCATCAACATTCACAGCAGCCCTGGCCAGATATCAATGTTGCGTGTCACTACTGTCTTCTTGTTGACTACTGATTCTGGAAAATTATTCCAGAAAATCCGCTAGCAACTCCCACTGGACTCAGACCCACACTCGTGTGCTCAACAGTACATATCACCTTTATTGCTCTGAAACATTTTCTCAAGGGAGAAAACATTGAAGCCAGTCACCGCTCCACTTCTGTTCTCCATTCTAACACTTAACCCACACAAAAAATTCATTATATACAATCTCGGTCTTGTTTTAGACTTTAAGATCCTTACAGCGTTAGCTCCACAAACTCTTGGTTCGACTGAAGTTAAGTTTTCAGGGCCAATTAACTTTATCAAAATGAGAAAGGTCTCACAAAAGGAGCTATCCAACTTCCTCACCATGTACTGTTGAATAAGTATTGATATTTGAAAATTTGAAGGCATCTCTCTTTTGTTACCTAAGCATAAAAGTTAGATTTCGTTTAATTGTGTGCATTTCCTCACACACGAATGTCACTTGGCAAATCAACCTAATCTATATTTTCATTTAAAAAAATTGTTCTAGTTTTTGAAACATGCTCAGGAATACTTTATTAGCTTATTATCAGAATACATTTTGATAATAAGCTATTAAACCTCAGTGAAAACTAAGACAGTTGAAAGGTCTGCATGCCAGTTCCAGGAGAACCTGTGATGGTGACACTCCTGATGGCCACTCCTGGGCTTGGGCTGAGCCGTGGCTGAGTCATGGCCATATTTAACCTCTCCATTTGTCTTTTGGGTAAGAAAGGGATGGGGGTGAAAGAGACATGTGATAAACATCAAAACTCCAGCACTACTGGAGTCATCTGAAGTGAAAGGCTGGTAAGACATGTCCCCACTTACTATTTATACCACGCCAACTACATACTGTCCTGGACTGCCACCAGACCTCAGACCCCGACGGTCATAAAGCTGCTGGAATGGGAAAAGAATTTAGCAAGCATCTCAGCTAATCACAGATAAGCTAAAGGACACTAGCCAAATACTAGGGCTCCTGACTGACCCGTTCCCAGAAGCTGGCTCTTACTTTAGGCCAACACTGCGTTTAAAAAACCCTAAGTGTGAGGGGGAGAAATATTTAACACCAAATTCTGTGGTTATCTAAAGTCTTGTTCATAAAACCAGCTGTCCCGCACTCACGAGGGTCAGCCACAGGTAAAACTGTCTCTGAGCTTCTTTGTTTAACAGACTCGTTCCCAGGCCCACCTCAGATCCCTCAGGGCCACCCTCCCGGGGCGGCACACACAGGCACCAGCCACCACCACGTGTGGGCAGAGAGGCACTTACAAGAGTGCAGTCACACTGGAGGGGGCAACACTGCCCAGGTGGCCAGCGGGAGATGCGATCCCAGGTGGGCGCACGACATTCCCTGAGTGTTTGCAGCTGGTCCATGATTCACAGGCCATAAGGCTCAGTCTGCGTGACACCTGACTGTACTTGACAGCCACAGACACCTCCAAATTGCGGCCCGTCTGCTTTCAAGTATGCACCGTCAATTAATTCAGCTCTGACGTGAGCCTGGCACCGCCGTGGCAGACCAAGGGGGTGCGGACGGATCAGTATAAACCCACGACAACTGTACGGAATGTCCAGGGCCACATCCTCCCTTCCCAGCCTCTGCAGGACCAGCCTCGGGAAGAGGTGAGCCCCAGAAGAGACAGAAGAGTGAACCAAGTGTAACTTAACACGAGAGTCTGTTGGGAGCCGTCTGACGCCTCCGAAAGTCATGTAGGCCAACGTCTTCTTCAAGAAAAGGGGCAAACCCTTTCTCAGTCCTATTTTTAGACCTTCCCAGTAGCCTGTGCTCCAGAGCGAACATTCCCCGAGCAGGCGAATTCTGTGAGTCGAGCATCTGCTCTTCTTGATGTGGAAAGGAAGGCAAGACAGAATGCGCCTTCCTCCCCTCGGCTGTGTTCCTCCCTGGCCACCCAGGACAACGCTGGCCCAAGGAAGCCCTCCCGACTCTGACATCCACCAAACGCACCAACTGGCTATTTACAGCCGCCCCGTTCACCCGTTACTCAGGCACTTAAAAGAGCATGACTCCTAATCCCGGGGGCAGCACAGATGCTGCTTTGCCTTTAGCCTGTGCTCTTACAGGAAACCTAAACATTAAAAATAACAAGCTGCTACAGGGTAACTATGGAGTACCAGCATTCTTTCCTTCCATGGTTTATGTCAATTCAGGAGAACATGTGTGAAGCATCTGCCTTCTTATTTAAACAGAAAGCAAGAGCTCAGATTGCCGGACTGTGGCATTTTAGGCACAAACCCAACAGCTAAATGGGGAGCCGCATCCATGGGAGGGGCACGCTTGACTCGGGCCACCACAGCTGCCCTGGCCACCAACTGCCCAGGAGGCCTCCACTTGAACCGAAGGGGAGACAGTCAACAACAGAGCACAGCCAAATACACAAAGAAAAGAGTAAGACTTCCTGATGACTGCACAGCCAGAGAGCCAGAGTCCAAAGTCCTGTTGACTACGGAGAAGACAGCAAAGGATAATTATTTTAAAATTCCTCTTACTGCATCCAGTGCTGTTTCACAACATTTTCCTTGAATTTGATACTGCTATGAATTTAATATGTGTATGGCCAGACCTACTTTAAAATGAATAAACCGTAATTTTAACATTAGAAGTTCTTCCTCCAGCTCTATACTTCTTCTACCATTCTCCTCCCTCTGACACTGAGGATTACTTCCCAGACCGCTGTTTCAGGCCTCTTTATCAAAATGAAATTCCCATTTAGCAAGAGTGTGTGGATTCTGACTAAAGGGTCTGACTTGTGTCACACCGTAAGAGCCAGGCAGCAGAAGTAAACACGTCACATGCCTTTCCTGCACACCTTTTTCGTCATAAACGTAAACTTTCCTATCAATTCAGGTCCACGGTAATATTCCCAAGCCCCAAAGTGTCTAGTTCTTGAGGACAAAGCATCCGAACTCACATGGAATATCTTTTTTTTTTTTGCGGTACGCGGGCCTCTCACTGTTGTGGCCTCTCCCGTTGCGGAGCACAGCCTCCGGACGCACAGGCTCAGCGGCCATGGCTCACGGGCCCAGCTGCTCCGTGGCCTGTGGGATCTTCCTGGACCGGGGCACGAACCCGTGTCCCCTGCATCGGCAGGCGGACTCTCAACCACTGCGCCACCAGGGAAGCGCCCTGGAATATCTTGAAATTGCTTTTACAAAAGCAACATGGATGCTTTCTAAAAAACTGCAGCAGAGGATAAAGCACTTTATTCAATCTTTCTCCCCCAAAAGTCTTTACTTGGACTTGGACAAACATTCTGAATCCTAATCTCTGTGCAATTCTTCTTCAGAGTACATGAAAATGTGGAGCCATTGTGAACATCTAAACTCTTGAGAGAGCCACCACCACGCCGAGCCTAATCAGAAATGGGTACATTTGTGTAGATGGATTGAAGGTGCAGCATTTCCAAATACCAAATGACCACCCGCTTCCAAAGTGTCCCTGAGGTGAAAACTAAGGAGTCTCATTTTTGGTGGGAAAACCGAAGAAAATGATCACATCTTACAATTCATATGATTATATGCGTCTATATGCCCAATGCTTTTCCTTTTTCGTTAAAAGTAACATTTTTCAGCCTAAATTTCATCAATTTGGTGGTAATTGTAATTTTTTTTAAAAAAGCTCTGCAAACAAAAAAGTTTTCCGGGACAGTTAATAGCAGTTGATTGGATTCATGTCAAGGAAATGGAAAGTTGGTAAAAGAAGTTAAGGCCAACATTATAATCTTCTCTAAGGCAGTTCATTTGCTGAGTGACTTTATATTTTTCCAAATATCTGGGGAGGGAATGTCACTGGAAGTTTCATACTTGTCTTCTTCAACGATATATCTGTCCTCTCTCGACAATCCCTTGCTGGCTCAGAAATATACACAACAGCAATAAAAGACAAAGCATGTGGTTATGGAAAGAGGTTTCTAAGGTATATAATCTCAAGAAACAAAGGCATGTGTATATATATTCTGGTTCCTCCAGTACCTCTCACCCAAGGGGGAAGAAACTGAAATAGAATTAAAGAAGTAGACCTCTCCATTTTGAACTGCTTCTTGACAGAGATGACAAACCTGGGCAGCACAGGAGACAGGAGGTGGAGTGGCCACTGCAGGCAGAGGGAAGGGCAGGGGGAGTGGAGAGAGGACCCTGGCCGGCAAGAGGATGAGCCTGTACTGTACACCAGGTAAGGCTGAGGGGTTCACCTAGAAAGACGTTATGCAGGAGAATGTCCTGGACAGGGCTGCATTTCAGGGAGATCACCCTAAAGTGTGTGAAGGGCTGGCAGAGAATCCCACTGGAGGAGAGGGACCCCAGGGAGAGTGCCACAACCGTCCTCCATGCCACACCTCCATACCACCAAAATGTGGCGGTATGGAGTGGAGGAAGAGGGCTCATGGGAACAACTTCACAAATCAAAATTATATATTCATTTTTTTTTTTTTTTTTTTTGGCCACGCTACACAGCATGCAGGATCTTAGTTCCCTGACCAGGAATCGAACTCGTGCCCCCTGCAATGGAAGCACGGAGTCTTAACCACTGGACTACCAGGGAAGTCCCCAAAATTATATATTCTTAATAAGTAGAAATGAAAGATTAAACAAAATAAGCGCCACTGACCAAACAGTTGTGCAAGGATTAATGAGTAAATGACGGCTCACTCAGTCACCTGTGTCAGGTGAACAAAGATGTAGACGAAAATGCCCAGGACAGGGGTCAAGGACTCGTCACGCTTCCTAAGTGACATCCAACCCACCTTTTCATGTTTCAGAGTAATGACAGATGGTATCAACCTATATATATATGACACTCAGACATTTATGTGTTTGAGATCTGTTTGAAAAGCAAATTTATTTAATTTATTTCCAAGTAAAACAGGAGAGAAGCAAAGAGATCACTTGATGATCGTTTGTTTGGATCGAACTTCAAAGAGACCAGATCCCTTTCTCTTTCTCTTGTGGGGATGCTGTGACACGGAAAGGAGAAAGACCAGCCTTATTACGCAGTCTTGGAAAAACTTGTTAGTGAGACAAGGACATCCGTCTGAAATTAAGGATATACAACTGAATGTGCCCCAGAGCTTAGTATTTCTTTTAGGACTGAAGAAGCATGTGGATCATTTTAATCCTGTTGGAAATGACTTACAATGTTCCTGGGGCTTATGCTAAATATAGATATACTGCAGCCTGGTAAACTTTTAAAACATCAACCAATTAAATATTTATTGCCTGGATAAAACAGTTCGAATGAAATGAAGCCTAAAAGGAACCACTTGTCCTCAGGGACAGACTGAATCATAAGTTTTAATGATGTATGAATAAATCCTAGCACACCAAGATTGTTAAAGGTCAACATTTCTTCTTAATCTTTTCTTTCCCTTTCGCTTGCTGAATCAGTTCTCATCCTACACTGCACTTCTTGCTGCTGTGCCTGTGTATCAAAGAAGCCCCAGTGCTCCCTTCTGATTTGACTTCGCTGATTCGTTGAGAACTAAGAAATGAGGTCATAAAGCTGACAGAAATACAACTGACCCTGGAACCTCACAGGTTTGAACTGTGAAGGTCCACTTAGATGTAGATTTTTGTCAACAGTAAACCCTACAGTACTACGTGATTCACCGTTGGTTGAATCCACTGATGCAGAACCACCTTGGAAACGGAGGAACTGGGGGCCGACTATAAATGACACTCAGATTTCCGACTAAGCAGAGGACTGGTGCCCCTAATCCCCACGTTGTTCGAGGGTCAACTGTATAGGCAAAATAAGAACAAACAAGTGCCACGTGAGAGCCTTTCCTCTGTGAACGTGAATTAGCACTAACACACAGAATTTCAACAGCTGACTTTTATTCTCCGATTGCCCTGGTCGTCAGGGCCTGTCCCCACCTCCGCCTGTGCTCACATGAGACAAGCCGCACTCAGCAGAGGCCCCGCATCTCCCTGAGACACTGTAAAGATCTCCCAGCCAGGAGGCCCAGAAATGGAGGCCCTCAACATCCCTCCCCTGCAGTCCCTGCTCCCCGGGCCCGCAACTCCCCTCTCCTGATGGCCAGGTCCCTTGGCTACTCAGGCTTCTGTGTCTTGCCCAGGGCAGCAGCCTGGGAGTAGGCTCCCTGCCCCACCCCGACCAGAGCATGAGGCAGGCCTGCATTGCCCGGAAGTCAGGCAACCCCCCAACACGGTCCTCCAAGCCCGGTGCTGCCACCGCCAGCCAAGTGCTCTTCTGAAAGCTTCAACTTGACCTCTGGGGGAGCTTCCTTCTTCCCATGCTAAACCCACCTCTCTGGTGGAGTGTGCGAGTTAAAGAGAATGCTCAAGAACACCCCACCCAAGCCCAGCCCATAGAATGTGCTCAATAAACATTAGGGGTAGGCAGGGCGGCTACTGTCACACTCGTTGTCATCATCACAGGCAGCCAGCTGGGGCCCCTGGATCATCCCCCCACAGCCCAGCATGGGGCTGGCACCAGTGACTGCCTGGGGATGAGCTGACGTGGGTGGACAAGTGTTTGGTGGCTTCAGGTGAGGAGGGGCTCCCCTCGCGCTTTCCCGGTGTGGCTTGTCAGTACTGCTTCCACCTTTGGCTCTGAAACTCACTCAGCTAAATATAATAATATTTAGAAATGCACGGTCCCGCCCTTACAAAATGCCCTTTGCACACTCCAGAAGACAGAGGAGAGTAATAGGAAGAGATGGGCGTCTTGAGATCAGAAGGATTTGGTTTTCAGTCTCCACTAGTGACACAACTTTTATGTCAGTTTCTCAATGAAAAGCACTTTCTTTGTCTTCAAACAGGAATGGCTCTCTCACTTAGGCCACCGTGTGCAGCTGCTGAGATTGTGGACCTCCATGCAGCTACTCCTGTACACGACCTACGACAACTCCTCAACAACTCAGTCACCCTCCTCCCACCTCCTGTTTGTCTCTCCCAGCAGCTACGTGCAAAGTGCAGCAGGCCTGCTGGTTTTGCTCCACTAAAAAACTATAAAACCTGAAGCACTCTTTTGAAATTTTGAACTCTTCTATAAACTTTGCTTCTCAGACCAGTCTAAAATAATTTTTTTAAATTAAATCTGAAAATGATATAAGCAAATTCATAGAGACAGAAAAGAAGGTTCCAGGTGAAGCGGAGAATGGGAAAGCATTGCTTAATGGTTACAGAGTCTCTGTTTGGAAAGATGAAAAAGTTTTGGAAGTAGCAGTGGTGGCTGCCCAAAATTTTGAAGGTAACTACTGCTTCTGAATTGTACACTTCAAATGGTTAAGATGGTAAATTTTATGTTATATGTATTTTACCACAGTAAAAAAATTTAATTATATGTAGGATGTGGTGAGCTCTGGAGAAGGGAGCATATATCTTGGCCATGGATAAAGTATATAAATCCAGCTGCCTAACGTTATGGGTGTGGCTCTGCTTGACAGATGAAGGGCTGGTGTTGGACTTGCTCCAAAAGCAACTCATCATCCCCAAGGAAAGCAGCCCTGGTCATCCCAGAGCCAAGCGTAAGGGCTCGAGGCTCTGGCCAGCAGGCCTGGCCTCAGAACACAGCCCACAGAACACCTGGGGCCACGTTCTGAGGTTCCCAGTTAGAATGTGTCACACTTTCTACTGGTTTTGTCAGGGGAGACATTAAAGAAGCTTCTAGAGGGACCACCATCTCACAGGGTCTCCGAGCGTGTGCTCCAGCGGTGGACCTGAACATGTGTGGTACTGGGAAATCAGCACCCTTCCCTCTGGGTGGGTAGGATATCGCAGGCCACTCATCCCCAAGACACCTTTTCCTAAGGCCTCCTTCTCCAAACACAACTTGACAACAACGTTTGACTTACATGAAAAGAGTCAGCCTTTTTGACAAGTTTCTGATGAATACTGCTGAAAACTAGCGTGTCTAAGTTATGTGACTGTGTTTCTAGGAGAAGCGCAGGTCTCTGGCTCCAGCCCTGCCCGTTGCTGGCTCGTCCATCGTGCATCTCACTGAACAAGGTTCACCACGTGCCCAGGGTAGGCAGTGGCCCGGCCAGGCTCCAGTAACACTTCACCAGCAACATGTCTGTGACATGCATTCCATGACGATGTGCCACCAGAAAGATGAGAAAATGCTCATATCACACTTTCTTTTTTATATATTAGCTTTCTATGATCTTTTCACAGACTTCTGAACTCCACCAATATATTTTAACCCTAATGTTATACAACAGTGATTTTTTTCTAATCAAAACAAAAAAATCCAAAATGATTGGGGCAAAAGGTATTCTGACTTTCATAAAACAATTTTAAGTGCAAATTCTTCTCTCTACCTTAAGTCTTGCTTTAGGGGGAATAAATTCACCTGGGTAACTCTTCTCCAGAATCACACTGACTTTCACACGGGGAAAATGTCATGATAGCCTAAGACATATTGATAGCCTTCCCAGCTGCTTAAGAATAAGTCTGATTTTACTCCTTGTCACCTGTCAGTCACCCTGAGTTTAAATTATGTGCATTTAAGCAACATTTTTGTTTTTGTGTTAAGAATGATATCACCCTTTCCCCTTAGAGTCAGCCGTATTTCTATAAATTCGAGTTTAATTTTAAATACTAGAACTAAAGTCGTTTTTCATTTCTTGGTAAGTAGCTTTATCTCACATTGCTCTTCAATGTATATGTGAACATACACACGAAAGCCCTTGCCCTTGTACAGCCTTTGGTTCCTTTCTCCTTTTAAAAACTAACAACTGCAGCATTCTACTGGACCACTCAGGCCAGGTTACGAAGATAAAGCCCTTGCCCTTGCACAAATTCCCTTATCACAGTTGTTCTAAAAGTACTAAAGAAAGGCCACTGGGTTGGAATAGCTTTTCTGCCCCTCCCCCATCATCCCCCTTAGGCAGTGGCTCTAAGCACTGCTAACAATACCGCCTTGCCACACATGTAAGGTAGGGGTGGCGGGACTGTCCTGGTTATAATTAGGCAGGCACAGAAGACACTTTATACAAAGGACTCAAATCCTACTCCACAGCTCCAGTGTTCCATTGGTCACCCTGCAGATGGCTCACCAGGGAAGTCTCTGTTTTAGGAGTGTGTGGATGGGGGTGAGAGAGGAGAGGACAAGGGAGCAGCCACTGCCTGGAGCAGGGGCTACTCAAAGGGAGAAAGTCAGCAGGCAGGCCAAATTTCCAGGCCCAAAACGGTGGCCATGTTTTTAGGATCAGAGGGAGGAGAGTGTCAAATAGCATTGGAATAAGAGCGCTCTCACTTTGAGAAGAGGAACCAAAACCTTGGTTCCTTTCTCCTTTTAAAAACTAACAACTGCAGCATTCTACTGGGCCACTCAGGCCAGATTATGAAGATAAATCCACAGGGATAACTACTCGGTTTTATGCTCCAAACATTTTAACTGTAGGCACTCTATATCATACTATAAAAAGCAAAAACAAAAAAAGCAAATAAATATAGGAACCAAACAGGGAATAAGATGAAAAGCCACTGAAAAATAAGAACAAGAAGGCAAGATCTTGGTGTGGTTTAAGAACTAGAATTCAGTGATTAAATATCGTTTAGGTTAGTTTCAAATATACAGAGATATGAAATCAATTGATTCCTCACTCAGGATCACATAACGATAAGTAAATGTTGCACTTTGATGAATTACATTATTTTAATAACTTCCTTTATAACAGATCCCAAATTATCAAAAGCACTTAAGATATAGAAGTGAAATTTAAAATATGTTTATTAATTCATCAAAACATATGATGACATGGTGCTGTAACTGCATATCAACAAACAAAAAATTAAGCCGAACCCCTACCTCACACCATATACAAAGACAAACTCAATAATGGATCAAAGACCTAAATACGAGAGGTAGAATGATAAAACTGGTAGAGGAAAACCTAGGTGTAAACCTTCATGAGTTTGGGTTAGGCAATGATACCTTACATATGACACCAAAATCACAAGGAAAAAAAAAAAAAAACAGGTAAATTGGACTTCATCAAAATTTGACATGTGGTACTTAAATGGTCACCAAGAAAGTGAAAAGGCAACACAGAGAGGGAAATATGTGCAAATCATAACCGATAAGGAACTTATATCCAGGATATATAAAGAACTCTTAAAACACAAGAATAAAAAAGCCAAATAACCCAATTTTTTAAATGGCTATGGATTTGAAAACCTTTTCTTCAAAAACAATAATGTCTAATAGGCACATGAAGAGATGCTCAACATTAGTGACCACAAGGGAAATACAAATCAAAATCACAATGAGGTATCACTGACACCACTAAAATGGCTATAATCAGAGACAGACAGTAACAAATGTTAACAAGAATGTGGAAAAACTGAAACCCTCATGCATTGCTGGTGGGAATGTAAATGGTGCAGCTGCTTCGGAAAACAGTCTGCCAGCTTCTTAAAATGTTAAACATGGACTTACCGTATGATCTAGCAATTCCAGTCTAGACATATACCCATGAGAAATGAAAACACATGTCCACACAAAAACCTCTACATGAATGTTCATAGAAGCGTTATTCACAAGAGTCAAAAAGTGGAAACAGCTCAACTGTACATCAGCTGATGAATGGATCAACAAAATGTAGTATATATCTATACAACGGAAAATTAGTCAACCACAAAAAGGAACGAAGTGCTGAATAAACCTTGAAAGCATTATGCTAAGTGAAAGAAGCCAGCTACAAAGGCCACATACTGTATGATTCTATTTATAATGAAGTCGCTAGAAGAGGCAAATCCATCGAGACAGAAAGTAGATGATTGGTTGCCAGGGCTGGGGAGGTTGAGGGGAAATGGAGGGGGACTATTAATGGGTGTGAAGTCTCTTTCGGTGATGAAATGTCATAAAATTGTGGTAATGGTTGCACAATCGGTCACTGTGCTAAAAACTACTGAGACACTGAGTGAATCGTATAGTATGTGGGTTATAGCTCATAAGCCCCTTTTTTAAAAGAGAATATAAGAGGTCATACTTCTGGTAGGTTCACAGCACCATGGCCAGTGTGTAGGGGGTGCAGTCCCTGGGTAACGTCCCTTCCCTCTGATGGTGACTTTTCTCTTGAGCATTGTTGCTCTGACTGCTTTCTCCAACAGCAAAGAGTTGAACTGACAGAGGCCTTCTGGGAAGACAGGGCATTTCATTTTGAAGTTTGGGTCAGAATGGGATGATCCACCGTCCAAGCAGTGAGTGGTGCCTCTTCCTCAAGCTGCCACCACAGCTGCTGGAGCAGCCCCAGCTGGCCATACCAGCAGAGCTGTGGGACAAATACCAAAGTTTTGGCTTTTTCCAGCGGCCGAAAGTCTATGTTTAACAGTCAATGCTGGAGACTGAATACAAACTATGTCATCTTTAATCAATCACTCAATCAATATTTATTGAGCACCTACTGCATACCGAGCCCTGAAATGGACACAGTGCTTAGCATTGAGAGCACAAAGGTGAAAGACAAGTCCAAGGAGCACTGAGCCCAGTATAAGAGAAAGCAAGTCCAGAATAACACATGAGGGTAGCTGGGACACACATGTGGGGCACCCAGACCAGACCGATGAAACGAAGAAGGTCTGCTGGATGAGCAGGAACTGAGTTGAACAGTAAAAGACAACTGCAGCTAACCACTGAGGAAGGAGGGGAGCAGACATGATGCCAATGGCACAGATGGAGAGTCTGTAATCTGTGTTGTCAGCACTCCTCCTGCCTGTCTGGCATATCAAGCCTGCATCCTTCAGACTTCATTCCTCCACGCCTTAGAAAGCAGGGGCTAAAGGAGATGAGCTTACCCCTCAGCCACACTCGAGGAGAGGTTACTCCATCACTGAAGCTCTGACCTGGCTGCCCAGCAATAGGCAGTAAGCAGAGTCCCAGGAGCCCCTCCCAGCAACAACAATGACAGGTCAACTTACCTGCATTGTGACCACTTGCCTCAGTCATGTCTTGCACCCTTTTTACTTAGACAGCCGATTAGTGAGTCCCTTTAAAAGCAGCCTGCCCTTTCCAAAGACAAGATCCACCACACACTGTGGGCTTGGCTCCCGGGCTCTGGGCGGCCTCTGCCTTCCTCATGATGGACAACCCCCAGCCCTGGCCAGATGGCTATAATATCTCTACCCTTGGCTCCTTCCTGACAACTCCTTGGCTGTGCTGGTGCCCATCCCTGGCTATCCAGCCCTCACTCCAGGTAAACGCTGGCACTATATCCTGGGTGAGCCAACTCGTGTTGGTCTTGAGCTCCATTCCCTGGTGATGCCCGCCACCTCTGTCTGCCAAGAAGTCTCTGGAAGGTAACTTCCCACTCGGTGCCAACAGGGCTCCCTTGCCCGGGGCCCTTTATGCCTTTCACTCCTCTTTCTCAGCAACTCTCAGCTGCCCTGTAACACCTACCAGCCCTGCCCACACCACTCCCACCTAGAAGCATTAGGCTCTTACCTTCTCAAACAACCCTCTTTGGGCATGCTGGTCCACCCACTGGTGCACGTTCTGCCCCGCACATCCTGCCAACGGAGACTGGGTTTCACCAGGCTGACGTGGACATCATTCTTAGTGATCAAGACCATCTTTAAGATTCCACATTTACATGCCCCAATTTTTGTACACCATTCAGCTTTTTCTTTTCCTCCACAGCTGATCATAATAATAAACAAGTAAATTCCCTGTTATTGATTTTTTTTTAATTTTTACTTATTTATTTATTTTGGCTGGGCTGGGCCTTCACTGTGGCGTGCGGGCTTCTCTTGTTGCGGCGTGCAGGCTCTAGAGCGCAGGCTCAGTAGTTGCGGCACGCGGGCTTAGCTGCGGTACGTGGGTTCTTAGTTCCCCGACCAGGGATGGAACCCAGGTCCCCTGCATGGGGAGTGCGGAGTCTTAACCACTGGACCGCCAGGGAAGTCTCCCTGTTATTGATTTTAAAGGTTAGTAAATGGACAGGGCAGAGAATCACGCTGGAGAAGGGGTCATTGAGTGCAGCCCCAAGGGCTCTACAAAAGGCAGTCCTCAGGGCCACGGGGGCCCCTCTCCACGGGAATAGCTTCAGCCAAGGCCTCAAGCTGCACACCCTCCTCCAGTCCCAACATCATCTGCCTTACGTCTTTGTTCCCTAATAAGATATCTAGAGACAGCACTGTGCTGCTTAAAAAAATACTGACCTACGTGAAGTCAGACAGAGAAAGACAAATATCATATGATATCACGTAAATGTGGAATCTACAAAAATGACGCAAATGAACTTATTTACAAAACAAAAACAGACTCATAGACATAGAAATCAAAGGGGAAGGGAGTAAATTCATACTAAGGGCATAAATGAGGAGTTTGGGATTAACAGATACACACTCTGTACTATATATAAAATAGATAAACAAGGGCTGACTTATATAGCACAGGGAACTATACTTGGTATCTTATAATAACCTATAATGGAAAAGAATCCGAAAAAGAATATATTGGGTTGGCCAAAAGGTTCGTTTGGGTTTTTCCACAACTTATGGGAAAACCCAAACGAACTTTTTGGCCAGCCCTATGCATAAAAATAACTGAATCACTTTGCTGTACACTGACACTAACACAACATTGTGCTGACACTAACACAACATTGTAAATCAACTATACTTCAATAAAAAATGTATATTTGACAATCACTGACCACATACCAGCCTCCACTCAGCATGCAACAACCCTACAAGATAAGTACTATTATCACCAGCTCACAGATGAGGACGCTGAAGGACAGAAGGTAAGTAGGATGTTCAAGCTCCCAGCCAGAACGTGGCAGGGTGAGGTTTAAAATCCAGCCCGTTTGACTGCAGTCCACGCTCTGAATCCTATTCTTCATTGGATGTGAATTAACGTAGGGAGTCTGCAAAGCTCAAAGCCGAATTTAGTGAAGCAGCCTAACTCATGGAAAGAACATGCCTTTGGAGTCCAACAGACCTCGATTCAAATTCCTGCTCTCCCACTTAAACCCGTGTCTTTGGCAGTCCATGAATCTTTTTAAGCCTCGCTTTTTTTATCTGTAAAATGAGGATGATAACACCTATTTTGCAAGCCTGATAGACTTGAATTAGACTGAAATAATGAGCGTGAGGCTTCCTAACACAGTGCAGATGTGTGACTAAAGCATCGTTATCGCTCATGAGCTCAGACAACAGAGAGAACAGTAGTGGGGAAATGCAAAGTTAGGGAGGATCGATGAACTGGTAGAGACTTGGAGCAAAAGGAGAATCTGTAAAGCAGTAATTCTTAATTTGGCTACACACTGGAATCACCCAGAAAGCCTTACAAAAGCAGGCCTGACCTACATCTGCTTTTTCAAACGCCTCCACAGGTGACTCTGGACCACGCTCCTGCACAACCGGGAAAGGGGAACAAGGACAGCCCTAGGAGGAGGAAGATGAGGGATGGATAGAGAGGGGGAGGGAAACCAGAGGACAGCAGACCAATATCCTTATTGCTGTGTGATGCAGTCAGACCAGGCATTTACACCCATATCAATGCCCCTTGAGGCCCCAATATGTGCAAAGCCCTGGACTCATACGTGACCTCATCCCTCAGCAGGACAGAAGCACGTGTGTTTAGTAAATGTTTACAGGTGAGTGAGTGGTGGGTAGATGCGTGGATGATGTGACAAACCAGGATGAGAACCCGCGGGTGGTCTGAGCACACCCAGTGAGGGCTCCAGGGGGACCACCATTAACATACAGCCTCCTGCCAACAGCCCTTCCTTTTTATGAACCCACGAAAGTGATTTATAGACTATTCGGACTTTTGAGCTCCCAGCCAGAATACGCATCAGGAACTCCAAAATTCCTTAATATCACTCCAAAAATAAGATCACCCAGTCCCAGTGGGCAGCCGATCTCGGGTCAAAGATAATCAGATCAAACTCATTCATTCCACGGTGAGAATGACTGATAGACTAGACAGGGCAGACTTTCAAAAAGAAGAGTTCGCTAATCTGAATGTACCTCCTCTCAATGTCACATGTAAGAGGTATCTGTATCCCACTCCAAATCCTATGCCCGAGGGTCCCGACACAGACACACCACACTCATCCTCACACATGTCCAAGGTTGTGTTTTCAGGCACATGTAGAAACTCTCTGAAAGGAAAACTCTTACAAAGGTGTACCGTTTAGCTCTCAAAAAAATGGGAAAAATAAACGAGGCAGGAGGACTGGTGGGTTTGTGAGCTGTCCCACTAAGAGAGCCTAAAACCACATCTCTGCAGAAGGCCACCTGTCAGCAAGTCCACCTACAGTGGTGACGCCCACTAGATGTCATGTACAGAGGATGTGCGACCCTGAACCAGCCCATAAGCGTTCCATGGAAGGCAGCATTCCTTTCCCATTGCCTCTAAGTGTGTTTGCAGGTGCCATCTTGCTTTAAAATCCAGACAAGAGGCCACAATATGAACTTAGAGCAGGTCAAAGTCCCCACTTCTGAAATGAATTTGCCATCTGGCCATTATCAAGAACCTACTATGTGCTTAGTTAGCAATGCTGGGCACAGACCCCTGCACAGCTGATTCAACTTCTGGAACCCACAGGCAAATCTGACACACCATGTTTTAAATAGCCTCGCTTCATTTAACCAACAAAGAGGGAGAAAAGGGGAAATAATTATTATGCAATTCCCAGCATCCATGAACCTTACAGCCACAAACAGGAGTTATTCTTCCATGTGGACAAGAAGCACATCTGTTCCGTATTTTGACACGTTCACAGTCGTATAAAAATGTCCTCACAGGGCTTCCCTGGTGGCGCAGTGGTTGAGAGTCCGCCTGCCAATGCAGGGGACACGGGTTCGTGCCCCGGTCCGGGAGGATCCCACATGCCGCAGAGCGGCTGGACCCGTGAGCCATGGCCGCTGAGCCTGCGCGTCCGGAGCCTGCGCTCCGCAACGGGAGAGGCCAGAGGCCCCAACAGTGAGAGGCCCGCGTACCGCAAAAAAAAAAAAAAAAGTCCTCACTGCTGGCTCCTTGGGAACCTTACGAAGATGTAATCTGTGCTCATCCTGAGTTCTATAAATATTGGTCATGGGGGCTTCCCTGGTGGCGCAGTGGTTGGGAGTCCGCCTGCCGATGCAGGGGACGCGGGTTCGTGCCCCGGTCTGGGAAGATCCCACATGCCGCGGAGCGGCTGGGCCCATGAGCTGTGGCCGCTGAGCCTGCGCGTCCGGAGCCTGTGCTCCGCAACGGGAGAGGCCACAACAGTGAGAGGCCCGCATAACGCAAAAAAAAAATATATATATATTGGTCATGGGCTTTATTCCTCTTTGGTTTTTGACTGTCCCATTTTCACCTGCATTTTATATATTCAGAAAATAATTAAGATGTCACACATCCAAATAATGTAGGCAAAACAATTAAAACTTTAAAATTTAAATTGCATCCTGGGAGCCCTGCATTTCATGCTTATCAGTTTTGCTCCTAGCATCACATCCCACCACCACCACCACCACCAAAGCAAGCAGAGAGGGCAAGAGAGAGGAACGTCTCCAGAGCTGTAAAAATATGTTTTGGTCTTTGAACTAAATTCCTCTGCAAATTAAAACATTTTTCCTTAAAATATAATCAGACAAAATGGTGGAATCTGAGCCTCCGGATCATTTCCATTTAACAACCCTGTGCTGTGGGTACTGTTCGGCCCATTTCACAGATGCACAAATGAAGGGCTGGAGAAACAGCTACTAAATGGGAGCGTCAGGAATTAAACCCTAAACTTCCAACCCCATGTCCATTTCTTGATCTGAGCTGATATGTTATAAATAATAAACAGCAATGACTTCACAAAAGCAAGAAAATGAAAAAGAGTATCAATGCGTTATCATTCAATAGTGCATTGATTTCACATCACAGTATTAATATATAAGTGATTTTATAATTCTTCTAGTGATTGGTAACTGGGAGGACCAAAGAAATTCTACACAAAAGCTAGAAGCACTCACAGCCACACTAGAAGAACAGCAAGGATGGCGCCCTCAGGTCTGGGAATGGAAGGGACAGCACTGTGAACACGTTAAGGACTCAGCTCGTCCTGTGGTCATGCCATCGGCACCCTGCTAGCTAATCCCAGGAGCTGACGACTTAGGCCTTGGCATCACTTAGAAACTTGGCAGAGATGCTGGATCTCAGGCCCCGCCCCAGGCCCACCAAATTCATGTCCCGGGGTGATGCACAAGCACACTGAAGGCTGAGAAACTGCCCCTCAGGCATTTGGGACCTGGGAGTGTAGGGCCACATTATACACAACCCTCGTCCTTTTGACGCGTCAGCTGCCTTGCCAAGTCCTTCATGCTTCTATCTCATTTAACCCCCCCATCCACACTATAAGGTGGGCACTGTGATCCCTAATTTACAGATGAGGAAGTGGAGACCTGGAAAGGTTAAGTGAGGTCACAGAGCAGCAAGAGGTCAGGGCCATGAACCAACGTCAGCCCCAGAGCCTGCTGCTTCCATTCCAGGAGGTACGTCACCGACACTCCCAGCAGACAACCCCTTAGCACCTGCCTGACTTGGGGCTGCTCCAGAGGGCTCAGCAGGATACGGGACAGATCAGGAGGTGAGGGAGGCCTGGGCTGGGGTCCAGTACTGCCCAGACTTTCAAGAGGCAGCCTGGAGGTTGGGGGCCTTAAGTTCCTTAACCCAGGGAAGCTCAGTTTCTGCCTCTGTATGGAGGGGATAATGAAACCTCCCTCTAATGAGGCAGAAATGTGATCCCATAAGTCAAGCACTTAGTGCAGGTGGAACACAGGGCAAGGATTCGGCTGCAGTTACCCTGAGGGCACTGAGAATCACCTGGGGAAGCTTTTAAGGGACACCGAAGCCCAGACTGAGCCCCAAGAAGTCAGACCGCACTGGCTTGCAGTGGGGTCCAGGCACCAGTTCTTTCTAGAAATTGCTCGGGTATCCCAATCCACTGACTATTCCTACCTTAAATTGAAGTGTCTGACAGACAGACACTGGGAAAACTCTGGAACAATTTACAAAGTGACTTATTTTAATGAAGTCTGTAATTATTTTGCTAATATCTTATTATGATTTATTATTTTTGTGTTTTTTATAACTAAGTGTGAAAATTCTGGGGTGTATCTTTTATTATAAAGGTGAATAGTAAGGCCCCTGAATGATAATTCCCACTCTGAGAGCATGAATTTGTAAAAATGCCCTGGCACACATGAGGGCTTCTAATGTTCCAATCTCAGTAGGCAGCACAAAAGGAAGATGTGTCACTCATCTTGTAGATGACCTGAGATGTCTTTTTTTTAAGGTGGGAAGAGAATCAGGGGGTTTCGTGAATGAATCAGGATTCTTCTTCCTACACCGACACACTCTTGGGTACGTGTCACCTTCAGTGATGTCCTAGTCTATTCTGCCAGTCTTGTTCCAAAGGGTGGGTTGCAGAGAGGCTGCGGAGGACAGAACACAACCCTGGCCAGGCCCCGGAGGAAACAGGAGGAGGGCAGTCCCAGAGATGGCTCCCAGCACCCTCCACCTGCCCAGGGCTTTCCACTGGGCCAAGGCCTGCTCCAGCTCTGGCCTCGGAGGGCATCACCCAGCAGTTCATGAGGAACTCAGGAACCCGCACCCTGCACCACCACAGCCCCTTCTCAACAAAACCGTCCTCACAGATTTTCACTTCACTGTCATGACTTAGCAAAGTCTAACCAAGGAGAACTTTCCTACCGCCTTGCTAGCTGGAGTTTCTGACTTGCGTCACTGTTGGCCACAGCTTCAGGCCAGGCCAACATGCCTCTCAGCAGATGTGAAACAAAAGATGCTGCCATGTGTAAACGGTGGGTTTTCTGCAGCTGATGAAAACTCACTGTGGTTCCAGTTTAGATACTCCGAAAAGTGGAATATATTTGGTAAGGCCTTAAAATTCAGAGAGTTATGAAATTCCACTCTGCACAAAGCCATTTCCCCTTCAGGAGTTTCATAATGTCACCTCAAAGGAGGAGCAGTGAATGTCAGGGAAAGAGGATGGATCAAAGTTACGGAAAAGTGGACTCTAGTCTAGGCCTTGCTGGTTGCTAGCTGTGTGACCCTGGACAAGTCACCCTTCCTCTCTGGGGTACTTTCATATATATATATATATGGAGATACTGACCAAGATACTATCTGGATATTGATCAAGAGGAGCACTCAGGTTCTTTGCAGTCATCAAAGTTTATGGATCTTTACTCAGAAAGGCCTCTTGGCGCCACGATGAAAGGAACAGCAAGAGATGACTGGCCTTCTTCACCCCTGGAGCTCTGTCAGGTTTTCTGCTTTGAAAAACTAAAAGGCCAACTCGGTTCTTTTCTCCTACCCTGTGCCTGCCCCAGAGACCCCTGCTCCCTGTCATCTTCTCCTCTTCTCAGAGCTAAAATGAACAATCACAACTTCAAAAGCACCATGTAAAAGATTCCCGCCTGAAGAAACCAATAGATTTTTTGTAATGAATGTTCAAAGAATATATCCAAGAGAACTGAAAACATATGTATGTTCACCTAAACACCTGTACATGAATGTTCATAGCAGCATTAGTCCTAATAACCACAAAGGTGGAAACAACTCAAATGTCCATCAGCTGAGGGACAGATAAGCAAAATGTGCTAGATCCATACAATGGAATCTGTTCAACCACAAAAAGAAATCAAGTACTGATCCATGCTACAGCATGGATGAAGCTCGAAAACAGTGTGCTAAACGGAAGAAACCAGACACAAAAGGCCACATATCATATGATTCCATTTATATGAAATTTCCAGAAGAGGCAAATCCTAGAGACAACAAGTAGGTTAGTGGTTGCCAAGGACCCAGAGAGGGGACTGGAGAGTAACTGCTGTTGGGCATTTAGGGAGTTGATAAAAATGTTCCGGAATTAGATAGTGGTGATGGTTGCACAATTCTGTGAGTATACTGGAAAAACAGGGAGAATACTAAATGCTTTTTACAGGAGGGGGTAGTTTTATGGTATGTGTATTATATCTCAATAAACTTGTAAAACATTGAGCATATGTACCTAGCTATGTGGGATGCTCATGTAAAAATCTTCACGAGTCTGCTGGTAGCATCACTGAGGGAAACCTGCCCTGTCCCACAGCCTCCAGTCCCTATGAGACAGGCTGATCACACTGGGCTCCCCGAGACAATGCCATCAAATACCTGAGTCATGTAGCTAATGAACCTCCCCCCTCACACCCATCTGCACCCCAGCTCCCAGCCAGCAGACCTGTGAGGGGAGAGAAGCCGGCCACATCTCCGTGAGCATCCTCTCCTGGGTGACTAACATATTTCTACATGTAAATCAATGAACTGGCCAAATGGGCATTCAGGTTTGTTTAGCCAACTATGGCCAACCCGTGGTGCACCCCAGGTGAGGTTTCCTGCACAGATGCCTCATCCATAAAAGGCGAGGCCAGGTAAAGCTCCGTGCTTACAGGTTTCCAGTACTTTTACTTCCTTAACTGCATCTGATCCTCACAGAAGCCTAGAGAGCATGGGATGTTGTTGTGTCCATTTTATAGACTATGAAACCGGGAATCAGAGAGATGCAATGACCCAGCCAAAGTCACACACTAGTAGGAAACAGTGCCCAGGGCAAGAACATCCAGCTCCTGGTCCCACGCTCTCTTGAAGACACCTGCCTGTCCCACCTTCCCACGTTCTTGGCGGTTGAGAAAGACCGTGCAACACGTCGTCTGAAACGTCCTGTCTCCATAACTAGTACTCCGTGGCTCACCTCTGGAATGAAGAGTCACCCAGCTGTCCCCCCAGAGCAAGAGGCCAGCCAAACTGCCACCTTCACATCTGAGACACAGAGACGGAAGTTTGTGGCCCTGACAGTTCCCTCTGGCTTTCCTCCCTAAAACGTCTTCACAATCCCTGTTCTTTTCTGACCATCTGATTCTGGGCTCTGTCCTCTCCTCCTCTGTCCATGAAGAAAAAAGGACTCCATCTCAGAAGAGATGGCTGTAGGCAGCCACTTCCTAGGCACATCTGGTGAATCCTCTGCCACGTTCTCATCTCTGTGGACGAACTGGGTGAGAAGAGCACCTCCCCATGCCTGTCGCTTCCCCAGGCTGCAGGCCCGCTGCCTCAGTCTCACAGAGGCCTCCCTCTCAAATCAAACAGAGCGACACTTCTCCGACTCGAATGTGCTCACCATTCACCCAGAGATCTGGGTGGGGCCTGAGATGCTGATTTCTAACCACGTGACACTGATGCTGCCAGCCTGGAGACCACACTTTGAGTAGCAAGGTCCTGGGGTCTCCACTAAAGAACTGGGGCTGGGGGAGACAGAAAGCAGCCAACCAGATTTAAAAGAAAACTGTCCTTCCCATTTAGAAGGGAAGTGGGCAGGAACAGAGTTTCTATCTCTTCTTTGTATGATTCCACTTCTATGACGAACCTAAGAGTCATCAAATTCATAGAGACAGAAAGGATATTCACTTTGTTATAAAGCAGAAACTAACATACCACTGTAAAGCAATTATACTCCAATAAAGATGTTTAAAAAATAAATAAAAATTAGTCTTCTATTAAAAAAAAAAAGAAAGGATAACGTTGGTTGCCAGGGACTGGGGTGAGGGGAGGGAGAATGGGGAGTAATTGTTTCATTTGTACGCAGTTTCAGGTTTACAAGATGAGAATCGTTCTAAGGATGGATGGTGGTGATAGGTGCACAGCAATGTGAATGTATCTAATACCACTGAACTGTATACACTTAAAAATGGTCAAGATGGTAAATTTTATGTGGGTGTATTTTACCACAATTTTTTTTTAAAGCAGTGATTAAAGGGAGAAACAGTCAATAACTTGCTTGCAAACATGTGCGACTTGAAACCAGCTTGCAAACAAGCATGGCTTGAAGTGGAGGGTGGTATTTCAAAATACTGAAATTCTGAACAAGCGAAGGGAAAGAGCAGGAAAGACAGGGCACAAGGGAAAATGACAAAACAGCAGAAACAATGGAGAAACTGAGAGCCAAGATGATGTATTCTTTTATTAGAGGTAAGCTGTCTACTTAAGAAAAAAAACGCCAAATTTTCTCTTGAAGATTCTGGGTGTTTCTGACCAAAGGGCTTCGTGTTGCCACTGAAGGGCCAGAATAAAGGCCCCCTGCTCAAATGTTAACAGGACCTTAGTTACAGCGCAGCTTTAGCTGGGAGAAAATCAGATATGAGTAATGACAGTATTCAGAGCTTAGCATCTCTCCCAATTGAGCAGAACTTTTATTTTTAACCTTTTGGAAAGCAGCAAATAATTTTGAAACGAGCAATGACAAGATCTGCTTCGAAAATAAAATAAGAAACCAAAAAATGTCTCCTATGAGTCTGAAGATTTTACTAAAAGGCAATTAACTTTAGCCTCAGTGATTTCACTTTACTTTCTTTTTGCAAAAGGCATATGGCCCCGCAGCACAACTACAAGGAGGTAACAGTTTCATTACAGGAGGTGAACACACAACTCCATGAAGTGCAGAGGAGGCTTCTTTCAGCCCACGTGGCATCACCTGGACCACATGGAAATCTGACTCCAAAACAAAGACCCGTTTAACACATAAAGAATATCCTAGGATTTCTCCATTTAAAGATAACGAAAGTAAGGATTCAAAAATACAATGGCGGAAATTCATATCAAAACCACCACGAGATACCACCTCGCACCCACTGGAGTTACTGCTATCAAACCAAAATAAAAAATAACAATTGTTGGTGAGGATCTAGAGAAACTGGAACCTCATGCACTGTTGGTGAGAATGTAGAATGGTGCAGCCACAATGGAAAATAATATAGTGTTTCCTCAAGAAATTAAAAATAGAAGTACCATATGATCCAGCGACAACACTTCTGAATATATAACCAAAACAACCGAAAGCAGGGTCTCAAAGACATATGTGTTCACCAACGTTCCCAGTAGCATTATTCACAACAGCCAACACACACGTGATAGCAATGAGAAGGTGAGCCTGTTTATTAACCGAGTCACCAGAGACCATGTTGGCTCGTCACACTTCGCACAACAGTGAGCCCGATACAACGTTTCCCAACTCAACATCAGACTTGGATTCTGTCAAATTCTTTGACTCTAGTACATCAGCGAACTCCAAAAACTCCCATGAGGACATCCCAGCTTCAGTATGAAAATGGAAAAGTCATCCCTCACTTCTCCCCATGGTACTTATGTTTTAAAGGCTATATGGATGTTTACCAGTCTAAATAGACAAAGTTAGGAAGCCAAGGAGACCTTTAAATCCACAGTCATCACAGCTTGGATATTCTCAGGGGTCAACATTATTACCACATTTAAAAGACAGTGAACTCTAAAAGGCACCTGGAACAGTTCTTTACTCAAAAAAGTTTTGGGAAGATGGAATTATGAAAATTTGTTTTAAAAATGGAATTAAAAAAAAAGAAAAGACAGTGACTCAGGAAGTATGGCCAGAAAGGCAGAAAGGGGAGCCGTCTCTCCCCTCCCACCACGGCTGCCAAGAGATGAAAGATCTGCACTGACTGACAGTCCATCAGCGCCCTGAGATTTGTGCAAAAAGTTCAGTTCATAGCACTGCATTGTTTTAATTTGCAAAACAGCATAAATTTAATCTGAAAAATATGCGAGGATTAAAATCGCATTCAAAATGTCCTTTTAACTTCTGACATGTTTATTCACTTTCTGTAAGTTTGTGTTCAAGCAAATAGAAGGAAAACTCTATTTGTTTCAGAGTTGCCTACCCCACCATTCACGCTCCCATTCTTTCTCAGGAAAAGAACCCCAGTTTTACTTAGGGTGGCCCTGCAACCAGCTAAAAGAATTCATTTCCATGACTCTTTAGCAGCTATTGTAGCTACAGAACTAAATTCAGGGCAATCCAATGTAAGCAGAAACTTCCAGAAAGTCTCCTCAGACTCCCTCCTCTCTGCTGCCTAGAATACAGAAGTGATGACTGGCGCTCAAGCAGTCATCCTGGACAGGAGGGGATGTGCTAAGAATGACACAGCAACAAGAGACAGGGAACCACATCCCTGATGACCTTGGAGCTACCATACTAGCCCTGGAATGCAACCCCCAGTCTTCTTTTACACAATAGGAAAGGATCGACTATCTTTAAACCATTCACTATTGTTTTGGGGGGCTGGTTATACAACGTAAAACTGAATTTTAAGTAACAATTTTAAGGAAATTTTTTTAAAAAATCACCAATGGAGAGAGGATTCCATGAAGATGGAGGTAGTAGCAGAGGCATACTTTTTGAATCTTCCAAAATCCCACATAAAAATAGAGAAACTAATGAGCTATGGATATATAGGTTCTCTCTGTATGACTCCTTATAACTGTATGCGAATCTGTAGTTACCTGAAAATATTTTTAATTTCTAAATACTATCTTAAAATAAAAATCAACCAGGTAACAAAACAAAAACCTCATAAACAGCATTTACAATAAAATGTCAAGTACAACTAGGTGAGAAATAATTGCACAAACATAAAACACAGGTGGATGAGGACAAACCACCAACTGCGTGGTATTGTCATCTGCTCGGCAGAAAATGGAGAGACGTGAGGTCAGAAGAACCCAAAATAGCTAACAGGTATTCACTGGAAAGTATGGCAGGCTGATTTGAGAATAGCAGCTGAAACTGAGAGGGGTATTGACCAATCCAACCCAAGGCAAGTCATGAGCCCACTGTTGGACTCAGAGACTGGAGCAGTCTAGTCCCTATGGACATTTAAAATTGGTCCCCAGGGCATCCTTCCAGGATAGGAGTGACTGCTGGGAGTGGAATCAAAATTGAGCAAGATAGGAACAATAATACAAAGGAAGGTGATGGTCCAATTAAAAATGAGAGATAGAAACAGAGCCCAGAAATCTCAGAATGTAACCAGCCATGTTTCTGAACACTAGATTAAAATAGACGAGGAAGCTCTGTGAAGTTAGAAAAACACATCTGAAAAAAACCTCCTTCTAAAAGTTCAGGAAAACTAATTTCACATAAAAATGAGCAACATAAATGTATAAAGGTCAAATTGCATGCAGAGTTATTATAGGGAAAAAGTGAATAAGGAGCTGAATAACATCTTTATAGACAATGAAAGCGTGCCAGAAAGATATCTAAAGAACAAATCAAATTTGTAACCTACTTTTTAAAAAATGGGATAAAAGATGTAGAGAAATGATATAAGAAAGAACAATATAAATCAGAATTAGGAAAACTTAGAAATGAAATTATAGAACTCAGATACTTGAAAGAAAAGAAAATCACTAATATTCAGAAATGGCTATTAAACTAGAAGAAACACAAGAGCAAATAAATACAACAGCTAATCCTTTAAGATATGTGGAAAGTTAAATGGAGATGTTTTTAATTCAAAAAGAAAAGAAGAAAATGATTCAAAAGAAAGTAAATGACTAAAGGTAGGCAAAGAAGCTCTAACACACAGAGAATAGGAGTCCCTGAAGAAGACAAGCAAAACAAGGGAACAGGACTAATATTGAAAACTATAATACAAGAAAACTTTCCTAAAATTAAAAAAGTATATGTATTTGAAAATACATATTGAAAGAACACACAATGTACCTGAGAATACTGGCCCAGAATGACCTACCCCAAGACACAGTCTAATTATTGAACTTTACAGAAGAAAGAAAAAAAATCCTTTGGGAGTCTAAGCAAAAAAGAGTGACATGTAAGGGAAACAAAAGTGGATCATCACCAGACTTTTCAAAAGCAACACCTTATATAGAAGGAAATGGAGTAACAAGGAAAGAAAATGTGAGCCGAGGACATTATATACAGCAAAAAATTTAAGTATAAATGTACCAATAAACTGTTAACAACATGCAAAACCCCAAAGCTTTTTCTAAAGAATCTACTAGAATGAGGGTCCTCAAATTTTTTATCTCCAACTCCTTACACTCTTCAAATTATTGAGGCGCCCAAGGAGCTTTGTTTATGTGGGTGATAGCCACATAATTTACCTTTTAGAAATTAAAACAGAAATTTTTAAATGTTTTATTAATTAGTCAAAAATAACAAACCCGCTAAATGCTAACATAAATAACATATTTTAGGAAAAATAACTGTCTTCCTAAATAAAAATCATTTAGAGAAGAGTAGCATTGTCTTCATCTTTGTAAATCTCTTTACTATCTCTCCTAATACAAAACAGCCTGACTCACCTGTCTCTTAATGCATTCAATCTGTTATGATATCACAAATCACATATCTTCTAGATAACTCCACTCTGCACTCGTGAGAGACAGAGAGTGGTGGAAAAAGGGGGAAATAACGTCTTAGAATTATCATGAAAACAGTTTTGACCTCAAGGACTCCCTAACTGGAGAATGAGCTGCAGACATACAAAATGACACAAAATGAATATAAGGATTGATGGTGAACTTTAAACATGAAGGTACCTGTAGAGTAAACGAGGGCTAAAATGAAGAGAGGAGCTAAACATTCTGACACTTTAGATACTGATATAAAAAATGAAGAGAACAAATGCAAAAAGAAAATCTTAGGTCTTCTCAGTAATTAAACTGCTGAGTCTGTTATTCTGACACTTCTGCAAGTGTGACATAAAGTAAATGGGTAAAAATGGGCTATTCTATCCACTCCTGTGTTTGAGTGCAGCATCAGAGGCAACCCTACACTCATAACCCAACTCTTCCGTCTCACACGCCTCTAGTACCTTCTATCTAAGCAAGGTAACTTGTCCTTATTCTAGTCTGAACATGCCCAGAACTGAACACACAGACCATTTCTCCAAATCAGCTGCTCTTCCCAGTTCCTACGTTTCTTTTAGGGTTAGTTGTCCTCCCACCGTGCGGGGCTAGAAACTGCTGGATTTCCCCTGATTGGCTTTCTCTCCAGTTCAGCAAAAATACTCATAAAGAACATTGTCTGAACTGCCTTCAGACAGCCATTCAAAGTTTATGGGTCCTCTCACTCAACAATTCACTATCAGTGCATGGATTGGGGAGGGGCCAGTTAAATAAATCACTGTATCACCAGTCGAGCACTACATGTGCATCTGTAGGTGTGCTCATACTTGCTCACTCACACTTAGACCATCCCTGGAAAGATATACAAGAAACTGATGACACTGACAAGCCAAGCCAGGGTGACCAGGCAGGGTTGGGAGGGGACTGTTCACTCTTTGTGCCTTTTAATTTTCAAATTGTTTTATTACCTATTCAAAAGGATAAAATTACAGTTTCATGGCTAAATCAAGCCAATTTATTAAATGCGAATGACCCTGTACAGATAAAGACTTAGTTGATAATTCTAGGGAAACTCAGTTTATAAATACAAACCAATTAAAAGACAGAACCAGCTTTTAGTAGCTGGAAAAAAACAAAGTACGTGGATTCCTCTTCATCAAAACCCCAATCCAGCCATCTGCCCAGAAAGGCAGTAATTCTCGCCTGATAAAAATCCCCTGCCATATCCCATGCTGGAGACGGATGGACAATTGGTCACATGTATTCACTCTTCCTCTTGCTTCTCTGAGCCCTGCTTGGGTCTCTTCAAACCAAAGTGTGAGCTCGGTTCTCTGCAGAATTCAGCCTACACGAACGTCACCGAAACACATCCGTGCACCAGTATATCCCCTACAGCTCTTAGGGACCCTGGAAGAAACCAGAACCCAGACCTGCCATGCTCCATGGGCACCAGCTGAGCCTCAGAAAGGGTTTGGTAAAAACAGAAATGATATGATTCAGGCATCAATGAGGCAGGATTTTAAAAGGGACCTCCATTTTTCCAAGGAGGCTCAATATAAGAAATACCCATTTTAATAAAATTTGGATGGGTTTTTAAAACCTGTAGCTACAAACATATTCTGGGCCTTTGTATGATGATCTAAGTAAATCAGAGCCAAAATATTGGTTTCTTCCTCCAGACTATCTCAAAGGGATACCCCAAACAAAGAGAAACATCTGGGTTCTAAGGCAGTGGTCTCCCTTTACAACTAAACCACCAGGAGGTTTAATGACCAGCTGCAGTACCTAACTCATCCCAGATGCCTGGGACCATCTATTTCTTTGTTCCTTATAATCTTTCATGATCCATATTTATTTGATATACTGTTTTGTGTCGTTTTAATACTATACACCACTTCCAATCATTTTGGGAATCAGGAAAATGTCCAACAATATTCATTTAATCACGGGGTCAGGGCCAATCACACTTCACACACAATTATAACCCAGAGCCCCTCTCCACCACCAAGCCCCCCTCCAGTGCTTTGGTAGTGGGGGAAGCTGGTCAGTGACACCAGCCTCCTCTCCTCCACCCTGACCTCTTGGCTCTTCCCCATCCAATTCATCCTATGTACCATTTCCAGAATATTCTTCCTCAAATCCTATTCCCATCATATTACTCCCCAGCTCAAAATCTGATTTCAGTGATTCTCTTATTTTCTACTTAGTAAGGTAAAAATCTCATTGTCTCTTTGTAAAGACTGTCTACACAAAGACTTTATTGATAATCTTTATCTGGGCAGCACAGTATTTAAATTGCTATTATCGTGTTTGAAACTAACAATGAACCCATGAAGCAGGTGGCATCCTCCCTAGTCGACAGCTCAGAAAACCCAGGTATTGGGCTTCCCTGGTGGTGGAGTGGTTAAGAGTCCGCCTGCCGGTGCAGGAGACGCGGCTTCGAGCCCTGGTCCGGGAGGATCCCACATGCCGCGGAGCAACTCAGCCCGTGGGCCACAGCTGCTGAGCCTGTGCTCTAGAGCCCACGAGCCACAACTACTGGAGCCCGAGTGCCTGGAGCCCGTGCTCCTCAACAAGGGAAGCCACCGCAGTGAGAAGCCCGCGTACCTCAACGAGGAGCAGCCCTCGCTCACCGCAACTGGAGAAAGCCCCTGTGCAGCAATGAAGACCCAACGCAGCCAAAAAATAAACAAATTAATTAAAAAAAAAAAAAAAAAGAAAACCCAGGTATTTCATACCCACTCCACCCCCACCCACGTTGTTTCCTGCCCTGGTCTTCTGTCCAGGTAGGTAGGGTTCTCTCTCCTCCTGCTCTCGCCCAACTGCGTGTCTTTTCTCCAGGAGCTCCCTCAGCCCCTCCATGTTACCTGCTTAAACCCTTCCAGGCGTTGACCAAGCCACTCACCTCCCAAGACCAATTTCTTGACTAATTGGACCATAGGACCAATCTCCTATGACCAATTTCTCTGTAGACCCCAGGCCTGTGAATCCAGATGGATTAGCTCTCTGCCCTCACGTGGGATCCCATCAGAACCCAGTTAGGAGCGAGGAGTAGGCCCAGTTAGTACAATTTAAGAGGAAGCCTTCTGGCCCCATCAAAACACCCATTTTCTGAAACTTCTTAGAAAGCAAGGGTCATCTTCACCCACCTTTGCATTCTCTGGGTCTAACACAGTACCAGGCACACAACTTGGGCTCCTGACTTACTCGCTTCCTGAAGGAACGAGTCACCAATTGTCCTGATCAGTCTAATCAGACTCCTCTCAACACCAGTTGCGGTGGGCATGACCTAGGCTCCTGAGTCCCGCGGCGGCTCTCCTGGGGGCACCTCCTGAGCAGTGGTTCTCAACTGGAGCCAATTCTGCTCCCCCAGGGACATTTGGCAATGTCTGCAGTCATTTTTCGCTGTCACAGCTAGGGGGGTTGCTACTGGCATCTAGTGGGTAAAGGCCAGAGATACCAGTAAACATCCTATAACGCACAGGATGACCCATAACAAAGAAGTATCTGGCTCAAAATGTCAACGCTACCGAGGCGGAAAAATCCTGCTATAGAGGGAACAAAACATTGAAAGAGGAAGTGCCCAGCAGACCTAGGTCCTCCAGAAGAATTAATGGAAACGTCACATTAGGCGCCAGATGCAGATCCATCATAAATGCTTTCAACATGACATTCTGCATTATTTAAAATTAAGTAGCACAGCCTTCTGCCCCGCAGCCATCCCAGAAGCGTGTGGTGGGCACGGCAGACACTCCGGAATGACCACATCACAAAGTACAAGAGCTGGCTGCCGCATCTCTGCCTACTAATTTTAATCTCTCTTTCTCAAAGGTCATGAATATTTTCGGACCTCTTAGCACATGCATATTGTGGGCAGACTTGATCTCTGCTGCTTCCAGTTGACAAAGCACTTCATTTGCCAGCACCCCGAGCTGAGTTTACAGGCTTAACTCTGTCCCTGTCACTCTCCAAGGGACTTTTTTTAGTCCATTATCCTAATTGGCAAATGATACGTAAGTGCCAGAAAGCTATGTGTCCGTAATCATATTTATAATGAAAGCTTAATCTCCAAAAGAAACAGTAATTCATTAAAACCTCCCTTCCCATCTGCCATTACAGTAGCCAAAAGAGAAAGAATCGGCTTCAAAGTGAGGTACAAATTGGCTGCCGTAGCATGAAACGCAGACAAAGCCAGACAAAGAGAAGCAAGAGATGCATCCTGCCTGGTCACTGCATCTTAACAGCACGTCAGGGAAACTCCAGAGGGATTCGGGAAGAAAAGGCAGATGACTCCATGGCCTGATATTTCAGCTGGACTCTCACCATGATCCCAAACTCCACTCCCTTATTATTCATACGGCTAGATGAAGACCACCGTGTGCCTCGCGGCCGTGCGTTGTGCTGGGGAAGCTGATCACAGCTGCCCTGTCATGCTTACAAAGCGCCAACTGTGTGCCAGATGGGGTTCTAAACCCCTGATGTGGATCAACTCACCTAACCGCCAACAACCCTATGACGGTCTCATTTTAACAGGTGAGAAAAGGGGCAGAGAGAAGTCACTTGTTCAAGGTCACACAGCCTTTCAGTGGTGGAGCCAGGGTGCGAACCAGGTGAACTAGGGCAAGTCCAGCATTCCCGCAGCAGGACAACCAGCACTCACCACAGGCCAGGGGCCATGACAGTATTGACGTGCCCCATCTCACCTGTCGGGGACACGGAGGGCCAAGCGTCATCTTCCCTGTGGCGGGACACGTGAGCAGAGCCTGAAAGTCTGAGTAGGAATCAACAAAGGCAGACACAGACCTGGAGTGGTGGGCCACACGGCCTGCCTGGGAAGCCCCGCGGCCAGTCCTGCGGAGCCCAGACCCCCAACCCACCTGTCAGGTAGGTGCACACAGCGACGACCACCCCCCTACAAGACAGTCACCTGAGGCCTGGGGAGTTGAAACGACCTGCCCAAGGTCACACTGCTGAGTGGCGGAACCAGGGCTCAACCTGGGCACGTGTGCTACACAGTTCTTGCTCTCAGAACTTCCGAAGACCCAGGACAGGCCACCCCAGGGCACTCCCCTGTGGCTGAGGCCCTGAACTTGCCTGAACTCCAATTCCCTGAGTTCACCACTGTCCACAGCACCTCCTTTATAGAACCTTCTGTTGTAAATAAGCTTCCTGGGAAAGGCTGCCCTGACCTGGTTGAGGGAACCCCACGTGGACTACAGGATAATGCCCAGGTACCCACAAGCACTCCGTCAGGTGCAGGGATTCTAGCCCTTGTGTAGGATGAGGCCCAATCTTTGGCCAAATGGCTTCTCTTCACCTGTCCATGATTCTTCCCCCTTAAAAGTGGGTACACTCTGCCCTCTTGCACCCAGTGCCTCTATGGTCCTCAAAACCTACTCCACAGAAAGGCCCTGAACCTCGGCACACTGCAGGCCTACACCTGGTGACAGAGAAGCATCCCCTCCCGGAAGTGCTGGTGGCATCATCGTGTGAAACCAGGCCTTAGGCTCACGGAAAGATGCTCCAACATCAGAAACGGAGCCCTGGCTGATCACTACAAGTTCCGGGCTCTCTGCCCTCAAATTCCTAAGTTCCCAATGCACAGGCAACAGTTAGTTACAGGTGAACATTCACGGACCTTCGTTCATGCCCAAGAGGAAAGAGAGCTAAGGCAGCGCCATTCCCTGTCCACAGAAGTGGACTCTTGATCTGTCCACGTTGGTTTCATTCATGAATGACACATGATTGGTCCATGTGGTCCAGTGGTTATTTCCCCCCAAATTTGGCAATCTCTCCATAAATTCTATTACACAATTACGCCAGGTAGCAGGGTTTATTAGTTTAATAACTTCCTTCTTCCCCCTCAGAATGCTCTGAGCGGAGAGTCATGCCAGACGTAACAGAACCACTGTCACCAGTGAACGTGTGTCCTCTGCTACATTAGTCACTCACAAAGGGACTTTTCTCAAGCAAGTACACTGCAAGTCTCAAAACCATGTCTTGTTCATACCTTGATACACCAAGCTGCAGAGGCCAGAGTGTGATGGGCTAAACTGCTTTTTTACATTATTCAGACAAGTGTTAACTGAAAATATCAAGGGTATATAGGATGTGCTCCCAGAAAATCAAAACAGCCTGGACTCGGCACAGCGGCCATGGTGCACACAGAGCAGGACCCCAGCCCTGGAACAGGCTCCATCTCCTCCTGTACAGCAGCGAGCGCCAGGAGGGCATCTGGCTGCATGCCCCTGACAGAGTCACGTTATATTTTAGACTCCCTCCCTCCCTTTAACCTCAAATACTTTAGCCTTAAAAAGAACAAAACTCAGGGCATCTCCAGTTTTAATTTAGCCTGGCACAGACATCCTGCTCCAAGCCATGATCCCTGCAGAGGAAAGAAAGGCAGGAGCAGCTGCCTGTCATCCCCGCCCTGGACACATCACCCCTTTCTTCCATGTACACAGCTCATCTCTCCAAGCTGCTTGACGATGCAGCTCCATGCCTTCAGGAGAAGGGCTAGAGCTAAAAGTACTCACATCCCCAACTCCTGAGCCCCATCTGCAGAGACCTTCTCTGTGGGGCTAACGGGGTCCAGGGGTAACATTGTGGACTTTCCCCCTGAATTCAGAAGCATGTGGGAAAAGAGGCACACCAGGCAGACTAACGGAGCCAGAAGACCACTGACACCGCTCAGGAGAGAGCTGGCCTTGCACCTGGGGCCAGAGGGTTTCCTAGCAGCTCAGGGAATGACCACTGGCCCACCACAGGGGCAGGCTGCTCGCTTGTGGCAGAGCAAAGACCTTGAGGGTCCTCAAAACAGGACACACGAAGAAGAGGGAGAGCCTGGGCCTTACCCGCTCACTGCTTTCTCCCATACCCACCCATCTCTCCTGGGGCAGGAGTGAAGGGGTCCGGGGGAGTCCACAGTGTCCTCTTGGGGAGCTGAGTAGAATTCCCTGCTCTCTCTAGAAGTAGGAAGAGTGGGACATAAGGCTTCCCTGAGATGTACTCACGTCAGAGGAAAATGAAAATACATGCCACATCATCCTAGGGGCTATGTGTATAGGGAGCACATTTTTAGCATTCAATCCTCCAGGAAAGGACAATACGGTAACTAGGTAAGTTCACTTGGAAATAAGGAGGTGATTTCTTCAATTCTTGGGTGTGGGAGTGTTGCCCTCCTAAGGAATAAGGAAGGAAAAAAAGAAATGCACCTTGCAGGATAAGGTAGGAATAGAGGGCTGCCTGCCCCAATCTGACATCCTGGGCCTTTCATGGAGCTGAGCTACAGACTCAGAAACATACTGTGTCCATTTTCTGTTTCTATCTGGGAGACAAGGGACCAAGAGAGGCATGTGGGGACTCCAGAAGTTTTATTTGGTTTTGTCTGCTTAGGTTGGGCCTCACGTCTAGTTGAAGAGTCACGGAAAAGTCAGAAAGACATGGCATGCTACAGAATCAGGAGCAGAGAAATGAAGAGTATAATTAAAACTTTATGAGCAAATATCCTTGGAGAAAAACAAAACAAAAAGACAAAAGATTTAAGAGAAAGCCCAATGTAACCAGACTATTAAAAAGACCCCCCAAAATACTTTTTAAATGTATACAGAGAATTTTCCAATATTTAAATGAACCATGTCCCCAAGTTCAGGTGGGAAAATTGAGGCTCAGGGTAGTTCTATGATTGGCTTCTAGAAACCCCAAAATCCTTCGTCCTTCGAGTTCCCTTTACTCCTCTGCCCCCAGAGAGAAGAAGATCCTCCATCCCTGCCCTTAAGGGTCACAGAGCATCGCTGGGAAACAGGACACGGACAGATCACACACCTGGAGAAGCAAGAGGTGAACGGTGAATATACTGTGCTGAAAGCACTGGGGAGAGAAGGTAGGTGGGCTGGAGCCCTTCGAATGGGAATGGGGATGGGAGACGGACATGGGATGAAGTTCAGGTATCCAGTGGACACAGCACACATCTCAACAATAGATCCAGCACTCAGGGAGGAGCTGGAAACTTCGAGCACACAGCTTCCAGTTAGAATCAAGAGTAGAGGGAACTGCTCCCAGACTTCAGACAACACTATTAAGGTACAGTAATCGAAACAGCACATGGTATCGGCACAAAAACAGACATATGGATCAATGCAACAGATTAGAGAGCCCAGAAATAAACCCACATACCTACGGCCAATTAATCTATGACAAAGAAGGCAAGAATATACAATGGAGAAAAGACAGTCTCTTCAAGCAAGTGATGTTGGGAAAGCTGGACAGCTGCATGTAAATCAATGAAGTTAGAACACTCCCTCACACCATATACAAAAATAAACTCAAAATGGCTTACAGACTTAAATATAAGACATGACACCATAAAACTCCTAGAAGAGAACATAGCCAAAACATTCTCTAACCTAAATCGTACCAATGTTTCCTTAGGTCAGTCTCCCAAGGCAATAGAAATAAAAGCAAAAATAAACAAATGGGACCTAACCAAACTTATAAGCTTTTGCACAGCTTATAAAGGAAACCATAAACAAAATGAAAAGACAACCTACAGACTGAGAGAAAATATTTGCAAACAATGCAACAAATAAGGCCTTAATTTCCACAATATACAAACAGCTCATACAGCTCAATAACAAAAAGACAAACAACCCAGTCAAAAACTGGGCAGAAGATCTAAATAGACAATGCTTCAAAGAAGACATACAGATGGCCAATAGGCACATGAAAAGATGCTCAAAATCACTAAGTGTTAGAGAAATGCAAATCAAAACTACCATGAGGTATCACCTCACGTCAGTCAGAACAGCCATCACCAAAAAGTCTACAAATGATAAATGCTGGAGAGGGTGTAGAGAAAAGGGAACCCTGCTAATGCTGTTGGTGGGAACGTAAATTGGTGCAGCCACTATGGAGAACAGTATGGAGGTTCCTTAAAAAACTACAAATAGAACTACCATATGATCCAGCAATCCCACTCCTGGACATATATCCAGAAAAGATGAAAACTCTAACTCAAAAGGATACATGTACCCCAATGTTCACAGCACCACTATTTACAACAGCCAAGACATGGAAGCAACCTAAATGTCCACCAATAGATGAATGGATAAAGATGTGGTGTATGTATACACACACACACACACACACACACACACAGTGGAATATTAGCCATAAAAAAGAAAAAAATAATGCCATTTGTAGCAACACGGATGAGCCTAGAGATTATCATACTAAGTAAAGTAAGTCAGAGAATGGTAAGTATCATATATCACTTATATGTGGAATCTAAAAATGATACAAATGAACTTATTTACAAAACAGAAACAGATTCACAGACATAGAAAACAAACTTATGGTTACCAAAGGGGAAAGGTGGGAGGGATAAATTAGGCGTTTGAGATGAGCAGATATAAACTATTCTATAATATAAAATAGATAAACAACAAGGTCCTACTGTATAGCACAGGGAACTATATTCAATATCTTGTAATAAACTATAATGGAAAAGAATCTGAAAAAGAATATATATATATATATATATATAAACACACACATGTGTATATATATGTGTGTGTATATGTCTGTATATATATATACATATATATATATATAGCTGAATCACTTTGCTGTACACCAGAAACTCACAAAACATGTAAATCAACTATACTTCAATTAAAACAATTTTTTTTTTAAGTAGAGGGAATTGGTTCATATTTGTACTGCATTTACTATGTACCTATTTATTTCCTTTATAGCACTTCACACAGTGGTGGCCCCCAGGAAGCATTTCATAAATGTTGATGAGTTATTTTCTAAGTCAGATGGAAAGCTGAATATCTCTCACACTACAGTAATGTAAATGACAGTGATATTTCAAATCCCACCCCTAAGTTACTGTTTAATCTTGACAGTAGCAGCAACAAAGCTCCTGTCATGGAAATCCTGCAGGGCAGCTGGATGCCGGGTTCTTGAGCTAAGACAGCCTCCAGGCTCATCAGTCCTTTCAGCAGCTCTGAAGGGAAACGCAAGGGTCTCCATTTATGAAGAAGTCAGTGGCATGCCCCGGGCCTGGCCGCCTGACGATGCTGGTACTGGAATCAGAATCCTGTCTCCCAGGGCTCCACCCTTACCTGCCAGCTCCCCTCAACCAGGACACCCCTGAAGAGGGACACCCTCAGCTACAGTCTGGGCCCCCAGACCTCAGCAGGACCTCTCCAGGACACCTGCTTTTTTATTTATCTTTTATTTCTTATTTTGTCTTCTAAGCCATTTGTTTAAGAAAAATGAAGACATGCCAAAGGAGGATTATATAAAATAAAAACTGGTATGTTTTAAATATTTAATCTTGGAGTCTAGGCAGGTGACATCACAAGTCCTTCCCACAAGGCCCAACTGCCCTGCCCATGAGTGAGAACCCCACATTCCCTAAGCCCCCCAAGCAGGATGCCACAGCCTGGAGCCCCCTAAGAGTCCTGACAAAGGCCAGGCCTCAAGTCAGACTCTGGAAAGGACTGAACCCCAAACCTTGGAGGAGAGTCGAGGGGAGGCAGGGCTGCAACTAGAACCCCAAGGCCAAGCTGCCCCTGACTCCCACCATCCAGATACCTGCAGTGGGCACATACCAGTACTCTGCCCTCAAGAAGCCTGGCCTGAGTTGTTTCAGGCATTCTGGGAGGCCATCTCAACAGACACACTTCTCTTCAAGATTTCACTGTCTTCTATCCAAAAAAAAAAAATCTACAGCACAGGGCTTCCCTGGTGGCGCAGTGGTTGAGAGTCCGCCTGCCGATGCAGGGAACACAGGTTCGTGCCCCGGTCCGGGAAGATCCCACATGCCGCGGAGCGGCTGGGCCCGTGAGCCATGGCCGCTGAGCCTGCACGTCCGGAGCCTGTGCTCCGCAACGGGAGAGGCCACAACAGTGAGAGGCCCGTGTACCGCAAAAAAAAAAAAAAATCTACAGCACAAATTACATGAGTGATTCGCCCAGCCTTGGCAATCCCTAGCCAGGCAGCTTTGTGAGCTCCTCTGTAGAGTCCCTAATGAGCTGGTAATTGTTTTTCTGGCTTTCTGATGAAGTGCAAAGCACTCCATGGCACTCTGCACTGCTTCCTGGCGGCCTCAGAGTCCTCGGAGCCAACGCCTAGTGAAGGGGACGGGGGACAAGGGGACAAAGGCCACCCATATCACCCTCACCAACCCAATCACCCACTCCCCACACCCAGGCGCCCTGAGCCACCAGCTCACTGCAGGGAAATCAGGGGCAGGAGAGGCCAGCACATGACATCATGGAACAGCTGTTTAAAGAAACCTAGGCCAAACAAGTCATTTTTCAAAATCCCCAGGATACCGAGTCAGTTGACAATATTACTGTTATATGTGTACTGAAAGTTTACCATCACTAGTATAGTTGTTAACAAACATACTGATTGTATTTTTAGATACAATTGGAACAGCTCATCTCTGAGCATTTTGTAAATGTCAACTCATATAGAATTTTTTTTACTACTTTTATGGTGCTTAGAGCATAATTTTTCAACCCTAAAATTACGATACAGTGTAACTAGCACTAGGCATTATGTTATGGTGTTTTTATTTCTTTTCATACATTTGACTGTCTGATTTCTGAGAAGCTTTATCCTCTATTTCAGCAGTCCCTTCCGGAGAACACGATCTGGGAACACAAAGAATGGGGGAGAAAAGCTGCCTTCACTAACACAAAACCCACTTCATTTCAATGAAGATGAGAGTTTTTCAGTAAACATGCTATTTGATGTCTGCCAAAACTGAAGCATTCAAAAATGTATCAAAACCAGGATAATTAAAGAGAAGAGAACCACAAAAATGACCCCAATGTCACTAGCTAAATAAGACTCAGAAAGGCCCTTCATTTCTCGGGTTGGCCAACTCCATTGTGTAATATCAAAGAGAATGTTCATGGAAATTTACTGACCTATAGTTTCAAATCTGCCAATCAGAAAAGGGCAGCGGGTAAAACATACTTTGAATACATTATTCGGTATTAGTTGCGTTTCATATTTAAGAGTTCTACAATTCATTGTTGCAGTTTAACATGTAATACAACCCTGAGATCCAGTTCTGGATAAGGAACATAGGGCCATTCAAGAATTGGAGAGAAGACATGCATTTCATACAAGTCAGTTCTGTCTGAGAATAAATCAGACACCCTAAAGGTAATTTCCTTTAAGAACCACTGGATAATTACATTTCAATGTTGCTCTAACAAGCTGTAAAGCAACAAAACACAAACTCTGTGAAAATGATGACGATATTATTCACCACCGTTTACCCCAGGTAGCATGTGTCGGCCCCATGCTTGGGCCTGTACACACACTATCTCTATAAATATTTACATCACTGCCAGGGGGGCAGGGACCAGGACTCCCTTGTCCTCTCTGTCACAAATAAGCAGATAGACCTCAAAGGGTTGAGTAACTTACTCATGGACACACAGAGGCAGGGCTGGCATTCAAACCCCAATTTGTCTGATTCTAAAGCACATACCCGTTTTCTAAGCCCACAAATCAATACACGATATAAGCTTTGTTTTTAAAAACTGGATCCAGCACCAGTGAAATATTTAATCCTCACAATGACGCTTTAAGGAGATAGTATCATTCCCTCTTGATAAATGAGGACATGGAGGCTCAGAGAGGTGAGGTTACTTGCTGAAGGTCACACAGCTCCTCAGAGGCAGGTCTGACTCTAGAGCCTGTGTTCCCTTGAAGGGCTCAGCAGAGGCCTGGAGCACGGTGAGCACCCGATCGAGGCCAGCTAGCGCGAGGGCAGGCCCTGGAGTCAGGAAGACCCGGTGAGTATCTCAGCTCTGTCACGTACTCCCCTCAGGACCTTGGCCAAGCAATCAGACCACGAGTGCCTCAGTCTCCTCCTCTGTTAAATGGGAACAGTAATCCCCCTCAGAGGTTGTTGTGAGGATTAAAGAAGATAATATCTACAGAGCACTTCACTCAGTGTCTGGTGGGAAGGGAATGCAGTGGAAATTGCCCTTTCTGCTTTCATAAAAGAAAAACTTGGTAAAAAGTAACAAAACTGTACTCTTCCATTCAACAGCGGATGGATGTGGATTTGAATCCAGCTCTGCTGTCCAGCCCTCTGTCGCTGGGCAAGCTACCAAACCTCTTTGAATCTCACTTTTTTCTTCTGTAAAGTAAGGATAACGAATGTGTCAGGACGATAAATGACATAACCTATGTCAAGCACCCTGCACAAAGCAGGTGCTCAATAGTGGCAGCTGACAGGGCCTGGGGGTGACTCAGATGCAGTACAATACCCCCCAAAACGCCCCAGGCGAAGCCAGCGTTTGTCCTCCTTCCCTGGACAACGGCGCCGTCGCAGGGACAGCAGCGTGATTCATAATGACATTGAATCTGCTTTCAGACAAAATCTTCAGACCTAAATCCCTGTGCTCTTTCCATCCATCCATCCATCCATCCCTAGGTGACATCTAGGGCACACACCTCACTCACCCAGGAAGGAGACTGCCAAAGAACAGGGGACAGTCGGGCTAGAAGGGCTCTCAAAAGTCGTCATATGCCGCCTGCACGGGTCACCCGCCAGGCCTTGGCTACACCCACTCTGAACAATCAGAACCAGCATGCCCACTGAGGCACACTTGACCACTGGTCACGGGAACATCACGATCACCCTGCATGACGCTTCACCGTCTCCTTCATTTGTTCTTCAATGGTCTCTCATCAGCTTGTTACACTTGGGGCCAGGAGCATCCCACCCCATTCCTTAAAGGAAGTGATGCAGGCTCTGTTCTGCAGAGCGGTCTTATATCAGGTCGTTAGCCCAAATCACCACCATCTTACCTCCAACCACAGGACCCAGACTTAAAGGTCACAGCTCCACGGGGGGCCCAGACCACCCAGGGTAGAGGGAGCCAGTGGCCCCTCAGGCCCCACTCACGTCACTCTGCCTAGCACCCAGGCCACGAGCAACCACGGACTATGTCTCTCCAGCTTCACACAAGACCTCACAGAACTGAGAGTCCTCCTGGAAACACTCTTTAAATGATATTCTACCCACTTTCACAGCTTTGTTACTTTCTATTTACTTTCACATTCTATTTACTGCCTTTTATTCTTCTTTCTGAGAAAATACCAAAGAAAATTCATTTCTGAAGCAAACGAATTAAACTCAAATACACGTCAGTTCCGCAGTCTTCTCAGTGGCTCTTTTGGGTTCCTGGACCCAATTCCAACGTGTGTGTGTGTGTGTGTGTGTGTGTGTGTGTGTGTGTGTGTGTTCCCCACACCAGCAAGCAATCCTCAGCCCACCAGCTGGGTGTCCTACAATTCACCTCAATGCTGACACTATCTACCTGGGCTCAGGAGCTGTCCTACAAGTGGTCCCACAAGACTGCCCCCACCCCACTTCAGAGGCCAATCCCAGGTCCAGGTCGTCACCCATGCTTCTGATCAACCAGCAATAGATCAGAGGTTCCAATGAACCACTCCTTGGGTTTGATTAATTTGCTAGAGCAGCTCACAGAATTTAGAGAAACATTTTACTCACTAGGTCACCAGTTCATTATAGAAGGATGTAACTCAGGAACAGCCACATGGAAAAGATGCACAGGGCAAAGTAAAGAGAAAGGGCAAGGATCTTCCATGCCCTCTTCTCGCCTGCCACTCTCCCTGAATCTCCATGGGTTCACCAACCCAGAAGTTCTCTGAACCCCATCCTTTTGGGGTTTTTAATGGAGGCTTCATTATACGGTCATGACTGATTAGATCATTGCCCACTGGTGATTCATTCAACCTCTAGCCCCTCTTATCTCCCCAAAGGTCAGGAGGTAAATCGGAAAGTTCCAACCCTCTAATCACATGGTTGGCTCCACTGGCAACCAGCCCCCATCCCTAGATGGGGGTCCAAAAGTCACCTTGTTAATATAACAAAAAACACCTTTGTTGCTCTCATCACTTAGGAAATTCCAAGGGCTTTAGGAGCTCTGTGCCAGAAACAGGATGAAGACCAAATACACATTTCTTAATACAAACCACAATATCACAAGAGGCTTTATTTACTCAACAAATAATTTGAGGTCAGCTTCTGTAGGCTGGACACAAAACAGTCCACCTTCAATACTCAAGAGGTAGCCTCTACCCGACACAGAATCCCTACCTCATAGATCTTCCCAGATAAGAACCAGATCTCCAAACCAGGAACAGGAAGACTCATGGCTTCCAGCCCAGAGCTTTTCTGTTCCTTTTGGGCAGCTCCTAAAGCCAGAGGCAACCATTTCCAGGGACTTCCCAACACGAAGCCCAAAACGAGAGGCCGTGTGTCCACTGGGTCAGGATGTAGCCTGGAAGGGACCCAGAAGCTCCAACTCCATCTCCAGGAGTCGGAAGCCCAGCTCAGAAGAAGGGATTTTAACTGTATTACTAAATGTGGTCAGCTCTTGAAGGGTGAAATCCATTTCTCTTGGCTGTTTGCTTTTCCCTAAGACAATGTGTGAAGCACACAGGAACTCGACTGCAAGACCATCCTTTGAAGCCTGGTGAAACTTCACTTAGGGAAAATGTTACATTAGATGTTTCGGCAGGCTTTCTCAGACTTTTCAAACCAGAAAGTTGCATTGGTATCTGCAATCACATATCTAGAAAAGGGCTAGAGACTATATAAAATGGCCTAAAAAGAGAAGCGGCAGGCCAGGGCAAAGACCACCAGTCAGGGAATCGAGAGCGTCAAGCCTTACTCCCTGCACCTCCCAAGCACGTGGCCTTGAGAAAATGCCCACCTTTCTCAGCCCCTCCTGAGGCTCAGGAGGGGTAGTGAGGGTCCGTGAAACGTGGGTTTCAGGAAAAGGAAAAACTGCAAAGGTGTCATTCAGTGAACATGGTTCACATGACCTTTTTTAAATGGCTGAGATAAACACTCTACAGTTTAGGGTTAGGGTTAGTTCTTCTCAAACTAATCATCTCTGTAGCATTTTACAACTTTTGAAATACTGGTAGCTGCATTATCTAATTTTAAGATTGTTATTAAGTTGACCATTGAATCTAAAGTGGAGGCTTTCTAAAAGACTAGGAAATGACTGAAGTGTTAAATGCACACCTAGCACTATACTTCGTCCCACGAAGATCCCCCTACATCCCTGTAAAGTACACCCCCTTCCTGCCCACACCATCACAGTGCAGTTACTAGGATACAGATAAATCATATCACCTCTGGGTATAACTAACAACAGAATTTGTTCTTTTCAGTGATGCTAACAAGATTTCAGTTATACTAACCTTCATTTTCTCCTTTGCCATTTCGTCACTATTACTCTATTATGTGAACTGGAGACCAACAGCACTTTAACAAATTCTCCAACACCTTTTGTCCTCCTTTGAATTAAATCTTCAACTGGCTGCATGTTTTGCTGAACTACTAATGCTTTCCATGTGTTTTTTTCCAAGTTAAAATACTCCCCATTAGGTATTTCTAACACAACAGAAATTGGTAAAATGCCCAAAGACTCCGCCTCCCCAAAAATCTGTTTTCTCCAAGTCTCTTGGAAAGACCTGAAAAGTACATGATTGTACACCCAATCCCTGGAGAATCTCCATGTAGCAGGACACTTGCAAGCCATCCATCTTACTTTTCAGCTCCCAAGCCCTCTGGATATCAATGTCTCCAGTAATGAGACAAAGCATTTGTTTCCTGACATACACCTTTATTGATCCGTGGTAAGAACGAGGCTGTCTCTTCACAGGGGTCGGCACAAGCGCAGGGAGCCAGGCACAAGAGTTTGCATTACACCCCACATGCGGGGCAGACCTGTGAGTGGAAAGTATTATAGAAAAGACACTCTTTTTTAAAATAATTAATTAATTAATTAATTTTGGGCTATGTTGGGTCTTCGTTGCTGCACGCGGGCTTCCTCTAGTTGCGGCGAGCAGGGGCTATTCTTCCTTGTGGTGCGTGAGCTTCTCAGCGCGGTGGCCTCTCTTGTTGCAGAGCATGGGCTCTAGGCACGTGAGTTTCAGAAGCTATGGCACGTGGGCTCAGTAGTTGTGGCTCGCGGGCTCTAGAGCGCAGGTTCAGTAGTTGCGGCTCACCGGCTTAGTTGCTCCGCGGCATTTGGGAAATTCCCAGACCAGGGATCGAACCGTGTCCCCTGCATTGGTAGGCAGATTCTTAACCACTGTACCACCAGGGAAGTCCCAGGACACTCCTGAAGAAATCGAAAGCACGGTGGTTTCTTTACCAGGGGTTGTTTTCTAGATAGAACTAAGGTTCTGCTGGACAGCAACTTCGGAGTCTAACTGCCAGCACATGGTTTAAACTTGTCTTGTAACATCTGCTACAGGTGTCTCCACCAATACGACTACACTCTCCAGTGTCAATTTTTGTTGTTGGCTAGAATTTCACTAGGACAATGCAAAGCAAAGACAATGATAACGGTTCCAAGGCAACATTCAAATTCTATCATTCAACATCTAGAGATCCTTAGAGAGGAGAGGTAACAAAGTCCTATAGGGGCAATGAATAAATCATTTAAATAAGGTAAAAATCTTGGGTCAGGGGTGGAGAGCACAAACACGAAATAAACCTGCCAAAAGGGACCCTGATACACCTGCTTTTCTTGCCTGTGCAACTCACACTTGCTTGTGTCCATATTCCCTTTCTTGATGCCTCTTAATTTCCATAGCTGACCTGAGTTTCCAGCTGTACCTGGAAGGTTCTCGTGCTCTCTCATACGTTTGTGTCTCCTTTTCTTTATTCACATCCATATTTATGTTTACCTGCATGTCTGCAGATGGTAGAGCAATTCTTTAAATTCATTCTCTAGCTGTTTTTAAATTTTTGGCAACAAATCCTTCCTGATCTATCTATCTACTCTATAGCATTTGTGACAGATATGTTGTTTGACAAGCTAGTGGTATGTTTCACATCCTTCCCATATCCTTTCTTCTGTTTTTGTCGGGGAGGGGGCACATCTGTCAATCACCATTTGACCGTAAGTCACCTTAGAGGAGCCACCCTACACACAGAGTGGGGAGAGGCTGACAAGCCGACCTCCCCCAGCCCAGACCCAACGGCCTTCTAGACACATGGACATCCTGTGGGGTCTGTCATCTGGGAGCTGAGACAGATTAATAGGAAGCAGTTGATAAGAAGTGTTTAATCTGATTAATCCAGAGAGCTTGTTTTTACCTAGAGTGCAGAACTCTGGGCAAAAATGGGTCACAGACTTGCTGGGGTATAAAAGGGAGGAGGTTTTAAAAAAATTACAGGCACCAGTCTCCTTCTGCAAAGGGAGACTCAGGATTTCAAACCCAAGCCCATCTTGTGCCAAGACCACCGCCAGCCACTCAGGGCTCCGCAGAAAGACAGCAGGAATGGGAGTGGGCTCCAGGGTTTATGGAGAATCATTGGATCCCTACAGCAAAGGACAGAAAACAGGAAATGTGACCCACTGCACCTAAACCCACTAGCGAAGAGTTTGGTCAGGACACTGTGAGTTTGGCCACTGTGACATCCACAAACAGGGCAGGAGGGAACCCCACCCCTAACCCAAGGCTGCAGAGGCAGGACAAGAACAGAACCAGCCTCCTGTGGGATGCGGGACAGAGTCGGCAAGAAGCCCAGGTCCAAGACCTACAGTCAGAGGAAGACGGGCAGGGGGCCCAAGAGGTGAAGGAATGACTCTAGAGGTGTCTCCTGCTCAGAGAACAGATTGTTCTACTCTGTTCCTGCAGATACCCAGTGGACAGTGGGGGCCCTGCCACCCCGGGCAACAGGGAGCCAGCAGCACCTGTGCGGGCCTCCACCCCAGCACCCAGACGGGCTGGTCATCCAAGCTAATGCGTGTCACTGCACAGGCCATGGTGCCTCAGCATCCACGGTACCAGGGGCTCCTCTTCTTTATTAGCTAATACAGAAGCACCACCCGGGTGCTACTAGGCCCAAGAGCGTCAAAAAGGCATTCTGATGTTAGCAGAAGGCCTAGTTTTCATGGGAGCCCCAAAGAGTCCAAATCAAGAAGCAGTAAGGACCACATGGGAATCCAGGTGACACTCAGCAACCCGCCTGAGGGGTGAGGGTAACATGGGAAAAGGTAGCTGGAGGGGAGCCTCCTTGCAGGGCCTGGAGGGCCCAGCTCACACTGAGCAGAGAGGGAAAGACAGTCAGTCAGAAAGCTCGGCAAAGTGAAGAGGACGGAGGAGCCCTGCTCGTATTCACAGGCCTAAGAAGAAAGGCAGAACCTGAGGAAGGGATTGGGGAACAAGGTGGGTTGATGGCAGGGCTCAGGAATCACGGCTCCATTCCCCACCCTCTGCACGCAGAAGCCCAGGGCCCTTTACACCATAGCTAGAGGGGGTTCAGACACTGGACAGAATCTGTACCTCACCAGGAGCCCCTGAGCTGCTGTCTGCACCACACACACTCACACACTACCTCCATCACCACCAGTGAAAGCTGGCACTGAGACAGGGTCCTTCCCCATTAGACTCCACATAGCCTCAGGATCCCAGGAAGCCACCTTCTCTACATTGGCTGGCACATGAGCTGAATCCCCACAGTCACTCTTGTACTAGAAGGTTCTTGAAGAAATGCTCCACTGTTTGTCATTCGGTTCTTTGCTGTGACAGAGTAGTGCAAAGCACACAGCTGCATGACTTGCCTCAGAGAGGAAAATGCTTTGCAAATGGTATGCTGATGCCTCGCTCTGTTGATGTTTCTGTTGCTGGAAAATGATGACATTTCTGATCAGTGGATGAAGCAGTCTTCTCCTACGTGGTTTTCTTGCCTTAAAAAATATCTTTATCCCTGTGACTTGACCTTTAACGAGAGATGAGACTCATCTCGTGGAGAGCTTAATGCCTTCAGCCACCTTGCCAGCTTCTGCCGAGCTCACCTCTATCTTACGGTCAGACCTCGTCATCTCAGAGGTTTGGGGGAAATGCCTCTAAAAAGTCTAAAGACCCTTTTCACTGGGCTGTTCTTCCTGACTACAAGCACCAATGACACTTGGGAATCTTCAGCCAATTTTTTATCCTTTTGTTTAACTCAATGCTGGATACTTAAAAGTGCCAGGGCTTCCCTGGTGACACAGTGGTTGGGAGTCCGCCTGCCGATGCAGGGGACGCAGGTTCGTGCCCCAGTCTGGGAAGATCCCACATGCCGCGGAGCAGCTGGGCCCGTGAGCCATGGCCGCTGGGTCTGCGCATCCGGAGCCTGTGCTCCGCAACGGGGGAGGCCACGGCAGTGAGAGGCCGGCGTACTGCAGAAAAATTTTTAAAAAAGGAAAAAAAAAGAAAAGTGCCAGCATTATGAGTCCCAGAGGATCAATCAACAGGGTTCATTTTCTTGATGAGAAGACAGGGTTTGCTTCAGACAACTGAAGCACAGAGGTTTTAAGCCGAACAAAATGCCTTTGAAATCAGCTGGTAGAAAACACTCAGATATTAACTTTAGGATTCTAATGACTTCAAACCTTATTTTTTTTTAAATTCTCAATTCCATTCGTTACTCCACAATTCTTCCACTCCTTTTCTCTTCATTATGAGACTTAGTCATCAGAGCCAGTTGGCCCTCTGAACATTTTTCTGGTGTCTGGCAACAGGATCACTTGCTAGGACCAAAAAATTTATTTTCTCTAGCTAACCTCATTAAATGCAGACTTCACATACCGGTCATAGATTTTTTTGTTTATATCTATTAAGTTCATGCCCACAATATGACCATTGTTTTTTTGAGGGGCTGAAGCTAGATTAAGAAGGCAAGGTATGCATTGTTTGCTACCTTATGTTACATCAAGTGGTCATACTAGAGACTCCCCTGGTGACGCAGTGGTGAAGAATCCGCCTGCCAATGCAGGGGACACGGGTTCAATCCCTGGTCCGGGAAGATTCCACATGCTGCGGAGCAACTAAGCCCATGTGCCACAACTACTGAGCCTGCGCTCTAGAGCCCGTGAACCACAACTACTGAGCCCGTATGCCACAACTACTGAAGCCTGTGCGCCCTAGAGCCCAGGTGCCGCAACCACTGAGCCTGAGTGCTGCAACTACTGAAGTCCGCGTACCTAGAGCCCATGCTCCACAACAAGAGAAGCCACCGCAATGAGAAGCCTGCGCACCGCAACAAAGAGTAGCCCCCACTCGCTGCAACTAGAGAAAGCCCGCGTGCAGCAACAAAGACCCAACAAAGCCAAAAAATTTTTTGAAAAAGAAAAAAAATCAGGTTTAAAAAAAAAAAGTAGTCATACTAAAAACGTGCAAAGTAATACAGTGGAAAGGAGCACAGAGGTACAAAAAGCTCGAGGCCTTTCTTGGTACCAAAATCTCATTCCAGCTTCCTACTATCAGCAAAGACCTGTCTCGGCTGCTTGCTGGGACCATCAAAGCAGTGCCCCGTGGCCTTCATTTCTCATGAGGTTTGCCTGGTTGCTAACGGCTCCACTCCACTCTCATCCCAGTGGGTACAGAGTTCCAAAGGTAACACTGGAGAATTCCAAAGGCATGTCTCCTCCAATTCATCCACACGCTGTCCTGGATTCTAAACATTCTATACTTAATTAAAACAGGGGCAAAGGAGAAGAGAATATAGGGTGAAGAAAACATTATTTTGGAGAAATTTACTTGATAGCATTTTAAGCCCATGAGCCTAAGGTGATCCTGGATCCTTCCGGTCCAATCGTGCAGTGGGAAGGTAGGTCTTTGTGGGAGCTGTGTATAGTGCTAGGCCTAAGCAGTCACTGTCCCATGCCTATAATCACTCAATCATTTCTTAGATGGTGAAGAGGGGAAATATCTTGAAAGGAAACAAGGACCCAACCAACTGATGTGAAAAAGGTTTTCTCCCCCTGTCATGCTTTCCTTTGCCATTTCATCTGAAGATTGTTCCTGGTTTGTTGGTTTTTTTTTTTTTTAATCCCAAAGAAATCTCATCTAATATTGCCATTTGGAAAGGGAAAGAATATGTCACAATGGGGGCTGGTACATCACACTTACGATGCATACATTCCTTTGTCTACACATAAACCAAAGGATACTATTTAATGCTATTATAATAAATCTATTCCAGATCTTGCCAATAACAGGAAGTGGAAGGGGAAAGAGGGTTTTTTAATACAAAGGAAGAACTTTGCCTTCTTGGGCATTGATGTTAATTCACACAGTCAAATCCTCTCATCCAACACACTCAAGCCTGAGGTAATTAATGGTGAAAACTGATTAAAGAAGAAATATTTTAAAAATGACACATACACACCTTAAGACTTTAACTTGCAGCCATGGTGACTGACCGTCCTGTTTCTCTGGGATGAGACACAGTTGGTTGCCAGGCACACAGCACAGGAGATGCACCCTCACATCATTTGGGGCACGACCTTTCTTTGAATAAAGGTCTAATGGGACTCCCCGTGGACGTTCCTTCATGAACCACTCACATAATATAATCTATGATTCCCAATCTCAGTGTCTTAGAACTTACAAAGACTAGAATCCTTCTGGATTTTTACAACATTCCCCCACCTTCTGTAGTTATCATAACACACTCATGTTGACAGAAATGCTTTTGTAGTAACTAATTTTGAATCTTTTCCAATATACTCACAGCGGTGACTTTGTATACCTGTATTTAATCAGTTTATAAAACGTTCACATCCCATTTCATTAAATTACATAATTCCAATAGTGCAACTGGCAGAAGCAGGTTTGAGAACAAACATGCTGATCCCGTCAGCACCCAGTTTAACCCTTCAAATAGGAAGACCTGGGCGTCCTGAGAGACAGTGGGAAGGACTGGCTGCTGGGGCTCAGGTGCCATGGAGATGAGACGTGTGTTTACATGCATGACATGGGACTACAGAACAATATACCAGTTAATGCGGTGAGTCAATAATGTGGAAGCTGGTTAGAAAAACCCTGTACTTCAAACACTTTAAGCGTATACTGCCAAAGAATGAATTTGTTAAAAGGTAGTTAGCTCACTAGGATTTTGATCTAGCCAGTTTGAGTGTAAATCTGCTTTCCACAGCCTTACTGTTCCTGGGAAATACCAATTCATACTCATGTCCCAAATCTCAACTGGTTATCAGCTATATTTCAACCAATATTCAGTACTGGTTGTATTCAGCACATAGTATGTGCCTGGATTCGTCCTAGATCCAGGATGAGGGTCAGAAGGGAATTTATCCAAAGTCATAGGTCACAGGCTTTTTCTTCAGGCAGACATGATTTATACACATAAAATAATTTGAAAAATATAAAGCAAGTAATAAAGAAAGCATATGTTGGTGTATTTGCTACAGGCAGTTGAGGAGCAGGGTCAGTAACGAAGGTCCTACAGATCTCGTTTTGTCTCCAACGAGATCACGAACCCTCCTGACGCCCTGACCCTCCAGCCCCTGAGGTTTACATGTCGGCTACACAATGACTCTCCAACCACAGAGTAAGACAAACACTGTCCCTTGGGACACCTGCAGCCTCACCCACTTCACACCAAATGAAGTAAAATTACACAGCTTCCCCTCCACATCCAGTTGTTCCCTCATCCCATCCCTGGGTCTCCAACAGGAAAGCAGGGAGAAAGAAGAGGAACCAGAAACGATTCCCTCCGCGCCACCCATGCATGCCACACTCCAGGTGTAGACTGGGCCTTGACAGCATGATTGGTGCTCTGCTAATTACAGGCCTGAATTAAGACCAAAACATGTATTAAATAAACACAAAATGACTCAGATATGGAAAACTTCTATGCATAAAATGTAGTTCCTTTCTTTTTCCTTTTTATATTACATACTTGCCTCAACTTGGCCCAATGCCAGGAGGACACCTTTCCATGGAGACTGTCTACTTAGCATAAATTACCGCTTTTGTTGCCATTCAGCCCACGTGTATAATGGGGAAAGCAATGGGTCCCGGAAAATCAATGGCTGCAGGAATGGGCATCAGTGGGGTTTCCCGTGTGACCGCAGGCAAGCCATCTGAACCACAAATACGTCCACCCAACACCATATTGCTCTGCATCCACGTGTGCCCTGTCCTGCACTGACCCGAGGCTTCCCTTCAATCTCCTGAGACCACAGCCTGGAGCTTCAGGCCCCACTTCCCCACAGGGAGCTGCAGACAGCCACCAGAAGGCACGTAAAGGTCCCTTCAGATTGGGATTGACATGTATACACTGATGTGTATAAAATGGGTGACTAATAAGAACCTGCTGTATAAAAAAATAAATTGGAAACAAAAAAGGTCACTTCAACCGGCTGGAGGTTCACACTGGCACAGCCCCAGGAAGAACCCCTCTCTCCCAGCATTGCCAAAAAGAACCTTACCACCAATGTGTCTGTCTTACCTCGAGCTCTGTTCACGAACCAAACAGCAAAGGCAGCCAGAATGAGACAGGGTTTCCAAACCTTGCCAGAAACTGCTTCCCTAAAAGCTCTAACAATATATGACAGGGGCTAACCCCAGCATAGATAGCAAAATAGTGAATATTGCATTTCATTCCCGTAAGTGGCATTAACCATCACGTTTAATCACTGAGGGCAGATGACAAGCATCCCCTTCGGCAGATGTCACTCACCGATGCAGGCGTGGACCCTCACGGACAGCTGTGTCCTTAGGATGATGCTGTGCTTCTTGCCCCGCCTAACGGAGACAGGAGACAAAACATTCATGGGCATCAGAGGAGTCAACAAGGTGACCCTACCTGCTGTCAATCAACTTGACGGTTCGCTTCGGACACCCACACCTGGAAGAGGCTCTCGATAAGCAGGAACCTACACAGAACAACAATGTATCCTGAAACGCTGTGACGTCACAGGGCTTTACGGGAAATAAAATAATGAAGTCTGACTCTGCTGGACTGGCACACACATTTCACTGCCAAACCTGGTCCACTCCACAGAGTTCCGTGTACTCATGCCTGACCATGTTGGGAAATTTTTAAAATCTGTGCCCATGAAGTGAAATCCCTGGAATGTAACAGCACAAATCTGCTTGATCATTCCCATGGCTATTTTTACATGTTTTTGCATATCGGGAAAGGACACACATAGTGGGGTAATCAGAAAGAGCTGTTTTGCTGTGTATCAATTCAAGACATGGCTTTTCCTTGAAGACAGGAGTCCAGCAAAGGGGGCGTGTAGGCTATTTGTCAGCAGAATGTCAAGGTACACCACACCTCGTCTCATCTTTGCTTCCTTTCACTTCATTTCTTATAAAGGAAGGAAAAGGATGGCCCCCTCCCCAGTTCTCCTCCCATGAGGGCTCAGCCCGCTTTTACAGAGAAGGACCGAAGCCCAGAGCAGATGAGAGGAGATAAATGGGGAGAACATGAGTCCTGGCTACCTAGGGTAGCAAAGGCTTTGAGGTTTGGAGAAAGGGGGAAGCCAGTGGACAAAGGTAAAATGGAGCCAGGAACCAGCACAGGAGCAGGTAACCAGCTCAGTGGCTGAGTTCCCTCCCCATCAGGGCTTCATGTATACCAGTCTCGCAGTACTTTCCTGCTTCCTGGTTTTGTGGTTGTGCTGGAGCAGAAGAGGACAGACATCTCACCAGGGCACACTTAATATTGTGATATGAAGTCACAGGAATTATATTATAGTACTGAAACAATCATATTTTTTATTCTTGAGACCAAATAAGAGGGGAACGTATGGTTTAAAAAAAGTTTTTTTGATTCTTTTAAAGGAGAAAAGAAAACCACTTGCATGGTCCTACAAAAACATGCAGCAGCCTCCAACCCGGCAGCTCCACGTGGGCAGAGAATCTGCTTTCACAGTCCCTTCAAATGCAGCCAAGACCCTCCTTTTTAGTTAAACTATGTGCAAGGTACTAGCCTCGAGTTTACACAAATACACAACACTCGACCCATCTTCAGAGGACAAGTTTGAGATTCCTATAAACACAGACTTCTTCAAAACTTTCTTCCTCACACAGAAAAAATCTTTTTCTCTCTTGACAGTCCTTTACAGGTGAGCTTTCCCATTTGGTATTTTTCTTGTTTCTAGTTGTGGCCTCCTCTTTTCTGTCTAGAGAAGTTCCTTTAGCATTTGTTGTAAAGCTGGTTTGGTGGCCCTGAATTCTTTTAGCTTTTGCTTGTCTGTAATGCTTTTGACTTCTCCATCAAATCTGAATGAGAACCCTGCTGGGTAGAGTATTCTTAGTTGTAGGTTTTTCCCTTTCATCACTTTAAATATATTGTGCTACTTACTCCCTTCTGGCCTGCAGAGTTTCTGCTGAAAAGTCAGCTGATAACCTTATGGGGATTCCCTTGTGTGTTATTTGTTGCTTTTCCCTTGTTGCTTCCAACATTTTCTCCTTACCTTTAATTTTTGTCAGTTTGATTAGTGTGTGTCTCAGCATGTTCCTCCTTGGGTTAATCCTGTACGGGAATCTCTGTGCCTCCAGGAGTTGGGTTACTGTTTCCTTTCTCATGTTAGGGAAGTTTTCAGCTATTATCTCTTCAAATATTTTCTCAGGTCCTTTGTCTCTCTCTTCTCCTTCTGGGACCCCTATAATGTGAATGTTGGTGCATTTGATGGTGTCCCAGAGGTCTCTTAAACTGTCCTCATTTCTTTTCATTCTTTATTCTGTTCTGTGGCAGTGACTTCCACCACTCTGTCTTCCAGCTCAATGATTCATTCTTCTGCCTCATTTATTCTTTTTTTTTTGGGGGGGGGCTCATTCTGCTATTGATTCCTTCTAGTGTACTTTTCATTTCAGTTATTGTATTCTTCAACTCTATTTGGTTGTTCTTTATATTTTCTAACTCTTTGTTAAAATCTTCTTGTAACTTCTCGCTCTGTGCATCCATTCTCTTCCCGAGTTCTTGGATCATCTTTACGATCGTTACTCTGAACTCTTCCTCAGGTACATTGCCTATCTCCACTTCACTTAGTTGTTCTTCTGGGGTCTTATCTTGTTCCTTCATCTGGAACATATTCCTTTGCCATCTCATTTTGATTAAATTTCTCTAGACAGTCCTGATGTTGACATTCCTTCAATTCTTGTGATCATACGAGGAAGAAAGTTCCCATTAGTGCACTGAACCGAGCTGCTGAACAGCCTTTTGTGTGAATTCCCAGGAAAGGTATTCTGGGGTGGGGGCAGCAGCCACCAGGCTTGCAGCCTCACCCAGGGCTGAGCCAGGGGCTCAGCTGGGAGCAGAAACCAGTGAACCCCTGATGATGGCCAGACCCTAACTATTAGAAACAGCAAACCCAAAGTTCTTTAATCTGGAAGATTTTTTTGTAACTCATGTTATCAGCAGTTATGAATCAAAAATAAATACCAAATGGACAGTAGACAAAATACATGCTTTAGATGCCCAGAGGGGAAGAAGCATGGGATGGCAGGAGAAAATATTTCAGAATTCCTCAAAAGTTCTAGAGAAGTTCACAAGGGCCCATTGATAGCCCCCACTTTTATCTTCAAACAACCGCAAAGTTGCATTTTGAGGAAGTGCTTCAGTTTTCCCACAGAATTCTCCAGTCCCACAAGGACTGGTCACAAGGGATCCAGGCACCTGCATGAGAACTAGGACAGTGTTTCTGAGGAAGCCATCAGCACACCACTCTGGAGGTATCATCTTTTCTGCATTTTTCAATGTTTTTACATTGAGAAACCAGGCAATCAGACTGGTTAAGTTAAACCCTAATAGAATTTAGGAGAGCATAGAACAAAAAAGGCCTATTTTTAAGCAGTTTTATCACTTATAATTCCTCTGCTTCAATATATTCACCTCCTTCCCTGCCTGCCTCTGTACACAAAATCCTACAATGAAAGAAACCTGAGTGGAATTGGGGACCAAAGGCTGTGGAAGTCCCTCAACAGGGAATGAGGGTCCAAAGCCCAGGAGTCCCTGGCAAAGGAGGGGGCCTTCCAAAGCAGAGACCAGGGAGTGGTGAGTGCAGCCAGGTCCACAGAAGTTGTCCTTCATCTCCCCCTGCAACCCCTACTTTCTCTCATCTTTGACGCAGGTACCACTGTTGTGCCCACTTTGCACATGAGGGAAGCAAAGCTTGTAGCAATGACGTAACCTGCATAAAGTCACATAGCTGATGGAAACAGCCCAGGGCTGAAAGCAGAGTGTCTGACTCCACCGTCACCTGCACCATCCTGCCTTTTGCTGTGTAAGTGCCTCGCTATATCACCTTCTCCAGCACTTTCTAAGCATAAAAAGTGTCCCAGGTTTTTTAAGGAACTGATTTGACCTCAATACTAAAATCTAACAAAAAAGGACACAAAAAATTAAGATGAAAATATCTAAGAAAATATTAGCAAACCAAAATCACAAATATGTGAATTTAATAAAATAGGACCAAATAAGGTTTATTCTAAGAATTCAAGAGTTACAAGATGTCCATGTTTTATTTATCTATATCAAATATCAATGTATAGACGACACCCATTGTAAGGTCCTTTAAATTTGATAGCTTCCCTCCCTCCACCACAATATTTTGTAATTGGGTAATGCTGATTGTTATGTATTTCTTCTATATATGCCATCTTGCTGCTAATATGGATTCTAAAAATCTTTTGGCTTATTCTCTTGGCTTCTTTCAGGGAAATAATCATTTCATACATCTTAAAATAATCACTTTATCCACACTTTTCTAGTAAATATGCCCTTGTCTTCTGTTTCCTGGCTAAAACTTTCAGAGGAAAATTAAATAATCATGGATATACTTTCCCCTGCCCCCAGTGGGATACTATGTCAGTCTGGGCTCAGAAAATAATAATCATAATAGTTGTTAACATTTATGGAATGCTTATCATGTGCCAGAGGAGGTTCTAAGTCCTTTCTACAGATATAGTCTTCAGAAAACTCCTATGAAGTAGGTAATATTATTGCCATTTTTAAAGTAAGGAAATCGAGGCCCAGAAGAGTTATGCGACGTAGCTGAAGTCACACAGAAAGTGACAGAGCTCGGACCCAACCCAGGCAGTCTGACCCCAGAGCCTGTACGCCTAGCACCTCCCTGAAGCTGCCTCCCAGATGGGTGTTCCTTCATCCATTCCCTCATTCCACACATGTTCACTGGTGACTAGTGTGTGCTGGACTGTATGTTCGATCCACAAAGGATTGTCTGCCTCAAGACAGCAATGCAGAAATCCTGCCTGCTAGCCTGCCGGGCAGATTTTGGACTGAAGACTGCAACATCAATTCTCACCTGAATTTCCAGCCTGCTGGCCCACTCTACAGATTTCAGACTTGCCAGCCCCCAGAATGGTGTCAGCCAGTTACTGGAAGTAAGTCTCTCTAGACAGACTAGCTGGATTAGACAGATTAAACTAGATTAGACTAGATGGATAAGACATATCTTATTGGTTGTATTTCTCTGAAGAACCTTAACACAAACATTGATGATTTGCCTTCATGGAGTGTCCATGTTCTAAAACTGAAACCAGTGGGAGGCTGTCAACGTGTGTTCACCATAAGCGCTTTAATGGTCCTTTTCTCCCCGATATTGGCTTGCTGTTATCAGTATCACAGCAGCCTCTCCTTCTAAGTCGGCCTGTTTGCAGCAGAGTGAAATGGGGGTGCATCAGTTACTAGAATCTGGTGACCCAGAGGCAAAGGCAGTTTAGTTTGACCTAAAGCTCCCCAGGGAGATTCAGATTCCATTCCTATCAGCACAGCCACTGCCAGAAAAGTAGCACAGGCCTCAGAGACTAGCCACAGCCAACCGGCTGCCCACACCCAAGGTCAATGCTACCCAAGTGATGAGAGAACTAAAACAGATGCTCAATTCAAGGAGACTCCAGCCGAGGCACACATGCCAGGGACTTGATGGCACTATCGCTGAAGGAACTTCCTGCAACTTCCCGGTTTCTCAGAATACCTGAGCTTCTCCTGCAATAATGTCTACGGCCTTGGGGAAAAGATCTGGTGTAACCAAATACCACAGAACCAAGTCTGTTGCTTCTGAACCCGTGTGTTTCAGTCCTGTCCCTGTCTCTCAAGAAAATATTTTTATAAAAATAACATATAAAGTCTTCGTAATGTAAGAACAAGTGCTTACATTATTTTATTGAGTGGCATGGAGCCAAAGGCTTGAAGACTTTTTCTTGCAATCAACAGCAGAATTGATGCCCCCAAATATTCCTCCACTCAAATTAGAACTAAACTATGATTTCAGTCAAGAGTAGAAAACATACATTGGACAATGCAGCAGAAGCAGAGATTAGGGGCCCCCCAGCAGCTGCCCCAGGATAAGCTTCCTCTTGGTAAGCTTCTGAAACTGTGAGACTCAGCCCATGCTCTGCCTGGGGAATGAAGAGGATTTGGACCAGTCATCAGCTAGTAAAAGGAGAGTACAGAAGCTCGAAGTCCAAGAGAGCTGGTTGCCACTACATTCATCTCCAGATGCATTCTGGTCTCCCTTAGGAGATGGTGGTGGTGAAAAGCTAAACTCTGAAGCCAAGTTACTTAGCCTCTGTGAGCCTCAGCTTCCTTGTCTGCAACACAGGATAATACTGTGCTTGTGGTGTCATATCTAAGAAACGAAGACTTACTCCTATTTTCTTCTAAGAGTTTTACAGTTTTAGCTTTTCCCCCTCAGGTCAGCTCCCAGCTCCTACGCTGTCTCTCCTGCTGTCTCTCCTCCTCAGCCCCACGTTCTCCCCTTGACCTATCTCCACCTGCCTCCACCCCACTACTCTTCTGCTTCCTCTCTCCCCAAGGACACCACAAATCTCCCCTTACTACACCCCTGGCCTTGCCTGGGTACTGTCACAACTTGATTTCTCCATGGCATGCTGTTCTTAACTGCCCCTTCTTTGAAATTTTCTCCTTGCTGAGGCAGACATTGCCAGTTACCCACCGATATGCATTTCCCCCTTTTGTCTTATAAAGAGAACCTGATTTTGTTTGGGGTGACAGTGTACCCACCTAAAACTATATTTTCCAGTCTCCCCGGCTACCAAGAGTGGCCACATGACACAGTTCTCTTCAGTGAACTGCAGACGGAAATTGCTGGTGGAGGTTCTGGAAAAACTCTCTAAAGGGGGCAGACCCAGCTGGCACCAACATCTGTTCTTCACTCTTCCCATCTAAGGCAGGGACCTCATACCCTTAGTAATAAAGGTAGAGGGTTGGCTGGACACAAGCCCAAAATTCATGGTATAATCATGGACCTAAGTTCTGGGCAATGGCATGTGACTGAAAGCTATGTGCACACAGAATGGACATTCACCCCCTATGTCCACTTCCTTCTTCCTGGCAGCTGGGATGCAGATGAGAAGGGAAAAGGTAAAGCAATCACTCTGGACCCAGAGATGGAATTCTCATTTTCAGGACGGTATGGCTGCTCTACCAGTCCAAGGAAAGTTGTCTATATTTTGACTCTTACACAACAAAGAAATTTTTACCTTTATATTTAAACTCCACAATTTGGAATCTATCGGTTACAACAGAGAAAACTATACCCTAACCAACACATGACTTCCTGCCCTGATGAGATGCTAGAGGGAGAGCAGCCATACTGTAACTATGATGAAGCATGAAAGATGAAAGCTACATCATCAGGATGGCGGAGTAGAAAGGTAAAAGAAGGCTGGGTTCCTAAGAGCATCTTGTAATCAACATATTGTCTTCAAAACGGCCTAATTATCTACCTCTTTTTTTAAACAGACTTCATTTTTTCAGAGAAGTTTTAGGTTTTCAACTCCCTTCCTCCAAGGGGTCACCTCCAGTCTCTCTGGTCCTTGATGTTTTTCACCTGAGTGCCAGGCCAATATTTCTCACCTGTCCACCTTGCACCTTGAGCGTGGCTTGACATAACCTCAGAATAACATGTCTAAACCTCTTCTCCCCCTCCCCAAACTGCCCCCCGTAACCTCACTACTTCTCTAAGTGGTCCACCGTCCACACACTACCCACCTAATGGCATGTGTCCATTTTATCCTCCTGTTTGTCTCTGCTCAACTAATATCACATCTCCAGATTCCCCCAATGGTCCGGGCCCCAGTCCACCCGCCTTCCTCAGCCACCAGGTTCAGACCCATTAGGTCACTCCCTTCCCCCATCACAGTGGGCCACACTGACTGCAGCCTCCCTGTTCAAGGTTCTGTCCCCTCACCCCGCCCTCCCTGTTACTGGAGGAGTTCTGTGAGGGCTCCTTCTTTGCAGGCCAGTCCTCTTCTGACTCCTACCCATACCATAAAGCCAAGCACCCACGTGGGCTCCACCGCTCCTACTTGACTCCATCTTTGTCCTGTCATACAATCTGGCATTTGAAGGAACTTAGAGCCATGCCAATTCCACTGTCCACTCAGCACGGAAGCTCATCTGTCTTGTCTGAGCATTCCTAAGCGGCTTTCCCCCAGGGTATTTGAAGGCACTGGCCTAGCACTGACCCGGAGCAGGTGTGCAGGGGCCTCTGGGCTGCTCTGCTAAGCTCAGCACTGAACCACCCCCCTGCCCCACAGGGCACCTTTTGTCTGAAAAGGGCCAGTTCTCTCATCCACCGTGACCGGAGCAGGGCTCGGTGGTCGGCAGTGTGAGCCTTGCACTGAGAAGATGGGAGACCCTTAATCCTTCGATGATTTGCCCAAAGAGCCTCAGACAACAACACACCTGTGCTCTCAGCTGCAGATAATCACTTACAAGGAAAAGTGGGGGGAAACCCTTCCCTGCGTCCCATCCACACCCTAACCAGAATCTCTCTTTTGTCCAGGTTTTTTGTTTGTTGTTCAGTTTGGTTCTCTGAGTTCAGTTGGTTTGTAGATTTAGGTTTAAAATGTATTTTAGGTGATTTCCCATTCTACCAGGTCCAGATGCAGAGGAAACCAGACAGAGATGTGACTGGATGAGGTTAACTATTGTATCAGACAGTAAGAAGGGAAAACGACTTCTTACTCCTTCAAACTTGACATCTGGAATGTAGAGAACTCTTTGAGAATCTGATGAAAGGCTCTGAAACCCCTCTCCACCCCAAAACCCTGCCTATCCACAAACTGCAGAAATCTCAGGGGTTCTTGCCCCCCGACACACACACATGGATCCTCGGCGCTCATGAGCTGCAGGCTGAGAAGTTAGGTGTCTAAGAATCAAACCAGAGCTCTCCCCAAACCCTTTCGTCCCTCCAAGCACATCCACTGCAAGGCTGGCGGGGTCGACGCCCACCTGCCCCTGCGAATGGGCTTCCTCACAGCCCTTCCCATGTCCAGGCTTCACATCCTTCATCTCTGAGCCACAAGCCTCCCACTGTGGCTCCACCCACCCCACTCCACAGGTTTTCATCTGACTTTCCCCACCTCTACCTAACGCAGTGGGGACAGGAATGGGGGTGGCGGCATGAGGAAGATCAGAGATAAGCACTGTCTCAGCGCTGACCCTCTAGCGCAGGCCCGAGGGGAGTCAAGCCGAGGAAATGGTGAGCGTCCTGAGGTACTCCAGGTCAGGAGCACCTGGGGATGCGTACACCCCGTCCAACAACCACACTGGTCCTCACAGCATCCCTGAAGGCCCGTGCTTCTCAGGCCCACTCTGAGCTCTACCACACCTCAACCTACTGTCCTTGCTACCTTTGCAAAGCCCCACTCTGTCACCTTCAGAGCTAACCTCTAACCCCACTTCTCTGTGACAGTTCCCTGTGCTCCAGTTTCCTTTCAGAGGCAGTGAGGGTGGGACTAAGCAGAAAGGTCAGGGGTGGGGGGTTGGGGAGGTAGAATCTGGCCCAGCTCTGCCCTGTGGGTAAGTCTCCAACCTAAAGTCTCTCAACTAAAGTCTCTCAACTAAAACAATGAGATCTCCCAGTGATGGACCTGCATAGACCCCATCCCAGGTCTAAAATCTGGTGATTCCCATTTCAGTGTATCATCTCAAATTCTGACCGTAATTATAGTAAGGGCTACTAGTTTGGGGTTTGTATTACATGCTGGGAACCAGCTTAATGTTTTAGATGCATTTTACCTATTTACATTTAGATAAAATCATCACATTTTACCTTGCAACAACCCAAGGAGGCAGTATTATGAGTATATTACCCCACTTACAAGGAAACTGAGGTTTGGAGAGGTGAAGTAACATCCCCATGGCCACACAGCCATAGGACTAACTGCAAAGCCCATGTCCCTAACCACTGTGCAGCGCTGCTCTCTGCTACGCTCTGCTTGGGCAACAGAGACCCTGGTGGGATCCCTACTCATACAAGGAGGGAAATGGGCTTGGTTAATATTGTCCTCATTTTGAAAATAAATTTTATAAACTCCCATCAGAGGTAAAGTGGCTTGCCCAATGTCCCACGATGGCAGGGTCGGGAATAATAACCCAGGCGCTTTGGCTTCCGCTGTACCCTGCTGTGTCTGCTAACTTCGCTGGCTTTGGAAGGCAATAAACAGACCTGGCTCTACTCTGCTAGCATAATAATTGCTTTGTCCTTCTACTTTTGAAGGTCTTTCTCCTCTTCTCCAACTAGCTATAGTCTGAGTGATCCTTCTAAACAAGGGGTAAGTTAAATTTTAGTCTGGCATAAAAGAGCAGCGTACTGGACAAGAACAAAGAAACCAACTCCTCCACAAGGAAAACGGACTCAGAACACACTGTACCAACACCACCACCATCTCCATACAGCCTGCCACCCATCTTCATGAGATGGCCACAACATGAGCAGGTATTTTCCTATAATTTACACAAAAACATCAAGAGAAAGAATGGTTTCATTTGCCCTTTTCATTCCTCGACAGGGCAATCCTTAACTAGGAAGAAATTATAGTTTAACTCCCATTCGAGGGAGACATGAGTTCTCAAGTACACAGACTTTGCCAAGTGCCACGCTTCTAGGAGAGGACCTAGGAGGGATACTCAGTGCAAGTGACACCGCAGACGTGCCCAGACACCTGCCACCTGTGCGGGAAACCTCCATCGGCAGGCTGCTTCCAGCCAGCTCCCAGTAACTTGCCATGTGCCACCAGTGCTCAGTGCTGGTAAATGACCTGGGGATCGCTAGGGTGACCCAGCAATGCCGGGACAGCACCATCCTGGCGTGTCTTCTGCAACCCAGGCCAGGGATGGGGGATCTCCCCACCAGAGATCAGTAGAGGTAGATTCTTCACATTCTTCCGGACACAGAAGAATATCACCCTGAGTATGTTCCAGAGGACAAAGGGTGGGTCCCACAAATGAAGACTATTTCAAAGTCTGGGGTGAGTTTGGGACACAGCAGTCAAATGTGCGGCTACCCGACATCGTTTGGGTCACCTTCCCCTGTTTGCAGTTTCCCACATCGTGAGTCCTGCCATCTCATCTTGCCATAATTCGTTTCCCCAGCATCCCGTGCTGTTGGAAATGTGGTGCAGAAATGTGATCAAGGCTGCATCTGTCAGATGAACCCATGGCTGGCCAGGTGATAGTTCAGAAGGGAACAAAGTGAGAAGGAATGCCCCAGGATCTACTCCAGGGAGCTTGCAGCGGGCTCCCTGGCTCTTCAGGAACGGCTGCAAAGGGACTTCCAGCATCTGGACACTGGAGTTGACAGTGCGAGCTGTAGTGTCAGGGCCAGGTGATGGAGCAACCCTGCGGTGGGTGCTACTCCAGCTAGAGCCAGTGTGTCAGCCTGGAACTGAGGATGTCCTTGCAGGAACCAACCGTATGTCCCCACCGGTACGTATGTACATCTTCAGGAGAACCTGAAATGCCATTTCCCAGAAGCTCCTGGGACGCAGGAGGATCACAGACTTGGGAACCAGTCACACCTGTGTTCGAACGTGGCTCCACCATCTACCGGCTCTGCCTCCCTGGACGTGTGATTTAACTCCTGGCCCTCGGTAGTTTCAAATGAAAAATGGAGATGATAAAATCCAATTCCATGTTTGTGATATTAACAGAATGAACTATTAAACAAACATACTGTGAAATAAGGTGCCTAACACAGTGGGTGGCATAGCAGGTGCTCCATAAAGCTTTATATTCTTCCACTCTTAACTCTTGATATTGTTATCTAATATATTAACACTTTTTTCCTAAGCTGCCATCTCCAAACCAGTCAAGTTTTGATAAGAAAGAAAAAATATCAAACAGGTCATGGTCTTCAAGCACAACACCACTAGAGACATTTTTCAAATTGGCAGTGATCTACTCATAACACTCTTGGGATCTGTTTGATCAATGAGACATGAAGTCATCCCATTAGACTGTCATCCAGCCTGAATGCTGACATGTTAAATAAAAGGATGTCATTGTCAAATACTTTGTAAAAACTACAGCAATGGATTTCCTCAAATCTATCAGTCTTATAATGACAGTTTTTTAAATGATGATGAGTAGAATCTGATGTGACTTAATAATGATACGCTTCACGTGTGTACAGCCTATGGCAGTTTCCAGGGCCTTTGTGGCCCTTGGAACCATTCAGGAGACAGGAGGGGCATCCTCAGAGAACCTGCTTGGTTCCTACCAAGGTCCCTGGTCTTGGTGCTCAAGTTCATGCCATTCAGGAATACATTCTGGGACCCTGCCATTCACCTGGCTACCAGTGCTCACTAAGTGCCTATAACATGCTGAGAAAACACTAGGCTGGATATTCAGACAGGCCCAGTTCTGACCTAGCAGAGTTTCAGTAGCAAAAAAGAGGGACAATTAAGGGAGAAAAGACCATAAGTTGTGATGGGTGTTAAAGCAGGGGAAACTCAGGAAGTCATCGGTACACACTGGTGTCAGGTAGGAAACAAACACTAAGAAGCTTCCCATTTTTCCTCCTTTTTATGAGCCATTCATGAAAAATCAGCAGTCTCAGATAATATTCATCTGACTGTAATATATTTTTAAGTCAGGCAAGGTAGCTTCAAAACAAATTTTGGGGAGGTCCTTGGACACCGATGAAGATGGCTGGGCATTATTTGGAAAGGAACAGGGAGCCTCTGAAGGTGTCTAAGGAGGAAGGCGATAAAATCAGAGATAAACTTGGCTCTAGATGAATGAGGAATAGAAAGGGAGGTGGGGGGCCCCCATGCAAACAGTATTTCAATAATCTAGGAAATATATAACAGTAGGGCTTCCCTGGTGGCACAGTGGTTGAGAGTCCGCCTGCCGATGCAGGGGATGCGGGTTCGTGCCCCGGTCCAGGAGGATCCCACGTGCCGCGGAGCAGCTGGGCCCGTGAGCCATGGCCGCTGAGCCTGCGCGTCCAGAGCCTGTGCTCCGCAACGGGAGAGGCCACAGCAGTGAGAGGCCCATGTACCGCAAAAACAAAAACAAAAACAAAAACAAACAAACAAAATATATATATATAACAGTATCTTACAAATATTAATGTCTTGGTTAGGGCAAATTTGCCATGGTTATGTAATATGTTAACATCATGGGAAGCTGGGTAAAGTGTATTTGGGAAATATCAGTGCTTTATTTTCAATTCTTCTGGAAGTTAAAAATCATCTCAACGTGAAAAGTTTAAAAAATCTGGAAAAGGATAAAACAATTAGTAGAAAAAATCATCTAATAAATAGGGGAATGGCTAAGCGTATGACAATATTCCTACAGTGGTTTTGCTTTCTGTACACATCTCTGATTTTTTATGTGGACTGCTTTATTCAGACTCACAGCAATCAGAAATATTAAGCAATCCTATATGTAAGCTAAAAGTAACTTGATGTTAATTAACATAATTAAGAATTATTTTCTCCACAGTAGTGAGTTCAAAAGATGATACAGTATAAAATGATCTGCAGAGGCATCTGCCAAGATAACTTAATATCCAGTCGTTGATCGTTAAAAACAATATATAAAACAGCTGTCAATCCACTAAAATCTGGAAAGTACTAATTTAAGTATATTTGGTTTAAAAGAAAAAACAGACTATTAAATACCATGTGCTTAATTAAACCACACCAGAAATTTTCCTACTCCTGAGTAGCCTTATCAAGAAGAGCTACTCAAATTCAAAAGGGTCTGCAGTTACTACCGGTGAATCACTTGCACCTCCCTTCTTTCTGTGTGACTGTGAGTGAAGACAAGGTCAAAGCTATGGTGGTTTCTCCAAGATCTTTTAAGGCCTCAATGAACCCCCATTTCGTGGAAAGTTGGGACCAGCTGGGAGGGACAGTTGTCGCTCTTACCCAGTGTCATCCTGGAAGCCTTCTAACTCGTCCCGTTGCTCGGCCAGGGTGGCCTCCAAGTCCAGGTAGGTGCCGTTGTGGGAGAGCTGCAGCGTGCAGTCATCTAGCTGCAAGAGAAAGAGTCTGTTATGCCCAGCCTGCTCCTGGGATGGGGATCTGTACAGGGAAATCACATCAGGTTGCCCTCATGTGTTTTTTAAAATCCAGCATTATTCTGAAATGTGGATCCTAACTGGAAGAAGTAGCACGTTCATGCAAATAGATTGGAAGCAAACCGCAAAACAGGTAGACAGAAATGGCACCTACTAAGGGAGTGATATTGACAGGGCGCCTAATACGTGGACAGGGGAGAGAAGTACCAGGCCCTGGGCTAATGCCACTTTCCACTCTGAGGGGCCCAGGGGAAGCCATGGATTTGGGGAGTGGAAACCAAGATGCCGATGGGACCACTGATTGAGAGACACAGAGTTTAAAAGGCAAATCTGGTGGAGAAAACATGCTGTTTCCTTTGACTCAGTGAGAAGCCTACTTATTCAGAGTCTATGGTCATACCTGGGCCATTATAATTAATAGTCGCTCAATAAACATTTTTACAATTGAACAAAAAGAAACATTATCCATCTGAATGACAATACATCCAAATTACAACATACCAAAGAGGACCTTAGGTCTCTTTGTTACTAGCCTCATTTTTCGAAAACTTATTTAACAAATCTTATATATTGTTAATTACATCCCATTCATAATTCTAAGCACTTTACATATGTTACATCATTTGATTCTCACACAAACTCTTCACTTCTTTTGTTATCCCCATTTTACAATGAGGAAACTGAGGCACAGAGAGAGACTAAGTTACCTGCCCAATGTCACATCTGATAAATAGTGGAGCTGGGATTTGGATATAGGTGATTTCAGTCCAGGTCATGCTCTTGACCACTATGCTTTGCATCTTCTCTAAGGCCAGAGACCTTCTAAGGACTTGAAAATATGCTTTCAAAACACAACTATGTCATCTGAGTGTTCTGGTGTGGCCAAGGTAACGCCACATATTTACCAACCCCATTCCCTTTTCCCCCTGGGAACACAGACCACACATCCCAGGCCTGTAGTTGGGCTACTGCCATGTAACTGAGTGCTGACCACTGGAATATCAGTGAAAGGAAAGAAAGGTCCCAACCAGCCTGGCCATAACACCCCTGCAGAACCATCCACCTTTCTTCTCGTGCCTGTGGCTAGATGCAGAGGAGCCAGAGAAGACTCCCAAGTCTGGAAACCGACAGACCCTGGACAGAAACAGCTCAGGTTCCTGAATCACTGCATGGAAGAGAGCATTCTGCTGCCTAGCCTCCACTGACCCATCCTGGACAGTGACAAGAGCAAGACGTGAGCCTTTGTGGCATTACATGACATTTAGAAAAACCAATACACTTAAAACTACAGGAAAGTAATTTTATCAAAGATTAACATTATGAGGAAATCCCCCCAGCCCTAACTTCATGCTTCGTTTCTCAGGCTGTAAGGACGGCTCCGATTATTCATCCACTTGGGTGAGTTAAGGCTCTTATTCCAAAATGCCAGGAGATTGAGGAAAAGTGGAGGCAAATATGTGGCCACTTCAAAACATCTAGGTAAAGGCCTGATAATCCTCCTGCTGTAAGTGAGATTTCAAACAAGGAATTAGTCTCCTTTGATAGAAAAGCTTTGCTTATTATCCTCAACAAGAGAAACGCAGACTGTCAACTTGTCCAGAATCAGCATCTATAACAAGCTGCTAATTCTTGCAGAAACCCCGCAGTTCCGTGTTTCTGGTTATCCTCAACAGAATGAAAGGAATTTGTTCTTTATTATTTGTAAGAAATAGTTAAATCACTTGAAGGGGTTAATCCTATTTGATTCACTTGTTTTATTTCTCTAATAACAAACTATTAAAGGTGTGCTGGTGAGGGTCAGCATTCCTGACTGGCATTTTACAGATGGATCATCCCATCTGAGAAAGCAGAGACCAAACTGGCCAAACTCACTGTGCTGTGGTACGAGAGGTGTGCCCAGGGTTTGGGGGCAACACACAGGGGAGCTGGCTTCCCTGCCTGCGGAAGCAGCAGACAGGAAGGATTTCCTGCAGAAGGCGTCTCCTGGGCTAAGGGTCTCCTGCGGCCTGAAATCAGACTTTTATCATTGCTAGGTGGAAAATTCCACTGGAAACGGAACCCGTTACCATGTACACTGGACCATGTGTAAGTAGAGCTGTAATCACTGCAGCTCATTCTTGCTTTTAACTCCTATTGACATTTTCGACTAATAAAGCTTACGTGGTCCGTTCTGTTGATAGTATCAACACTTCTGCTCATTTTTAATCCCACATATAATCAACAGACTAGCAGATGAGGATAATGAAAGCCCTTTAAGCCACAACAATTTCTTTTGTCTCCATCCCTGGAAATGTGTGAGTCCAAAGAAAGTCCAAAGAAAGAAGCTTTTTGATAAAAAGTTTCTGCTTCCCCACTAGGGGGTCGAAGGCATTCTGAGGCTGTGGTCCACACTCAGGCCAGACAGAGAGAACCGAGTCCAAGAGGAAGTACTGCTGTGGTGTAGAGAGGCAGGATGTGCATGTGTATGTGGTATATATATTCCACCATGGGCCCGTTTCAAGCTACCACCGTGAAGTCACTGAGCGTGGAGCTAAAAAAGTTACACAGCAGCTCACCAGCGTATAGCGTTTTTATCATACAGATCCAGGAGATGTAAGTAACCTCCCAAGCATAGGTAGCAGAAAAATGTAATGAAACAATCAGGCAGTGACGTGTTTTGAGTATTTTTTTTTATTGAAGTACAGCTGATTTACAATGTTGTGTTAGCTTAGGTGTAGAGCAAAGTGATTCAGTTATACATATATATGTACATATATTTGAATATTTTTTACCTTTGTTTCTCTTTTTTAACTGTTTATTTTTATAAATATCTGTTTTTTGGGTTTTTAATTGTTTATTTTTATAAATATCTGGGGTTTTTTTAACATCTTTATTGGAGTATAATTGCTTTACAATGGTGTGCTAGCTTGTGCTTTACAACAAAATGAATCAGCTATACATATCCATATACCTCCTTTACCTTTGTTTCTAATGTAACTTTTATTCGTTATACATTTATGCAGGATAATTTAACTTTTAATAATGGCTATATTGAACAAAATTCCTGAGACTTATTGATCAGCCCTTTCGAGCCACCCAGGCCAGCCCCAGCACACGCTGCTTCTGGCCCTCCTGGGTCATGAACTTGAGGCGCCTCAAGGGGAGACTAGCAGGGAGCAGACGGAAGCCTGAGCGACCCTGTCCCGGGCTTTCAGCCCTCACCACCCCCCAGCCCTACGCTCTTCTTGGAGCAGAGGTGGATCACTGGGGCCAGCAGATACAGCCCCATCCTTACTGGCAGCCGTGTTTATTTTCCACATCATCTCCACCCTTAGCTTCTGATTTGATCCCCAGCCGCTGGGGCGAATATCTGGTTTGCCTCACCGCTCACCCTGGCGCGCCAAGCATCTGCCTCCACATGCCACCGGCGGCCCCAAATCACAGCAGGAAGCCCTACCGTGTCCCCAGCCTGCTGACCACAGAATCCCAAAACCTTAGCAGAACTGCCTGTTCTCATCATCCCTCTCCTCACAGCCAGGGCATCACTAGCTATGCCACTTCCATAGTTCAATTTTAACAAAATTATATGTCAGGCCCGGGCTAGGCACCAAGGAACACACAGACGCTTCCTTCCCTCAAAGATCATTTTGTCAAGAAAGTATGACACACCAATAGAACACAAGAGAATAAAAAGTCATTTAAGCCAACCGTCAAAATGTGTGAAAGTTCATCCTCAGTTATATTCCTTCTGCTATAATTAGCAGCCTCAGCCTCCTGAGACTCAAGCGTCCTCCATAAAACGGCCCCGTCCCCCTGCCAGGAGAAAGGCGCCCTTGACTTCCTAAGCCAGGTGTCACAACCCTACCTCCCTAATTAACAGTTGGGCAATTTGTACAAGTCCTTCAACTAAAAGAGAAACGATGACTCTGTGCCTTTTAACCCCTCAGGAGGTGTGGGGGGATCCTCAAGTATGCCTATAGGAAGGGGGCAAGGTCAGACACTGACCCCCTTAGCAAGCCGGGGCATGTGGGCACGAAGGGGTCCCAGCAACACAGGCAGCCCGTAAAGACACCAAACAAACAAACACACACTGCCCGCTCCGTTCCACAACATGAGCCCTGCCATCATTACACCCCAGACACACACGATTAATATTTAAACCATCACATGAGCCAAAGAGTAGGAATACAGGGCTATTTGGCTGGACTGACACACAAAAAGTAAAATTCCCTCAGCACTTTGGGGTCCGGCTTTAGGTATCATTGTTAGAAACAAATTGATAGGTACATGCCAAGTGCAGTCTTCAATCTTGTCAGGGACAACTAAGTAGCAGTTATGAAAGAACGCAACAACAGTGTGAACAGGCAGCGAGTGGCGGTTCATTCCAATCTGTTTATTAGAAAGGTTTGGACAGAACTGTCCAGACTCTGCCTACAGAGTGAAGGACTCAGACACCTCCCTGCCAGACCAGTTCCTGATGGGAACCTCAATTCCTACTGACACGGAGGCAACCTGATCCCCTCCCTGGGCCTTTCATGTCAAATGTCTTGCCAAATGACTGAAGGGCCCTGGAATTTCCTGACTCCAGTGATTTTCGTGTCAACCCTCATACCCTGGGAGCACGTCCCCTGCACTGCTTTCTTGGCCCTGGGTTCGGTGGCCAGGACACCGCCAGGCACTTCAGGACATAAGACAAAGCCAGAAGTCCTGCGGAAGATAACGTGGCAGGACGATCACAGGAGAGCGGTTAGGGTAGGTGAGGGGCAGTGAGAGTGGTGTGGCTGGAGGACCAGGTTGCAGGCCCTGAACCTGTAGCCAGGAATCGGGGAGGGGGGGGGGCGGGGGGGGGGAACAGGGTGCTGGGGAGGAGGTCAGCCACAGAGCCACATGAGAGACCCTTCCAAATACTTTGATATTTTGTGCCACTCCCCCGGGTCAAAACAAACCATTAAACGGGCCCTCGATCTCTGGGGACATGGAAAGAGCCCTCCACTCCTGGCAGACAGCCTGCACAAGGTCACTCGTTTTCCTGACAGTTCCTACAAAGACAGTGCATTCAAAAGGAAATGGCAGACTCACCATCCTGGGGAGGAACAATATCTGAAACAAGGCTGATGTCACGCCTCAACTTATACATTCTTTTCTTTCCTTAATCCGGTGAAGTGGCGTGTTTCTGGGTGGTTTAATGATTATCTGGGTTTGGCAGCAGGTCTAGAATAATCCTTAGTCTAGGCAATAAAGTTCTGTGGAACTCTGAAATAGATTTGCACGGAACTGTCCCATAAATATACATGAGGTCTATCCGTTAAGCTCATTTTGGTAAGAGTTCAGAAGTGGGAAAATATATGCTGATTTTTAAAAGAAAAAACCTAAAATAAATGCCATTTGCTTATGTCATTTCATGGGTTCCTCCCATCCCTCCATCCACATCCCTTGCATGTAATTTTTGCAGCTCCCTCCATCAAGAGGTGGATTCTTTCTCTGCTCCTGGAATCTGGGCCGGCCTGTGTCTAGCTCTGGCCAACATGGTAGCAAATGTGACACAGCAGAGACTTGAGAGGCACTTCCTCACTAGGGCCGGGCTCTCCTGTTGCTCTTGGAACTCTGTCACCACACGAAGAAGCCTGGGTTAGCCAGCCTCCAGGGTACCTGGTCGCTCCCGCTGCCCCTGCCAACAGCCTGCCAACTGCCACCCGCCGAGCGAGGCCAATCTGGGTCACCAAGCCTCCAGATGAGCCACCAGCTGATGACAGACACAGGAGGGAGCCAGCAGTTATGAGCCAAACTGGCCCAAACCAGAACTGCCCAGCAGACCCACAGATTTGTGGGCCACTTTTCATGGTTGCTGCTTGAAGTCAATCTCCACTTCCCCTGAGCCTGCCTCCTCCACCCACAGCAGACAGGCGGCCCCCCAGGGGTTGCAATTTCACACTCAAAGTGCTCCGTACCTGGATCAGCGGTGGGTGAGAGGCTCACCCACCAAGGTGCCGCTGAACACACTATGACACTGCCAGCTCGGGGCAGGAATGCCAGCACCATGCCCAGCCCTCAGATGCCACAGAGCATACGTGCCTGGCTCTGCCCCGGCCAGAGACCAAGCCCCACCAGGGACAGAGGCCAGCAGCAGTTGCTGGGTAGAAAGGCCTGGAGCCCCAGGGAGCTAGGGAGCAGCCAGCGGCAAAGCCCTCCCGTGGACGCAAGGAGGCAGCAGCAGGTGAAACCCCGCATGAGTTGTGGCTCTAAGCCCTCGGAGCATGTTCCATTGTCCCATCATACAAAATGCACATTCAAAGGTTAAAAAAGTATGAAGATTTTCAAAATAGCACCTGCAAGTGCAGGGCCCGCACTGGCCCCGCTCCTGGCTCAGAAGTGAAGCCCTGCTGTGGGCCCCATCTTGCTCCAGGGCCGGGTTCACTGTGGGCACCCTGAGTGCCCCCAATCCAGGCTCATCCCGCTCGCAGAGCAGCACACAGGCCATGAGCGCGTCAGACGGTCAGTTCTAAGAGAGCTACGCCATATCCTCCTCCAATCGTGCTCTGGTCGCTAGGCAGTCATGTAGCTTATGGCTTCCCTCAACTTGGTGGTTCCTTCTAAAGGCAGCAGGACTACAGACTGGACTTAGCTGACAAGCAAAATGAGTCAGGAAAGAGAGCTTTCCAACAAGCAGGGCCGCATGTCCCTTTCACAATTCTTAATAAAACCTTCATAAAACCCTGGCTCAGCCATTCAAGCTTTTGTGGGCTTCGGTTGCCCCATATCCCATAAGTGCCACTGCCAAGGGACAAGGTGGAGGGCACACACGCCGGGGATGCCCTCTGCCATTTCCTAAGACGGGCAGTGAGGACATGGTGCTCATTTCGTCATGCTTCAAACTATACACACCATCCACATTCATCCCCTTCATATGTATTAACACGCTTCACAATAAAAAGTGAACAGTTTCTTACAAAGGTGTGATTTTACATATTTTAAAAATAAAAGTAACACTTGGTCAGTTTCCTTACGAAAAAGACCAAATGAAACTGACTCACATGATATCAGAAGAAATCGGTCCTGTTGGCTAACCTCAACAAATTATATTTAAACTTCTAAATCTCTAGGGGCCCATTTAGCCTCTTCGGAACAACGAATATATCATGGTACTTAATAAATGTTTTAGGGTCAAGTACAAGGATATTTTTGAAGATCTAGCATATATGGGTTATGAAAAAATATGAATGTATTTACTTTGAAAGCGGTTGGATTTTACTTCCTCAGGAACCTTTAACAAGTTATGTTGTTTATGGCCAGCAACCTCAGTGAGAGAAGCAATGTCCTGAAATTGATTTAGGCAGTTTCCAAATCAAGCCCCACACTTCTATTTAAGTCAACAAAATCGCACAGCTCACCAACCAAAGGCAAGGACCTCTGCCAAATTCTACAAGAAAGACAAAAGGCAAGTTTCCTCCCATTAAGACCTTAAACTGAGTGGGTGTGATAATCTGGGAAATATTTGGATTATTTTAAAGGGCCTTTCTATCATTAAATAAATAACCAAAAATGCATTAAATTTCTCTCTTGAAAAGGCTGGACTATATTTACTTGCGTTTACACGTACCTTTTTCCATTTCCTATTTCTTTTCAGTCAAGTTGAAAAACTGTCAGCACCAAGTTTCAGTGTTATCATTAATCTATTATCATTCACTCATTCAGATGAATAATGCTTTCCTGTCCACCTTCTCTGTGCCAGGCACTGTGCTATGTCCTAGCATGAGAGACCAGGCTTCAGGGCTGTGGACAGGACCAACCACCAAACAGGGAAATAAGGGCAAGGAGTTAGTCACCTTTGCTATTTCTGTTCTTATTTTCACTGGGGAAGGAGTGCAGGGATCAGGGAGCTGAAGTATGATGGATATAAAAGCCCTGACACAGAAGGAGTATGAGTAGTTGAGATACTAAAAGAAGGCAGGCCAAGGGCTCCGGAGAGGGAGTCTTCCTGGCCACAGCAGATTGTAGACTTGATTCTAAGGCAACGAGAAGTCGTGAAATTGGTTGTAAACAGATGCATGCAGGATCAGCTTTGCAGTATGAGAAGGGGGAAGACAAATGAAGAGGCCACTGCAAGAATGGGGGGGGGCGATTTGAAGGTGTCTTGGACAATAGTGGAAGCAGTGGAAATGGAGAGAAAAGAAGAGAGAGGGGTAATACAGGGAAAGAGGGGAAGGGAAGAAGGAAAAGTCAGAATGACTTGGTGATTGATAAGATGTGGAGGCACCCTTGCTTGAGAGTGCCTTGAGTCAGCAAATTAATAAATGGTGTTACCATTTACCAACATGGGAAACATAGAAAAGGTTGTTGGCGGCAGTGAGATAGGATAAAATTGGGATTTTTGTTTTTAAGATGTTATGTCTATAACAAGTGGAGGTGTTGAATAGAGAAATAGAGTTGTGGGTTTGGGCATGAATAAAAAACATGGCGGTTGAAGTCCCATAAGTGCACTGGTGAACTTAAAGACAGCAGCTAACTTTTTGTGGCTTGAGGATCTGCAGTGGTGCCCGCTTTTTCATTCCTTAGAGTGGAAATTCGTGCTTTCCCTTTTTTTTCTCTAATAGAGGTCCTTTATTCACTGATCAGTCTTTTCAAAGAACCAACTTTTTTTTTAACATCTTTATAGGAGTATAATTGCTTTACAATGGTGTCTTAGTTTCTGCTTTATAACAAAGTGAATCAGTTATACATATACATATGTTCCCATAACTCCTCCCTCTTGCATCTCCCTCCCTCCTACCCTCCCTAACCCACCCATCCAGGTGGTCACAAAGCACCGAGCTGATCTCCCTGTGCTATGCGGCTGCTTCCCACTAGCTATCTAGTTTACGTTTGGTAGTGTATATATGTCCATGCCACTATCTCGCTTTGTCACAGCTTACCCTTCCCCCTCCCCATATCCTCAAGTCCATTCTCTAGTAGGTCTGTGTCTTTATTCCTGTCTTACACCTAGGTTCTTCATAACATATTTTTTTCTTAAATTCCATATATATGTGTTAGCATACGGTATTTGTCTTTCTCTTTCTGACTTACTTCACTCTGTATGAGAGGCTCTAGGTCCATCCACCTCACTACAAATAAATCAATTTCGTTTCTTTTTATGACTGAGTAATATTCCATTGTATATATGTGCCACATCTTCTTTATCCATTCATCTGATGATGGACACTTAGGTTGTTTCCATCTCCTGGCTATTGTAAATAGAGCTGCAATGAACATTTTGGTACATGACTCTTTTTGAATTATGGCTTTCTCAGGGTATATGCCCAATAGTGGGATTGCTGGGTCATATGGTAGTTCTATTTGTAGTTTTTTAAGGAACCTCCATACTGTTCTCCATAGTGGCTGTACCAATTCACATTCCCACCAGCAGTGCAAGAGTGTTCCCTTTTCTCCACACCCTCTCCAGCATTTATTGTTTCTAGATTTTTTGATGATGGCCATTCTGACTGGTGTGAGATGATATCTCATTGTAGTTTTGATTTGCATTTCTCTAATGATTAATGATGTTGAGCATTCTTTCATGTGTTTGTTGGCAATCGGTATATCTTCTTTGGAGAAATGTCTATTTAGGTCTTCTGCCCATTCTTGGATTGGGTTGTTTGTTTTTTTGTTATTGAGCTGCATGAGCTGCTTGTAAATTTTAGAGATTAATCCTTTGTCAGTTGCTTCATTTGCAAATATTTTCTCCCATTCTGAGGGTTGTCTTTTGGTCTTGTTTATGGTTTCCTTTGCTGTGCAAAAGCTTTGAAGTTTCATTAGGTCCCATTTGTTTATGTTTGTTTTTATTTCCATTTCTCTAGGAGGTGGGTCAAAAAGGATCTTGCTGTGATTTATGTCATAGAGTGTTCTGCCTATGTTTTCCTCTAAGAGTTTGATAGTTTCTGGCCTTACATTTGGTCTTTAATCCATTTTGAGCTTATTTTTGTGTATGGTGTTAGGGAGTACCTGTACCTGTCCAGTTTTCCCAGCACCACTTATTGAAGAGGCTGTCCTTTCTCCACTGTACATTCCTGCCTCCTTTATCAAAGATAAGGTGACCATTTGTGTGTGGGTTTATCTCTGGGCTTTCTATCCTGTTCCATTGATCTATCTTTCTGGTTTTGTGCCAGTACCATACTGTCTTGATTACTTTAGCTTTGTAGTATAGTCTGAAGTCAGGGAGCCTGATTCCTCCAGCTCCGTTTTTCGTTCTCAAGACTGCTTTTGGCTATTCGGGGTATTTTGTGTTTCCATACAAATTGTGAAATTTTTTGTTCTACTTCTGTGAAAAATGCCAGTGGTAGTTCGATAGGGATTGCATTGAATCTGTAGATTGCTTTGGGTAGTAGAGTCATTTTCACAATGTTGATTCTTCCAATCCAAGAACATGGTATATCTCTCCATCTATCTGTATCATCTTTAATGTCTTTCATCAGTGTCTTATAATTTTCTGCATACAGGTCTTTTATCTCCCTAGGTAGGTTTATTAAGTTTGCTTTCTATCTCATTAGTTTCTGTTATCTTTGCTATTTCCTTCCTTCCACATTCTTTGTGTTTAGTATACTGGTTTCTTCTACTGTATAAAATCATAAGGTTTTCACTCTTTCTTCCTTTCAGTCATGTGCATTTAAGACTATAATTTTCCTCTAAGTAAGGTTTACCTACAGACCACAAGATCTGATATGTCATATTTTCATTATCTTCAGTCCAAAATATTTTCTAAATTCCACTGGGATTTCTTTGACCCATGGGTTATTTAGAAGTGTATTATATAATTTCCAAATATTTAGGAATTTTCTAGCATCTTTTTTAATGTTGATTTCTAGCTTCATTTCACTATGGCCAGAAAATATACTCTGTATGATTTCAATCCTTTAAAATTTCTTTTTGTAATTTTCTTGAAGTATAGTTGGTTTACAGTGTTGTGTTTACTTTCTGCTGTATAGCAAAGTGACTCAGCTATATATATATATATATATATATATATATATATATATATATATATATTCTTCTCATAGTCTTTTCCATTTTGGTTTATCACAGGATACTGAATACAGTTCCCTGTGCTATACAGTAGGAACCTGAAATTTCTTGAAACTTATTTTATGGCCCAGTAAATGCCAAGGAAGTGTACTCAACAGCTGCAGTGTTTGTTAAGAGAGATTCTCAAATCTCCTCTATCCGTATTGCTCTTAATCTGCTTATTCTATAGAAAAGTATATTAATCTCCCACCACAACTGTACATTCTTCTATTTTTCCTTTTAATTCTGTCAATATTTGATTGACTGATTGATTTATACTTCTTACTGAAAATATAATTTCCTACTCTTTTAGCACCACAGGATTTCTTCTTATCTCTAGTAATGTTTCTTGCCTTAGAGGTTATGTCATCTGTTACTAGTATGACCACACCACTGGGTTAGAGCTGCATGGCTTATCTTCTTCCAGTTTTTTACTTATAATATCTGGTACCCATATATTTAAGATGTATCTCTTGTAATTAGAATATAGTTTTTTTATCCAATCTTGACAATCTTAGTTTTTTAATAAAAGTATTTAATGAAGTCTGTTAACTCTAAAGTGATTGCTATTGTTTGGGTTCAAATCTACATGGTCAGTATTTGACCTACATTTGACCTCCATTCTAATTTCCTTTTTTCTCCTTTCTTGGCATCTTTTGGTTTAATCTGCTATTCTTTATTATTCCATATTTCCTTTCTATTTCTTTATGTTATTCTATTTATTCCTAGTACATATTCTTTTATTAATTCTTTCAGTAATTCACCCTTGAGATAATCACATGGCTTCCTGACTCAGCAGAACCTACTATGAATGAATGTTATCACTTCCCAGAAAAGGTAAGGGCAATAGACCACTTTAATATGGCCTATAACTTTTGACATATTGAGAAGTGTATTCTGGACCCTATGACATAGTATTGTTTTGGCAGTCAATATTCATTTAAATTTACACACATATTTACTTTGGTCTCTGTACTTCATTCCTTCCTGTGTTTCTGTGCTTCTGTGATAATTTCCTTCTGCCTGAAGAACCGTCTTTAGTATTTCTTTAGCGAGAGTGCATTGGCAACAAATTTTCTCAGTTCCTATTTTCTAGAAACATGTTTGTTTCACGTCCTTTTTTTTTGTAACAGCTTTTTTGAGATATAATTCACACACCATGTAATTCACCCATTTGGAGTGTACAATTCCCTAGCTTATATATTCAGAGTTGCCCATCCATCACCACAATAAATTTTAGAACATTTCCACCACCCCAAAAAGAAACCATGTACCCACTGGTAGTAACTCCTCATTCCCACAAACACACCCCCTCTATACCTAGAAAGCACTAATCTATTTTCTGTCTCTATAGATTTGCCTATTCAAAACATTTTATATAAATGGAATCACATAATAGTCTTTTGTGACTAGCTTATTTCAATTCGTATGAAGTTGTCAAGGTTCTTCCATACTATAGCATTTATCAGTACTTCATTCCCTTTATTGCTAAATAATATTCCATTACATGGATATACCACATTTGATTTATCCATTTATCAGCTGACGGACACTGGGTTGTTTCCACTTTTGGGCTATTATGAAGAATACTACTATGAACATTTGTGTACAAGTTTTTACATAGACATAGATTTTCATTTCTCTTGGGTATGTACCTAGGAGAAGAACTGCTGGGTCACATGACCTCTATATTTAATATTTTAAGGAACTGCCAGACTGTTTTCCAAAGAGGCTGCACCATTTTACATTCCCACCAGCAATGCATGAGGGTTCCAATTTCTCCAAAACTTCACCAGTGCTTGTTTCTTTGTTTTTTATTATAGCCATCTTAATAAATTTGAGTTGGTATTTCATGGTTTCAATTTGCATTTACCTGATGGCTAATGATTGTGAGCATGTCTTCGTATATTTATTGGTCATTTCTGTATCGTCTGTGGAGAAACTGCTACATAAATTCTGTGTCCGTTTTTAAATTGGGTGATTTGTCATTTTGTTGTTGAGCTGTAAGAATCCCTTACATATTGCAGATACAAGTCCTTTATTGGTTATATGACTTGCAAAAATATTCCCCCAAGCTATGAGCTGTCTTTTCACTTTCTCAGTGGGGTCCTCTGAAGCACAAAAGCTTTCTATTTTGATGAAGTACAATTTATCTATTTTTCCCTTCGTTGTTTGTGCTTTCAGTATCATATCCCCTTTACTTTAAAGGATATTTTTGAAGGATACAGAATTCTAAATTAGCAGTTATTTGCTTGGAGTACAGGCATACCTTGGAGACATTGCAGGTTAGGTTCCAGACCACTACAATAAAGCGAATATTGCAATAAAGTAAGTCACATGAATTTTTTGGTTTCTCAGTGCATGTAAAACTTATGTTTATACTATACTGTAGTCTAAGTGTGCAATAGTATTACGTCTGAAAAAAAATGTACACACCTTATTTAAAACATACTTTATTGCTAAAAAAAATACTCACCATCATGGGACAATGCAAGGTTGTCACAAACCTTCAATTTGTAAAAAAAAAAAAAAAACACAGTATCGGGACTTCCCCGGTGGTCCAGTGGTAAAGAATCCCCCTTCCAATGCAGGGGACGCAGGTTCGATCCCTGGTTGGGGAACTAAGATCCCACATGCCACAGGGCAACTAAGCCCACGCGCCACAACTACTGAGCTCGTGCACCTCAACGTGAAAGCCCACGTGCTGCAAACTACAGAGCCCACATGCCCTGGAGCCTGCGCGCCACAACTAGAGAGAGAAAACCCACACGCCACAACTGAAGAGAAGCCTGCATGCCGCAACTAGAGAGAAACCCAAGCAGACCGTGCCGTAAGGAAAAGATCCCTCATGCCTCAACAAAGCTCCCGTGTGCCACAACTAAGACCCAACACAGCCAAGAAAAATGAGGAAAATAAATAAATATTTTTTAAAAACCCAACAACACAGTATCTGTGAAGTACAATAAGATGAAGTGCAAAAAAATGATGTATGCCTATACTCACGAACTGTAACTCCACTGTCTTCTAGCCTACATCATTTCAGTTGAAACATCAGCTGCCAGTATTACTGTTGTTCTTTTGAAGATAATCTATTTTTCTCAGGCTTCATTTAATATTTTGTCTTTAATTTCCATCAGTTTTACTATGAAATGCTTATGTGTGGTTTACCTGTATTTATCCTGCCTGGGGTTTATAGCACTTCGTGAACTTGTGGCTGATGTCATTTGTTAATTTTAGAAAATCTTGGCCATTATCTCTTCAAATATTGCTTCTGCCCATTCTCCTTTTTCTCCCATTCTAGGGCTCCAATACATATGTTTTAGACCATGACCCATATGCCTATCATGCTCTTTTATGCATTTTCCTATTTTTGCTCTCCATATATCTTAATATCTTCTACTGACCTACATTCCACATCATTAATTTTCTCTTCCTCTGTGTCTAATCTTCAGAGTGAACCCACCTACTCCATTCTTAATTTTTTGTATTTTTCATTTCTACATTTCCATTTGCTTCTTTAATTTTATATATATATATATATCCATCCCTGTTTTGTTTTGTTTAAATTCTCCATCTTGCCTCTTTCGTTGAATGTATTTCTCATAACAGTTTTAGAGATTATATCTGGTAACTGTAGTATCTGGATCACCTATAGGTATTTCTATGGTTTCCCCCAATCCTTGGTCATGTCTCTGGATATGCCAGGCACATTTTATTGAATACAATCATTGTTTACAAGAAAAATTTTCAAGGCTCTGGGTAATAGCTTCCCTGCAGAGAGGATTTTCCTTTAGCTTCTGACAAACTGTAGATCACCTTAATCCAATTAATGACTGAGCTCACTCAAAACTAGGTTTCAGTCTTTGTATGCCTGGCCTGTTTTCAGTTAACAATGACTTCTAGGGTGTAATCTTCAGGGGGTCCTAACTGAATGCATGGAGTGTCTATTGGGATCCATCTATCTTGGTGAGCTCTGATCTCTGTTTTTTTCTCCCCAGCACTATGAAACTGAGAGTAGCTTCGCTTAACTTCTCAGCCTCCTCACAGTCACTTTCTGCTTACCTCCGTAGTCTCTGCACCTGCCATTGATGAACTGGTATATGCACCGAGGTGAAAAGAACTAAGAATGTCAGACTCATTGAGTATGACCTCCGTAAGCCTCCCTCCACTCTGGGATCTTGGCTTCCCAAGTCCTGCTGCCTGGGAACTCTCTAGTGCCTTCAAAGACATGTTTCTTGTCCTTTGTCTACCTTATCTGGGTGTTCTGGGTAGAAGTATTGGTCTGCTACAAGCTAGTTCATTATAGCCAGAAGTGTAACCAAGCAGGACCCTATGGGGCCTTCCTGGGACTGACCCGTTCCACATATCCTCTGCTGTGTCTCCTCTCTGAAGTACCCAGATAATAGTATCTCATGCATATTTCCTGAGTTTTTCAGATGCTAAAAACCACCACCAAATGGAAGAAATTAACTACTTGATGATCATGAACACGTACTCCCAGACCATCTGGCACCTAAGGATTGATAATGTTCACTCCCCTGTTATCTCAGCATCACAGAGAATTGTGCACGAGCTGATCACATATCCTGGGACGACCTCCCTCACCTTGCCTTTAAAAATGCTTTGCTGACACCCTTCAGGAACTTCAAGGTTTAGGGGGCGTGAGCCAGCCGTTCTCCTTGCTTGGCCCTGCAATAAACATTTCTCTGCTCCAAACCCCGACATTTCAGTTTGTTTGGCCTCACCGTGCATCAGGCACACAAGCTTCCTATCGGTAAAAGAAGCAGAAGCCCAAACATCTACTTAATAGTTAAAAACATTTACTATTCACTTGACATGAATTAACATTAATTAGTTAATCCTCACACAAGGTATAAGGAAGGTACTACTATTATTCTCATATTCTAATCAATGTAAAACTGTGGGGGCTTCCCTGGTGGCGCAGTGGTTGAGAGTCCACCTGCCGATGCAGGGGACATGGGTTCGTGCCCCGGTCCGGGAAGATCCCGCATGCCGCGGAGCGGCTGGGCCCGTGAGCCATGGCCGCTGAGCCTGCGCGTCCGGAGCCTGTGCTCCGCAACGGGAGAGGCCACAACAGTGAGAGGCCCGAGTACCGCAAAAAAAAAAAAAAAAAAAAAACTGTGGAGCACAAACTCACAGAAAACTGTAATTGACCAAACAACTTGCCCAAGATGACCACAATTAGTAGCAACTCAACCCAGACAGCCTGGCTCCTGAAACTGTGCTGTTAGCTACAAAAGTATATCTAATAGGGGGAAAAGGCACAGAAGTAAGCCCTCTGCAATTCAAACATTTAGAGATTGCATCAGAGAAAAGGAGACTGAAGAGGATCAGCCAGAGGGACCAGAGGAAAACCAGGAGAAGGCTGTCTTATAAGCCGAGGGAGGAGAGTATTTTAAGGAGAACACGGTAAACTGAGACTGTTACAATTATCATTTGAAAATAACCAGGCCTAGTGTTATCAGCTGCTCATCCCGTCACACAATAAAAATTAAAACCTTTGCAGAGACACTGGCATATCCAGTCCTCACATCCCATCCTTCTGCAAATGGTCACAGATCACACGCTGTGTCCCCAGTGTATCGTGCTCATCTGCCTGCCAAGGTGAGGTTGGGCAAAAGCACTCCTAGAGAGCTAAACCACAGAAGCAAATTCATTCACTGCAAATGGAACACTTCACAATTAGAGAAACCATGCAAATGTGACAGCTCTCGCTGATGCTCTGTAAAGTCTTCAAAACTTCTACCTAAAATTTACAAGGGAATTTATATTATTGCTTCTTGCTTCAAAAATCCCCACTATTCACAGTCATTGAAAGAGAAAGACTGCAATGGAAAATGTAAAGAAATTTGTCAACATGTGAAGACTTTGTATATTACGACAAGAACGAAGAGCCGGTGAAAGGGGGAGAAAGAGAAGATCTAGGGGAAGGAGCACCTTACTTCACTCACATGAGCCACTAATAAAATAGATCCACCAAGAACAGGACTTATGCATAGGGCCACCTATGTCCACTATATAATCTGCAAGACCCAATGCAAACTGCAGGGCCCCAAGTTCAAAAAGCAGGAAAAACTCTTTCCTTTCTTAGCAGTCTCTCTTTCAACCTATAAAGGTGGTATTTTAATCTGCGATTTATTACTGCCCTTCCTTGAGCTCAGGGATACTCACTGGGCTTGTGTAGACCCTCAGCGGTGCCCACAACCCACCTGCACAACTCAGCACGTGGGCACATGCCCACCTGCACCAGGCCCCCGCTGGGGCACAGTCCAGCGGAAGTCACCGGGCGGGGTGGGCAGATGGCGCAGCCCGCATCAGAGACCAGGTGCTGGGGAGGCAGAGGCAGGCAAAACCACACGTGAGCAGAGGCCTCAAGCCCCCCAGCGCATGCACCCTCGTCCCATCAGACTTTGCTTAAAAGACACAAAATCAATAGTAAAATTAAGAATTTCAAAACTGCGACCGTAGAGCGTGAAACCCCAAGGGAAGGGCTCTGTGCAGACAACAGTGTCACACACCCGTGAAACCAGTCCTGGGGTCACCACTTACCACTGCCCCCGGGGTTCTAGGCTGTGAGCTGGAAGCGGCTAGTTGACCACCTGCTCCTCTGATCTACTCCCATCCCTGTGTGGTGGGGCCTTAGAACAGAACTTGGAATCACAAGCCCTACTGCCCAGTGCCTCTGCCGTCCCTAGAACAATGGTTCTTAAACTTCTGCGTGCACACTAACCTCCTGGGGGACAGGGCGTAAGGGAGCTTCCGAGGTCACGCCCCAGCATTCTAATTCTGAGGGTGCGGGTGGGCAGGGCTCAGGACACTCCTCATTTCCCACCATCCCCAGGTGATCTGATGCTGGGACCTGGGGCTCCACTCCGAGAACAGGTGCCAAAGACACCTAACTTTAGCTCCCCTGGGGGAGGGCAGAAGTCTCAGATTAGGTTGAGCACCAAGAACAGAAACTGCAAGGGGGTTGGGGGGTGGGGGGTGGTACCGATCTCTCTGGAACTTTTCCCTCTTCACCCAGTCCCCAGTCCTGCTCTGCCATATTTGTGTGCAGTGTTTTTCACACTGAAAAAGTATGTCTCGGGATCCAAGTGTGTGGGTATTAACCCAATGCCCCAGGGAAGGTCCACTGACTAATATCCTAGGAAAACACACAAACGGGCCAAGAATCCAGCTCCATCCGGCATGTGTGACATGAACACCCAGGAAGAGAAGCCACACCTCAGGGAAGTCCAGCTGGCCGAGACTGTGGACTTCTAGGAAAAGATTTCAAGAACACTAGAGGTGAGCTGCCCACTAGCCAGGAAAACCAGAACGCCCTAGTCACTCCAGGGCGTCCCCAGAAATCAACCTTGGGGGGGAAAAGAATATCAGCCTCAGAGACAAAAGGCTGGCTCTCCAGGCCTGCGGCTGCCACCAAACTAGCAGTGGAACATGGGGCCAGCCAGTTACGGCATCTGTCAAGGGAGACCGGGGACATCAGAGTGCAAACTGCAGCTTGCTGCTGCGCTCATTTTGGCCCACGTGGCAGTTTAAAGTATACATGTTTAGTTGCCAACAGTTAAAAGAGATGTACGTAAAATTCAGGTTTCCAGCATCTCTTAAAGAATGGGAGGATCTGGAAACCCGGGGCCATCCCTTCCAGACCCAGGGAAGCCGGGCTGAAGCAGCACCCTCCCTTTATTTGGGGCAGTGCTATCCCAGTCCCCCGGGCCACCTGCCCACCTGGCTCATTTCCATTACTCATCTGGACAACCCTGGCTCAGGTGACTCAAAAGTCCTTTACCCTCAAACACTCTAGGATTAAATGTCCAGTTCCTTCATTTAGTTTCAACCATACATAACACCCATGTTCTTCTCAATAACCAGAGAATTTCAAAAATCAGCAGCGTGAAATCAGCAGGGTATTTAACTCTACTTCATTCCCTTAGTAATTCATTAACTAGATAACCAGACAACTCTAGTTTAGTGATCAGCTGGAACCCCTCAACCAAACACTCCACTCTTTAGTAGCTCACTGAGGTCTGTACCGTCTTTAAGATCCTCAGCAACCCAGGTACCCAAGTCAGCATCCACTGCCCCACTGTTTGCTCCTTCCTGTCACCAGAGCAAACAGAAAGCCCCATCAAGATGCCTGAAGCCCTGGTAAGGGGGGCCTTGCTCAGCGGCGATGCCTTGCCACACCTGGTATGACAAAGAGTAGGGCTGGTGAGAGCTGTAATTAAAGACTGGTGCCTGTACGCTTTGCCACAATTTTTTAAATCCAATTTTTAAATCCGCAAGCATCCATGTTTTTCTACATTACAACTTGTCCATTTTTAATTGAAAAAAAAACCCACTGTCCTGAGCAGTAGACCACACATGTCCTGGACAGATCCCTCCTGGGGCTCCCAGGCACTGATAGACAACCTTCCAAACAGCCACCTGCAGGGGACGGCAAAAATGGAAAACTTCCATTTGTGATGCCATATGCTCCAAGTAAATTGTCCCTGAAAAACCTCCATATTGTCATCTTTAATTAGTGTTCGAGAAATGTTTGAAGAGAAAAAAGTCATCAGCTCCTCTGAAGTTATTCACATTATAGAGCAGCAGAAGCAGAGCTATAGCACTATAACCATGTCTGAAATATTTCGGGATCCCGTTCATTATGCAGGATACACATTTCTGGAACCAAAAATCAAAATTATCAGCACATGACTCAAGTATGTTCTGAGCTCATTTGAAAGTCTCAGACCTTCAATATATAAAAATAACTTTGAATCTAAGATGGTTGATGATCAAGTTTTGGAATCAATGGAAATTTAAACATAGCACATTTTCTGGTGAGTGAAAATCCCGTGTGAAATTTTGAATTTATAGACTACTGCCTGTGAGATTCAAATCAGTCTTCAGTCATCCTTGGGGATCCAGAGAAACTTTACAGCTAAAAAGCATACTCCAATGTTGGCTTTTTAAAAAGTCAAAATCACAATTTTCTTCAGGTCCCAGAAGCGGTTGCAGTGGCTTCAGCCAGAAGCCGTGGCACGTCTGTGACAGGCCCTGGCTCGGGTCCCTTTCTGGTTGGGCACGCAAGGTAAAAGGATGCAGGTGTTTCTGGAAAACAGTTCATCCCTGCCACCTGCACAGAGGCGCACACGTGAACACGACTGCCTCCTTGTTTTTGTAATTCACCTAAACGTGGAGCTGCTCGTGGCCGCCACACGGTTTGGTTGGGCAGAGAGGAATCGTTCCCAGGTGTTTAAGAGGAACACTCTGGCCAGGCTGACACTGCAGCACCAGATGTGTCTGGTATATGAACACGTCCTCCGTCCTGTAAGCTTGCCACCAACCCGCATGCTATTCTTGCAGCAAGAGGCCCAGACCACCGTCACGTGCACAGGCACACCTGCTTCTCACACACCTTCATGCACCCTCACGGAGGGTAGTGGCCAACGGGTGGGAGCCATTCGTGCTTCAGGCACCCTGTGCTAACCCTTCAGAGCCACCGCTCCCTAGCAACGGAGGACTGCAAGGGGCACCCACATTCCTGCCCACCTGGAGGCTGGGAACAGTGACGTGTACAGCGACATCCCCGTGGAGCAAGCTGGGCACCCCACACACACCCCAAGGCAGGAAAGGGCTGGAGCAAAAGTGACAAAGGGCTCAGAGCTGAGAAATGCTGGAATCCTTGACACGAGGACTCCAAGTTCAGAGCTTTTTCTGCTGGGTGACTCCCATGAGCCCAGAAGGGGTCCTGGAGACTCACAGCTGCTCCCAAGGCCAAGGAGGGTAGGGACAGGCCTCAGGCACAGCTACTGAAAGACAGGGGCACACGGCCAGGCATGCCGGGCGGAATGTGCTGAAGGTGACCCTGGAATGCTGCAGAAAGCCTCTCCCCAGCTGTCGGGCCCCTTACAGGATTGATTAAATTAGCCCGGAAGCTCTGAGCCAGAGTGGCAGGCAGGACGATTCCTTCTCTCTCCCCATTCACACTGGAGAATTCTAGTTAAACATACAGTTACCTTATCAGTTTTAGTTGTCAGGGCAAGTCAGAAAGTGGGTTTCCTGGTACAGAGCATCCCGACCATGACTGAGAGTGGCCTGCAGAGCTTTCACCAAGCTTCTCTGTCCCTCAGGAAAGCCAGCCGTGGAGGCTTCAGACTGAGACATTCCGGTCACTGCGCTGGGACTTAACAGCCATAAAACGCTCAGCCAAAAACTGCCTTGATCTACCTCTTTAATAGGCTGAGGACTCCAACTTCTAGAAAGGAGACAATACCTTTATAGTGGTAGAGAATTCTTAAATTCCCTCTTTTATGTTTTTTAAGAGTTACTGAACACCTGGTTTATGCAAGACATGGTGTTAGTTGTTGTTGAAAGCGTGATTCCTGTCTCTAAAACAGGTCATCTGAATATCGTTCCTCCTAAAACAAAGGTGGGACGTTAATACTGACCCCTGAAAGTCTACTCATGTAAGTGTCAATTTCTGGGCTTTTCATATTTCCCATTTTTTTCCTTGATGAATAAGTATTATTAAAATGTAATCAGTAAAAAAAAAATTATTTCTTTTAGTACACTCAGGGTGGTCTGATCCGTGCTTCCTAGCCTTTAAAGTGGATAGGAATCACCTGCAGATCTCGCGAAATGCAGATTCTGACCCAGTCAGTGGGGCAGAGCTGGGATTCTGCATTTCTAAGGAGAGCCCGGTGACGCTGGTGTTGCCAGGAGGGGACTGTGGGCAATGGATGGGGGTGGGAGGAGGGAGGGCGAGCACACACCTGTTGCGAGACGGGGAGTCAGGCAAGGCCTCCTGAATAAAGTGACACCTGACTCTGGCCAGGAATATGGATGTGATTTCAAAAGGCCCTTGTGAAGAATGGAGGGATGGGTAGGGACAAAGTCTCAGAAGCCAAAAAGAAAGAAAAGAAGAGAAAGTACTTGCTTGACTTGTGGTGCACTAAGGCATCCAGTCTGACTACTGGGTAGGGCAGCAGCTCCCAAACATGAGCATGTAACAGTCATCTGGGGGCTTCTTAAAATACAGAACGCAGGCCGCACTCCCAAAGTTCCAGGATCAACGGCGGGGCGGGATTTGCACTTCTAACAAATCCCCAGGTGATACTGAAGCTGCTGCCCAGGGACCACACTTTGAGAATTGCTAGGATGAGGTTTGTCAAACAAAGACAAAAGATGCTCCACCCCTTTGGGATTGACATGTATACACTGATGTGTATAAAATTGATGACTAATAAGAACCTGCTGTATAAAAAAATAAATTTAATTTAAAAATTAAAAAAAAAAAAGATGCTCCACCCCAACGCCCCAGACATTCCAGGGAGGACAAGTGGATTGCCCAAAAGAGGTGGACTGTTCACATCTGGGAATGACCATGACAGCTCACGTTACAACCTGTCAAGGCAAAAATGGCTATAAACCCAAAAGGGCAATATCATACATTCCTCTGGATTGGCTTTAATCCATCCCATCCAATTAAGTGGGGACTACATGGAATCCTTTGTCTGTAAATGAACTCCTGGAGAAGAATTCAGGTTGACAAATGACCACCCCTACACATCAGCGGGTCAAGTGTTCCAAGACCACGTCAGTCATTGGCAGCGGTCTTGGCCCTACAGCCATCCTCTCCAAGACTGATTTCCTCAGTCCCTCCTTCAGCAAGTAAAAATACGACCCTGAAAATGTCTAGAAAAGTCGGATCTCACGGGTGGAGACAGTGAGCTTCTGGAGCTGAGTCTGAGATAAACCCGGGGGCACCAGCAACTCCACTGACATCCGGGAACCAAGGGCTGGTCCGTGCAGGGTGAGTCAGGCAGAGGCTGCCACCGGCCAGGGACAGAGTGGGGGACAGATGCACAAAGGGGATGACAAACCTCTGTCTTCAAGATGCTCCCAGGCAACAGCTGAGTGAGACGCACAAGCAAGTAAATGGAGGAGAGCGTGAGCCCAGGGGGCAGAGACTGATTCAAACCAAGGGTCCTCTCCTTGGCTGCACCTTCAAGCCACACGGCAGAGCTGGCGGTGCTGTTAAAGCGTCACAATGCCAGAGGCCCACCTCAGATCAACGAAGTCAGAATCTCCAGGAGCTGGGGCCCAGGCAGAGGGATACCGAAGGCCTAAGCCCTTCCAAACCTAAATCTGGCCCCTTACCCCACAGGCCAAGAGCTGGATCCAGCTCTCGTGGCGACAGGCACAGAACATGCCATCGTGCCTGACCTGCACCAATAAAGAAACATTCCTTCCAGGAACTGCCTGAGCTGTGATGGGAATGGTGGTCCAGGACTGCAGAGACACACGTCCTTCAAGTGTTTTGCCCCTCGGGTTGTCTTGAAGACAGAGGGGGAGAGGAAGACGCCCTCTGTGAGCTGTCAGACATGCCACTGCCCCAACCACAAGGTCAAGTTAGAGTCCTAAACCACACACTCCAGCAGGTAGGAGCGCTGGCCTGAAGCAGCTCGGTTCCTGACACACACACACATATCCTTTCACCCCGAGCTCTGCCGCAGGCCTGTGAGACAGAGTCATAATCGTCCCCTACCGCTGCCCCAGCTGCCAGAGGAGAAGCTGCAGTCTTATAAGCAGAGCCAGCCCCTGTGTGAGCCAGTCTTGAGGAGGAAGTGGGGGAGCCCAGAAGAAGGGGTACCCTACATCCTCACAGATGTCTTGGGGCCACGGGTGCTGCAGGAAAGGGGACCCAAAGGAGACAGTTCTCAATGTGTTTCCCGCTCAGCTCCAGATTCACCCTTCAATACATGCTGTGCAATAATGGAAGGACTTCCTTCAAGCATTTCTTCGCTACAGCAGCGCAGTGCTAAGCTTTCCCAGCAGAAGGTGCTGGAGGGACGCTGCAGGAGGAAGGGGCTGCAGGGAGAGAGAGGTGATGGTAAGGGGATGAGGACAGCCAGTGAGGCTCTGCCCAGCCCCCTAGCCAAAACGTGCTGTCTCCCAGCATCCTCACAGCCCCTGCACAGCCCTCCCAGTACAGACCTCGGGCCCTCCAGGCTTCCTGCCCACACTAGCATCCTCATTCCCTCTGCTCACTCGTTGCCTCCCCCCAGTCTCATCTCCTGTGGTCCTCCTGACAATATGGCCTTCCAGACAGACACCTGTGCTCCAGCCTCCTGCACTGAGTGCCCCCTCCCACTGCACACCCGCACCAGTACCACAGCAGCTCGCCCACCCTGCCTGAACCCTGGAGGCTTGCTTCCTGTTTGCCCAGTGACTGAAGACCAGTGAAACCAGCGAACTTGTCTGCCATCCAGCATGCTCAACTACACCTTCTCCAACAAGGTGTGAACCCCTTCCCAATCTGTCCTTCCTTGGATGCCCTCCCTCAGCCCTGGGGTACCACAGAGAGTTTTCATTATCTTATAGTTACTCTTTCATCATAGTTTAGTAAATCCTTGTATTCAACTTCCCCTGTTTAAATCACCGTGTGGTTTCTACCTCTTAACTGGATCCAGACCACTGCAACAGGAGAACTGTCCCTGACACACAGCCCACAGAAGCTATACAGTAATAGAGTGTATCGCCCAGGCCAGCAAACCTTGCACCATTCACCTGCTGACATCGATGTGCTTAGAGGGACAAGGGACCCCCTAGAGACAGCCTAACTTCTAGTGTAGTTTGTGACAATCAGTCCTGTTTCTTTGTCAATTGAGAACCTACGGAAGCCAATAAGAGTGGCTCAGACCCTCTTCTTGAAGATTCTTAAATTATCCACCAATTCAAAAGCTTTTTGGATGCTTACTGACAAAGGGTATTTCGCAGCCTATTTCTATCAAACACCAGCAGGGAAAGTCATTTGTACCTTATTGTTTATAATTTTTCACCCTTTTACAAAAGAAAACAGGAAATAATTGGATATACACCTCTTTGGAGGAAATCAGAAGAAGCAGAGTCTTACAAAGAAATTAGTACTCAAACTTTGTGATCTGGATGTAACAGGTATTAAAAGGGCAGGGAAACAGCTCAGGAGGGAGCAGAGAATATCTCCTCTTGAGGGCAGGGGTAACGTCAGGCCAGCTGCAGAGTCTTCCTGGCAGACAATCATTTTTCAGTGACGAGCCTGCCTCCCCATATGAAGCCAGCTCACACAAGCGCTGGAGGCAACAGCCAACTTTTCACAGGCTGGATCCCTACTGGACAAACTGCCCACCAACATGGTGGACCACAAGCCCCCATCGGCCACTGGTCACCACCTTCAGCCTGCCCTCACCAGCAAGGACCTTATCCAACTCAGGCAAAGCCCATCCCCAGAGGTTCTCTTCAAGTTCCAAGAGGAGGAAGTTGATTGTAGGAAGCAAGAGTAATAAGGAAGTCTGTTCTGTAATTGTCGGCATCATGGCTTAGCTGGTTTTCCTCCAGCAACGCATAATAATAAATCCTTACATTTATAGAGCATTTTACAGCTCTCGAAATACTTTCACAAACGTCATTTCCTTTTGGTGAAGGAAATCTCCTGCTACTTGAGATATGTTTTTTCTCTCAAATGCTTTATTTTCACCTGGTCAGAAGCTTCTGTGTAATTCACTCCATGATGTAAAACACAGACCACAACATTAAGGGTCACCTCCAACGCATGAGGAGAAAACCTATGACTTTAAAAGCTAATACATTTGGTTACTTTGCACTTCAGTTGGTTAATTTCAAGCCAGATCTAACTTGGTGGGTGCCCACTGAATGATTCCCCCCCAAAGGTAGATGGAGAGCGCCAGCACTCCTGCACTCAGGGCAGCTCTGTCAAGTTCAGAAACACCCTCAGGACCAGAAGCAAAGGCAGCCCCACGAACTCCTGGTAGACATGACTAATCAATCACCACATTCATTGTCCTGAGACCTGAGCTCAAGATTGCACCCCAGGCAGGCATTATCAGTTGACGTCACTTGGCAGAAGCAAGAGAAAGCTATTTGCCCTACCTCAGCCTCAGGCGGCTGGGGGCAGGCGCAGCAGCGCCCTGGGCTCCCTGTTTAAATTATTCCCTGGGATTCCCTCTCCTATTGGGATGTGGCTCGTGGGTCCCTGCAGGCATCCCAAGACATCTGTAGCGTTGCTGGGAACCTGCTCACCTTTGGACACGACCACAGTGCCAGCTGGCCTCACCCCTTCTTCAGGCCCATTCCCCTCCTTCAAAGCTAAAACTCAACTCATCCACTCTCTCTTTCTACGTCTCCCTAATATGGAAACATCTCCAACACCTTCTTCATCATCGCGAGGGAATATTTTTTAGAGATGTCAGTCTTCACACACAATGATTTACATCTCTCCAGAATCTTTTTATGTCTCCAGCACAACGGCTATATATTTATGAAATAATGATGGGGGAGGGAGTGTTGTACATCCTGGTGGGAAGAAACATGGAGACTGAGGACAGCTGAGGACAGCAGCAGACTTCACTTTGCTTTGCCCACAGGCAGACTGTGGGCCAACAGTGTGGGAGGACAGGAGAGAGGCTGGCACCCACACACTCTCTTGCAAGCTGCACACACACACACCAAAGGTTTCAGAGCGGAGGGACATGGCTGGTGTTGAGCTCCAGGAATCCTTGGTAGTTCCGTAGATCAGCAGTTCCCCAACCATTCTGGCACCAGGGGCCGGTTTCATGGAAGACAATTTTTCCATGGACCAGGGTGGGCAGAGCGGGGAAGGTGCGGTGGTGGTTTCAGGATGATTCAAGCACACTACGTTTATTGTACACTTTATTTCTATTATTATTACATTGTAATACATAATGAAAGAATTATACAACTCACCATAATGCTGACAGGAGGTGGAGCTCAGGTGGTAATGCGAGCGACGGGGAGCGGCTGTAAATAGAGATGGAGCTTTGCTCGCTCACCCACCGCTCACCTCCTGCTGTGCAGCCCCGTTCCTAACAGGCCAGGGACTGGTAGCGGTCCGTGGCCCAGGGGTTGGGGACCCCTGCCGTAGGTAACAGCGACTAGGAAGGAAGCTATCAAGGTGCTTTTAGGTAAGAGTCTTGAGGTGTGAAATTGGCAAGGGCCAGGGATGGAGCAGGAGGGGGCGATGGCCTCCAGCTTAGCCCACCGTTTCTCTGCACTCACACCCTAGGCAATTCCAGCTCACCCCTGGCTTTGAAGACCACCCACCCCTTGTTGACTCCCTTCTGTAGAGCCCCGACTTAAACTCCAAACTTACAAATCCATTGCCTACTTGACATCTGCACTTGGGTATGAACTGACAGCCCCAACTTAACACATCCAAACTGATCTCCTCACCTTCCCCATAAACCTGCTCCCACAGTCCTTCCATCTCAGCAAAGGGCAGCTCTGACTTTCCACCTGCTCTGGCCAAGACCTCAAGTCAGCCTCGACCCCTCTGCACCTCCCACATCCTACTCAATCTGCTGGGAAAGCATTAGCTCTGACCTCAGAATATATTTAGAATTATGGGCGTCTCCCACCATCCTCCTCCTAAATGGCTCCCGGCACCCACCTCTTCTCACCCTATAGACTCTCCCCACCCAGCAGTTCCAAGGGCTCCTCTGTTCCACGAGTTGGATCATGACACTCTGCTGCTCAAATGCCCCCCCTGCAAGGGCCACTCATTATAAAGCCCTGCTGTGACCTACAAGGCCCTACGTGAACTGCCCCTTACCTGTCTGCCTCTCTCCCACCACTCTTTCCCTCATTCACTGCACACCAGCTACTCTGGATTCCCGGTTGTTTCTCAGGCATGCCAAGCGCACTGCTGCTTCAGGGCCTTTGCACTTGCTGTTCTCTGTCGGGAACACTCCCCCCAAGACAGCCACGTAGTTTACGCCTCCCTTCCGGTAGGCCTCTGTTCCAGTGTCACCTTTTCAGATTCCTTCCTTCACTGTTCCATACAAAACAGTAGCCCCGTCACTCTCTAGTCCCTTGCCCTCTTCTTCTACCCTTCACCGCCTGACATACACTTGTCTGTCTCCCCACCAGATTGTCAGTTCCATGAGGTCAGGAGCTTTGTAGAATGTGGGACTTTGACAACTGAGCAGATAGAGTAGAAGCTTCCAAGAAGACAGACAGAGAAGCTGGAGCACCCAAGGATGTGAGGGTTTGAAGAGAACAGAAGGGAGCATGGAATAAAGCAGGGGTCAGCAAACAACAGCCTGCAGGCCAAATCCAGCCCATCACCTGTGTCCAAAAATAAAGTTTTATCCAAACATAGACATACCCATTTGTTTAAATATTGCCCATGGTATGAGCTGCAGCAGAAGAATTAAGTAGCTGCAACACAGACTGTATGGCCTCAAAAGCATAAAATACCATCTGGTTCTCTAGAGAAAACACTTGTCAACCTCTTGCACAAAGCAGTGTTTTTCAAACTATAAACTCATAGACAACCCTTCTAAGAAAACTTCTACAAACCTTCCAGGAGGCCCAGACCCCAACTGAGAAATAGTTTTAGAGAGACTATGGTGGTGGTGGTGGTGGTGGTGGTGGTGGTGGTGAAGGAAGAAGACAGACTTGGATTCAGTCCCCAGCACTGCCACTCAGCAGCTGTGTGAGCTTACATAAATTACTTAACTTCTCTGAAGCTCTTCTTTCTTATCAATAAAATAAGAACTACTACCAACCATCTTGCAGAACTATTGTGAGGAGTGGAGATTCTGAAGATAAAGCATCTAGCCTACGGTACACCTACACGACTAATCATTTTTTGAGAATTTACCACATTCCAAGCACAGTCTAGATGCTACACATGTACCAACATCTAATCCTCACAAAACTCTAACTGGGCTGTGCCAACACCCAGTGGATTTTACTTATCTTTCACAAATACAATTTTTTAAAAACTTTTTGTCAATAAAGGGGATGAAGTCCATGGTTTCAGCATTGTTGTGGGAAAAGTCTGACTGGGGAACCAGGGAAAGACCTGAGCTGCCCTGGGGAGCAGTGTGGATTCCAGTGACACTCGGAACCTCTGTCCGTCTCCTCAGCTGCTTCCCAAATTAGCAGGAAAATCTCCCAATTCAAAGAAACCTCGTGACACACTTTGCAGAGATACCACACAAAGCAACAGATTTTGTGCCTATTTTTGGCTGGTCCAGATAACGGGTCGTTGCAGACTCTTGAATCACTGGATTAAAATGCCAGACTCAGCACAGAGAAACGGTGGGGTGTGGTGAAGGCAACTCCGCTAGGTACCTGCTCCTGCTAAGTCTGTGCCCTAAACCACTGACGTTCTTTTGACTTTTTTACAAACCAAATAAGCTCAGTATTATTTTCTCAAGAAGTAGAGCAATTTAAACTACAATTATTAGTGTGAAATCTGTGGAGAAAATTCTACACCATTGAAACACACTGTCTGTTAAATCAGAGAAAAGAAGTTTCAACTCCCACTTGATATATGAGAAGCAGCACTAATTAAGACTGAGAGCAAATTCTTTTATGATCACTTTTTTTAGGAGTAAATAAGACGTTTTAATTTATTTGGTTAGACTGAAAACAAGCAAGATTTAAAGGGAAACCCTGATTTGGAGGTCAACCTAATTATGGTACGGGCATGCATATTTGAATCTTTCTGTTTCCAGAAACTCAAGTGTTTCTCATTTCTTTCCTTGACTTTTCTCGATACCAAGATAGGAACAGGCTGGAAACCTTAGTGCTTACAAAAGGCATTTTAAAATTTTTGTTTTTTTTTTTTGCGGTACGCGGGCCTCTCACTGCTGTGGCCTCTCCCGTTGAGGAGCACAGGCTTCGGACGCGCAGGCTCATCAGCCATGGCTCACGGGCCCAGCCGCTCCGCGGCCTGTGGGATCTTCCCGGACCGGGGCACGAACCCGTGTCCCCTGCATCGGCAGGCGGACTCTCAACCACTGCGCCACCAGGGAAGCCCCAAAAGGCGTTTTTTTATTTCAACGTGACCACCATGCTCACAAAAGACGGACATGGCTGGGCTGCCACGTGGTCCCAGCCAACACTACTCCGCAGATATATATCCACAGGGAAGAGGCAACTGCCCCAGCTTGCAGGAATCAGAGCCGATAAACCAATTAAGTTTTATTTCCCTGTCTTAGTCAACTCGGGCTGCTAAAACAAAACACTGTAGACTACATGACTTAAACAACAGAAATTCACTTCTCACAGAGGCTAGGAAGTCCAAGGTTAATGATCTAGGAGATTCAGTTCTCGGTGAGGATCCTCGTCCTGAACTGGGGGAGGGGGACAAAAACATTCAGCCCATAACATTCCCTGAATAAAATGTTTAACATCTTTTCATTCAGCTTCTGAAAATGGAATTCTTGCCTTCTCAAAGCGGTCCTCTCTACTGCCCACTGGGTCGAAGTTCCACCACATTCTGAAGTCTTAGCATTTGTGTCTCATCTACAAAATACTAATTTACATCTGTCCTTTTTCAAAATAAATGTCCTTCTGTCTTTTTCATCTGTGGGTGTGGGCTCCCTAGCAAGAATCCTGCCTCTCTGCAGCAGAGTAAGAGAAGAGGAGGGGGCGGGAGTGGGGAGAGAGGAGGAGAAGGAGAGAGGAACCAGCATCTCTGGTTTCCTGCCTCCTGCACACTGCACTCCACACACTGCCAGCATCATCTATTATGGATAAAGCGGAGACGATGGAGCCCTAGTGTCTCCAAGGAAGACAAAGGGCCACAGAAATGGATACTTCACTACTTCCTGGTCCTCGGGCTCCACAGGGACCACAATGCTGAAGCACTCACTATGCTCAGGAATGAGCATAAGTCTGGAACTTTATCATCACCTCCCTCTTTTCCAGACAGCCAGTCCTCAAACGGCAAAAGCTAAGAGATTCTATACCAGCCTCTTCCATCGTCTGTGTCTTTTTAAGCAAGTTTTTAAAAATTATTATTTAAGTTTCACATTTAGAAAAGGATACAAATCAATGAATTTTCACAGTGAACACACCCATGTAACCAACACTCGGATAAAAAAAAAAATAGAACATTACTGGTACCCCAGGAGCCCAACCAGCCACTGAAACCTCCTTATCACCAAAGGTAACTGCTTTCTTAACTTATAAAATCATGAACTAGTTTCCCTGTACTTGAACTGGCTATAAATTACAGTAGGTAATCTCCTGTGTCTTCTTTTACTTCTCTCACTCAACTATATGTCTGTGAGATTCAACCATGTTGTTACATGGATATAACAGGACATCTTCTGTGCTGTTTAGTATTCTATTGTAGGAGTATAATTATCCATCCCACTGTTGATAAACTTTGCATTATTTCAGTTCTGTTTTGCTACCGCAGAGATTGCTACTGTGGACATTCAGATATATAGATAGCTAGCTAGATATAGATATATACACACATACATATATATACATATGCATGTGTATATATCTGTATATCTTTTGGGACATGTATGTATACACACCTGTTGGGCCTCTATTTAGGAGTGAAATTGCTGGGTCATGGAGCATGCAGATATTCGGCTTTGTAACTATGAAAGAGTATTGAAGAGCGAGTATGTGAGTGTTCCTTTGGTTGCACATCTTTGCCAACTATTAGTATTATCATGCTTTTAAAGTTTAACCATTTTGGTAGGTGTGCAGTAGCAACTTGGTTTTAATTTGCATTTCGCTGATGAACGAAGTCTATGGGCCATTTGGATATCACCTTGAAGTGCCTGTTTAAGACTTCTGCCCATTCTTCTATTAGATTGTGTCTTTTCTTATTTATTTAGTGGAAGTAGAAGCTCTTTATAAATTTTGAATGTGAGTCCTTTGTTGAATACATATATATACACACAGATAGAGAGCACAAAATTATCTCCTCCCGTTTTGTGACTTTCCCTTTCATGTGTATTGACGTCTTTTGATGAACAAGATCTTAACTTTAATGTACTCCAAATTATCACATTTATTCCTTTGTGGCTGGTGCCTTTTTATCTTGTCTAAAAATCTTTGCCTACCCAAAGTTGTGAATACATTTTTCTTTGTTATTTTCTAAGGGCTTTATTGTTATACCTTCCACCATTAGATCTGTGATCCAACTGGAATGGAATTTTGAATACAGTACAAGGTAAGGGTCAACATTCACTTGCTTCCATGTGGATATCCAATTGACCTAGCACTGTTTACTCAAAGAACAAACTCTTCCCACTACACTGCAGCATTATCTCTGTCATCACCAACGAGTGTGTGGCTATGTTTCTGGACTCTATGCTGTTCCAACACTCTAGTTATCTATCCCTGAACCAATACCACAGTGTTTTACTTACTGTAACTTTAAAAGAAGTCTTGATCTCTGGTAGTGTAAGTGCTCCAACTTGGCTCTTTTCAAGACTATCTTGGCCATTTGGGGCCTTTTGCATTTCCATACACATTTTAGAACACATTGGTCAATTTCTACCAAAAAAAAATCTCCTGGGATTTTTACCTGGGATTACATACATCCACTTGGGACAAATGACATCTTTACAATATTGAGGGTTCCAATTTATGAACATTTTATATCTCTCCATTTAATTCAGTTTTTTTTAAATATCCACCATATCTAAGTAGAGGTCTTGAATACCTTTGGTCAAATGTATTCCTAGACACCTGATGATTTGACTCCTGTCATTTTTATTTTCTAACTTTTGTCACTGTGATACAGAATAAAGTTTGATTCTTGCATACTGACTTTGTATCCAGTGACTTTGCTAAATTCATTTGTTAATTCTAATTGTTTAACTATAGATCATTTTGAATAATCTCTGTATTTAATCATGATGCCTACAAATGACAATTTCATTTTCTTTCAAATCCTTAGACTGTATTTCTTTTCCTTGCCTTGTTGTACCTGTAAGGACTTCCTGCGACATGTAGAAAAGAAGTGATTATAGCTGACCTCCTTGTCTCAATTTCAGGACTTTCAAAATTTTACAATGAAATATGATATTTGCTCTATTTTTTAAAAGAATATCTGCAGTTCACTGAGATCCAAGTTTTCTAAGATTGTTTTTTTATCACAAATGGGTACACACTTTAGCAAATGCTTTTTCTGTATTGTGAACATACGATTTTTCTCTTTCAGCCTGTTAGTATATTGGATAACACTGAATTTTTAACATTAAACCAAATTTTCATTCCTGGAATGAATCCAACTTGGTGCTCTGTCCTATCCTTTGAATAAATTGTTGAACTTATTTTGCCAATATTTTGTTTAGATTTATATCTTCACTTATGAAAGAGATTGACCTAGGCAGTTTTCCTTTCTTGTAATGTCCTTGTCAGGTTTGGGGTTCAAGGTTATGCTAGGCTCATAAAACGAGCTGCAGCATGTTTAACTCTTCTTCCATTCTCTAGAGGACTTGGTATAAGATTGGTGCTATTTCTTCCCTAAATATTTGGCAAGTTCACTAGTAAAGACATGTGAGCCTGAGATTTCTTTATAGGAAGGGTTTTATTTACGAATTCAATTTCTTTAAGACCCGAATATGCTAAATTTTGGTAAATTTGCCATGTGAACTTGTAAAGAATGTGTATTCCACAACTGTTGGGTGTAGTGGTCTGTATATGTCAGTTAGGATATGGTTATTAGTATTCAATTCTTCTGTAGCCGTACAGACTTTCTGTCCGCTTCTGCTATCAGTTACTAAAAAAGTATGCTAAAAACCCACTTTCATTATAAATTTGTTTATCTCTCCTTACAATTGTCAAAATTTGTTTTATATATTTTATATATTCTGTTAGATGCAAAGAAATTTAGGGTTTCTGGTATCTCCCTGACGAATTGTCCCTCTTTGTATCTAGCAGTGTTTTCTGTCTTAAGGTCTACTTTGTCTCATTTGCAATATCACCTTATTTTCTTGGTATATCTTTTTTTTTTAAGTTATTATTTTTTTATTTATTTATTTTTGGCTGCATTGGGTCTTTGTTGCTGTGCACAGGCTTTCTCTAGTTGCGGTGAGCGAGGGCTACTCTTCATTGTGGTGCACGGGCTTCTCATTGCGGTGGCTTCTCTTGTTGCGGAGTACAGGCTCTAGGGCACGGGCTCAGTAGTTGTGGCTCATGGGCTCTACAGCACAGGCTCAGCAGTTGTGGTGCATGGACTCAGTTGCTCTGTGACATTTGGGATCTTCCCAGACCAGGGCTCGAACCCATGTACCCTACATTGGCAGGCGGATTCTTAACCACTGTGTCACCAGGGAAGTCCTTGGTATATCTTTTTTGCATTCATTTACTATCAGTCTTCTTGTGTTCCTATATTTAGGAAATATTTGTAAGCAGCATTTAATTGGATTTTGCAGGGGTTTTTTTAAGTAAATTTCACAGTTTCAGAGTTTTAATTGGAATATTTAGCCCAAATTTACTGATAGATTTGGATTTAAATCTACATTCTATTTGTCCTACATGTTCAATGTTCCTTTTTCTCTCAATTACCTCAATTTTCACCTTCTTCTGGATTAATCATGTATTTTAAAACATTCCCTTCTCTATTAGGTTGTTAATTATATATTCTTTTACTACTATTTTAAGGGTTATCACGTAAACAACATCCTTGACTTACAATTGACTAGCACTTTTCCATTCTCCAGAAAATAAAAGGGCTTCAATCCTATTTACCCCTCTTATTCTTTTGCACTGTTCCTTGTTGTATATTTCAATTTTACACTGAAATATACATTTACTTTAATCCCATGAGACATTTGTAGAATCAGTAGTTCATTTAGATTTACACGTATAATTACCTTATCAATTGATCTTCATTCCCTTCTATGTTTCCATGCTTCTACCTGTGAGCATATGCCTCTTTCTGAGGAACTCCTGTTAGTATTTTTGGAGTGTGTCTGCTGACAATAAATTCAGTCTTTACTTGTCTGGAAATGATTTTATTTCATCTTTACCTCTGAGGAAAATCTAGATATAAAATTCTACTTTGGCATTATTTTTCTTCAACAGTTTAAAGATATATTTCATTGTCTTCTGGATTTCATCATTTCAGTTGAGGAGTCAGTCGTTAGTCCTCCTGTTCTTTCCTTGAAGGTAATATGTCTTTTTTCTCAGGCTGCTTTTAAATTTCCTTTTTGTCTTTGGTTTTCAGAAGTATTACTGACATATCTCTGTTTTTCTTTATCCTGCTTGGTGTTTATAGTACTCCTTTAGTCTGTGGCTTGGTGTATTTCAGTGGTTTTGGAAAATTCTCTGAATCTCTTGGAATATTGCTTCTTCCATTATTTTTCTGGGATTCCAATGGCAGGTGTATTAGCCCTTTCCATTATGTATTGTATATCTTTGGTGACTATTTCCTTTAGTTTTCATCTTTTTTTCTCTCCGTTTTAGGCAGGATATTTCTACTCACCTATCTTCTAGATCACTAAATCTCTCTTCAGCTGTATCTAAGTCACTGTTAAATCCACCTACTTACACTTAATATCACTGATTCTATTTCAGTTCTAGAATTTCTATTTGATTTTTTATATATATAAATAGAGTCCAGTTCTCTGGTAAAACTCTCCATCTTGTCATTTCCGTTCTTGAACCTATTAATCACTGATATTAAAGTCTATCAGATAATTACAGTATCTGTATCACCTGTGGGCCTGTTCTGAGTGTCTTTTTCACCTCTTGATCCTGCCGCTTCATATGCCTGGCATTTCTTTAACTGAATGATGGATGTTTTATATATATATTTAAAACTATAAAGGATCTAGATGTTGTTACATGATTTTCTGATTTTCTTTAGTTTGTGGCAGGCAACTAGATCAGGAACAGATTATCTTAATCCAATCAGGGGTTGAGCTGATTCAAGGCTTCGTTTCATTCTTTGTAAGTTTGGTCTATTCTGGTCCGCTAATTTGAGATTGGGTTTCAGTCTTTATAAAGTTGGCCTGTTTTTAGTAAGCCAGTTCTTCTAGAATACAGTCTTTCAGGGCTCTTAAATGAAGCAAGAGGGTATTTATAAGCATGAGTTATTTCCAGGATCTCTCCATCTCTGTAAGCCCTTACCTGTCATTTTTATCTCCTCAGCATCATAAGACTATTTGTAGTTCTACTCAGCCTTTCAACTTCTCAGCCTGTGCTGCTTAAGAATCAACTTTTTTTTTTTTTTTTTTTTTGGATAGGGGACCTTAGAGACCAGCCAGTAACATATGAGGAATTAAATTTGAAATGGAACTGATCTTTACAGATTTCATCTTCAGTCACTTTCTAAAATACACACCAGACGCCTAGAACCAGGATGGAAAGATCATCCAAAAAAATAAAAGAATTAATACTATAAATCTGAAGGAAAGAAAATAAATGGCTGAGAAAGTGTTGGAGGAGGCAGAGGCAATCACTCTGGGGGTATACCAAGATGATTGAGAGCAGGATTCTATCCAATGAGCATCCCTCCTCTCCTGAGGCAGAAGAAATTCAAAAACATTATCACAATCTAAAGAGTAAGGAAAACCTGAAAATGGTGGAGACTGGGAGGGCAAGCAGGAGGATGGTTACTTCTGGCCAGACTCAGCAGAGCAGACTCCACGGAGGCCACAGCATCTGTTAGAGCCAGACCCTGAAAGATAGGAAGGTTTTGGGGTAGCTGATCACTGGTGTGGGGGGCAGAGTGTGGCTCAGTCAGAGAACAACTCAGGAGGGAGGTGCAGCTGCCTGAGACCAAGTTATTTCCTGCATCCCCAAACCTACCTTCACTAATGTATACAGTTTGGAAAATACACTAGGACACAAAGTCCCAAAATGATCTTCCGTCTATTTACTGCCAGGGACCTCTGCTTATGGAGTAATATAGTTATTGAAAGAGGCAGCCTGCATAGGGGTAAGAAACAGCTTGTGATCAGTGTGTCAGGGAATATAGTAGGACAAAGACAGGCTGAATTCAGGTTGTGGTGGGCCATGAATATCAAATTAAGAACATCAAATTACTTTGGCTTTTGGCCACGGGATCCGAAGCAAAACTGTTCTAACCAAACCATCTTTCTTCTCTCAACTCAGCTGAACACAGTTCTCTCTGGGCACCATTCACCCAGGCCACAAAAGATGGGGAGTTGGCAGGAGCAGGCAAAGCAGATGGTAAGGAAAATTTAGAACACAAAGTCCTGCAATGGGGTGCACCAGCAAATTCTTCCACATAACACTATGGTAAAGAAGACACTTTTAAAAACTGCACTGGATGGGATTGTCTGTGAGGCAAGATTGCAGATAATAAGAGACATCAACTAGCATGTTTTATTACTCATAAAATGCAGCCCTTGCTGGCTTGGGGGTCACAGCCCAGGCATACCAGAATGCCTCTACCCACCCCTTCTAGCACCCCCAGAGTTTCATTGTGACCAGGCAAAGTGAAGCTTTTGATCCCCGTAACAGAGGACCTGCATCCAGGTTCCCAGCACTGAGGCACCTGGATGGTCCCCTTCTGCCCTCCACCCCAGCCCCAGGTCCTCTCGGTGGAGTATTCTGAGGGTGCTAAAACTACTTCTCCCCAAACACATTCACCCCTCAATCATCACAATAGCACACAAGATCCTAATTGCCAGTTTAACTGTTTTTCTAGATTATAAGTAATTGGCAGATATGAACTATCTAATACCTCCCTGGATATTTAGTCCATATCTGACACTCACAATACATTGGCTTCATTTTTCAATTTGCTTGAAAGCCTTGGAACTTGACCCCAGATCTGCTGATCATGAGGACTCACTATGGATGGACCAAATCCTGGTTACAAAGGCCAAAACTTGGGCCTGGCATCCCAGGTCCTTCATAAACCGGCCTCTACTCACCTCACACTCCCCGCTCTCCAAGCCTCTAACCCACTCTCCCCTTCCCCATGCACCTAAAGCCACCTCTGCTCTCCAGACTTGGCTAAATCCTACCTCCTTCTTGAGGTCACCCCGGACTACATCAGTCTGACTCCCACAGGGGAAGGGACCCAGTCAGGGAATCCCAACCCCGTGATGAAACAAGAAAGACAAGCAGCCTCAGAACACCTCCCTTTCTCTGAGTGGGCCAAGCGCTGTGCTAAATGCTTTCCAGGTGCAATTACATTTAAGCCTTGCAACCATCCTCTAAGGAAGGTATTATTGTTCCCATTTTGTAGATGCACAAATTGAAGCTCAGAGAGATGGGAAGCAGGTCTGTGGGATACAAGGTCTGTGCTTTAAACCATTATGCTGGACTAAACAGAAGGCCAAAGGCGCACTCACAAGGGGCACCCACGTGGCCTCGAGGGCGGGGGGTGGTGGCAGGTGGCAGCACCCAGCAGCCACATCTGACACTTAACAGGCAGCAATAAGCGTCTGTGGAATGAATGAGGGAGTTTGTGCCAGAGCCGTCTGTTTAAGAAGATGAGGATGACCCAGCCAGGAGAAGGGGAAGGGGGCGGGACGCCGAGGGAACGCAGAGCAAGGGCATGAAGCAGCGAGGAAGGTGAGGAACTAAGGCAGCCGGGCTACTGAAGCATAAAACATGAGATGGAAAATGGAAAGGGACAAGACTGGACAGAGGGGACCCTGCCAGGTCACTGGAGGCAGCACCCGGGCCTCCAGGTGTTGGTGATGAGCCGTAACAAAAGGGGGTGGCCGGCTGGACCCCGCAGTTCCAACTCTACGTGCCCAACACCAAACCTCCCAACTGCCTCGTGAAATTTGCCCTTCCTTTCAGCTCCGCAGGCTCCAGGGCCGCCCCAGCTTCCTCTGGTGCCTCTGCTCCCATCTTGCCCCTGCATCCATCCCCCACCCAGCTGCAAGGGGGCCAACCTGGGGTTCAGCAGTGAAGAAAACAGACACAGTATCTGCCCTCCTGGAGATTCCCCAAGGATGTCCCCCTTCCCGTCACCCTCTCAAGAGGAAGCAGTGTGTCCCCTTGACCACTCTCCTGGCCCAGTACACCCTGGGACTGTACTGGAAGGTGGGCAGTTTCCGGTCACCCACTGCTCTTTCACTTTCAAGGGTGGAGCCACCCAGCTCCACCATCCCTTTTCATACCTGACCTCGAGGCCCTGGCACCCTCCGCCCCAATTTCTGCCACCCTCTTGGAAGGCCCTGCCCCTCTCCCCCCGACCTCAATGACCTAGCACCCGGTTCCTCAGCAAGAAAGAAGTGGAGGAGACACACACATACTGGGTCCTGGTTACCAACCACACAAACTCACTCACTTCCTGGGCTCCCAGCTGTCCCCCGAAGAGGTGCTGGCTACTCCCCACCTTCTCACTCCTTGCACCTGGCCCAGGGACTGGCCGTAACTGTTTGATTTAAACTGAGGGGAAAGCAACGGTTCTATATACTCCAGAAGTGCAATACTTATTGATGAAGATCAGCAGTAGTTCCATTCTCAGAAAGCCCTGAGCCAGGAGAGAAAAGACAAATGACCCTTCAGCCTCATCATCCAGCAGCTGTGGAGGCTGAGCTGAGAAGACCTGGTCCCTCCATCCTCTTGGGCCTCGCCAGCCACCCCACACACCCCCAGGGAGGGGAGCGCCCATTCCTGTTCACCTGAAGGCCTTCCCACAGTCCAGACGTGGGAGCACCGGGTTCAGCGAAACCCACAATAGCAGGGGTGGGTTCTAGCCTCATCCTGCAGAGATGACAGAGTCTCACCACTCCCCGCTGGACACCTGGAGAGTCACACACCCAGTGGCACCAAAAGGAACAATGACACTTGCTGGAAACGCTTCTGTGTTTTTAGGAAGAATACCTGTGGGCAAGAGAGCCTGCTGGATCTCCCTGTGAAGCGATGCCAAAAACACGTAAGGAAACCTAGAGAAGAGCTGGCAGGGAGACACGCTGGGGTGAGGCCCACGTTTCCTATTTTACAGACCTGCACCGATCACCTTCTAACACCTGGTTAACTTGCTATTTTGCTTTTTTTATTGTCTCTCCCTGCATCTCTCCCACTAGAATAGAAACTCCGAGAAGATTAGGATTCATGCCTGTTTTGTCCACTGTTGTTTCTCCAGTGTTTAAAACGGAGCCTGGCACATTTTGTGTTCAAGAAAAATGTGGTGACTGAAGGGATAGATGAGTAACATGGTGATGACCGGGGTTCACGAGCACTGTGCTGTGAGGACATCACAAGGCTCCTCAACACGCCGCCAGTTAGCAGTGATCCCAGAAGGAGAAGCAGTAGCCTCGCCTAAAACTGTGCGTGGAGCCCGCGCCCTAAAAAGGCTGGCGCTGCAGCAGGCGGGGCGCAGGCGGGCAGTGCGGTTTGCCGTCGGGGTTCAGCCCTCAATCCACTGACTGGAAAGTGACTGGAAATTATTAAAACACTACTGACACCTAAGGCCCTTCCATCAACAATGACTGATCCATGTGACCCAAATACACTGTGGAATATGCATAGACAGCTCCATAAGGTCAAAGAGCGGAGCCTCTCCCGCATCAGATGGATTTTTAGCCCCGGTGACCCTGGCAGTAGAATTAGAGCAATCCCATTGTTGCCCGAGAACAACTTAAATGCGGCAGAGCCCAATCTTCTCCCACCCGCTCGAGAAGACAGAAGCAGGGCAGGGTCCAGGGTGTGCGGTGGGCAAAACCTCTCCTCGACCCTTGCCGATTCCCCCTGCTTTGGCGAACTCTAGTCACCAGAAAAACACTGCCCAGAATAATGAAATTGAAACTGTTTAGACTTTGCAGAATTGGGTACATTGACTTAATGGAGCTGGCATGTTCCGCTTCAGGGGCCGGGCAGGCCTAGGGGCTTTGGTGAAATGAAAGCAACGGCTCTCCAAGAAAGGGTTAGGGGAGAAAAGAAGCTTACAGACCCCAGAGCCCGAGACACAAAGAACCTCCCCTCCCTTCCCGCTCCTCGGCCCAGAGGATTAGCTCTCATCTCACTCCTGTCTCACCAGCATCCGGCATGTACAGCCACGGCAGGCAGGGAGCTACCACTTCCTGGCCTGGCAGGTCACAGCCGCTGGGGGCAGCTCACCAAGGAGAAGACAGGGGACACACACGCCAAATCAGGACACCAAAATCATGCTTCCAAAAATCACGGTGATGACAGAAGTGACAGGGACTTTGCCTGGCTGAGCACTGCTGGTGTTCGCAGGGAGAGCGCAGAGCAGGGGGGCCTCCCCACCGGAAGGTGCAGGGCAGGAACTAATGAGGTGCACGTGTGAGCACCCGCAGGTTTGGGGTTTTCAACTCAGTGCCCCACCTCTGCACTGCTGCCATGAGGCCGGGCCTCGAACCGAAAGGCTGTTCACAAACTCTACTGTTATGAGCAAAGTTCAGAATCTCGGGATGTGCCAGAGGCCCCCAGGTCCACCTTAAGCCCTACATCCCCTCCGAAGAAGCCCCCCACTTTCATCTGTAAGGGAACCTGGTGAAAGTTTCTGCACGCTGGCTGAATGAGGGAAACAAGAGGCTCGGGGTTAGGAAGATGCATTAGAGGGGAAAGACTTGGGTCATGAGAGGCGGAATCTGGAATACAAAGCTCTTGGGTATCCAAGGAAGAGGGCAGAGACCAGGAAAAGCCCGGGAGGCTTTTCCGGAGGAGGAGGGGGAGAGAGAGGGGGGCTCACAGGGACGCAGCTAAGAGGCACTGTCCCAAACATCCTGGCACAACCAAAGGGCAAATGAAACTCACCTAAATAAAGGCCCATCACAATTGCCTGCATAAGCACGGTCCCCAACTTACACCAGGGTGGCCTTCACAAGTCCACTATGGCTTGGCTGTCTGGAGCTCTGAACGCATTTTCCATAGGAATAAAGTGATACCTATGGTTAGGATATCAGGCCAGCTTGTCACCATCACGGCCTATGAGTTCTTGGCAACATGGCCCATGCTTTATTCTTCTTTGATTTCCAAGTGCACCACAGAGAACCTGACAAAGGACAACTCACATCCGTGCGGGGTGACTGAAGGACTCCCACGCAGATCAGGCACGATTTCATGTTGAACTTCCTTTTCTCAAAGGATGCACGTGGTGACATCTTCAATTTCTAAAGGTACTTGGAGAATTGCACAGAACTCCCCTCTTTAGGTCCTTGACCTAATTTACGTACTCTAACACCCTCAGGAAAGTAGGTATTCCCAGGTAACCCTGCAGAATGGAAAGGGAGCTGAAAGGGGGGCTCTCTGTGTGTATTTCAGGCAGGCCCCTAGGCAGGGAGTTTCATCCAGCCAAGCACAAATGGGATGAGTAGGAAGCCCAGATGAAGGATGTGGACCTCCACTGAGAGCCACCTTGAGGCCTTGGCAACCTTCTGGACATGGAGCTTTCCCTTAGTAAAGAGGTCAAAGATATTCAGAAACTGGACTTTTTATATTATAGCCTCAGAACTTAAATATGTCACTCCTCCCATTGCTCCTGCTGCCTCCCTCACTTCAGATCTGGTCTCTGACTTGGCAGAAGAAGAGAACCACATCCTTTGCCCTCTACGCCCCTCGATTTCTGCTTACTTCATCTCTATGCTCCACCATCCAAGTGCAGTTTTCATATGCTAACATTCTCCAAGGCTGCTCTTTGTTTATTTACGGTATTTTGCCAACTGGTAGAATTTCTGGTGATTTGTGCTACATGGGGTCATCGTCCCTTTGCAAAGCTGCCGGATGAGAGTATGGAGCAAGTGCTGGGTGACATCAGGGCGATGAGGCTGAGGGGGGACACCAGGATTCCTCCACAACACAGCCTCGAAGGCTCGAGAATAAAGAACAGTCAAATAACTACAAACAATGACTTAAATGAATGGTCCTTTCTGCGGGCAGTGTTTTCAAAAGTAATTATACTCTGAAGTCCAAAGACTCAAATAACAAATTCTTCTGACAAAGAGTAATTTGCCCAATAAGTAAAAACCTCCTGACAGTCCTGCTAAGGAGAGGGGCAGGTAATCCTCTGCCAAAAAGCCTTCCCACTTCTAGGAATTTATTCTAGCAAAATGAAAACTTATGTTCCATAAAATCTCTACATAAATGTGTAGAGCAGGAAAGGTGGTATGGCGTGGTAGCAAAGAGATCAGCCTCCAGATCAGATGTCTATAGCCGCTTTATATGTAAGCACTGAAAACTGGAAACAACACAAATGCCCTTCAACAAGTGAATGGGTAAACAAAATGGTACATCCATTCAATGGAATACCACTCCTCATTAAAAAGGAATGAACCATGGATGCACCCTTAGATGGATCTCAGGGGCATTACGCAGAGTGAAAGAAGCAAGTCTCTAAAGGTTACATACTAAATGGTTCTATTTATATGGATGGCATTCTGGGAAAAAGCAAAGCTATAGGGAGAGAGAACAGATTCGTAGTTGCCAGGGATTGGGGTGAGGGGATGACTAACTACAAAGGGGAAGCCCTAGAGAATTCTTCAGGTTGCTGGAATTGTTCTGTATCCTGTGGTAGTTACAAGAATCTAGGCATGTAGTGGTACATAATCTACAAAAATATCGAATCACAATATTGTACTCCTGAAGCTATTATAATAAGTCAATTATACTTCAATTTTTTAAAAGCCTAAACATATGCTAAAACTCAAAGGACTGAACACCAAAAAACAAAAGTGAATTTTACTGTATATAGATTTATTTTTTATTAACTTTTTTTTTTGGCTGTACCGCGTGGCATGTGGGACCTTAGTTCCCTGACCAGGGATCAAACCCTCACCTGCTGCACGGAGTCTTAACCACTGGACCACCAGGCAAGTCCCTAGATTTCTTTTTTAAAAGTTCACAAATTCTTTGACACTCTTCCCAGGAAACAATGGTGTCTAATTCCCCTGCCCTTGAATGTGGGTCAGGCTTGGCGACTCCCTTCTAAGGAGTACAATACAAGGAGAGCAATGGTTTAAAAAAGCGATATGACATCCCCCGGCCCTGGCCCTCACTCTCTGGAGCCCTGAGCAGCCACATAAGAAGTCTAGCTACCCGGAAGCCACCATGCTAGGGAGTCCTGATGTGAGACCACAGAGACATAAAGAGAGATGCCCAAGGAGCTCCCAGTTATTTGCAACTTCCCAGCCCGGACACCAGACTTGTGACTGAAGAGCTCCTGAGTCCATCATCTGGCTGCAAACTCAAGAGAGACTCTGAGCCAGAACTGCTCAGAGCTGCTCCCAAATTCCTGGCCCAAGGAAACTGTGAGTGATAATAAAAATGTTTTAAGCAACTATGCTTTAGAGTGACTTGTTCACAGACATGGATAACTAATATAGGCACATTCTTTGAGCAACTGCCACGCGACAGACACTTTCTCATATATTACCTTGTCTATTTTTCATTCATTTCATCATTTACCAAGCACTTTCTATATGCTAAGGGCTATCTATGGAACGGGGAGAGAAGTGCCAGAATCAGACTGTGAGGGCTGAGAGATGGGGTCAAAGCCAGGGGGTGATTCTTGGTTTGGACAGCTGGCTGGATGGTGAAGTTCCACACTGAAGCAGGACGGGTCTGTGGGAAGATAACACGATGCCTTCCATCTAGACACGGTGCACCTTCAACATCTGCGGGACCCCCAAGAGGAGCTGTCCAGGGGGCAGCTGGGTAGTTGGCCTCAGGACCAGAGAGAGCGCTGGGCCCCTGATGCCAACCAGGGGGTCGTCAGAAAGCCCTGGAAGCCACCCAGGAAAGGAGCTCCACTGCAAGGAGAAGGCCTGGTCCTGGAACAGAGCCAACATGCAAAGAGCAGGAGGGAGCAGAAAATTAGAGGAACAGAGGGAAGGTGGATCTCTCACCATCAAACTTAGAACAGCGAGCATTCCTCGGAGGAGATGACCAGAAACGGCAAGTGTTGCTAAGAGATTAAATAAGACAAAGACTGGAAGGTGTCCACGCCGTGAATGACAAGTGCCTCAGCGAGAGCAGTATCGCTGCACTGGGAGGGAGGGTGCCGGATAGAGCAGGAGGGAAAGTGAGGCAGACGGTAGGGCTCAGACAAGGTCTAAGACTCAGGTTGCGCAGAGGGGTGAACGTGAAAGAAAGATAGATGCAGGGAGGAGGGGATTTCTGGATAAAGGAGGCATTAGCCTATCTGAAGGCTAAACGAGGGATCCCAGAGGGAAGCAGTGGTTGAAGGTCCGGCGGAAAGGGGCCTGGCCGGTCCAGGAGAGCGAACACAGCTCCCATTAGGAAGGAGGGCGGGCACATGGGGGCAGATGGACAGGCGGGTGGGGACAGGAGCTGCATCTGAAGGTTCTGCTTTGTCTCTGCAGTGGCGGGCAAGGCAGGGAGAGGGAGGCCAGGGAAACAGGAGCACGGCCTGCCGGTGCCCACCAGGCAGCGGGACTGGAGGCCACGAAAGCCAAGTGGTGCCAACATGCAAGAGTAGGATCTTTTTTTTTTTTTTTTTTTTTTTGCGGTACACGGGCCTCTCACTGTTGTGGCCTCTCCCGCTGCGGAGCACAGGCTCCGGACGCGCAGGCTCAGCGGCCATGGCTCACGGGCCCAGCTGCTCCGCGGCACGTGGGATCCTCCTGGACCGGGGCACGAACCCGTGTCCCCTGCATCGTCAGGCAGACTCTCAACCACTGTGCCACCAGGGAAGCCCAAGAGTGGGATCCTTTTTCTGGTTTTGTCCATGATAGCCCCATAAGGGAGATGCTGTGTTCAAAGATTTGAGGAGAGGGCGTGCGGAGCGCGCGGGCTGGGCCGGAGCTGGGGCCCACCCCATTTCACCCACCCTTGGTTTCACTCATTTTGGTTCCTGTGTTGACCCTAACAGAGTCTGACACTGAGCAGACACCCCATGAAAGAGAGGAAGGAGGGAGAAAGGGTCACATCTTAAACCCTCATGGGCTAACACCTCAGCCCACCAGGAATCAGCAGCAAGGGGGACCCTGGGCTTTGGGACAGCCTGTGCCCTGGGCCCAGGCCAGGCCCCTCCCAGGCGGCTCGTTTCTGATGCTTTTCCTCCTCCCACGCATTGGTCGTAGATGGCTTTGCAGTTACTGCCGGTCCATCCCTCTCCTCTCTTCTTTGCCCTGGTTTTCCTTCCCTCGATTTTTCTCTGTAATCATTTTCTTCCCAAATTTGTTATTTATCTCCTCTTCCCTTCCTTCTCCTTTGTTTCCACTACATGGAATGGAAGTAACTTCTGAAACAGTTTTGTGCTCACTGTTTGTACCAGCCCAGCCCCGTGGCCCACAGCTGTAGGTCACCACCTTCCGGCCAGCCGCTCTCACTCGCCCAGAGCCGTCCGTACCTGATCCCAAACCCATCCCATCTGCTTCTCACCTGCATGGAACACCCTTCCCTTTCAACCACTCACACCCCACCCACTCTCTCCAGGAGGCTTTCTGGACTGTGCAGTCCACGTGGATTTCTTCCACTTCTGACATATCTACAGCCCAGGCTGCTTACATCACACTTAGACGTGAGCCATATGCTGCCTTCAGAGGTTACTTTACTTTTTATGTTTCTGACTTATTTCCCCAACCAATCATGACAATAAAAGGGTTAGTTTTCATGTCCTGGGATCAGTGGCATTGACAGAAATAAAGCTTCCCATTTAGCCAAGCCTGCTCCCTTGTAAAAAATACTCACCAGGTGGTTACATGTGATGTCTATGAACTCAGCTGAAATTTCCCCCTGATTGTGCTCGTCTATCAATACAAACTTCCCTGGGTGCCAACATATGTTCCTCACACTTACCTCTGACAGACTGAGGCAGGGAGTCCTTGTGGGAGACTGTTGGGCCTGAGGTCAGAAGATGTGTACCTGAGTTCTAGCCCCGCCACCTTTGTGCGTCAGTCCTGAAAGCAACATAATTTTCGTTTTCTGAACTTGGAGACAGGGCCTAAATGCCCCATCTCCCTCTCCTGCAGGGTTGTGTGAGGATCAGCCAGGCGAACCCATGTCCCAGTGCCTTGAGAACTGCACAGATACGCCGGGGCTCTGTTCCTGGCGTATTCGGTGATGAATCACCGTCCACAAAAATGCACCCAGTTCTGGGAACAAAAAACCGCTCATATCCTTGACTATTGTTCTGGACAGGATGCCCAACAGCTCTCTTTTCCCTGCCCCCAGACAGACACATAGAACTGTTGAACTTGAATGCAGGACCCCAGGAAGACTGGACAGCCTCTTCCACCTCCGGGCACTGGTCATTCAGACACTAGCCACTCGGGACCTACCAAGTCCTACAGAAGCCAGAGGGCTGGTGATTTATGGAAGCTGTGATCAGGAGCCAGCCCGAGCACTCCTGTGGCCTGCAGCTAGGATCTGATACAGCAAAGGGGTAACAGATCCCCCTTAGGTGAGTGCCATCACCTGAAATAAAATCTCCCCAGGGGGCTCCAAGGTTGGCAAAGGGCTGAATCTCCCCAGTGGAGAGAAGGGCGGTTGGACTCTGCGGGTAGCACTCCAGTCTCCCAGATCCACCCCCTGCTCAGAATTTCCCACTGCTCACAGCTGCTGTGGCCACCTGTGCCCCCTGCACAAGCTCACAACTCTCTTCACCACATAACTGCCACGCTCAGCCTGGGCAGGAATGGTAAAGGAGGCCTGCAGAAGGCTCCGGTACAGCCAGGAAAGTGGAAGGAGGCAGCGCTTCCCCATCTTGCACTGCAGCCCTCAAGCCTGGCCCCATGGAGCAGACCTCATGGCCCCCACCCAGGAGGGCCCCAGGCTCGTGCCCGCCCCTCCAAACGCAACAGGAAATGACCCTGACGGATGGCGGGCCTTCTTCTGCCAACCTGAGGATTCCTGTCCGAGGACCTAGCCTGGGCCTAGTGCGGAAGAGGCCAGAATACAAGGATTTGAGACTCTGAAGAGCTGGTTATGCCCCACTCACCCGCCGTTCGTGAGGGAAATTATAACATGCAAATCATGTTTATGGATTAGGAATCTGACAAAGGTTTGAGGATATCTATTCTTTTTTTTTTTTAACATCTTTATTGGAGTATAATTGCTTTACCATGCTGTGTTAGTTTCTGCTGTATAACAAAGTGGATCAGCTATACATATATATATATCCCCATATCTCCTCCCTCTTGCGTCTCCCTCCCTCCCACCCTCCCTATCCCACAAAGCACCGAGCTGATCTCCCTGTGCTATGTGACTGCTTCCCACGAGCTATCAATTTTACCTTTGGTAGTGTTGCGATCATCATGTATATAAGTATATACCGCACTTTCTTCACTTAACCTTCTTTCAGATAGTCAAAAACTATTTATTAGGGCTTACTGTGTATCAGGCACTGTTCTAGGAACTCTGAACTGAATGGTGAGTTGAAATGCACTTCCTGCTACTGCGGGTTTATAGCTGGTGGGAAGATGGTGACATGGGATGAAATAAGAACCAGAGTGTAACAAGTGGGAGGGGGCTAGGAGCACAGCCTGCACAGACCAAGGGGGAGGGCTGGCAAAGCCCAGCAGAGGTGAGCCTCAGACATGGTCTCACCCCAGGCTGGAGGACGGAGGGGCAGTCCAGGGAGAGGTAAGACATTTAACTACCATCCAGGGCAGCCTCTTAGTGAAACTGCAAGCATTTTAGCACAGCCAGGGCTCGGGAGGGGCGGGGTGGGGGGAAGGACAGTCGGGGCAATGTGGGAGTGGCAGACAAGAGGCCAGGTCCCAGAGAGCCCTGGGTGTCCTTATGATGAGTTGTGATTTTACCCTGTCAATAATGGGGAAGCACCAGAGTAAAGGAGGAGGAGGTAGGGAAAGTAGGTTGGGGGATGGATCACTTTTATCTGGAGCCGGGAGTCCAAATGAGAGCCCGGATGACTCGGCAATGGAAGGGTGGGGACTGGATGGGTGCATAGGAACCAAGGCTGACAAGACGTTCTCATGGTGTTTCCAACGAATGAGATGCAGAAGGGGCGTGGTGAGCAAGTCTGGGAGAAAGAAGTTACTGGTCCCATCTTTCACATTTCTTACCTATATGTCCGCATGTACAATTTCACGACTCATGCAGGGTGTTATGAATTGAATGTGTCTCCCCAAAATTCATATGTTGAGGCCCTACCCCTCAATATGATGGCATTAGGAGGTGGGGCCTTTGAGCGGTAACTAGGTTTAAATGATGTCATGAGGGTAGGACCTCCATGACAGGATTAGTGCCCTTATAAGAAATATAAGAGACACCAGAGCTTCCTCTCTGCCATGTGAGGTCACAGCAAGGAGGTGGCCATCTGCAAGCCAGAAAGAAGGGCTTCACCAAGAACCAAATCTGCCAGCACCTCACCCTTGGACATCCCAGCCTCCAGAACTGTGAGAAATAAACGTCTGTCGTTGAAGCCCCCCCAGTCTATGGTATTTTGTTACGGCAGCCTGAGCTGACTAAGGTATGAGTTATTTTAATAGCTACCCAATATTCTAACCATAATAAAACATAATGACTTAGTATCTCCCTTGTTGTTGGACATTTTTTAGCTTTTCATTATAAAACAATCCTCAAATATCTTTATACATATAGTACTTTCATCATTTTTATATATCTCTTCAAATAATTCCTGTAAGTAGGGTCACTGGGCCAAAAACAATCATTTTTATAACTTGTGTATATTGCCAAGTCTCTAGAAAGAGGCAGAGTCATCAACTACACTACCCACAGGATATGAGTGCCTCTGTTTTCTCAAAGCATTAACAACTAATGAGATGTATCTTTGTCTTACTAATATAATATTGTTATACTGAACATTGAATATGTGCATTCATGAAATGTAATCGATCTAACTTTAAAGTACAGTCATGATTTTGTCCCTCAAAATAGGGAGAGGCAATGGGATACATACACATAATTTATTCAAGGTTTTAACAATCTTCTCTGAGTACCACCGGGTTATCTTCCCAGAATTCAAATGTCACTCTCTGCTATGACACCAGCTGCACCTGCAAGAAGGAGGTAGGACTGGAGCTGGGCTTCCCATCCTGGCCCAGGTCTTCAACAGTCCTATATGGACTTAGGGATCATCTTCCCAACCATCGCCAATGCTTAAAATGGGGGAAACTGCTCCCATCTAAGATGAATTCTTTACCCTTCTACTCAGCAACTAAACATCTAATAATTCATCTTAAGGAAACAATCAAAGCATAAAGATTATTTTTTCTGCAAGTATATATATAAAAGAGCATTATGTGCATTTTTTTTTACTGGCAACCGACTAAACATCCAGTGTTTCATTCATTCATATATTCATTTAATGAAGATTTATTAAGGACCAACCACAGATAGGAAGGGTGGGAGGGAGGGAGACGCAAGAGGGAAGAGATATGGTGATATATGTATATGTATAGCTGATTCACTTAGTTATAAAGCAGAAACTAACACACCATTGTAAAGCAATTATACTCCAATAAAGATGTTAAAAAAAAAAAAAAAAAAAAAGGACCAAGCACAGGAGAAATAAACATTGAAGAAGACAGAGCCCTTTCCCTCACAGAGCATGGGAACAATGCTTACATCTGGGCCATAGTACATGCACAGGCTGGATCACCATGCTGTCATTAAAGATGATACACTCCAAGAATATTTAATGACTTGGGAAAGTATTCAGATATTTACATTTTTATCAAACATTTAAAACATTATAAATGTTTGAAAACATTATATATTTTAATTCTGGTAAGACGCAAAAGTGTTGAGTGGTTCCCTCTGGGTAATAAGGAAATGATTTCTATTTCTTCAGTGTGCTTTTCTGTAGTCTCAAAATTTATACACGTGCTCATTCTGTGATGGGAACAGATGCTTTGTCTGTTTTATAAGGGTAGACTCCTTGCTTCCTGGCCTTTCTCTCATTGAACCTAGCTTTGTTAGCCGTGATCTCTCCCCAGCAACGTCTCCCTGATTCCAGACGAACAGTTTTAAGTTCACAGTAAAATGGAACTGCAAGTGTGAAGATGCCTTAGGGTACCAGACCATATACATATCAAGATACATACACTGATTTGAGTAACAAAAACAATCCAGATGACTCAGCTTTAACGTGAAAAGAAAGCGGCTTTTTACTTCTGCCACCACAGGGAAAAGTATACAAACTTCCTGCAACTCCCTCCAGGCACTACCTGCAGGTCCCAGGTCCCAGGTCACTCTACTTACCAAACCCTGAGGTCATGGTTCTTCTGCCTTATCCATCCTATCTCCATCCTCTCTTGGGCTCAGTCAGCCAGTTGATGGTCCAGACCCACTTCCATCCCCATCTGTGGGGATATGAGGATTCACCTTTCCAGGTGAAAATCAGGGACAAGTAAAGAATAAAGTCCAGCAAATAAAGTTCAAAAATGGATAAATGCCATACTTGAAAGGAGGGGACCAACTTCTCTCTATCATACATGAAGAAGCAGCTAGAATGTGTTTGACCAGAGGCTTTACAGAAGGGACTTCTGAATGGAGACAGCTGGGGTAAGGAGACCGCTCTTTTTTCCCTCCAACTCTAAAGTGTATGATAATTCACTCATTCAACACCTATTTACTGTATACACATGATGTACCAAGCACTGTTCCAGGCTCTAGAGCTACACCAGTAAACCAAGCAACTAGCCCTCATGGAGCAGCAGGCCAGACACTCAAGGGCTTCGGAGTAACCCTGAATGGCAGGGGGCCTGAGTGAGGTTTTAGAGCAGAGGAGTGACATGCTCTCTCTTTCCTCTTTAGCCAATCACACAGGCCTGATTCCTGGGCTGTTCCCTCACATTAAAACCCGCTGAATGGGGGCTTCCCTGGTGGCGCAGCGGTTGAGAGTCCGCCTGCCGATGCAGGTTCGTGCTCTGGTCCGGGAAGATCCCACATGCCGCGGAGCGGCTGGGCCCGTGAGCCATGGCCACTGAGCCTGCGCGTCCGGAGCCTGCGCTCCGCAAAGGGAGAGGCCACAGCGGTGAGTGGCCCGTGTACCACAAAAAAAAAAAAAAACACTGAATGGACCCTATCTCTAACCTTTTACTTTTTTCCTATTAATGGCCATGTTCCAAGGCAAGGAGGGAACCTTCACCCTGCCCCATCAAGACTTGCTGTAAACTACAGTGAGACAGTGAGAGGGGTGTTAGACCAAGAACACACTGCTAGATAGGGGAGCAGGGAGGCCAGAAACACCCCCTCGAGGCTGTGGATGCAACGGAAGTCGGGGAGGCAGTGGAGACTGTGCTCCGAGTGACTCAATACCCAGTCTTCAGTCGGCTGCTTCCCCGGGGGTCGAGCACCTGCACCCCCCAGCTGCCTGCAGCCTCCATGATGAAATCAGAGGACCAGACGGAAGTGCCCTCACAATGGTCTTAAGGGTTAAAAGCTAGGTTCCCAGGCTGTAGCACAATTAATAGTAAATTTTGTTTTCATTTAATAAAACTACAGATATGGGGGCGGGGGGGAAGCACTGCTTAAACCAGCTGTCTCCACCCCAGTACCACCGCTCACTCATGCTTTTCATGAATTGTGAGGGATGTTACCATCAACTCGGATTAATCAATTATAACCAGGGGAGGGTTGGAGAAGGTGACCTCAAATCACAGATAAAACAAATGTCATTGGTATAAACTTCTTTAGTCAAAATTGTGGCCAGTTTTAGGCAACCGGGTGAATGGCTGCAGTGCTGTGTGTGACCCTAGTTGAGCCAGAAGGACCTCCTTCTCATGTCCTCTCTGAGGACCCACTGCTCTGTCTCCAGCCTGCTCTAAACACGTCAGCATCTGGCCACTCAGGAGTGTTTGCCCATCGGCATTTGCTATGAACCCCAAGCCACTCTTGGGATCTGATAAACCAGTGAGAAGATGCATCAGTTAGTTACCTTCTATTCTGAGAACTTCACAATTATCTATGGCTTGACCTGTGCACTCCGGTTAAGACCCTGGCATTTCATTCCCTGCTGTAACACCAGTGTATGAAGAGTCCAAGTAGCCTAATCAATAACAAAAAAGTCTTCTTCTGGGTTTTCCTCTTTCCAAGAATGCTAAAAATATTTGATGAGGTGACCCACAAACTAATTTTTCTGTGTCATTCTTGCCAAACCTAGGAGTATTAGTCTGTATTGAATTGCAAGTTCTTTAACATTTTCCCTTTTCTCAACATCTTCAACAATTTTGAGATTTCTTTTTTTTTCTAACATTAAGTTGTAAACATCCTCCCTTGGAGTCCAACTTTTTAATTTCTAGGCTCCAAATCTAAGTGGGGAAGAGCAGGTATGTTTCCAAGTTGCATATAGATGCAGTGCAGATTCTGTTTGTCACTACGTGGGTCTAAAAATAGACAAACTTCTGGGTGTATAGATAATTTTGCTGATGTGTGGTAACTTTATTTTTTGAATGAGCTAAAATCAAAAGTTGCCCGTGATGCTGAGTGCCAAGGTATACAATCAACTTACATCTTCAAATGCATTACACCATCACTGCATTCACTGCATTCTGAGATACCCTCTCGAGGCATACTGAAGATGGAGGCCAAGCTGACTCACTAGGAATGGGGCACGACCCCCGGGGTGGCCAAGCAAGCATGTCACAGCCTCCAAGAGCCACTGGGAAACTGAGCACTTTTATATTGATATCGTTAGTTACAGCCTTAGCAACTTCTCAGTTTAGTGATAAAAATTTAGATGCATGTGCTCCGTGTATAATATCTCTACCCTAACACTTTTTACTAAACTAACAGTTTATGTAACTGATGACTGCTGAGTTCATCATTGGAATTGACTGAGCCGAGAAAGGTACTCTGAACATTAAAAGACCGATGTCCTTTTTTTTTTTTCAAAAATCCTAAGGAGAACACGACTATCAGGGTGGGAAGGAAGGTATCAGCGGAGGCACTACAAAAAATTTACTGATTGGCTATCTCAGCCACAGCAAACACACTAAAGACACACGGTGACACTTAATGAAAGGACGCTGATCCCAAAGGGAACATCAGAACTCATAACCTAATTTTTTTAGCTATTTTATTAAAAAAAAAAAAGTTCAACGTATGCAAAAGTACAGTAAATAGTATAATGACTCCCCCAAAGACCTATAATCCAGCTTTAACTCAAATTCTGTCTTGTTCCCTCTATACACTCACCCACCTATTTACCTGCCCCTCATCCAAGATTATTTTGAAGCAAATTCTAGACATTATATAACTTCATCTGTAACTATGTCAGTATGTATCTCTGAAAGATACAGACTTTTCCTTAAACATAACACAGTAGTATTATCACACTTTAATAATTTTAATGTTAAAGATCTTTATTAATTTTGTTTTAACTTTTTATTTTTTTATTAATTTAACTTCAACAATTTTTAATATCAAAAAGTCGCTATTCAGGTTTCCCCAATGGTCTCAAATATTTATTTACAATTTTTTTTTTTTGGCTGCACAGCTTATGGGGATCCCCGACCAGGGATTGAACCCACCCCCTTGGCAGTGAAAGCGCGGAGTCCTAACCACTTGACCACCAGGGAATTCCCTACAATGTGTTTGTTTGAATCAATGTCCAGTTAGAGCCACACATTGCAATTGGTTGATATATCTCTTAAATCTCTTTTAATCTAAGGTTTCCTTCCATCTCCATCTTTTTTTCCTTTACAATGTATTTGTTGGTAAAACTATAATTTCCCACAATCTGTATTTTGCTGATTACATCCCTGTGGTGAGGCTTAACATTCACTATAACTTAATTTCCCCCATTCTTTCTTACTTAGCTCAGAACAAGGCACAGAAACACATCCCAATAAAATAGCTAAAACAACAAAACAAAACAAAAAGCAGTCTGATTGTCTCTGGAAAGGACCAGATGCTGACAAACCCAAGACTGAAAATGCCCCACAGACGCGGAACCAGCTACATGGACTAGAAAGCCAGGTTTAAATCGGGGACATTCCTGAGCTGGCCACAGTAAACAGGGCCATCACCTGCAGGTGACACAGTGTGGAGGTTGCAGGAGTGGTGACTGTTTTCTGTCTGAGGACAGAAAGGTTTCCAAGGTTCAAAAGTTTCATCTTCAGAGAGAAATAAACCATGGAGGGGAAAGGAGGCTGGGGGAGGGGTGCTCCTGAGTTGGCCTTAGCATGTTAATCAGTTTTAAATCTGCCACCACTAAAAACTAACATTTCAGAGTCCAGAGGAGGGCAAAGGCAGTCCTGTTGTTTTCCAGAGGGAAGCAGGTTGGACTCTGAGGACAAGAGGCACAGACTCCCAGAGCTTCTACACTGGAAGGACAACCAGAGCACAACCATTTAAGTCACAAACTGTGACAGGCAGCAGCGTGAAAAGGCAATGCAGTCAGCCCCCTCCCCCCATCCCTCCCCCTGCACAGAAAGCATGTGCTCTGCTGGTTTTCTAATAACGGGACACAGTTGGCTACAAACCCTGGAGGAAAAAAAGACTTGACCTTAAATCCCAGCTCCTCCACTTAAAAGCAGTGTGACCTTAGATAACCTGCCTAACCTCCCTGTGCCTCAGTTTCCCCATCTGTTAACTGGAGATACCATTGTCTGTCTGCTAGAACTCTTGTGAGGGTCAGTGAAGTTATTCGCCGAGGCCCACAGTACAGTGCCCAGCACAAGCTCATTATATGTTAGCCCTTTGCCCCCAAAGATTTCTACCAGGCCACCCCAACCCAAACCCTTGCAGGGAGCCAGGACAGCACCTGCTGGATGTCTAGCTGCGTTACCGATGCGGTCTGTGGCCATGCATGAAGCAAAGCCAACTGACCCATAAAGGGTTCAATCCCATGATCCTGATCTCAATAGCACGGCTCCAACCAACTGAGCTAATTACGGTACAGTTGGATTCAACTCAGCTTGCACGGAGACACTCTTAGCTGTTCATACAACATTCTTAAACAGTTTTGTCCTAAGATGCTATGTGACACAACACACTTGCCAACTTTACTAATGACCTCATCTTTAAAAAATCTTAATGTAATGTAGCAAACAGATGTGTCCCTTAAGAGGATTAAGGTGGAAATTCATTAGAGCAATAATACCAGTGGATTTGTGTTCTAAAACTAACGCCCATCAATCAACTTAGTGCACACTCCATCTTAGCACTGCTCAGCTTCCAGGAGAACCCTGGAGAACTGGACAGCCCAGGTCTTTACCCTCGAGGAAGTTATCTGTGAACAGGGGAGACAGAGAGAACCCTCCTAGCCCTGTACTGAGTCTGACCTAACTGACCTCTAATCCATGCTGCTCAGACTGCAGTGTGTACAGGAATCACCAAGGCATCTCGGGGAAATGCACATTCTGCTCCAGCAGGTCTGGGGAGGCCTGAGAGTGCATTTCTAAGAGCCTAGGTGATGCCCAGCCCACACTGAGAGGACCAAGGTTCTAATCCTCCCAGCAACTGGCTATCTGACAGGTGGGATAGCTGAGGCAGCAAGGGAACCACAAAGACAAAGGTAGTGAGAAAGGAATGAACAGGGCACAGTCAAGGCTAATCCAATGAGAGCATGGAACTCTGAGACGTGGGCAGGCTGCCTGGAAGGAAAAAACTCAAGACACAAAAGTAGTAGAGTCATTAAGGACTCAGACCTGGTGCCAAATGCCAGCTCTGGAATGTCCCACTCACATGGCCCACCGACTTTTTTGTGCTTTGGGCTCTTCTGCTGTGAGATGCAACAGTACCAGCGCCCGACCCACGGGGTGGCCGCAGGCTCGGCAAGACGGTGCGTGTCTGGGACGGTGCTTGGCTTGGGCACGTGGCCAGGACCTGGGAACTGTTATTACTCTACTCTCTGGTCCGCAGCAGCCACGGAAACATTCCCTGAATTAAATTACTAGGTCATAATTGCTGTTTTGACACGCGAGCTAGTTACCAGTTTTTTGGTACCACCACAATTCCAGTTTTGCCTATCAAAAAGAAGCAAGAGTCCTTAGAACCTTCACTTTTGGTGTCAAACAATCCAAAGACGTCTCAGCTTTGAAAGGTCTAGGATTCTATTAATTCTACTGCACAGTTTTTTCTAAATTATAAGTCCTGTAATTACAATTATTTTTCTTCTTAAGACACTGAACCAGAAATAAACACCTGTTTATGCAGCATTTGAAAACAAAAGGCCTCACATAGTCCAGATAAGACATATAACCACCAAAATAAACATCTCCCTCAGTGAGAATACGGTACCTGTTCTGACCCTTTTGTTATCAGACTAATCATTTATTGAATTATTCTCTTAGAACTACTATAAAAAGCTGGGGTGGTTTTTTATTTTTCAGTCTAGCAGCTTGGGGAAAAAATGATAAAGCATTATAAGCACATGTTGTTTTTGTCCAAGACAATGGTTTAAATGAACAACTAACTTCAAATGGAGTCAGCAAACATGAGATAAGTGTATACATATTTCATTAGGTTAGGAAAAGATGCATAGACTCAAGTTTGGGCTGGAAAGGACCTAAGAGGTTAACCAGTTCAAAGGTTCCCAGCACAGGAGAATCTCTAGGGGAGCTTTACAAATTAAGACCCTCTGCAGGGGCCTTTTAGGGGGCTTGTTATACAGGTGTGTTCACTTAGTGAAAATTCATCCAGCCGCTCACTTAAGCCCTGCACGCTTTGCTGGGTGTGCCATCTCCTTCAAGCAAAAGTCTACACCCCCAGGCAGGATGGCTGAGGACGCTGGGAGTGTCTGCATGTTTCACAATCACGCTTCTCCCCTCTCACCACCCAGAACGCCCCCTGCCCCAGGAACGCCTCCTCTTGCCAGGCTGGGCTCCGTGGGACATGGAAACCTTATCCATGGCGGGGGCTTGCCCATTCCCTCACTGTTAGCGAAACTATTTGTTCCCACCTCTGACTGTGAACCCTACCAGGCTGGAATTCTGTCTCAAGGCTCTTACTCATGCTTGTAACACCTGCCCCAGGCCAAAAAGTACCTGGCCTAGGAAGCTGATTCAGGAAACTCCCCAAGTTAATGGAATGGAAGTCCGAGGAGATGCGGCTTCTGCCCACAGCCAAACAGCTGGTCCAGGGAGCAGAACAGCAGTGGAGTCTCAAGCTGCACAGACAAGGTTTGAATCTCAGCTCCCCACTCCTAACAGAGAAACTAGGTTATTTAATTGCTCTCTGCCTCAGTTTCCTCATCTGTAAAATAGGTATAGTAAAAGTCTGCACTTCACAGATGTGTGTAATATTAAATGAGATCCTGCACTGACATCCCTAATAGAGTACAAACCTACATACCAAGTGCTCAAAACTCATTGGCTCTTTCTATCACAGATGCGTCATCCAACCCAGCAGATTCCCTGCTGAAAATTAACTAGGATTTTACAATATAAATGTGCACCTAGGCACATAGATGCCTTGAATTCTCCTTTACAGAACGCTGCTAATAGAACTAGCCAATCAGTCGGCTCTAGATGTGAAAAACAATGCCAAACATCTGACTATACTGCAAGGGTCTGCAGGCAAAAGACTCAGACTGAGGCTGGCTGGGCCTCCCACAGGACAAGGAGTGAAGGGTCTCTGTGGGACGTATTTGGGTTCCATTTATTCTACAAGGGCCATCTCAGAAAGTCCTGTGAGCCAGGGCAACTGCTGTGCTGTGGCTTCTAGGGGGTCGGGGGCAGTGGAGGGGGTGGTGTAATGCTAGAGCATCAGGATCTCCTACGAGACCAGGAACACTGGATCAAGGCTATGGGGCTATTCCATGGAAACATAAAAATGTACTTCAGGTTCCAGCTTGAAAGGTCAGCCGGTGTACACAGGGCTTGAAATCCAAGGAAAGTACTTCAAGGTCACAGGGCCACAATTATGAGTCTTCTGTGGTTTCAACAAAAGATCACTGTAATCAGAGACCATAATGAATGAAATAACCATGATGCTGAAGAAGCCCTTCGAAAACGCTTAACTGAACCCACTGGTTGAGTAGAACCAAATAACCGACAAAAGTGATTCTGATAAGCTGAGTCCACAATAAAAACATCATTCTCCCAGTCCAACCTTTTATGGCCAGAGAGGTTCCCAGGAGCAGTGACTGTATCCATCCTGCACCAGCACAGAGAAAAGGAGACAGAACTGCCCCATTCCTCATTCCTGAAGACAGGTTACTCATTAAGAAGTGGCGTTTGGGAGGCGGGGGCGGGGGGGGGGGGGAAGCAGTGATATAATAGACGCCACTGCCAATGTTCACCAGTACCCACACCAACCTCCCTCTCTATTTCCAAGGCAGGTGAACAGCATACAGAAGTCTAAAAAAAATTTTTAAATCGATTTTGTTCTTTTTGGCATCAAGGGTTATCTCTTCCAAATATTTATCAGTGTTGATCCTCAAGGAATAAATCATCTACAAGCTCTGATATGAACCCTAAGCCAAAAAACAAATGTACCGGGGAAGTAATTCTTCAAGGTGCAGTCACTAAATGGGAGAAAGGGCTCTCCTGGGTAACTAAATGCTTGGCTTTCAACGCCCAGCTCTTCGCAGCACACACTTTGCAAGATGCCTGCCCTGAAAAGGGTTAAAAAAAAAAACTATCGGGTGGACTGAGAAGCCATTCTTCCCAGGGGACACTCATTTGGGGCTCTGTGCGCGCGCCGCCCCTCCGCGCCCCCGCCCCTCCTCCCACAGCCACTGCTCCTCCAAGGTCCCCCAGGCCACCTGCTTCTTCTAAGGAAAAGGGGCTGCTCCGAGCACTATCGTAGCGCGCGGGCGGCGCCCTCCGCGGTGCCCCGCAGGGGAGAAAGGAGAGGTGTCCCCGGGAAGCGTGCTTTGTCGCGAGGGTCGCACGGCCGCCCGCAGCGGCCCCAGAGGCCTGAGAGGTTTCGTCCCGCGCGTCGCTCGGGTCTCCTCTGCGAAGGACCAGAGCCCCCCGGGGCCTGGGTTCTTTCCGCGCGCCGCTCGGCGCCCGCCCGGGTGCGGGGACCGACTGCCGGCGTCCGAGCCCCACCCCGCCCACCCGGCCGAGCGAACGGCGCGGCGCGGGGAACCTTCTCCATCCCGCCTCCGACCGGCGCCGCACCTGTTCTGCCCAGTCCGCCGCCCCCCCCCCCCCGCGCCCCCGCTCCGGGCCGGAACGCGGGGCTGTCCTCCTCGCTGGCCTAGGAGAACCCGAGCCAGCCGGCGGGCGCCCGGACCCCTCTGCCTAACGGAGAGGGGGGAGGTCTGCCCTTGGGCGCTTGTCTCTCGGCTGCGCCCAGCCCAGCTTGCCCGTGGCGCCCCTACCCCGGCGCGCCCCGCAGCAGGGGCTGCGTCCCGGGGGCCCAGCCCTCCCGCGCCGGGCCGTACCTTGTGTGGCGCCCGCAGCAGCCGGTGGACCCCGGCCAGCTGGGTACCGAGCGCGAGGTCCTCGCGGAACGTGAACAGCGGCGGCCGGCTGGGCTCGGGGAAGTTGGTGCTGTTGAAAGGGTCCGTATCGTCCAAGAACTGCACCCGGCAAGCCAGCGTGGCCATGATGCATCCCTGCCCCGGGGGGGCGCGGGCCCCGGGATCTGCGGGGCCGCGGACCGGGACGCCGGGGTCACCGCGAGCAGTGGAGGCCGCGGCCGCAGCTCGCTGGCTCGCGGGCTCACAGGCTCCGGCCGCGGGGGGCGGGGCGGGGGCGGGGCCGGCGGGCCCCCTCCTTCCTCTCGCTCTCCGGCTCCTCCCCTCCGGCGTCCCCCTTGTGCCCGCCCGGCTGCCGCCGAGACCCACGCGACCCGCCGCGTGGAACAGGAAAGGGAGGATGGCTCGTGCAGTATCCGCTGCCCTGCGCCAAGTCCGCTGGCGGCGGCGGCGGCGGCGGGGCGGAGAACCCCCCGACCCCCGGCGGGCAGACCCCAGCAGAGCGGACACCGCCTGGGCCGCCGGCTGCACGTGCGCCCCGAGACCGAGGGAGCCCCGGCCGAGCTGCACCCCTCGGGGCTCGGGGAACCGGGGTATGGGGGCGGGGCGGGGGCATAGCCGTCCCCTGGCTTCTTATCCATCTGGGAGAGGGCTTAACTCTTTCCAGATGAAGGCGGCGGCGGCCGGGCTCCCGCTGCCTGGACTCGGAAAACCCCAGCTGGGCTCCAGGAGGCGAGGAAGCCGGCCCCCGGCAAGCAAGCGGGGTGGTGGCAGGCACCTGGAGCCCTGGCGAGGGTTCCGGGGGAGGTTTCCCTTGGGGAGAAGGAAACTACAAAGGAGGAGGGTGAACCGGCGAACCCTGGTAGCTGTTCTTAAGAGACAAGCCCGGGGGCGCCAGGCGGGAGGCCTGGGGAGCTGCGAGGCTCCGCTTCGACACCCCAGCGCCAGGCCTGACGCCCTGGTTGACCCTCGGCATGACTGCGGCCTCTTAGCCAGTTAGGTCTCCGAAAGCCCTAAACGGAGCTAGTGGGGCCACGGGGGGCGCTTCCGGCGAGGTCACCGAATTGCACGGAGCCGGCAGAGAGCTAGGGACCCGCTGGCAACCGAGGGACTTGCAGGGAAGGTTTGCAGCCTGCCCGCCTTGGCCTGCCTGAGCCTCGAGACTCCTGGCTGCTCAAGGGTGACCCCCTTCGTTTCCAATAAGAACTCCCGGTTTTCTCCATTACCAGGCTGTGGCCAAGGCCGCGGTTCTCCCTGTATCTTAAGTAGGTCTTATGGAATATACCCAATCGCTCTCACATCCGCGTCTTCACAAGACGGCTCTAGAACATGTCTCTCTCCTTTTCTTCTGGCTTCAAGGCAAGAAACACGCATCCCATACTTAGCCTCTTCACCCGCACCTTTAACCTTCTCTCTCTATGGAACCTCCCCGTCACTCGTGAGGCTTATGCCTGTTCTTAAAATAACAATGATCCATGACACCTGCTCATTCCAGCAGAACTTCTAGTTCTCCTTGCATTTGCTAATCATCTCTCTGCATGAGTCCTTTAGACGGGCCAGTACACCAACTTCACCATCAGCTCTTCGCCAGAACACTAAACCTGAAAATCCCATTCCTTTGACCCCCACTTCCTACCCTCCCATTTTCACCACGACGTTCACCCCTTCTCAGTGAGGGAGCCGTCCAGTCTTTCTGGTGGCCTCATTTCTCATCTCTGTCCCAACATGAATGCCACCCCATCAGCTCAGAGGCCTCCTTACTGTACCACTTTCCCGGCCTCACCTGTCAGTCCCTAGGTTGCTCCCTCCCCATCCGCCAAGTGCCTGCTGGCAATAGTCACTCTCAATGACCTATACACCCCAGGTTCCTCAGCACTGCTCAGTGCGGCCTCCCACTCCTCTCAGGCTGCCACACACTTCTGCCACTTTCCTCTACCTACAGATTATTCAGTAAAGAAAATCATGTCTCCGGTGTGAAGTCCTCCCCTTCCAGCACTCCCTCCTCTCCATCTTCCATCTCCAGCCTACACCTCCTCCATCTCAGAAGATGACCAAAGCCCTGATTTTCCTCTTGCTCAAGGCTCTACCTCCATCTGGACACTGAGTCCCTCTCTTCCCAGTTGCTTTGTCACTGATCTAGCCTCCTTCTTCCTTCCTTCCTGGGCTCCTTCCCCTGAGAATCAGGACTGGCTTCCTGGCATGAAACTTGGGCAGTCACATAGATCCCCGCACTTAGAAGAGCCCCACACTGGTTTCACACTCTGCTGTTGCTGTCTTAAAATTCTTAATGATTTAGGGCTTCTTAAAATTCTTAATGTCTTAAAATTCTTAATGATTTAGGCTTAATGATTGGTGGCGCAGTGGTTGAGAGTCCGCCTGCCGATGCAGGGGACACAGGTTCGTGCCCTGGTCCGGGAAGATCCCACATGCCACGGAGCGGCTGGGCCCGTGAGCCATGGCCGCTGAGCCTGCACGTCTGGAGCCTGTGCTCTGCAACGGGAGAGGCCACAACGGTAAGAGGCCCGTGTACCGCAAGAAAAAAAAAAAATCTTAATGATTTAACAAGAGGACCCGAATTTTCATTGTGCACTGGGATCCACAAGTCATGTAGCTGGTCCTGATGAGAATAAATACTCAAGTGTTTTCCATCTTAAAAGCTACATCTTTATGAAGCTTGCCTCTCAGTAGCTTATCTCTTCTTCACTTCCTGACCAGCTTCTGAACGAAAGAGCTATATTCATTTCTCAGCATCCTCACCACCTCTTTGCTGGTGAGGATGACTATCTCACCACCTGGCGGGCAGCCCTCCCTGCTGTTCTGAGATCATCAGTGCCATCCTAATTGCCTTGTCTGGGGAACACCTCAGCTCTGCTACCCACCTTCTCGGCAGCATCTGTCACTATGGACCACTCCTTTCCCAAACTCTCTTCCTCTCAGCTTCATTAGTTCTACCCACTCTGGGTTACCTTCTCCCTCTTTGGCAGCTTCTTCTCAGTCCCTCTGGGCTCTGTTCTCCTCTTAAGAATAGAGCATCACAGCTACAGTTACTGTTAATACATCTCTCTGCTCCCACTAAACTGAAAGCTCCTCTAGGGCAGGGACCATGTGGTATTCAACCCTAAACCACCACCACCCCCAGCCCAGTGCCTGGCAGAGTGCCTAGCACAGAAAAGGACACAATAAATGTCTGATGAATGAGTGAACATCAAAGTCAACTTGCGTCCTGGATCTTGCTGTTGGTCACTATGACCTGTCACTGAATCAGCTTTTGAAATATTTCTCAACTCTCCCCCTGTCTAGCCCTCACTTCCTATGCTAGGCTTCTAATGAGTCTCTCTTCCCCAGTCTTGCAACCTGCATTTGATCTTCTACTGGCTTCCCCAGAACCAGTGATCATTCTTAAATGTGCATTAGATGTGTCATATCTTAAGGTAAAATCCTTACATGCCAAACCCCTTCGCATCACCCACAAGACCATCTAAGATCTGCCCCACTCTTAGGCTCCAGGCTCACCTCTGGTCAGTCCCCACTTCACATCCTGGCCACGTTGAACTTGTTACCCTTTCCTAGACATGCTGAGATTTTTCATGGTGAGCTTCTCAACCTGAAATGCTTTTATTGATACCTATCTAGTTGGCCAGCTGAATCCATTTATCCTCCAATGCACATTTCTAAGATCAGCTCTTCTAGAGAGCCATCTCCAGCTTCACCCCAGACAAGAACGGTCTCTCTTTCCTCTGTGGTCTCAGATTACTTTCTACATGTCGCTATGGTAGCTCTTTTCATGTTGCACTGAAAATACTTGCTTACCCATATGCCTACTCTACCAAACCGTAAGACTTTTAGGATTGGAATTTGTCTTACTCAATTTTAGTTTTAAAACTTCAAATAGCGACTGGCACCTAAAACGAAACCTTTTAAAAATTTAATCGTATAGGTCATCCTCAATTCTTTTGAGGATTTCTGCCCTGACAACTCCCTTGAAACTGCTCCTAGCAATAAATTTTTCCTCTGATTAACAGCCAATTTTTTTCTCAACGTATTTTTTGAAATCATTCTGTTTTAGTAATGTAATGCTTTCTCTTAGTTTAAAAGGTTAAGAGTAATAAAAAGTTATAACAAAAAATATCAGCCGGGCTTCCCTGGTGGCGCAGTGGTTGGGGGTCCGCCTGCCGATGCAGGGGACACGGGTTCATGCCCCGGTCTGGGAGGATCCCACATGCCGCGGAGCGGCTGGGCCCGTGAGCCATGGCCGCTGGGCCTGCGCATCCGGAGCCTGTGCTCAGCAACGGGAGAGGCCACAACAGTGAGAGGCCCGCGTACCGGAAAACAAAACAAAACAAAACAACTATCAGCCCCTGTATTACAGTCGTCACCCACATCCCACCCCACTTCCCAGAGGCACTCACTTCTAAATAATAAGGACACTGCTCTACTTTGATCAAGGAATTTTAGAGAATACACTGACTTTCTTACCTGCTAAAATTACACACCACTTCCCCATGATTATGTTACTATTATTCACTTTTTTTTTTGCGGTACGCGGGCCTCTCACTGTTGTGGCCTCTCCCGTTGTGGAGCACAGGCTCCGGACGCGCAGGCTCAGTGGCCATGGCTCACGGGCCCAGCCGCTCCGTGGCATGTGGGATCCTCCCGGACCGGGGCACGAACCCACGTCCCCTGCATTGGCAGGCAGACTCTCAACCACTGCGCCACCAGGGAAGCCCTGTTGTTCACTTTTATGTCAAATAGTGCACATGATTACATGGCCTTTCTAGTACAACTTTTTGGTTTTTTCTGAAGTTAATATTTGCCTCAATTTTTTTTCAGTTGCTTATTTTTTTCTTGAGCAGCTGGTTAGATCTCATATCCTGCAACAGCTCTGAAAACTCCTCTTTTAATAATGTCAAATAATTTATCAATGCTATATTTTCCCCCTCAGACATCACTCCCAGAAGCATTCCTCTGGCAGTCCTCCATCCTCCTGCTCTGATTTGGAATGTGGCTCTCTCAGCCCTATCCTACTCGAAATTTCCTTGTCATCTCTCTTGTGTGGGAACCCCTGGTTCCCAGGTCACATGTCCTATTGTTTTTTGGTTTACATTCTCAGTTTTTGTAAATACATAGCCCAGTAGCTTCCTGAGAAAACATAAGTTTTTGAGAAATTTTATGTCTGAAAGTATTTTTATTCTCTATCCTCACTCTTGCCTTGGTGTGGTTGTTTTGTTAGCAAAGATGGCCACATCCCTTCCCACCCCTTTTCCCCCCACCATTTTGCAATATGACTTTGCCACTTTTCCCATCAAAAGGTGGGGTCTATTTCCCCACGGCTTGAATGGGGATGGCTGTGTGACTTACCTTGATAGAATATGTTGCAGGTGGAACCACGTGGCTTCTGAACCTAGGCCTCAAGAATCCTTACAGCATCTGCTCTCACCCTTTCGGCATATGGACTTGAAACTACCATGTGAAGAAGCCAGGTCCTAGGAAAAGTGGTAAGAAATTACTACTGAAGACTGGAATATGGTTACCTGTGTTATGTAGTGAGAAAACAATTGCCCACAGTAATTTGGAAGATAGAAGATGTATCTGATGAACTTGTAGACTTGACTAAGGCGATCTCTCCTCCTCCATCCAGTAAGTTAGACCTGGCTTTTTCCCATTGGCAGTCTTAGGGTAGCATGCTAAGAGTTCAACAGCAAAACCTGCAGGGTCTCTTGAACCTTGAGCTCAGAGTTTATGCTGTGTCACATTTGCCACTGTTTTTTTAACCAAAGTAAGTCAAGGTCAGCCTAGATTCAAAGAGCAGGGAAATAGAGTCCACTCCCTGATGGGAGGAGAAGCAAAGTCACATTGCAGAAAGGCATCACTACCCACATATGAGTGACCTCTTGCAGTCGTCTTTGCAACACATAATTCTAGGTTGAAAATGATTTTCACTCAATTTTGAGGCATTGCTTCATTACTGCCATTGAGACGTGTGGTCTGGTGATTACCTACTTTGTATATGTAACATTTTCTTTTCCCTCTCTCTGGAATATTTTGAACCTTTTCGTTATTCCCAATATATTGAAATTGCATGATAAATTACCCCGGAGGGAGTTCATTTTCATTCATCATATTGAGACTCCATTGCTATTTCTATCCTAGGGATCCTGTTCTCTGATTTGTGGGAATGTACTTGTATCATGTCTTTGATAATTTCCTCTCCACACTGCTTGCTCTTCCTGGAACTCCTATTATTTGGATATTGGACACTAAACAGACCTTCTAATTTTCTTAACTTTTCCACCCTGTTCATCTCTCTGATTATTTTTTTCCAATTTTTGTGTGATTTTTCTCAACTATATGTTCCTTCTCTTTTACTGAATTTTTTTTTTTTTACTTTTTTTTTTTTTTTGGCTGCATAACACGGCATGTGGGATCTTAGTTCCCCGACCAGGGATGGAATCTGTACCCACTGCACTGAAAGCGCAGAGTCTTAACCACTGGACCACCAGGGAAGTCCTCTGAATTTTTAATTTCAGCATTCACGTTTTTAATTTTCAAGAACTTTTTTCTTGTTCTCTGATTTTCCGTGTTATTCTTGTTTTCAGGATTTCCCTGATATTATTGATTACATTTTCTTTAAAGTTTTCATTTCGTTGTACTGTTTCTATGTTCTTTGAGGGTTTTTTTGCCTTCTCTCTCCTTCAGCCTTTTTCTTTTATAGTAGAATTATCCTTAAATTCCTGTGATCATTGGGTGTTAGTTCATATTAAAAAATGATTGGGGGCTTCCCTGGTGGCACAGTGGTTGAGAGTCCACCTGCCGATGCAGGGGACACGGGTTCGTGCCCTGATCCGGGAAGATCCCACATGCCGCGGAGCGGCTGGGCCCGTGAGCTACGGCCACTGAGCCTGCGCGTCTGGAGCCTGTGCTCCGTAACGGGAGAGTCCACAACAGTGACAGGCCCGCGTACAGAAAAAAGAAAAAAAAAAACTGATTGGAAGCTTTGAGGTATAACAGAGGCACTTTGCCTGGTGGGCTTCACTGCAAACAAGCTGGTGGACAGATGGCTTTTTCCATGAGTATCTTCAGGTCCTCTCTCTGGGGTAATTTACTTTATCCAGGAAAGTTCTTACCAGTACTTCTCTTAGCGCAGAGCAAGAGGGGCCCCTGCCTTAGGCGCCATGCATTAGAGAGCCTCACTCTGCCCACCCCTCCCTAAAGGGCAAGGAGTCCATAGGTCCAAGTGTTCATGCCCACCTGGCACCCAAGTTGCTCTCTCTTGAGATTGGTCTCCAGGTACCTGGAACCACAGAACCCTCTGCCCAAATAACCTTGAACATATTTCCAATGCTTATGTGTGTCTCTTCCCTGGGTGATCCCCTTAAGGGTGGCCCCTGCTGCTTCCTGGCCTAAGAAGAGGCTATGGAGTGGTTGTTTGCCATGGGGTATGGGCAGAGTTTGGATGTGCAGGATCTGGTGGCCACACTTCTGGAGTTCATGTCTCAGGGGTGGGAGGAGAAAGGATACCGCTATGGTGGCAACCAGGGGCTTGGCCAGCTCTCCTCATGCCATCCTTTTCCTGTGTGGAGTGCCAAGGAGTCAGAATTCTAAATTCAGATCTGTCCTTCCAAGTCGTTATGAAGGTATATTTGTCAACGTAGGAAGAGCACATTTTACTTAACATTTTGTTTGATTTATGAATTTTAAATATATTTAGATGTATGCATTATGGGCCTCCATTTGAACTTTTGCCTTGGGCCACACATATGTTGGGAGGGGGCCTCGTTAGCCTCACTGGAACTGGGTGGGGGGAGGGGTGGGATCACTCCATCCACTCTGCTGTTTCACTTACCCTCCCCCATCTCCCACTGCCAGGCACACCCCTACCTTCTCCAAATCCTGAAGCCACTCTGGCTCATTTCTTCAGACTATGCCTGCTGCCACCTTGGAGCTAACAAGTTGCCTGCCACAAAAAAAATGGGCTAAACCAAGGAAGAAATGGAGTGTATTTTTCTTACAATACATCCAGGACCCCCAGTCCAGGGAACCTGAAATGCCTGGTCCAGCATGCTACTGAAACACTACAGTTATAAGTCAGTACATTTCTACTGGAAAACATTATAACCATACCTAGCAATACCCTCATAGCTATTATCCTGGAATCCCACTCATGTTCCTAGGAAATCATTTGAAAGAAGCAAAAATAAACGAATAAGTAAATATATAAATAGCCATGTTCAAAAGGTTAACTGCATCCTTACTTATAAAATTTAAAACTAGAAACGTATAAGTCTGTCCATAGGTCTCAGTCCCAACTGGAGCAAGCAGTGTCCAGCATAAGTCACTATTTCAGAGTGATGACAAAAAAAAATTATTTTCCACCCACAGGTGGGAGAGAAAAGACCAGGACAGGTCTTCATGTGGCTGTTTACCTTAGAAAATGAATAAAATGTGGTTTATTCTGTAAACTTCAAAAGAACAAAGTAGGGCTTCCCTGGTGGCGCAGTGGTTGAGAGTCCGCCTGCAGATGCAGGGGACACAGGTTCGTGCCCTGATCTGGGAAGATCCCACATGCCGTAGAGCGGCTGGGCCCGTGAGCCATGGCCACTGAGCCTGCACGTCCGGAGCCTGTGCTCCGCGACAGGAGAGGCCACAGCAGTGAGAGGCCCGCGTACCGCAAAAAATGCACCAGGAAAGAAGAGCAGCCAGAAAACCAAGCAAAGGTGAAGTCATTACAAAAGTAACGAAGCTCAGCTCAGGGCCACTCACCTGAAACAGACGTCTTCCAAAGCCCCATCTTTTCTCATGCAAGTAAAGGTTAGCTTCTGTGCCCAATTTTTATTTGTATCCTTTTCTTTCAAAACTGTACAAACTTCGGGACCACAAAACCTGTATCTGTTGCTGACAGAAGGTACCATACATTAAAAAGTGGGGTGGGAGGGAGGGAGAGAGAGAGACAGCGATAGAACTGCCAATTCAAAGCGGCATCCTTTAAAATCCTGAGAAAAATAGGGAACCTCAAAAAAATGGTTGATGCAATATAGGTTCAAAGTTCATCTGACCAAGAAATAATTCATGAACCAACTTTTTTTAAGAACCAACTTTTAAAGGACTCTACCATCAGCATAGAAATTTTTCTCAGAGCTGGTCCATTAAGAAAGGCAGGCAGGGAGTCAGAAGTGCCGTAATGTTTGCCTTCCTTCTGTTTAGGATTTTCTGACCCACTCTGAACAATTTTTCAGCTTGAAGGAACAAAATCTGCACTTACCTAATGTTGCCACCAGGTGGCAGACGTGGCTTACTCAGGCACAATTATATTGCGGCACTGTGGTAAACACAAAATGTCCCATTTAATTCTCAAACAATTTTATGAGGAAAGTACTGTGGTTTTTCAGATGAGGTTTAGAGATGTTCAATAACTTGCTCACATGGGATGATGCTTGCCATGATTTTAATTTGGGGATCTGCAAAGTGAGATACATAGAAGTTAATTCTGTCAGCACCCCGCCCCACCAGAAAAAGAATTGGAAAAAAACAGGCTGAAAGTGTCTGTCAGCTGGAGCCTAGGTTTCTTTCTGCTTCCAGTTACACCCTGAACTCTCCTTGCAGTGAGATGAGCCTCAGCCTTTCTCGGAGAAATCAGGCGCTCCAAACACTGCCCATCCAGTGAAGCCTTCATCCACTGTCAGGGTCCCCGGCAGGCCACTTGCATCAATCAGAACACTCCTCAAGAGCCCGCTGGCATTCAGTTCTAGCAGTGTATCTCTGGATCCACTGGATCCCTGCAGTCTGTGCTCTCCTCGGCTGCTTACTGGCTAGATAAAGGAACCTGAGAAAGATGGGGAACATTTGGCCCCAATGGCTTCTTCTAACCAGGGCAGGGTCAATCTAAAGAGCAAATGCTACTCACTGCAGCTGGCCTTGCAGAGCTTAACTTCTCTCACCACCGCTGGAAGTTTGGGACATAGTCCTAAAGGGTATTTTCACCTCTTCCCTTGCTGAAGACCCTGGAGGTCAGAGATATTTGTGGGTGGAAGTGGACCAGGCAGCATTAGCTTGGACAGCTTTCTGTCACTGAGAAAAGATGGTACTGCACTGACCATCTTTGCAGGGCTTTCCCCTCCTCTCCCTAGGGCCAACCTGCTCACTCCTAGATGTGCCCTTGCCCCCTAGACCTCCATCAAAGCACCATGGTCTGGTGATTGCCTGATAGGAGCCACCAAGCTCACTGAATACAGAAACTGTGGCTTTTCGTTTCCTCAAGACCACCATCCAGTATGATGGGAGGCACACAGTACCCACCACAGATTTTGAACAATGTTTATTTTCATAGTGGGTTTTTTTTCCTTTTTTTTTTTTTTTTTTTTTTTGCAGTACGCGGGCCTCTCACTGTTGTGGCCTCTCCCGTTGCGGAGCACAGGCTCCGGACGCGCAGCCTCAGTGGCCACGGCTCACAGGCCCAGCCGCTCCGCGGCATGTGGAATCTTCCCGGACCAGGGCACGAACCCGCGTCCCCTGCATCGGCAGGCAGACTCTCAACCACTGCGCCACCAGGGAAGGGCTTCCCTGGTGGCGCAGTGGTTGAGAGTCTGCCTGCCGATGCAGGGGACGCGGGTTCGTTGCGGAGTGGCTGGGCCCATGAGCAATGGCCGCTGAGCCTGCACATCCGGAGCCTGTGCTCCGCAACGGGAGAGGCCACGACAGTGAGAGGCCCCACATACCGCAAAAAATATATTAAAAAATTTTAAAGCAAAGCAATTTGTTTAATAAAAAATATGGCTTTCCTAACTTTACACCACGGGGAACTGGAAAAAGAGGAATGAACTAAACCCAAAGTTAGCAGAAGGAAGGAAATAACAGATCAGAGCAGAAGTAAGAAAAATAGAAAACAGAAAAACAATAGGAGAAATCAACAAAAACTGTGTTGGGTTTTTTGAAAAGATAAAATTTACAAACCTTAGCTAAACGAACAAAAAAGAGAGAACTCATAAATAAAATCAGAAATGAAAGAAGAGATATTACAACTCTGAAGACACAGAAGTAAAAAGGATCATAAGAGACTACTATGAACAAGGACTTGCCTGACAGTCCAGTGGTTAAGACTCTGTGTTTCCACTGCAGGGGGCATGGGTTCAGTCCCTGGTTGGGGAACTAAGATCCTGCAAGCCTCACAGCACAGCCAAAAAAAAACAAAACAAACAAACAAAAACAATTATACTCCAACGAACTGAATAATCTTTAAAATAAATAAATAAATAAATTCCTAGTAACCTACAGCCTATCAAGAATAAATCATGAAGAAATAGAAACTCTGAACAGACCTACAACAGGTATGGAGATTAAATCAATAATCAAAAAATCTCCCAACAAAGAAAAGCCCAGGATCAGATGGCTTCACTGGTGAAACATTTAAAGAAGAATTAAAGCCAATCCTTCTCAAACTATTCTCCAAAAATGAAGATGAGGGAATGCTTCCAAACTCATTTTATGATGCCAGTATTACTCTTACCAAGCTAAACAAAGACACTGCCAGAAAAGAAAACTACAGGCCTATATCCCTGATGAATATAGGTGCAAAAATCCTCAACAAAATACCAGCAAAACAAATCTAAGAGCACATTAAAAGAATCATACACCATGACCAAGTGGAAGGAATCTCTTGGATGCAAGAATGGTTCAACATATGGAAATCAATTAATGTGATACATTAACAGAATAAAGGATAAAAATCACATTATCATCTAAATAGATGCAGATAAATATTTGACAAAACTCAACACCCTTTCATGATAAAACTCTCAGCAAACTAGGAATAGAAGGAAAGTAACTCAACAAAATAAAGGCTACATATGAAAAGTCCACACCTAAAATCATGCTCAAAGGGGAAAAACTGAAAACTTTTCCTCTAAGTTCAGGAATAAGGCAAGGATGCCTATTCTTGCCACTTCTATTCAACATAGTACTGGAAGTACAGTGTGATAAAAGAAATTAAAGAAAACATCAAAAATGGAAAGACATTCCATGTTCATGGATTGGAAGACTTATTATTGTTAAGGTGTCCAACTACCCAAAGCAATCTACAGAGTCAATGAAAACTCTATCAAATCTCAATGACATTTTTTTAGAAATAGAAAAAAACAATTCTACAATTCATAAGGAATCATGAAACACTATAAATAGCTAAAGCAATCCTGAGAAAGAAAAACAAATCTGGATGCATGACACTTTCTGTTTCAAAATGTATTACAAAGCTATAGTAATCAAAACAATATGGCACTGGAATAAAGACAGACATATGGGCTGATGCAACAGAACAAAGAGCACAGAAATAAATCCACACATATGCAGTCAACTGGTCTTCAGCAAAGGTGCCAATAATACACAAAGGGGAAAGGATAACCTCTTCAACAAATGGTGTTGGGAAAATTGGATATCCAAATGCAAAAGAATAAAATTGGACCCTGATTTTACACCATACACAAAAATCAACTCAAAATGGATTAAAGACTTAAACATAACACCTGAAACTGTAAAACTCCTAAAAGAAAGCATAAGGGAAAAGCCTCATGACACTGGTCCAGCAATGATTTCATGGATATGAAATCAAAGCTGCAGGCAACAAAAATAAAAGTAAATAAGTGAAACTACATCAAACTAAAAAACTTCTGAACAGCAAAGGAAGCAATCAACAGAGTGAAAGGCAATCTACTGAATAGGAGAAAATAGTTGCAAACCATATGTTTGATCATGGGTTAATCTCCAAAATACATAAGGAGTTCCTACAACTCAATAGCAAAACACACACACACATGCATGCATTCACACACACATGCACAAATAACCCAATTTTTAAAAATGGGCTTAGTGATTGAATAGACATTTCTCCAAAGAAGACATACAAATGGCCAACAGGTATATGAATAAATGCTCGATGTCACTAATCATCAGGAAAAAGTGAATCAAAACCACAGTGAGATATCATCTCACACCCACTATTATGAAAAAAGACAAAAGTCAGCAAGTGTCGGTGAGGATGTGGAGAAAATTCAACGCTTGCACGCTTGCTGGTAGAAATGCAAAATGGTGCAGCTGCTATAGAAAACAGTATGAAAGCTCCTCAAAAACTTAAGAATAGAATTACCATATGATCCAGCAATCCCACTTCTAGGTATTTATCCAAAAGAATTGAAATCAGGACCTCGAAGAGATAGTAGCACTCCCATGTTCATTGCAGCACTATACGCGATAGTCAAAAGGTGGAAACAACCTAAATGTCCACGGACAGATGAATGGATAAAAAAATGTGATACATGCATGCAAGGAAATACTATTCAGCCTTAATTAACAAAAGAAGGAATCCTGAGAAAGAAAAACATGTGACAACATGGATGAATCTTGAAGGCCTTCATGCTAAATGAAATATAAGCCAGTCTCAGGAAGACAAATACTGTATGATTCCACTTATATTCCACTTATATGAGGATACCCCACTTATATGAGGTATCTAAAATAGCCAAATTCATAGAATCAGAGAGTATAATGGTGATTGCCAGGGGCTGGGGGAAGGAGGAAATAGGAGTTACTAATTAAAGGGCATAAAGTTTCAGTTAAACAGGATGAATACGCTCTAGAAACCTGTACAACATTGTACCTATAGTCAACAATGACGTATGTACACTTAAAACTTTAAGAAGGTAGATCCCATGTTAACTGTTCTTACCACAATAAAATAAAATCTTTCTTAAAAATTCTATTCGTAAGTTTCATATACTGCTACCAACATAGCAAATCTATTAGCCTAAGTGCAAGTCTCTGCTTTCATGAGCCTGCCTTTGGCCTAGTTTCAGGGACACATATGACACCTTAGCAGGCCGGGCACCTTCTCTTGATCAATGTTGTGCTCTTTGGGCAAGAGAAAGAGAACTTAAGAGGAATAAAACATTCCCAATAGAGCCAAAGCCCCACGTGCCCTCCCTGTTTCTAGTTCTCCACCCCCAAAATGTGTAACTTATCATTCCATCCATTTCTTTATTCTTTTACTACATACTACTTGCGTATGTATCCCTAAGGCAATGCATGGTAGTGTTTTGCTTGATTTTTTTGGCAATCTTACTGCACATGTTCTGAAACTTGCTTCTTTCTCTCAACGTTGTGTTCTTATCCCTTCATTTTCACTATCACTTTTTTTCCATTCTCCTGTTAACAGACACTTAGGTCCTTTCCAACTCTGGCTATTAAAAATACTGTTATAAACACTCTATTCTGTTCTTACATACATAAGAATATGGAATGTGTATGGAGGGCCAAGTTCTAAATGAGTTTTTTGCCTGGGTGACCTGCAATGCAGGCTCATCTATCTCAGCCTAGAAGTCAAACCATAACATCAGAGACGAATATCTGGGAATATTTGACTGTATTTTTGACTCCTCTAGAATTTTCTCACCACAGAACATCTGGACAATTTAAGTAAATCCCAAACGACAAATGTGTGCATTGGAGTTTAGCACATTTTTGAAGCACTCCATATCTTACCTGATGATTTATTGGTCGTCTTTCCCCTCTTGGTGTTGTCTCTATGGTGAGATCTTTGAATGCACATTCTGCTTCTTTCATTTCTGTAGCCCTAGAACCTGTTCAGCACATTTGAATGAAAGCAAATGAACGGACATCTTTCAGTAAGAGGACGGAATCACTGGCTCCCTTTTCTGTCCCATAAGGCTGAGGAGGGGATGAGGATGCATCTCAGTGAGAATTCAGCACCACCTCCCTGCTCAAAGGAGTCACTCTAAAGCACGTAGAAGAGAACCTCTCCCCTGGCTACAAGAACCAAGAAGGGAACACGTGATGTTGCCTATACTCAGGACATATAAAAAAACACAGTTTGACTTTCTGTGACTTTCTGAGATTTGGTGTTAGAATTAAGTTCAAGGGAAGTGACATTGCCCTTGATTTCCATATTCTTCTAGAAGCACATAGGGCTGAAGTTCAGGAGGTGGGAACCAAGGAAGGGACCAGAATCATAAATGCCCAAGAAATCTGAATATGAAACCACTCCACAGAGTCTACAAAATATACTTTTAGCTAAAATCGCATATGGGAAATCTTGAAATTAGGCCAAAAAGACAATTTACATTTGAAATCAATCAATCAATTTAAAAAACAGGACCAGCTTTAATAAAGCCAGTCAGTCAACAGATTTTATTGAGCACCTATTATCTGCCAGCACTAGAAATACACTGGTGAGCCAGACAGGCACAGGCCCTGTCCTCATGGAGCTCACAGTCTGATGGAGACAGATAGATGTGAAATCAACAATTATAAGTAATTAATAAAACACTGTTCATTAAAATGTCTGAAATCATTCCCAAAATTATTGACTGAAAAAAAGTGACATGGGAATGGATAAGAACAAATGAATCATCCTTTGTATCTGAAAATCTGTTGATGACATAGGTGACCAAATTCTTGAAGAACATGCTTTCTTACTTGGCTCCAGTCATATTTGATGGAATGCAAGTTCTTGGAAAATGCTTTGGCATGCTGTCTGGGAAGAGTTTCCTCATGTATGGAAACTGGCCTGAACTGAGGGCCATCAGCTGAGTACGTTTTTCTCCCATTGGTTAGCTGATGAGGACAGGCCCAGATACATAATACAGTATCGCTGGGTCTTCAAAGAGGCTGAATTTATAATAAATAGTTTGAAATAATAAATCATCTAATCTCATTTTCCTCCTCTTTCACTCACCTCAGAAACTACTGAATCAGAGGCCACTTTTTACACTTAATCCTGCCACCAAATAAAAGTGCAAGCACAAAATTCCATCTCGACAACCTCAACAGAGGTATTCCTTGTCTTTAAAATCCCACATTATGCTGGGAAAAACACAAAGTCCTATAAATAAGGTAAGGAAACGGATTGGCTCCTATTTCCAAGGACTCTGACTAGGTCAGGCAGGGAAGCCTGAGCCTGCTGTGTTAAACAATTGAGCAGTAAGACCGGCTTTAGGAAGCTGCTGTGGGCAGTGGTGGGCAGGGGTTTAGGGAAAAGAAGTGACTGGACAAATGAACAGTCCAGGTGGAAGGTACTAAATGTCTGGCCAATAACCTGGGGTTCACACGTGGACTCCATGCTTCAGAAGGACTTGGCAGGATGGATGCAGAGGGTACATACTGTGGGTTGCTACAGATGACAGGGCAAGACCCATGGCTGGAAATCACAGGAGGCAGATATAAGCTCAGTACAGGAAGGAACCTTTGAGCAACTCAATGGAATGGATAACTTCTTTAGAGAGTGAGCTTTCCATCACTGGACATATTCAACTGGAAGCTGCCGGAGGACTCATCGGAGAGGGTATAGATGGGCTCCCTCAACCTCCAAAGTTCCTCTCTTCTTTTTTTTTATAATAACTATAGAGTATAACCTTTATTTTTTTTAATTTTACTTTTTTATACAGCAGGTTCTTATTAGTTATCTATTTTATACATATTAGTGTATATATGTCAATCCTAATCTCCCAATTCATCCCACCACCGCCACCACCACTTTCCCCCCTTGGTGTCCATACGTTTGTTCTCTGCATCTGTGTCTCTATTTCTGCCCTGCAAACCGGTTCATCTGTACCATTCTTTGAGATTCCACATGTATACATTAATACACTATATTTGTTTTTCTCTTTCTGACTTACTTCACTCTGTATGACAGTCTGTAGGTGCATCCACATCTCTACAGATGACCCAGTTTTGTTCCTTTTATGGCTGAGTAATATTCCATTGTATATATGTACCATACCTTCTTGATCCATTTGTCTGTTGATGGGCATTTAGGTTGCTTCCATGACCTGGTTATTGTAAATAGGGCTATAATAAACATTGTGGTGCATGTGTCTTTTTGAATTATGGTTTTCTCTTGGTATATGCCCAATAGTGGGATTGCTGGGTCATATGGTAATTCTATTTTTAGTTTTTTAAGGAAACTCCATACTGTTCTCCATAGTAGCTGTATCCATTTACATTCCCACCAACAGTGCAGGAGGGTTCCCTTTTCTCCACACCCTCTCCAGCATTTGTTGTTTGTAGATTTTCTGATGATGCCCATTTTAACCAGTGTGAGGTGATACCTGATTGTAGTGTTTTGTTTGGCTGCATCTGACCTTCATTGTTGGGTCTTCATTGCTGCGCTCAGTCTTTGTCTAGTTGCTGCGAGTGAGGGCTACTCTTCATTGCAGTGCACAGGTGTCTCATTGCAGTGGCTTCTCTTGTTTCAGAGCTCAGGCTCTAGGTGTGTGGGCTTCAGTACTTTTGGCACATGGGCTCATGTGTTTGTGTTTCTTACATTTCTTTCCCTGTAGTTGATATGTAGTCTCATAGCATTGTGATTGGAAAAGATGCTTGATATGATTTCAATTTACTGAGGCTTGATTTGTGACCCAAGATGTGATCTATCCTGGAGAATGTTCCATGCACACTTGAGAAGAAAGTGTAATCTGCTGTTTTCGGATGGAATGTCCTATAAGTATCAATTAAATCTATCTGGTCTACTGTGTCCTTTAAAGCTTGTTTTTCCTTATTAATTTTCTGTCTCGATGATCTGTCCATTGGTGTAAGTGAGGTGTTAAAGCCCCCCACTATTATTGTGTTACTGTCTATTTCCTCTTGTATAGCTGTTAGCAGTTGCCTTATATATTGAAGTGCTCCTATGTTGGGTACATATATATTTATAATTGTTGTATCTTCTTCTTGGATTGATCCCTTGATCATTATGTAGTGCCCTTCCTTGTCTCTTGTAATATTCTTTATTTTAAAGTCTATTTTATCTGATATGAGTATTGCTACTCCAGCTTTCTTTTGATTTCCATTTGCATGGAATCTCTTTTTCCATCCCCTCACTTTCAGTCTGTATGTGTCTCTAGGTCTGAAGTGGGTCTCTTGTAGACAGCATATATATAGGTCTTGTTTTTGTATCCATTCAGCGAGCCTGTGTCTTTTGGTTGAGGCATTTAATCCATTCACGTTTAAGGTAATTATTGATATGTATGTTCCTATTTCCATTGTAATTGTTTTGGGTGTGTTTTTGTAGGTCCTTTTCTTCTCTTGTGTTTCCCACTTAGAGAAGTTCCTTTAGCATTTGTTGTAGAGCTGCTTTGGTGGTGCTGAATTCTCTTAGCTTTTGCTTGTCTGTAAAGCTTTTGATTTCTCCATCAAATCTGAATGAGATCCTTGCCGGGTAGAGTAATCTTTGTTGTAAGTTCTTCCCTTTCATCACTTTAAGTATATCATGCCACTCCCTTCTGGCTTGTAGAGTTTCTGCTGAGAAATCAGCTGTTAACCTTATGGGAGTTCCCTTCTATGTTGTCATTTTTCCCTTGCTGCTTTCAATAATTTTTCTTTGTCTTTCATTTTTGCCATTTTGATTACTATGTGTCTCGGCGTGTTTCTCCTTGGGTTTATCCTGTATGGGACTCTTTGCACTTCCTGGACTTGGGTGCCTATTTCCTTTCCCATATTAGGGAAGTTTTTGACTATAATCTCTTCAAATATTTTTTCGGGTCCTTTCTCTCTCTCCTCTCCTTCTGGGACCCCTATAATGCAAATGTTATTGCATTGAATGTTGTCCCAGAGGTCTCTTAGGCTGTCTTCATTTCTTTTCATTCTTTTTTCTTTATTCTGTTCTGCAGCAGTGAATTCCACCATTCCGTCTTCCAGGTCTCCTTGTCCATTCTTCTGCCTCAGGTATTCTGCTATTGATTCCTTCTAGTGTAATTTTCATTTCAGTTATTGTATTGTTCATCTCTGTTTGTTTGTTCTTTAATTCTTCTAGATCTTTGTTAAACATTTTTTGCATCTTCTCGATCTTTGCTTCCATTCTTTTTCCGAGGTCCTGTACCATCTTTACTATCATTATTCTGAAATCATTTTCTGGAAGGTTGCCTATCTCTACTTCATTTAGTTGTTTTTCTGGGGGTTTATCTTGTTCCTTCATCTGGTACATAGTCCTCTGCCTTTTCATTTTTTCTACCTATGAATGTGGTTTTCATTCCACAGGATGCAGGATTGTAGCTCTTCTTGCTTCTGCTGTCTGCCCTCTGGTGGATGGGGCTATCTAAGAGGCTTGTGCAAGTTTCCTGATGGGAGGGACTGGTGGTGGGTAGAGCTGAGTGTTGCTTGGGTGGGCAGAGCTCAGTAAAACTTTAATCTGCTTGTCTGCTGATGGGTGGGGCTGAGTTCCCTCTCTGTTGGTTGTTTGACCCAGCACTGGAGCCTACCCAGCCTCTTTGGTGGGGCTAGTGGCAGACTCTGGGAGGGCTCATGCCAAGGAGTACTTCCCAGAACTTCTGCTGCCAGTGTCCTTGTCCTCACGGTGAGACACAGCCACCCCCCGCCTCTGCAGGAGACCCTCCAACACTAGCAGGTAGGTCTGGTTCAGTCTCCTATGGGGTCACTTCTCCTTCCCCCTGGGGCCTGATGTGCACACTACTTTGTGTGTGTCCTCCAAGAGTGGAGTCTGTTTCCCCCAGTCCTGTTGAAGTCCAATCAAATCCCGCTAGCCTTCAAAGTCTGATTCTCTGGGAATTCCTCTTCCTGTTGCCAGACTGCCAGTTTGGGAAGCCTGACGTGGGGCTCATACTTTCACTCCAGTGGGTGGACATCTGTGGTATAATTGTTCTCCAAGTTGTGAGTCACCCACCAGCAGTTATGGATTTGAGTTTATTGTGATTGCGCCCCTCCTACCATCTCACTGTGGCTTCTCCTTTGTCTTTGGATGTGCGGTATCTTTTTTGGTGAGTTCCCAGTGTCCCTCCTGTCAATGACTGTTCAGCAGTTAGTTGTGATTCCAATGCTTTCACAAGAGGGAGTGAGTGCACGTCCTTCTACTCCGCCATCCTGAAAAAACCTCCGAGTCCAAAGTTCCTCTCTTGACTAGGATTTAGGCTCTGGGTGGATGGACCAACACTGTCTGATGGGCTAGTGGAAGGGAGCACAATTGCTCATATAACACCGAGTCACTGAGTGTGACATCAAGCTTGCTAGCAATCCTCAGTGCAGCAACTCAAAGGGGGAGAGCAATGATGGGCAGGAGTAGGACAGTAGGAGGAAGGGGGTTGCTGGCCCGTGCCTTGATCAACACATCCGGGTCAAACATCTCCTAAGGAATGTGGGCACAAGTCACACTAGGCCCTGAGCATAAACCCAGCTCCTCTCTGTACATGAGGGAAGGGAGGCATGTTCTCATTCCCTCAAGATCACTGGGCATAGACTACCTTCCTCAGTGCAAGAAGACAGCCTAAAGTGTCTTTCTAAAGGCAAAGTAGGAGCATGGTAAAATGGCAAAATAGAGGATGTTAAATATTCCCAGTGAGAGTCACTAAAAATCTCATCTAATTAGAAATGATAATACTTCTAACACATGTGGGAGCCTTGCTGGGTGTGGATGCAGCACTTGTGCTAAATTTGCCTCATGGAAAGCACAGAAGCCTCAGAACTGCCCTCCTGAGTGGGGCTGTGCACACAAGGAGAGTGTGGAGTTAGAGGAAGAAGGAAGCTAGTGAAGGCACTCTCTACCTTCAAGAGGAAAAGAACTCTCTGTGTTCAAAAGACCAAGTTCTATTGAACATGTTGTTGAAATTAATAGGGGCAGAGACAGTTGAACACACAAAACCCAAAGTTAGTAGAAGGAAAGAAATCATAAAGATCAGAGCAGAAATAAATGAAATAGAGACTAAAAAACAATAGAAAATATCAATGAAACTAAACTGGATCTTTGAAAAAATGAACAAAATTGATAAAGCTTTAGCCAGACTCATCAAGGAAAAAAACTGAGAGGGCCCAAAGAAATGAAATTGGAAAAGAAAACGGAGAAGTTACAACCAACACCAATGAAATTCAAATCATCAGATTACTACAACTGTACGCCAATAAAACGAACAACCTAGAAGAAATGGACGAATTCCTATGGGTCTTTGTTGCTGCGTGCGGGCTCTCTAGTTGTGGAGAGTGGGGGCTACTCTTCATTGTACTGTGCAGGCTTCTCATCGCAGTGGCTTCTCTTGTTGCGGAGCACGGGCTCTAGGCATGCAGGCTTCAGTAGTTGTGGCACGTGGGCTCAGTAGTTGTGGCTCACGGGCTCTAGAGCGCAGGCTCAGTAGTTGTGGCGCACGGGCTTAGTTGCTCCGCGGCATGTGGGATCTTCCTGGACCAGGGCTTGAACCCATGTCCCCTGCATTGGCAGGCAGATTCTTAACCACTGTGCCACCAGGGAAGTCCCTATATGGGTAATTTATATATGTATGTATGTATGTATACATACATATATATATATGTGTGTGTGTGTGTATACATATATATATATATTTTTGGCCACAGTACGTGGCATGCAGGATACAGGATATTAGCTCCTTGACCAGGGATCAAACCCATGCCCCCTGCAGTGGAAGCACGGAGTCTTAACCATTGGACCACAGGGAAGACCCTGGGCAATTAATCTATGACAGAGGAGGCAAAAATACAATGGGGAGAAGACAACCTCTTCAATAAATGATGTTGGGAAAACTGGATAGTTACGTGCAAAAGAATCAAAATGGACTACTCTTTCACATCATGTACAAAGATAAATTCAAAATGGATTAAAGACTTAAATGTAAGACTGAAACCATAAAACTTCTAGAAGAAAACATAGGCAGTAGTCTCTTTGACATCACTCTTAGCAATATTTTTTGGATATGTCTCCTCAGGGCAAGGGAAGCAAAAGCAAAAATAAACAAATGGGACTATGTCAAACTAAAAAGCTTTTGCACAACGAAGGAGACTATCAACAACAAATAGGCTGCTGCCGCCACCAAGGGGCCTGTGTGCGAGCAAAGGTCACTCTCCACTCCCTTCTTCCGCGGAGCCTGTGCAGCCCGCCACTGCCAGGTTCCTGGGATCCAGGGACAACTTCCCCGGGAGGACGCACGGCGGGCCTCAGGCTGGTACAACGTCACGCCGGCCTCTGCCGCAACGTCACGCCGCCTCTGCCGCCGCAGGCCCGCCCCGCACGCAGTGCCCCTCCCTCCCCCCCCCACCCCCGGCCTGAGTGCGCCAGAGCCCCCAAATCAGCGGCTCCTTTAACCCCGTCATGTCTGAGCAAAAAACAGACGCCCTCCAGCGACCTACACCCAGAGGCAGGGCCAAATCCAAAGCTGAGCTCCTGTGAGCTGTGAGAGCAAGGAGGAGAAAGGGAGATCTCTCGCAGCAGCCTCAGAAGCAGCGGATTGAAGCTCCACAATCAACTTGATATACCCTGCATCTGTGGAATACCTGAATAGACAAGGAATGATCCCAAATTGAGGAGGTGGACTTTAGGAGCCAGATCTATGATTTTTTTCCCTTTTCCTCTTTTTGTGAATGTGTACGTGTATGCTTCTGTGTGAGGTCTTGTCTGTATACTCTTGCTTCCACCATCTGTCCTAGGGTTCTATCTGTCCGTGGTTTAAAAAAAATTTTTTTTCTTAATAATTAATTTTAATAACTTTATTATACTTTACCTTCGTTCTTTCTTTCTTTCTTTCCTTCTTTCTTTCCTTCCTTCCCTCCTTTAGACAACAAATCACCCCAAATTGAGGAGGTGGTCTCTGAGAGCAAGATTTATGATTTTTCCCCCTTTACCTCTTTTTGTGAGGGTATATGTGTACGCTTCTGTGTAAGATTTTCTCTGTATAGCTTTGTTTCCAACATTTGTCCTAAGGTTCTATCCGTCCCTTTTTTTTCTTTTCTAAATAAGTATTTTTTAATTCAATAACTTTATTATACATTATTTTATTTTTACTGTATCTTCTTTCTTTCTGTCTTTTTTCCTTCTTTCCCTCCTTCCTTCCTTCATTCCTTCCTCCCTCCCTCCTTTCTTTCCTTCTTTCCTTCTTTGCTTCTCTCTTCCTTCCTTCCTTCCCTCCTTTCCTTCTTTCTTTCCTCATACTTCTACTAATTCTCTCTACTTTTTCTCCCTTTTATTCTGAGCCGTGTGGATAAAAGGCTCTTGGTGCTCCAGACAGGAGTCAGGGCTCTGCCTCTGAGGTAGGAGAGCCAACTTCAGGACACTGGTCAACAAGAGACCTCCCAGCTCCACATAATATTAAACGGCGACAATCTCCCAGAGACCTCCATCTTAACACCAGCACCCAGCTTCACTCAACGACCAGCAAGCCACAGTGCTGGACAACCTATGCCAAACAACTAGCAAAACAGGAACACAACCCCACCCATTAGCAGAGAGGCGGCCTAAAATCATAATAAGGCCACAGACACCCCAAAACACATCACCAGACGTGAACCTGCCCACTAGAGATACAAGATCAAGCCTCATCCACCAAAACACAGTCACTAGTCCCCTCCACCAGGAAGCCTACACAACCCACTGAACCAACCTTAGCCACTGGAGACAGACATCAAAAACAGCGGGAACTACGAACCTGCAGCCTGCAAAAAGGAGACCCCAAACACAGTAAGATAAGCAAAATGAGAAGACAGAAAAACACACAGCAGATAAAGGAGCAAGATAAAAATGCACCAGACCTAACAAATGAAGAGGAAATAGGCAGTCTACCTGAAAAAGAATTCAGAATAATGATAGTAAGGATGATCCAAAATCTTGGAAACAGAATAGAGAAAATGCAAGAAACATTTAACATGGACCTAGAAGAACTAAAGATGAAACAAGCAACGATGAACAACACAATAAATGAAATTAAAAGTACTCTAGATGGGATCAATAGCAGAATAACTGAGGCAGAAGAACGGATAAGTGACCTGGAAGATAAAACAGTGGAAATAACTACTGCAGAGCAGAATAAAGAAAAAAGGATGAAAAGAACTGAGGACAGTTTCAGAGACCTCTGGGACAACATTAAATGCACCAACATTCGAATTATAGGGGTTCCAGAAGAAGAAGAGAAAAAGAAAGGGACTGAGAAAATATTTGAAGAGATTATAGTTGAAAACTTCCCTAATATAGGAAAGGAAATAGTTAATCAAGTCCAGGAAGCACAGAGAGTCCCATACAGGATAAATACAAGGAGAAATATGCCAAGACACATATTAATCAAACTGTCAAAAATTAAATACAAAGAAAGCATATTAAAAGCAGCAAGGGAAAAACAACAAATAACACACAAGGGAATCCCCATAAGGTTAACAGCTGATCTCTCAGCAGAAACCCTACAAGCCAGAAGGGAGTGGCAGGACATACTGAAAGTGATGAAGGAGAAAAACCTGCAACCAAGACTACTCTACTCAGCAAGGATCTCATTCAGATTTGATGGAGAAATTAAAACCTTTACAGACAAGCAAAAGCTGAGAGAGTTCACCACCACCAAACCAGCTTTACAACAAATGCTAAAGGAACTTCTCTAGACAATAAACACAAGAGAAGGAAAAGACCTATAATAACGAACCCAAAACAATTTAGAAAATGGGAATAGGAACATACATATCGATAATTACCTTAAATGTAAATGGACTAAATGCTCCCACCAAAAGACACAGATTGGCTGAATGGATACAAAAACAAGACCCTTATATATGCTGTCTACAAGAGACCCATTTCAGACCTAGGGACACATACAGACTGAAAGTGAGGGGATGGAAAAAGATATTCCATGCAAATGGAAACCAAAAGAAAGCTGGAATAGCAATTCTCATATCAGACAAAATAGACTTTAAAATAAGGACTATTAAAAGAGACAAAGAAGGACACTACATAATGATCAAGGGATCGATCCAAGAAGAAGATATAACAATTGTAAATATTTATGCACCCAACATAGGAGCACCTCAATACATAAGGCAAATGCTAAGAGCCATAAAAGGGGAAATCCACAGTAACACATTCATAGTAGGGGACTTTAACACCCCACTTTCTACCATGGACAGATCATCCAAAATGAAAATATATAAGGAAACACAAGCTTTAAATGATATATTAAACAAGATGGACTTAATTGATATTTATAGGACACGCCATCCAAAAACAACAGAATACACATTTTTCTCAAGTGCCCATGGAACATTCTCCAGGATAGATCATATCTTGAGTCACAAATCAAGCCTTGGTAAATTTAAGAAAATTGAAATTATATCAATTATCTTTTCTGACCACAACGCCATGAGACTAGATATCAATTACAGGAAAAGATCTGTAAAATATACAAACACATGGAGGCTAAACAATACACTACTTAATAATGAAGTGATCACTGAAGAAATCAAAGAGGAAATAAAAAAATACCTAGAAACAAATGACAATGGAGACACAACGACCCAAAACCTATGGGATGCAGCAAAAGCAGTTCTAAGGGGGAAGTTTATAGCAATACAAGCCCATCTTAAGAAGCAGGAAACATCTCGAATAAACAACCTAACCTTGCACCTCAAGCAATTAGAGAAAGAAGAACAAAAAAACCCCAAAGCTAGCAGAAGGAAAGAAACCATAAAAATCAGATCAGAAATAAATGAAAAAGAAATGAAGGAAACGATAGCAAAGATCAATAAAACTAAAACCTGGTTCTTTGAGAAGATAAACAAAATAGATAAACCACTAGCCAGACTCATCAAGAAAAAAAGGGAGAAGACTGAAATCAATAGAATTAGAAATGAAAAAGGAGAAGTAACAACTGACACTGCAGAAATAAAAAAGATCATGAGAGATTACTACAAGCAACTCTATGCCAATAAAATGGACTATCTGGAAGAAATGGACAAATTCTTAGAAATGCACAACCTGCCAAGACTGAATCAGGAAGAAATAGAAAATATGAACAGACCAATCACAAGCACTGAAATGGAAACTGTGATTAAAAATCTTCCAACAAACAAAAGCCCAGGACCAGATGGCTTCACAGGCGAATTCTATCAAACATTTAGAGAAGAGCTAACACCTATCCTTCTCAAACTCTTCCAAAATATAGCAGAGGGAGGAACACTCCCAAATTCCTTCTACAAGGCCACCATCACCTTGATACCAAAACCAGACAAGGATGTGACAAAGAAAGAAAACTACAGGCCAACATCACTGATGAACATAGATGCAAAAATCCTCAACAAAATACTAGCAAACAGAATCCAACAGCACATTAAAAGGATCATACACCATGATCAAGTGGGGTTTATTCCAGGAATGCAAGGAGTCTCCAATATACGCAAATCTATCAATGTGATACACCATATTAACAAATTGAAGGAGAAAAACCATATGATCATCTCAATAGATGCAGAGAAAGCTTTCGACAAAATTCAACACCCATTTATGATAAAAACCCTGCAGAAAGTAGGCATAGAGGGAACTTTCCTCAACATAATAAAGGCCATATATGACAAGCCCACAGCAAACATCATCCTCAATGGTGAAAAACTGAAAGCATTTCCACTAAGATCGGGAACAAGACAAGGTTGCCCACTCTCACCACTCTTATTCAACATAGTTTTAGCCACAGCAATCAGAGAAGAAAGGGAAATAAAAGGAATCCAAATCGGAAAAGAAGGAGTAAAGCTGTCACTGTTTGCAGATGACATGATACTATACATAGAGAATCCTAAAGATGCTACCAGAAAACTACTAGAGCTAATCAATGAATTTGGTAAAGTAGCAGGATACAAAATTAATTCACAGAAATCTCTGGCATTCCTATATACTAATGATGAAAAATCTGAAAGTGAAATCAAGAAAACACTCCCATTTACCATTGCAGCAAAAAGAATAAAATATCTAGGAATAAACCTACCTAAGGAGACAAAAGACCTGTATGCAGAAAATTATAAGACACTGATGCAAGAAATTAAAGATGATACAAATAGATGGAGAGATATACCATGTTCTTGGATTGGAAAAATCAACATTGTGAAAATGACTCTACTACCCAAAGCAATCTATAGATTCAATGCAATCCCTATCAAACTACCACTGGCATTTTTCACAGAACTAGAACAAAAAATTTCACAATTTGTATGGAAACACAAAAGACCCCGAATAGCCAAAGCAATCTTGAGAACGAAAAAAGGAGCTGGGAATCAGGCTCCCTGACTTCAGACTATACTACAAAGCTACAGTAATCAAGACAGTATGGTACTGGCACAAAAACAGAAAGATAGATCAATGGAACAGGATAGAAATCCCAGAGATAAACCCACGCACATATGGACACCTTATCTTTGATAAAGGTGGCAGGAATGTACAGTGGAGAAAGGACAGCCTCTTCAATAAATGGTGCTGGGAATACTGGACAGGTACATGTAAAAGTATGAGATTAGATCACTCCCTAACACCATACACAAAAATAAGCTCAAAATGGATTAAAGACCTAAATGTAAGGCCAGAAACTATCAAACTCTGAGAGGAAAACATAGGCAGAACACTCTATGAGATAAATCACAGCAAGATCCTTTCTGACCCACCTCCTAGAGTAATGGAAATAAAAACAAAAATAAACAAATGGGACCTAATGAAACTTCAAAGCTTTTGCACAGCAAAGGAAACCATAAACAAGACCAAAAGACAACCCTCAGAATGGGAGAAAATATTTGCAAATTAAGCAACTGACAAAGGATTAATCTCCAAAATTTACAAGCAGCTCATGCAGCTCAATAACAAAAAAACAAACAACCCAATCCAAAAATGGGCAGAAGACCTAAATAGACATTTCTCCAAAGAAGATATACAGAATGCCAACAAACACATGAAAGAATGCTCAACATCATTAATCATTAGAGAAATGCAAATCAAAACTACAATGAGATATCATCTCACACCAGTCAGAATGGCCATCATCAAAAAATCTATAAACAATAAATGCTGGAGAGGGTGTGGAGAAAAGGGAACACTCTTGCACTGCTGGTGGGAATGTGAATTGGTTCAGCCGCTATGGAGAACAGTATGGAGGTTCCTTAAAAAACTACAAATAGAATTACCATATGACCCAGCAATCCCACTACTGGGCATATACCCTGAGAAAACCAAAATTCAAAAAGAGTCATGTACCAAAATGTTCATTGTAGCTCTATTTACAATAGCCCGGAGATGGAAACAACCTAAGTGCCCATCATCGGATGAATGGATAAAGAAGATGTGGCATATATATACAATGGAATATTATACAGCCTTAAAAAGAAACGAAATTGAGCTATTTGTAATGAGATGGATAGACCTAGAGTCTGTCATACAGAGTGAAGTAAGTCAGAAAGAAAAAGACAAATACCGTATGCTAACACATATATATGGAATTTAAGAAAAAAAATGTCATGAAGAACCTAGGGGTAAGACAGGAATAAAGACGCAGACCTACTGGAGAACGGACTTGAGGATATGGGGAGGGGGAAGGTGAGCTGTGACAGGGCGAGAGAGAGTCATGGACATATACACACTAACAAATGTAGTAAAGTAGATAGCTAGTGGGCAGCAGCCACATGGCACAGGGATATTGGCTCGGTGCTTTGTGGCAGCCTGGAGGGGTGGGATAGGGAGGGTGGGAGGGAGGGAGACGCAAGAGGGAAGACATATGGGAACATATGTATATGTATAACTGATTCACTTTGTTATGGGGCAGAAACTAACACACCATTGTAAAGCAATTATACTCCAATAAAGATGTTAAAAAAAAAACAAATAGGACACCTACTGAATGGGAGAGGATATTTGCAAATGATGTTTCCAATAAGGGGTTAATATCCAAAGTATACAAAGAATTCATACAATGCAACATAAACAAACAAACAAAAGCCCTTGATTAAAAAATGGGCAGAGCACCTGAATAGACACTTTTCCAAAGAAGACATAGATGGCCAACAGGCACATGAAAAGATGCTCCGTCCCTATCAGTGGAATTGGTGCCCTTATAAAGGAGACCCCAGAGAGCTCCCTCACCCCTTCTACTAGGTGAGGACACAGGAAGGAGGAGCTGGCTGTGAACAAGGAAGAGGGGCCTGACCAGACACTGAATCTGCAAGCACCTTGACCTTGGACTCCCAGTCTCCAGAACTGTGAGAAATAAATATCTGTTGTTTATAAGCCAAAAAAAGAAAAAAGAGAAAGAAAAGGAAAAGAAAGAAAGAAAAGATGCTCGACATCACTAATTGTCAGGGAAATGCAAATCAAAACCACAATGAGATATCACCTCATACCTATCAGAATGGCTATCATCAAAAAGGCAAACAAATTACAAGTGCTGATGAAGATGTGGAGAAAAGGCAACCCTTGTGCACTATTGATGGGAATGTAAATTGGTGCAACCACAATGGAAAACAATATAGAGGTTCCTCAAAAAAATTATAAATAGAACTACTATATGATCCAGCAATTCTACTCCTGAGCTGTTATCTAAAGAAAATGAAAACACTAATTCAAAAAGATATTTGCATCCCAATGTTCATTGCAGCGTATTTACAATAGCCAAGATATGGAAGCAACCTAAGTTGAATGGATAAAGAGATATGGTACATATATACAATGGAATATTACTCAGACATAAAAAAGAATGAAATCTTGCCATTTTTGACAACATGGATGGACTTAGGATATTATGGTAATTGTGAAGTAAATCGGACAGAGAAAGACAAATACTGTATGATTTTACTTATATGTGGAATCTGAAAAACAAAACAAATGAGCAAACATAACTAAACAGAAACGGAGTCATAGATACAGAGAACAAACAGGTAGTTGCCAGAAGCCGGGGGCGGGGGTGGGAGGAGGAGAGAAACAGGTGAGGGAAATTAAGAGGTACAAACTTTCAGTTGCAAAATAAATGAGTCAAAGTTATGAAATGTACAGTGTGGGGAATATAGTCAATAATTATATAATATCTTTGTATGATGACATATCATATCTAGACTTATCCTGATGATCATTTTGAAAGGTATAGAAATATTGAATCACTATGTTGTGTACCGGGGACTAACATAACGTTGTAGGTCAATTATACTTCAGAACAAACAAACAAACTGAGAAAAAGAGATCAGATTTGTGGTTACCAGAGGGGGGAGGTGGGTGGGGGATTGGATGAAGGAAGTCAAAAGGTACAAACTTCCAGTTATTAGATAAATAAGTAGAAGGGATGTAATGTACAACATGACAAATACAATGAACACTGCTGTATGTTATGTATGAAATTTAGGAGAGTAAATCCTAAGAGTTCCCTTCACAAGCAAAAATTACATATTGTTTTCTATTTCTTTAATTTTATATCTATGTGAGACGATTCACTACACTTACTAGGGTAATCATTTCGTGATGTATATAAGTCAAATCATTATGCTGTACACCTTAAACTGTATTGCTGTATGTCAATTATATCTCAGCAAAACTGGAAGAAAGAAAAGAATGGAGATAGTTGTAAAAGAGAAATTTTAATATATGCTGAGAAAAACTTTAGGAGATAACTTCCTGCTGTTTCTCAGAAGCAGGTAAATCATAGTGTTCTATGTTTTCTTTCAACACAGGGAGCACCTGAGATCCTACAGACAGGTAACATGGAGAAGATAAATCCAAAGAGGTATGCATCAGGTACAGCCCAAAGTTCACCTGTGAACAAAACAGTAACAACAGAAGTTAGATTATTTTAGCAGTTAAAATACTTTTGTAAATAATAATGTTCCACTAAAATTAAGTCAGATCTTTAAAAACATGTACTGGGACTTGATATGTCCTATCTGTCATTTAGCAGAAGGTAGTGAGAAACAAGGAGAATCCTAATATCCTAGACCACACAGATTCTCGTTTTAAAGTATGCTTTCCCGATAGTCAGCCTATACCTCTTTATTGCTGGACCTATTATTTTCTCCTTCCTGTGTACCCTGAGTTTCCCACAGGAGGGCTTCTTCCTCCTCTGGGCCTCTGACCACTGTCAGGCCGATTTCTGCTCTGTTCCCTGATGTAAAAACCATTTTGTGAAAATAAGGGCAAAACTCAGCATTTTCTATAAGGATGCGTGATGTAAATTAAGTTCTCCAAATTCTCCAGAATAAGGATGGGAGGTCGAAAATGAAGAGTTGTGTAAGTCTACTCAAGGTTTGCCATCATCAGAGAGAGAAAAACAAATATCATATATTAACACATATATGTGGAATCTAGAAAAGTGGTATAGACCAGGGGTCCCCAACCCCTGGGCCACGGACCAGTAGCAGTCCGCGGTCTGTTAGGAACAGGGTCACACAGCAGGAGGTGAGCAGTGGGTAAGCGAGCAAAGCTTCATCTGCCGCTCCCCATTGCTCCCCATCACTCCCGCTCACATTACTGCCTGAACCATCCCGGTGTCTCCCATCCCCGTCCACGGAAAAACTGCCTTCCACGAAACCGGTCCCTGGTGCCAAAAAGGCTGGGGACTGGTGGTATAAATTATCTTATTTGCAAAGCAGAGAGAGAGACATAGACGTAGAAAACAAATGTATGGATACCAAGGGGGAAAGGGGGTGGGGTGGGAGGAATTGGGAGATTGGGATTGATACATATATACTATTGATACTATGTATAAAATAGAGAGCTAATGAGGACATACGATATAGCACAGGGAACTCTACTTAATGCACCGTGGTGACCTAAATGCGAAGGAAATCCAGAAAAGAGGGGATATATGTATATGTATAGCTGATTCACTTTGCTGTACAGTAGAAACTAACACAATATTGTAAAGCAACTATACTCCAATAAAAATTAATAAAAAAAAAACCCTACAAACAGTGAGAGCTGGAGAGGGCATGGAGAAAGGGAACCCTCCTATGCTGTTGGTGAGAATGGAAATTGATAACAGCCACTGTGGAGGACAGTATAGAGGTTCCTTAAAAAACTAAAAATAGAGCTACCAGTATGATCCAGCGGTCCCACTCCTGGGCGTATATCCAGAGAAAGCCATGATTCGAAAGGACATATGCACCCCAAGGTTCATTGCAGCCCTATTTGCAATAGCCAAGACATGGAAGCAACCAAAATGTCCATCAACACACGAATGGATAAAGGAGATGTGGTCCATATAGGCAATGGAGAATTACTCAGCCATAAAAAGGAATGAGATAACGCCATCTGCAGCAACACTGATGTAGAGAGTAGGGATGATCATACTAACTGAACTAAGTCAGACAGGGAAAGACAAATATCATAGGATATCACTTATAGATGGAATCTAAAAATTGATACAAATGAACTACTTGACAAAACAGAAACAGACTCACAGACTTAGAAAAGAAACTTATGGTTGCGGGGGAAGCGGTGGGGGGGTGGAGGGATAAATTAGGAGGTTGGGATTAACATATACACACTAATATATGTATAAAACAGATCATCAACAAGGACCTGCTCTACAGCACAGGGAACTCTACTTTGCACTCTAATAACCTAAATGGGGAAAGAATCAGAAAAAGAATAGATATATGGATATGTATAACTGAATCAAGTTGCTGTCCACCTCAAACAAACACAACATTGTAAGTCAACTCTACACCAATATAAAATAAAAGTTAAATTAAAACAAAAACAAAAAACGTTTGCCATCAATGCAAGTGAGCCAGTAACAACCCTTTGGAGTATGTGATGTGCTCCCAGATCTGTGATAACATCAGTTGGCCACCACTACGTTCCAGGCCCCAAGCTAGGGACTGGGGATAAATTAATTCCTTAATATTTGTGTACATATAGGTGAAGAGTACACAGGAACTCTCTGTACTATCTTTGCAATTTTTCTGTAAATCTAAAATTATTCCAAATTTAAAAAATAAAAAGATTTGTACACAAGAATTACTGTGATGCTGAGAAATACCACTTCCATGTACCATAGTATTGTGCCCACACATCCTCTCTCCTGGCAACCTGCATGGGGCAGGGCCCGGGTCCCCATGCCCCCAGTTGGCACGGCCTGCCACAGCTGAGCAAACAGACTTGTTGGTATAATACTCAAGCGCAACAGCTCTGCAGACCATACCTATCCATATCCGTAAGGAGAGTTTTGTCAATCAAATACTGTGAAACAAAACTCTGGTTTTGGAGAAACACAGGAAACGATGCAGAACATTTTACCATGAGTTAACTTGCCAGTTTATTACTGGGAAGATATGAAATGCTTGCATTGTTTCTGTTAATTTTCAAGAATTGTTCTGTGCAGCCTGATTGCTTATTTGGCTTCCTTATTTGGCTTGCAAACCAGAAGTCCAGACAGAAAGTGCAAGCCCGGAAATAAGTGGATGTTCCTAATGAATCAATCTCTTAGAAGTTCAGCTTTTATAATCTGGGATCCACAACAACACTTAGTCATTTTAGCCCTCAAGAAGATGACTTACAAACTTAGTATAGTGAAATTTATTTTCTATGCAGCTACCCTATTCACCATAAGGCATTTTTATTCTTCATGAGATTTCTGTGGCGAAGAAAATAATGATTGAGACAATAGAATTACTTTACTTATTTACTATTTCTCTCTTTTTTTTTTCCCTTGGCCGCACCGTACAGCATGTGGTATCTTAGTTCACAGACCAGGGGTGGAACACGTGCCCCCTGCAGTGCAAGCACAGAGTCTTAAGCACTGGACTACCAGGAATGTCCCCATTTTTTAAAAACTATTTCTTATCTATACTCCATATCTCTTCAACAAGATTTGAAAGCATCAAAAATACATGTCATAAAAATAGTGAGGAAATGAATGGAAAGGAAAAATAAGACAGTGTCGCGGATAAGGTCTGCACCTTGATGGTAGCCCATCAGCCTTACAGTGTTCTCTGACTTCTAAAAATTACTCAGCACTATTAAGGATTAATTTTGGTGTAGACAATGCATCAGGAACTTAAAATGGGGTGTCATTTTTAGCAATCATGCTTACCTTTCTCTCTCCCCTCTCAGAAAGCTTTTGGAAAACATTTCGGTTTCTCTGCCCAGTTTGCTGATCGATGCAAATCATCTGGCATCTGTGACAAGGTCCCAAAACCTGGGAGGTGAGAAGGGAAAAGACAGCGTTGCCATGAAAGTGACCAGACTGTCACACTCTGCAGGGAGGAATCTGGGTCCAGGAAGAATCGTTGTAAACAGCCAATTTCAGACTCACAGAGAAATACTCAAACTGCACGGAGCCAGGAAGTGCCACCTCTTCCCAATGCCCGCTAGGGAATCACCCACATTAGTTTATCACCTTAAAGGCTACTGCATCAGGGCTTTGAAGAAAACTAAGAGTGGTTGTGACTCACAGGTGGTTATCAGGGAATGTTGGGCTTCCTCCAGGGAAGAAAAGAATTGATTGGAGGGCATACTGGGAGAAGATGCCACACACCCTGCGCTACTCTCGTGGCCACAGATCGCTCGAGACTGCGAGACTGCAGCAAGTAGCTCACGCAATCACACGCGCCCCTGTGAAACACATTCGCTGAGAGCTGAGAGCTGCTGGCTTTCTTTCTCTTTTTTAATTACTCCACAATACATAACGGACATTGTTCGGTGTCCGTTCGCAGACAGCTACCTCATCCCCGGATTCTGCAGTTTTCACCATGGCCTGGCATTCCCATGGGTTGATGCGCTTAGCTCTTCTCCTTTGAAGCCATGTGCATAATTTCTAATGCTTTGCTGTAATCAATAATTTTGCAATAAAGGTCTTAATTCACATAACTCTCTTTCCTGTTTGAATTTTTCTTTAGGCTAAATCTCCCAAAAGGAGATTATAAAGTCAACAAGTATAAATCTTTTATGACTTGATGATATCCAGTGAAAAATTGCTTTCCAAAAGAGATGTGTTAGATCTTTCCACATTGCAACTACTTCAGCACTGAGTATTATCACCAACAAACAACTCTTAAGCATTTACTTAAAACATTTTTTTAATTGAAGTATAGTTGATTTATAATGTCTCAGGTACACAGCAAAGTGATCTGAAAAAAGAATATAAATTATATAAATATATGTAATATTTATATAATATAATATATATTTATATAAATATAATATTCATATTTATGTTATATAATATTTATATATAGTATAATAAGAATATAAATATATAATATATATTCTTTTTTCAGATTCTTTTCCATTATAGGTTATTGCAAGATATCGAGTATAGTTCCCTGTGCTATACAGTAAGCCCTTGTTGTTTATATTATATATATTAGCATGTATCTGTTAATCCCAGATTCCTAATTTAGCATTTACTTTTTGAAAGGCACATTATTAACTATAGCTTATACTTTTTAATGCCTGCACAGGACAACACTGTATGGATGTAGTGTACTTTATTTAATCAACTTCGTTTTTATGGAGACACAGATGTAGAAAACAAACATATGGATACCAAGGGGGAAGGGGGGTGGGTGGGAGGAATTGGGAGTTTGGGATTGACATATACACATTATTGATACTATGTATAAAATAGATAACTAATGAGAACATACTATACAGCACAGGGAACTCTACTGAATGCACTGTGGTGACCTAAATGGGAAGGAAATCCACAAAAGAGGGGATATATGTGTATGTATAGCTGATTCATTTTGCTGTACAGTAGAAACTAACATAATATTGTAAATCAACTATACTTCAATAAAAATTAATTTTTAAAACCTTCCCTTTGGGGCTTCCCTGGTGGCGCAGTGGTTGGGAGTCCGCCTGCCGATGCAGGGGACACGGGTTCGTGCCCCGGTCTGGGAAGATCCCACATGCCGCGGAGCGGCTAGGCCCGTGAGCCATGGCCGCTGGGCCTGTGTGTCCGGAGCCTGTGCTCCACGGCGGGAGAGGCCACAACAGTGAGAGGCCCGCGTACCGCAAAAAAAAAACAAAAAAACCCACAAACCTTCACTTTTATGGATGTTTAGGATGTTCTCCAATTTTTCATATTTATAAAGTATTGCAATGAGGAATTTTGTAAAATATCTTTGCATGTTTGTAACAGTGTTTTTTATGGAATAGATTTCTATGAGTGAAATTATTGGGTCAAAGGGCATGCATATTTTAACTTTCATTAATTGATGTCTATTAAGTATCATGACTTAAAGAAAGCAAAGCATCTCAGAAAGGTGTTTTTAGAGTCCTTGTATTCACGTACCCAGGTACCTTACAACTTACTTGTTACAAGGTAAGTTTCTGACAGTGATCCTAGCCTAGTTGTAGTACTTTCTCTTTTCCTTCTTTTCTTCCTTTATTTCTCCATCTCTCTCCCCATCTATCATATACTTAGTGCCTACTCTGTACCAGGCAGGATGTGTAAGAGCAGGTGCTTTTTTTTTTTGTGGTATGCGGACCTCTCACTGCTGTGGCCTCTCCCGTTGTGGAGCACAGGCTCCAGACACACAGGCTCAGTGGCCATGGCTCACGGGCCTAGCCGCTCCACAGCATGTGGGATCTTCCCGGACCGGGGCACGAACCCGTGTCCCCTGCATCAGCAGGCGGACTCTCAACCACTGGGCCACCAGGGAAGCCCTTTTTTTTTTCTTTTTTAACATCTTTATTGGAGTATAATTGCTTTACAGTGGTGTGTTAGTTTCTGCTTTATAACAAAGTGAATCAGTTATACATATACATATGTTCCCATATCTCTTCCCTCTTGCGTCTCCCTCCCTATCCCACCCCTCTAGGTGGTCACAAAGCACCGAGCTGATCTCCCTGTGCTATGCGGCTGCTTCCCACTACCTATCTATTTTACATTCGGTAGTGTATATATGTCCATGCCACTCTCTCTTTGTCACAGCTTACCCTTCCCCCTCCCTGTGTCCTCAAGTCCATGCTCTAGTAGGTCTGTGTCTTTATTCCCGTCTCACCCCTAGGTTCTTCATGACCTTTTTTTTTTTCTTACATTCCATATATATGTGTTAGCATACGGTATTTGTTTTTCTCTTTCTGAGTTACTTCACTCTGTATGACAGACTCTAGGTCCATCCACCTCACTACAAATAACTCAATTTCGTTTCTTTTTATGGCTGAGTAATATTCCATTGTATATATATGCCACATCTTCTTTATCCATTCATCTGTTGATGGACATTTAGGTTGCTTCCATGTCCTGGCTATTGTAAATAGAGCTGCAATGAACATTTTGGTACATGACTCTTTTTGAAAAACCCAATCCAAAAATGGGCAGAAGACCTAAATAGACATTTCTCCAAAGAAGATATACAGATTGCCAACAAACACATGAAAGAATGTTCAACATCATTAATCATTAGAGAAATGCAAATCAAAACTACAATGAGATATCTCACACCAGTCAGAATGGCCATCATCAAAAAATCTAGAAACAGCAAGTGCTGGAGAGGGTGTGGAGAAAAGGCAACACTCTTGCATTGCTGGTGGGAATGTGAATTGGTACAGCCACTATGGAGAACAGTATGCAGGTTCCTTATAAAACTAAAAATAGAATTACCATACGACCCAGCAATCCATTACTGGGCATGTACCCTGAGAGCAGGTGCTTTTATAGCATGGCAGGGACACAGCGACAGAAAATGAAGAAGAGTCAGCCGGGATGGAGGATTGAGTGGAATGACAGAAGGCTGGTGCCAGAGAGGTCTGTGGAAGAGAAAAGAGATAATTCTTTCAAGGGGGAGCCGCTTCCAGGATAAAAGGAAGCTTGGAGAGTTAAATGGATAACAAAGATCTTTCGGACATCTTTTTCTTCTATTGGTGCCACGCAGTTTATCCCTACCCCAAACCCCAGACCTCTGAAATCCTTCATTAAGGGTTAAATTATTGTTTACTGCTTTCCTGGAAGTTAGAGTGATGTTCCATTTGAGTGCAGTAGCCCTATTACAATCAGTTTATACAACTGGCTAATTACTGTTATTAAGATAATTTCATTCCCCACTGAAGAACTGGGGACATTCTGTGCAGATGACCCATCCTTCTGTCCCCAGCTGTTCCATAGCTTTGCTGCCCATTCATTCCATCAGCAGTTTGGAGCACTTACTCTGGGTAAGGACTGTCCTAGACCCCAGAGGAACAGCAGGGACTAAACAGACTTGGTCCCCACCCTCATATGCTCTGAAGAAATAAGGAGACACTGTGCAGAGTGTGACCTTGTGGTGGGTCAGGAACAACCTTTCCAAGGAGGTAACATCTGAGCTGAGACCCTGTAGGAGCTGGAGGAAAAGTGCTCCAGGTGGAATGGACAGCAGGGCTAAGGTGCTAAGGCAGGAAGCTTGGCTTGTTTAGGGAATGGAGAGAAGGTCTGCAGGGCAGGCAAAAGGGGAGGGGTGATGAGCTCGGGGAGATGGGAGAGGCCGGAGGATCAGGTCTTGGGGGCCTTATCTGCCCTAAGGAGGAATGTAGATGTTAGCTGAAGGCTTCAAGTTTGGGGAGCCCAAAGCCTGGAGAGGGGGGGCATCCTGGAGGCTTCGCCTCTAACTGCAAGCTGCTCCCCAGCTGCCAACGAGGCCAGAAGCGAGAGAGCATGGGGCGAAGGTACGGCCACCATGGGCACTGAAGAACCATGAGGCATCTGCGCCCTCCTCCACAAGCTCCAGACAGTGAGAAAATCCAGCAGGTTTCATGAGGAGGACGTTCTCATAGACACAAGCATTCCAAGAAACAGAGTTGAAGCCTAGACACAGCGACAAAGTCTGTACCTTCATCACCTGTACGTTCTCTCTTCCCCACGTGAAACTGCTGCGCTCCCCGGAGGAAGGAGAGATGGATCATTCCAAGGGGCACCCCAGGATGCAGGTGTCACATACCTTTCTGCCGAGATTTTGTGGATAAGAGTCAACGCCTGGTAGGGGGGCGGCACGTGATGGGGCATGGGATTCCCTGCTGCCTGCTACCATCCCGGCCTAGGACTGAGGTCAATCCCCATTGGCAACCCTTGAGGAAGGATAATAGAACTCCTGGGAACTTACCTGGAAATGCAAGGAACCAACTGAAATTTCATCCCATTTCTCTTCTTCAAAAGCCCTTGTTCCACTGGTAATAATATTGGCACGGAAACGTGAGATGAGATTGTTCACTGGAAATAATTCTTCCTTTCCATTCTCATCACTGTTTGAGACATACCAAAAAGAGAAAAGGTGGGGAAGGGTGGATAACTGCACTATTGTAATAATTCAACATTTCTACCACTCGAGGCCTGAGTTCATCCATTGTACTCTGGCCTGAGGCTTCGATGATCAGAACAAGCTTTTATCATGAGTGCAAGGCCAAGAGACACACATCTGTTGGACAGACCTCCGTGATCTCCCTGGAATATGGTCCCATCTCCATGGAGAAGCCCACAAGAGGCCGTGCAATGGGTGAGTAGATCTTTGCTGAAGAGATGAAGAGCTTTGGAAACCAAGTGAACTGGGATCGAGTGAATAAACTTATGAGAAAATACCAATTCTACAGAGTCAGGACAAGGCATTTAAAGACTGTCAACAGGCTTAATTATCAAGGACCTAAAAAGTATCAAGAGCTCACACTCTTTTTGGATATTAGAACATCATAAAGCAACATAGAGTATACATGGGAGGTTTTAATATTTATTTCCTGTAGAGAACCGATTGGTGGTTGCCAGGGGTGGGGAGAAGGGTGGGCAAAATGGGTGAAAGGGGTCAAAAGGTACAAACTTCCAGTTATAAAATAAACAAATCACGGGGATGTAATGTATAGCATGGCAACTATAGTTAATAATACTGTATTGTCTAAAAAATGACTGTATTGCATATTTAAAAGGCGCTAAGAGAACAAATCTTAAGTACTCATAAAAAGAAAAAAATTTTGCAGGACTTCCCTGGTGGTGCAGTGGTTAAGAATCCACCTGCCAGCGTGGGGAATGCGGGTTCAATTCCTGGTCCGGGGAAGATCCCACATGCCCTGAAGCAACTAAGTCCATGCGCCACAACTACTGAGCCTGCACTCTAGAGCCCGCGAGTCACAACTACTGAGCCCACGTGCCACAACTACTGAAGCACGCGTGACTAGAGCCCGTGCTCCACAACAAAGACAAGCCACTGCGATGAGAAGCGTGAGCACCATAACAGAGTAGCCCCCGCTCTCTACAACTAGAGAAAGCCTGCGCATAGCAATGAAGACCCAACACGGGCAAAAATAAATAAATAAATTATTTATTTATTTATTTATTTAAAAAAAAGAAATAAACAATCTTTAAAAAAAAATTTCCAGCTATGTGTCATGACAGATGTTTACTAGACTTACTGTGATCATTTCTCAGTATATACAAATATAGAATCATGTTGTACATCTGAAACTAATATAATGTTGCATGTCGATTGTATCTCGATTAAAATTTTTATTTCCTAGCTTCCATCCTGTTTGCAGTTTTAACTAAGTGTATGCTATTTTTGTAATTCTTGTTTAAAATTTTTGTTGATTAGCACAAGTTACCATTAAACAGCTCCCTGCACCTCCATGCACGCCATCCCCTAAGGTAAAAAAGCACTGAAAAAGCATCTGCAAACTTCAACAGAGGAACACACTGTACGATCCCATTAAATTGAGTTCAAGAAAAGGCGAAACTGTTTAGGGTGAAAAGAGGCATAATAGTGGCAACCTTCAGTGGGGTTGACCAAGAAGGGATATGAGGAAGGGGTCTATGGTTCTAGAAATGTTCTCTACTTGATCTGGATGGTGGTTACGTGGGTATATACATCTGTAAACATTCACTAAACTATGTACTTATGATTTTTGCACTTTGTTGTACTTTAATAAAAATTTTTGAAGTTTGGAGGGAGGGAGATCCTTGAGCATGACTGGAATTTGCCCTGGAGACAGAACTGAAAGATGCTGGGGGAGAGTAAGGGGTCCCATGTCTGTATCTCAAAGCCCCTGGCATGTGAAAAGCCAGGGACCAGGATACCCAAGTCCAGCTTTGCCACTAACTATGGGCAACACCCACAACCGATGAGGACTGCAGGGCCCTTGTGGGAAATGAGAGGGTTAGCACTTTCCAGTCCTAAAATCCTTTGATTCTGGATCTACCCTCCAGGTTATAAACAAACAAACAAACAAAACTCCCTTTGTGCTTTTTAATAGGGAAAGTTTTATGTCCAGAAGCTACCATGGCCCACATGGAGACAATATCATCCATCAGATTTGAAAACAGAACCAGGGACACTCACTATGTACTAACCACAGGCTGTTTCTCCTACCTTTGACCACCTGGCCTTCCTACCTCCTGCTTGTCAGCTCTGCACTAAACCAGGACTGCAGGAACCAGGGCTGCAGCAAGCCTGTCCCCACCTCCTCTCTTTCCACACAAAGAATCCCAGAAAACTGCAGACCTGCTCCATCCAGGGCCCAGGGTACCTGAGGAAGGGGGTCACTCAGTACCGGGAAAACTCAGTGAACGCCCAGGGACCAGGCATCACACTTCAGCTCCTAAAGAGGGCAGCCTGGACCTCGGCAAGGGGACACTGCTGTGTGTTTTTGCCAATGACTATGAACAGAAATTACTACAAACAGTCCATTTTTGTAGTTTTTATTAAGCTATATGTGTACATGTTTGTGCATGTGCATACATGTGCCCAGGACCACAGGGCACGTGAGCGTCACAGGAGCCCCAGCTCATGGTGTTGACAGGTGTGGACCATGAATGATCTGCCGGTCCCAACTCTTACATAAGAGCTGGGTGATTTTTCTTTTTTGCCCCAGTTGTCTGATTACCTTGGGACTTCAATTTCCTCTGAAGGACAATGAGGGGGTTTGAACCAACCAAGACCCTTTCTAGAGCTGACTTTTCCAGGACACTTGGGAGATCCCTGGGTGGGAGTGAGCAGGCAAGGGTGCTAGTTCTGTCTGATGATACAAACAAATAGTATCTACAATTACAACTTTAAAAGCTTTCATAACCACTCTTCTTTTCACTCAAAATGACTGTGGAAGTAATGCAAGGCTCCTAGGGGCCAGGGGACAGTGGGAGAGCGGGCAACAAAAGTGGGTCCATGGAGCTTCCCTGGTGGTGCAGTGGTTGAGAGTCCACCTGCCGATGCAGGGGACACGGGTTTGTGCCCCGGTCCGGGAGGATCCCACGTGTCACAGAGCGGCTGGGCCTGTGAGCCATGGCCGCTGAGCCTGGGCGTCCGGAGCCTGTGCTCCGCAACGGGGGAGGCCACAACAGTGAGAGGCCCGCGTACCGCAGGAAAAAAAAAAAAAAAAAATGTGGGTCCAATTGCTGGCGATTACATTCAACTAAATGTTTAAGAATTGAAATGATTAAAAATGAGGGTTGGGATTCTCCGCCAAGCATCCTGAGGGCATCAAGGACATTGGAAGATAAAAGAGAACCCTCTAAGAGATTAAGGGAAACGGGCCTAAAAAGTTTTGTGACTTCTCTGGGCCTCAGTTTCTCAATGAAGGGTCTGGACTTATGATTCGCAGACCTTTTCTCCCCAGAGAGGTGACCAGCTCACTCCCAGGGGCAAGTAGTTACACCTGTCTGCTATTCCCAAGGTAAATAGCAAATAGTACAGGGATCTTACCTGGTGCTTAATTGCTGCTGCAGTTCCGAAACACTGGATCTGTTTATCAGCAGATACTGTGCCTCATTCACCAGAGAGAGGGTGGCTGTAGTACAAGCAGATTGATCTAAAAGTGATGGAGTATTTAAAAGAAGAGTTGCTGGAGAGGGAAACAACCTAAGTGTCCACTGATGGATAAATGGTTAAGGAAGTGTGGTATACATACACAGTGGAATATTATTCAGCCATAAAAAAATGAAATCTCGCCATTTAACGACAACATGGATGGACCTTGAGGGTATTATGCTAAGTGAAAAGTTAGACGGAGAAAGGCATATACTGTATAATCTCACTTAGATACGGAATCTAAAACAAAACAAAACAAGCTCATAGATCCAGAGAACAGATTGGTGGTTGCCAGAGGCGGGGGTGGGTGGGGGGGGGTGGGTGGCAAAATGGGTGAAGGTCAAAAGGTACGAACTTCCACTTATAAAATAAATAAGTCCTGGGGATATAATGTCTAGTGTGGTGACTACAGTTAATAATACTGCATTGCATATTTGGAAGTTCTCATCATAAGAAAAAAATTTGTACCTGTGTGATGATGGATATTAACTGGATTTATCGTGATGATCACTTTGCAATATATACAAATGTCAAGTTATTATGTTGTATGCCTGAAACTAATATAATGTTGTATGTCAATTATACCTAAATTTAAAAATTAAGATAAAATAAATTAGAAAAGAAGAGTTGCTTTCTTGGAATGCAAATGAATCATGCTTCCACTGACTTGCATTTTTTAGATTTAATTTTTATCTTATAGTAGAGTGTAGTTGATTTACAATGTTGTGTTAGTTTCAGGTGTAAGCAAGGTGATTCAGCTATACATATACATATATTCATTCTTTTTCAGATTCTTTTCCCATATAGGTTATTAGAGAATACTGAGTAGAATTCCTGGCCTGATTAGTACTTGGATGGAAGACTTGCATTTTTAAATATTAGGGACTGTTTCTAAAGGGAAGAAAATGGTGTCCTGGAAATAAAAAATGTTCTAAGCATGGCTCAAACTTCTCAAAAACAGAAAGAACATAAGCTTCTAGAATATTCTGTTGATAATCTGGAAAAAAATAATAAAATGCTGAAGTTAAATTCTTCCAGCAAAGGAAACTTGGAGGCAACACTTAGAGGAGGAGAGATGGGGCTGCAGGGCGGAGGTGGGGAAGTGGCGGGGGTGGGGGTGGCCCTTCCCCAAGCAAGAAGAAGGGCCTTGATGAGGGTCACAGGCCCAGTGAGATCTTCTGAATCTGGTCAGTGAATCTAGTCAGGGAGAAGCTGGGTTCTGCCCTTGGGCAAGTGTGTAATATTGGCTTTAGAAATAAATAATACAAGTTTTAAAACTACTGAAAAGAAAAAAAAAAAAAGAGTGGAAGAAAATATCAAGGGCCTCCAGAACTACTGCAGCCCATCACCCAGCTTCTAGCTCCCACTTTTTGGGCATGCCATAGCTGTCTTTATACAAGATGTTGATACTAAAGGCTGGCCGGGCCAAAACCTAGTGAGCTGTCTCTGAACTAGGCCTGTGGACCCCAGAGTACTCGAGAATGGACACTTCCAAGAGAATCGCTTACAGATTCTCTATTTCCATGTCTTCTTTGCTAAAATGGCTTTGTCAGAGCAGTGAGGTGCAATCCCAGGCCCCTCCACAAAAGGCCCTTCTCACCCTTCACAGGGCAAAGGCCGCACCTCTCCTATGGCACATTGCCCCTGGGGGCTAAAAATCTCCAGGGTGGAAAACAAAAGACCAGTTCAAAACCCTGGGGTCTGTGCTGAGAAAATAAAAGTCTCTCAAGCTTGGGTGACTGATCCTCCTGTAGGTCAGATGGGTTCCAATTCTTTGCTAACCACAAAACTGCCGGAACTAATTAAGTTGTCAAGTGACAGATGATTAAAGTCATCTTGATGTTAGATCCCTGTGCCTCAGAAGAAAGGTTTGAGTGACAGTGCGTTAACCAAACACCTTCATCCCCAGCTGTTTACTGACTTAAATAAGATTCTTCAGAAGAGAACCAGTGCTGAACACTAGCTATTCTGATGACAGGTGACAGTCATTCATGGACATGCGAATTAATCACAGGTGGCCAGCCATCTCATTAAGAGATTCATTTTCCACTACTTTTTTCTCTTTATGTTTAATAACTATTTTTCGAAATTTATAATATACTTTTGTTGCTTTGATCAACTGTGTACTATTAAAAACTATGATAAGAACTCAACCTAGGAAAAATTTCCTAACACTGAGACTCTACCATCACAGGAAACTTTAAGAAATTTTATACATTTCAATTTATATATTATTTTAGTTTCAGATAAATATGATAGGGTAATCAAGGAAAGAGTTTCAAGCATAAAATAACACTAAGATAAAATTCCTTCAAGGAAGTGGAATGGAAATACAAGTTGAAGAAAGAAAATGAAAGAAAGAAAATTTCTGTACGTTAAAAAACAGTTTGTTTATACACATATTTTTAAGTTAATACTCATAAGACTCAAATCACTATGGTATTGAGACTCCACTGGTTTATATTTAAAAGGGCAATGTACAAGTTTTAATTTTAAATGACTACAGGCGTACATTGTTTTATTGCATTTCACTTTATCATGCCTCGCAAGTACTTCACAGGCATTAAGTTTTTTACAAATTGAATGTTTGTGGCAACCCTGCATCGAGCAAGTCTATTGCACCATTGTTCCAACTGCATTTGCTCACCTCATATCTCTGTGTTGCATTTTGGTAGTTCTCGCAATATTTCAAACTTTTTCATTATTATATTTGTTATAGTGATCTGTGATCAGCGATCTTTGATGTTACCATGACTTGCTGAAGGCTCAGATAATGGTTAGAGTTTTTTAGCAAAAAAGTGTTTCTAATTAAGTTATGCACACTGATTTTTAGACATAATGCTATTACATACTTAATAGATTACAACAGAGTGTAAACATAACTTTTATACGCACTGGGAAACCAAAAAATTTTTGTGACTTGCTTTATTGTAGTGGTCTGGAACCGAATTCTCAGTATCTCCAAAGTAAGCCTGTATATTTGCAATATGCTGGAAATCACATCCTTTGCAACTTTTTTTTAAAATTTAGATGACAACGTAAAGAGGTAGTGTAGCTTTAAAAAATTTCTTCTAAGGTGTACCAACACAAAAATGTTCAAAGGCCTAGACCTAGACCATCAGAGACCTCTCCACCGTAAATGGCATCCTTGAAGTATAATACTCACAAGCTGACACTCCTGATCCTGTATCGAGCAGCCAACAGATTCATTCTGCTCCCACATTTGCCTACCCAGGCCCCATCTCCCACTAGGACAGTCACTGCCGCCTCCTGCCTGGCCTCTTTGCTTCCTTCATTTTCCTCTCCCTTGCAGCCTCCACACCTCACCAGGGGTGTCTTTCTAATGCAAGCTGCATCATGAAACTCCCCAGGGTAGAATTCTTCAGTTCTTCAACCTGAAGACAGTGCTTACTTACTCCTCAGCTGCACATTCATCTCTTCTCTCTAGCTCTGCCCCATCACTCCCCTACCCATGTCTGACCCTCCTAAACCCTTCTCTGAACCCATGAAATGCCAAGCTCTGCCATGCTGCTCCTCAGTAATCTTCTTGCCTTTCTCTGCCTGGAACACTTCTACTCTCCTGTTAAGATGAAGCTCCAAACTCACCTCTTCCCTGAAGCCCTCCATGACTCACTCCAGGTGTAGATTTACAAGCCAGTCTCCCAGGGAGCTAGCGACTAAGCTAGGTCATTCCTGCACAAACCAGTAATGTGGCAACTCTCCAGTCCATTCATTTATTCATCCGGTATTTACTGAGCAACTACTATGTGCCAGGTCTGTTCTAAGCCCTGAACAAAGCAGAGAAAAATCCCTCCCTCACAGAGCTTATGATCTGACAGAGGGAAGACAGAACGTAAACAGGATAACTGAGTCAAATGCATGGCCTATAGGATGTGAAAAGTGCCACAGAGAAAAATAAAACAGGGAATGAGCTGGAGGTTCAGGTAGGGGCCCTGGTTCTAAGGAGGGCAGCCAGGCAAGGCTCCCCCGAGAAGGCGACATTTGAGCAGACACCTGAAAACTCTCTCTTCCTATATGGTACTGTTAGCTCAAAGTACTTCCTTCTCTGCTGTCTCATTTTATGCTCACAACAGCTTATGTCAGGAAAAACTGTCAAAACCCTTAAATCTAAGTAGATGACATGCCGTCACAATGTTCTGTTGTAGAGTTCTACAGAAGTTCAACACCAATGGGTTCAAGGATTTGCCAAGGTCTCAACAACTACTTGGTGTCAGGACCAAGACTAGAAGTCCAGATTTTCTTAGTATACAGCAAGCTACCAATATTTCTCTTTAACAAAACTTAATTGTGCTTCTAAACATGCAGGACTGAGGCAGAGAGCTTGAGCAGAGGCTGCAAGCCCCCCTCGGCCTCCTCGGGCTCATCCTGGAGACCACACATGGGTCCTGCTGACCTGGGGGCCACCACAGCACCTTTCTGCCAGAGGCTGACCACCCCTACTTTCTGTTCATGAGCACGTTGCCCTGTCAATCCATTTTGTGGGCTGATTTTCGTGTCTGCAAGGGTTAAACCCAAGCGCCTGTCCCCTAAGAAGCAATCCGAAATGTGATACCTTTGCCTCGTTTCTTCCTTGCATTTCTTTGAAAGTCTGAACTTTGTCTGATCAAATGATATGGACGGCCAAAAAACTTTGACAACCAGCTTGAAATTTTTTCTCCACAGTCATAAGTATTTACCCTGGCAGAAAAAAAAAAAAGGAAAGATGTTATATAGTATTCCTTTAAATAATTGAAATAGCAAAAAGTTATGTAATATAATATTATATAATTAATATAATATAATATAAAAACATGAAGCCCCCAACAAGACAGAAATCTACAGTGACAAGTGTGCTTAGGAAGTCGCAATGAGATTTCCAAGGCACAGGAAGGCCTGGGATCTGGAGCTTATGCAAAGCTTTCAGATCAAATAAAAAGCTTTAGAAATTTCTCTTGAAAGACTTTGTTTATATTACTTACAGCCACTGAGAACCACAAAGCTTGGAATTTAAGAGCTTCCAGAGCATTATTTTGCTTTCAGAAGCTCTGGAACCCAGACCCGTCTCCTGGTTTTTTTACTATAGGCCTGACTGGAATATCTTCTCTCACGGCCACGCTGTAGGGACTGACGTGTTTGGTTTCTGAAAAGAACACTATGGCCATAAGTCACCGATATAAGTACATTTTTTGATCTGGCTTTTTAAAACTCTTCAAACTTCTAGAATTTTTAAATAGAATTTTAAATTAAAAAAAATTATAATCTACACATCACCAGAATTAATCGTGCAAAATTGCTAATAAGTTACATTGGGATTACAAGATAGATATTATTGAAAACTTATCCTTAATTTTTACTGGGAACCTTTAGGATCTAGAAAGGAAAGGGAAGAATGAAACCTTACTTTGTAGACATTCTCTCTGGTGCTTTGAGAGATGCACCTGAGTCCATTTTTCATTATATTGAGTACTTGTGGTTCTGAGTATAAGAAGCCTGACCTCTAGCTATCGAAAAGCTTTATTAACCAGAAAACGCCATTCCTCTCAGATGCAGCTAAATGAAATCTACAACCAGGGAAGAGCCTGATAAATAATTGCAGGTACCCCTAGATGGCTAGATTTCTCTCTGTGAGAAGATTTGCTACAGTGACATGCAGAAATGTTTACCCCAAATTCATTGCCCTAATTGAAAATGTGCTATGATGAATGCTTAAACCTGCACAAGAACTAGCAAGAGGACGCAGAGTGTGCTCACCCCTTGGGCTCCAGGATGGGCCAGGGCCCATGATGCGCAATTGTACAGAGCACGATCTTCACGCTATCACCTTCCCACCTTTCCTGAGCATGTAGCCCTTCATCATCCCAGCGTGACCTGGGGCACTAACAACTTGAGTCCGATTTGGATGTAGCTTGAGTATTTGACATATCATTTCATGACTTACTTGTTTGCAGTGCAGAAGGAAACGTACTCTGACTCAGTACTATGCATATCACCAACTACTGAGCACAAACATACCCACCAACTACTTTATTGTGTTAACTAATAGGCAATTAGCATTTTAAAAGACTTCTACTATATATAAATCCCTACTGAACTGTTAAGAGTTAACCATTTTAGTATTTGGGGGGTAAACTAGTTGGGGTATTAGATGCGCTGGGAACCCATCAGATAGGGGCCCACAATCAGAAAATTTGTATTCCACATGTTTTCAGATTGAAATTAGATTTAGGTTAAAAGGGATGCAGAAATTTGATGTATTCAATAAATTGATTTGTAAATATTTACGATCAAGAAATAAAACGAAATCCTATAACACTCAGCCTCATTTTCTATGTTTCCTAGAATTCAGCAGATGATTTACCATCAATAACTCAGATTAGGTAATAATCTACAACTATATGGAATATAATTGTTGAACTCTCACCTGAAAGTTCTACAACCTGAGGGACATCTTGACACCCCCCTCAGCTTCCACATCCAATTCATCGGCGAGTTCAGGTTATTCTACCTCCAGAATATATTATATCTGATGCTCACCTGATTTTCTCTCTGACCCTGATCCAAGCCTCCATCTCATCTCACCTGTGTTACTAACACAGATGCTCAGCTGGCCTTCCCACTTGCACCTTTACCGCCTTCCAACTTTTCTACACCCACCAGCCAATTTGTTCAAGCTGTGAATCGGGTCCCTTGACTCACCACTCCCCTGCGGCCACCCCTCTGAGCTCCACCATGCCTCCTCCAAACTGTCCCCTGCCTCACCTCACCTCCCTCCACACCACACTGTTCCAGGGTCTACAGGAAGCAACATAGACAGTCCTGCTCTCTCGGGGTCGGCATTCTAGCAGGAGGGACTGAAGGTATATGTTGGGGAAAAGATTAATGAGAAGGAGAAGAATTCAGCAGAGCAAGTGGAGAGGGAGGGGCTGGCTCCTAGGGGAGGTCAGGTGGGCCCTCTGAGAAGGAGGCTTTTCAGCAGAGACCCGATGAGGTGAGGAAGTGAACCCTGCGGGGGTATAAACAGGGAAAGAGCATTCCAGGCAGAGGGAGCAGCAAGTGCAAAGTCCTAAGAAGGAAGCATGCTTAGTAGGTGTGAAGAAGAGCTAGGAGCCGGTGTGGTTGGAGTGGAGTGTGCGAGGGGGAAGCGGCAGCAGACTGGACAGAGGATGCAGCTGAGGACCGATGGCACAGGGCATTGCTCTCTTCCCCCCTCTGAGCCGTCCTGCAGCTAGACCTGCGAGTGTTACCTGCTGCAGCCTCACCTGTCTGCACAGACCTTGCTTTGGCAAGTCTGAGCCGGTTTGCTGTTCTCCTCAAGTGGCACCGCTATAGGCTCCATCCCTATTGAATAAAGGTTAGAGACAAATTTATCATCATGGAAAAAAAAACAAGTATGTCCAAAAAAAGTCCATTATCCTGAAATATACAAGAATTTTAATGACCCTGGAAATTGGTTGAATCAAGTAAGTGGCTGAGTCTTGGAAATCTCTTTATAACACAGAGATTCTCTTCATCATTATGGGTACCACCAACAGCATGTGCATTGAGCAGCTTTGTCATGGAAGACTCTGCACTGGGGCAGTCACATCCACAGCCCCTGGAACACTACAAATTCCTCTGAATGCTTTCTCTACCTCCGCATGACTCCACATCCTGACATCATTGCTCACTAGGCTACCTTAGATCCTTTAGAAATAGGCAGGCAGACATGAAGGCTCACTCTGTAAGGATGTCAACATAGTGTCAATTCTCAGTAGCCCCTAAGAATCACCATCAAATTGGATTTCTGCATCAATCATCATTAACACCAAGAAAAAAAACCCCAAAAAACTGTTATTATGTCAGTGGGGTTGGGAAGCCATTCTTTTCTAAAAAATTGTTACATATATCGTACATACAAAGGAGTGTTTAACATATATACATAGTGGTCTGAAGAATAATAAACACCCATATACCCAGTACTCAGCTAAAGTGGTATTCATTCTTTCAATAGATTTAGAATAACATATGTGGAAGAAACTAGAGGAAACTGATATATGGCCACTGATGAGTGAAAGATCTTTGCTAAAGGCTGGAACGGCTGAGGGCCTCTGCCACTCAGCACTCCTTCTCATCCTTCGTGAGTCATTAAAAGTATAGGGAACTGCATGAAGCCAAGACACCTGAGCGGAATTTGTGGCGGCTCCTACTCTGTGGACTCCTCCTGTGTGGCCCACCCGTGCCCTGCACCCTCTCAGCATTGCCGCCAGTCACACTGTTCACCGGCGTGACCCAACCTGCCCCCAGCAAGCACACCTGTATCCCTGCTCATGCTGGTCCTGCTTCATCACACACAGCACAGCAACGGGTACATCCATTCCTACTCACGAGCGTCAGATCATGACTGCTACCCAGACCCATGCCAATCGCGACAAGCCTTTCACCACAACGAAGACAGAGAAGTAACAATATGCGTAAGAGGTATTTCATCAGCTCTGTCCCCTGCTTGTCCATGTCTGACACAAGCACGACCAGTGCCACACTCCTGTCCCTGTGTGGGGAAGGCCAGAAGAGGCCTCATCCAGAAAGTTCCAGAAGTTTGGAGAGTGCTGTGCTGAGTGATTAGAGATGCTGTGTCAAAAGGCTGTTCATGGGGCCTCCCTGGTGGCGCAGTGGTTGAGGGTCCGCCTGCCGATGCAGGGGACGCGGGTTCGTGCCCCGGTCTGGGAAGATCCCACATGCCGCGGAGCGGCTGGGCCCGTGAGCCGTGGCCTCTGGGTCTGTGCGTCTGGAGCCTGTGCTCCGCGGCGGGAGAGGCCACAGCAGTGAGAGGCCCACGTACCGCAAAAAAAAGGCTGTTCGTGGAAGGATGGGATTGCACCAGGTGTGCACCCACAGGGGAGAACCTTAAAGTGAGTCCTGGAACATTGGTTATGAGGAAGTAACCACAGCAGGGGGACAGCACGTGTACAAATGCACGGCGGAAATGCACCCCTGGGCTGCCAGCAGGAGGCCTGCGCTCAGCCTCATTCTATGCTTACCCAAGACTCTGCACAAAACATATATAATCATAAATATGGCCCTCAGCTGGCTTATAAAGGTCATCGCAATCGCTTCTCGGCCTTTTGGCTAAGATCAAGTGTAAAGGTCATCGCAGGCCTCTTGTTAAACAGGCAACCTAATCTGGGGTCCCCATATGGATTGAGCTCAAGGGCCGCCCCCAACCAAGTTCATGGGGATTGAATTCATTCCGGATATACTAAGCCCTGTGCTTGTACAGCTCAGAGATACAGAGAAATAAAAGATTCCAACCTCTGGACTCAAGATACCTGAAATCTTTTGGGGTGACAAGTCATTTACATAAAACAATTATAATGCCTTGTTTTAATGTTTATTATTTAGGGCCAAAAGTTTGTCCTACCATACGTGTCCTGCAAAGGATGCCCTTCCTCCACCCACAGTGCTGGAAGTCCCTACGAGTGAGCAGAACATCTGATATACCACACCATCTCACAAAGTGCCGCTGATATGGAGTGGAAGATATTTGGGTATTTGTTTTCTCTCTCTCTTATTCCTTATATTCTGGGATAAATCCTATTTAGTCATGACATACATTTTTATGCTTCAGAGAATAGAAAGAAGAGTAAGCCATTCAACTCTTTTTGTATGTTAATATCCTGGGTATCCAAACTTAAACAAGAAAAGTATAATAAAAGAGGGTAACACCTCAATTCAAAGAAATGGAAAGATATCCCATGCTCTTGAATTGGAAGAATTAATATTGTTAAAATGGCCATACTACCCAAAGTAATCTAAATATGTAATACGATCCCTATAAAATTACCCATGACATTTTTCACAAAACTAGAACTAATAATCCTAAAATTTATATGGAACCGCAAAAGACCCAGAATTGCCAAAGAAATCCTGAGGAAAAAGAACAAAGCTGGAGGGACTTCCCTTGTGATGCAGTGGTTAGGAATCCCGTTGCCAATGCAGGGGACATGGGTTTGATCCTTGGTCCAGGAAGATGCCACATGCCACAGAGCAACTGAGCCCATGTGCCACAGCTGCTGAGCCTGCACTCTGGAGCCTGTGAGCCACAATTACTGAGCCCACGTGCCACAACTACTGAAGCCCGCACACCTAGAGCCCGTGCTCCACAACAAGAGAAGCCACTGCAATGAGAGGCCCACATACTGCAACAAAGAGTAGCCCCTGCTCGCTATAACTAGAGAAAAGCCCGCGCACAGCAACAAAAACCCAACACAGCCAAAAATAAATAAATTAATTAATTAATTAATTTTTAGATAAAAGAACAAAGCTGGAGACATAACCCTCCCAGACCTCAGACAATACAACAAAGCTACAGTAATCAAAACAGCATGGCATTGACACAAAAACAGACATATGGATCAATGGAACAGAATAAAGAGCCCAGAAATAAACCCACCCACCTACAGTCAATTAAACTTCAACAAAGGAGGCAAGAATATACAATGGAGAAAAACAGTCTCTTCAGCAAGTGGTGTTGGGAAAGCTGGACAGCCACATGTAAATCAATGATGTTAGAACACACCCTCACACCATACACAAAAATAAACTCAAAATGGCTTAAAGACTTAAGCATAAGACATGACACCATAAAACTCCTAGAAGAGAACATAGGCAAAACATTCTCTGACATAAATCATACCAATGTTTTCATAAGTCAGTTTCCCAAGGCAATAGAAATAAAAGCAAAAATAAACAAATGGGACCTAATCAAACTTACAAGCTTTTGCACAGCAAAGGAAACCATAAACAAAATGAAACAACTACCTACAGACTGGGAGAAAATATTTGCAAATGATGTGACCAACAGGGCTTAATTTCCAAAATATACAAACAGCTCATACAGCTCAACAACAAAAAATCAAACAACTCAGTCAAAAAATGGGCAGAAGACCTAAATAGACATTTCTCTAGAGAAGACACACAGATCAGCAATAGGTGCATGAAAAGATGCTCAACAGCAATTAATTATTAGAGAATTGCAAATCAAAACTACAAAGAGGTACCACCGCACACCAGTCAGAATGGCCATCACTAAAAAATCTATAAATAACAAATGCTGGAGACGGTGTGGAGGAAAGGGAAACCTCCTCCACTGTTGATCGGATTGTAAACTGGTGCAGCCACATGGAGGTTCCTTAAAAAACTAAAAATAGAATTACCATATGATCCAGCAATCTCACTCCTGGGAATATATCCAGAAAAAACAATAATTCAAAAAGATACATGCACCCCAACGTTCACTGCAGCACTATTTACAATAGCCAAGACATGGAAGCAACCTAAATGTCCATCAACAGATGAGTGGATAAAGAAGATGTGGTATATATATTCAATGGAATATTACTCAGCCCTAAAAAAGAATGATATAATGCTATTTGCAGCAACATGGATGGACCTAGAGATTGTCATACTAAGTGAAGTAAGTCAGACAGAGAAAGACAAATATCATACAATATCACTTATGTGTAGAATCTAAATAATGATACAAATGAACTTATTTACAAAACAGAAACAGACTCACAGACATAGAAAACAAACTTATGGTTAACGGGGGGGATAAATTAGGAGTTTGAGATTAGCAGATACAAACAATTATATATAAAATACATAAACAACAAGGTCCTACTGCATAGCATAGGAAACTATATTCAGTATCTTGTAATAAACTATAATGGAAAAGAATCTGAAAAAGTATATATATATATATATATATATATTATACATATATACTATATATATATATTTATAACTGAATCATTTTGCTTATACCAGAAACTAACAACATTGTAAATCAACTATATTTCAATACAAAAAAAATTTTTTAAAGAAGATAACTTCTCAATCTCACTAATAAGAATAGGTACAAAAATACCAATAAAATATTAGCAAACTAAATCCACCAGTGTATCAAAAAATCATTGCCAAATAGTGTTTTTCTTTTCTCCAAGAATGCAAGGATAGTTCAGTACTAGACAATCTACTAATGTTAAGACATCACACTAATAGACTATAGGGAAAAAATATAACCAACAGATGCAGAAAGAGCATTTAGTAAGAACTATTAGTCACGATAAAACTTTTTGCTAAATTTTAAAAAACTACTTTAGCCTGTTAAAACAAATCTATTAAAAATGTACAGTAAATACAACTCTTATTTTTGAAACTTTAGAAGCATTTTATTCAAGTCAGTAATAAAAAAAGGATATTTTCCATCACTGCTCCATGCAATGAGAAAAGAAGAAAAAAGAGGGAGTGAATAAAAATTGAAAAGGAAGATATGAAACTGTCATTATTAGAAGATGATATGCCTAATTTATATAGAACATGTGAGAAAATCTTCAGACCAACTAATAAAACTAACAGGAATTCAGAAAAAGTACTGGGTAAAATACTGATATACGAAAGTCAGCAGTGTTTCTATACTACAACAGTGTTCCTATACTACAAAAATAACCAATTAAAACATTTAATAGAAAAAAAAGATAGTGCTCAAAATACTCAAATAAACAATTATATAACAAAAAATGTGCAAAAAATTTCTGGAAAATATTATTAAAATTATTTTAATAAATTATTATTAAAATTTTGGAGTAAAGAAATCTTCATGGAGAGAGATACTATTTATATATAGAGGACTCAATATTATATAATATAAATTCTCCTGAAATTAATTTATGATATTACAATCAAAATATGATTACAAAATATGTAGTTTTGCAATCAAAATCCCAATGAAAATAATAGAGAGTGTCAGAATGGATAAAAAGCATGAGCCAACTGTATGCTGGATACAAGAAACTCACTTCAAATATGATATAGGCAGATTAAATGTAAAATGGAGCCATAAAGAAAATGAAAAGGAAGTCTACACAATGGGAGAAAATATTTGCAAATCTGATCTAAAAAGTGACATATTCAAATATATAAAGAATTCTTACAACTCAATAATTAAAAAATAAGTAAGCAAAGAATTTAAATAGATATTTTTCTGAAGAAGATATACACATGGACAATAAACACATAAAAAGATGGTCAATATCATTAGTCATTAGGGAAATGCAAAACAAAACCATGTGAGGTACTGCTACACACCCATTAGGATGACTATTAAAAAAAACAGGCAGACCTTGAAGATGGCGGAAGAGTAAGACGCGGAGATCGCCTTCCTCCCCACGGATACACCAGAAATACATCCACACGTGGAACAACTCCTACAGAACTCCTACTGAAGGCTGGCAGAAGACCTCAGACCTCCCAAAAGGCAAGAAACTCCCCACGTAACTGGGTAGGGCAAAAGAAAAAACAGAGACAAAAGAATAAGGACGGCACCTGCACCAGTGGGAGGGAGCTGTGAAGGAGGAAAAGTTTCCACACACTAGGAAGCCCCTCCGCGGGCGGAGACTGCGGGAGGCAGAGGGGGGAGTTTCGGGACCGCGGAGTAGTGCACAGCGACGGGTGCGGAGGGCAAAGCGGGGAGATTCCTGCACAGACGATCGGTGCCGACCAGCACTCACCAACCCGAGAGGCTTGCTGCTCACCCACCGGGGCGGGCGGGGCTGCGAGCTGAGGCTCGGGTTTTGGTTTTGGACGGAGCTCAGGGAGAGGACTGGGGTTGGCGGCTTGAACATAGCCTGAAGGGGTTAGTGCACCACGACTAGCCGGGAGGGAGTTCCGGGAAAAGCCTGCACCGGCCGAAGAGGCAAGAGACTTTTTCTTCCCTCTTTGTCTCCTGGTGCGCGAGGAGAGGGGTTTAAGAGCGCTGCTTAAAGGAACTCCAGAGACGGGCGCGAGCCGCGGCTAAAAGCGCGAACCCCAGAGACGGGCGCGAGCCGCGGCTGAGGGCGCGAGCCCCCGAGACGGGCGCGAGCCGCGGCTGAAAGCGCAAACCCCAGAGACGGGCGCGAGCCGCGGCTGAGGGCGCGAGCCCCCGAGACGGGCGCGAGCCGCGGCTGAAAGCGCAAACCCCAGAGACGGGCGCGAGCCGCGGCTAAAACCGCGGACCCCAGAGACGGGCGGGAGACGCTAAGGCTGCTGCTGCCGCCACCAAGGGGCCTGTGTGCGAGCACAGGTCACTCTCCACACCCTTCTTCCGCGGAGCCTGTGCAGCCCGCCACTGCCAGGTTCCCGGGATCCAGGGACAACTTCCCCGGGACAGCGCACGGCGGGCCTCAGGCTGGTGCAACGTCACGCCGGCCTCTGCCGCAACGTCACGCTGCCTCTGCAGCCGCAGGCCGGCCCCGCACGCAGTGCCCCTCCTACCCCCATCCCCCAACCCCCGGCCTGAGTGAGCCGGAGGCCCCGAATCAGCGGCTCCTTTAACCCCGTCCTGTCTGAGCGAAAAAACAGACGCCCTCCAGCGACCTACACGCAGAGGCAGGGCCAAATCCAAAGCTGAGCTCCTGTGAGCTGTGAAAACAAAGAAGAGAAAGGGAAATCTCTCCCAGCAGCCACAGAAGCAGCGGATTAAAGCTCCACAATCAACTTGATATACCCTGCATCTGTGGAATACCTGAATAGACAAGGAATGACCCCAAATTGAAGAGGTGGAATTTAGGAGCGAAATCTATGATTTTTTTCCCTTTTCCTCTTTTTGTGAAGGTGTACGTGTATGCTCCTGTGTGACATCTAGTCTGTATACTCTAGCTTCCACCATTTGTCCTAGGGCTCTATCCGTCCATGACTTTTTTTTAAAAAATTCTTTTTCTTAATAATTAAGTTTAATTGTAATAACTTTATTATACTTTACCTTCGTTCTTTCTTTCTTTCCTTCCTTCCCTCCCTCCTTTAGACAACGAATCACCCCAAATTGAGGAGGTGGTCTCAGGGAGCAGGATTTATGATTTTTCCCCCTTTACCTCTTTTTGTGAAGGTGTATGTGTATGCTTCTGTGTAAGATTTTCTCTGTATAGCTTTGCTTCCAACATTTGTCCTAAGGTTCTATCCGTCCCTTTTTTTTTTTTTCTAAATATTTTTTAATTCAATAACTATATTATACTTTATTTTATTTTTACTGTATCATCTTTCTTTCTGTCTTTTTTTCCTTCTTTCACTCCTTCCTTCCTTCCTCCCTCCCTCCCTCCCTCCCTCCTTTCTTTCCTTCTTTGCTTCTTTCTTCCTTCCTTCCTTTCCTCCTTTCCTTTTTTCTTTCCTCATACTTCTACTAATTCCCTCTACTTTTTCTCCCTTTTATTCTGAGCCGTGTGGATGAAAGGCTCTTGGTGCTCCAGCCAGGAGTCAGGGCTCTGCCTCTGAGGTAGGAGAGCCAACTTCAGGTCACTGGTCAACAAGAGACCTCCCAGCTCCACATAATATTAAACAGCGGAAATCTCCCAGAGACCTCCATCTTAACACCAGCACCCAGCTTCACTCAACGACCAGCAAGCCACAGTGCTGGACAACCTATGCCAAACAACTAGCAAAACAGGAACACAACCCCACCCATTAGCAGAGAGGCTGCCTAAAATCATAATAAGGCCACAGACACCCCAAAGCACACCACCAGACGTGAACCTGCCCACTAGAGAGACAAGATCCAGCCTCATCCAGCACAACACAGGCACTAGTCCCCTCCACCAGGAAGCCTACACAACCCACTGAAACAACCTTAGCCACTGGAGACAGACATCAAAAACAACGGGAACTACGAACCTGCAGCCTGCAAAAAGGAGACCCCAAACACAGTAAGATAAGCAAAATGAGAAGACAGAAAAACACACAGCAGATGAAGGAGCAAGATAAAAACCCACCAGACCTAACAAATGAAGAGGAAATAGGCAATCTACCTGAAAAAGAATTCAGAATAATGATAGTAAGGATGATCCGAAATCTTGGAAGTAGAATGGACAAAATGCAAGAAACAGTTAACAAGGACCTACAAGAACTAAAGATGAAACAAGCAACGATGAACAATGCAATAAATGAAATTAAAATCACTCTAGATAGGATCAATAGCAGAATAACTGAGGCAGAAGAACGGATAAGTGACCTGAAAGATAAAGTAGTGGAAATAACTACTGCAGAGCAGAATAAAGAAAAAAGAATGAAAAGAACTGAGGACAGTCTCAGAGACCTCTGGGACAACATGAAACGCACCAACATTCGAATTATAGGGGTTCCAGAAGAAGAAGAAAGAAAGTAAGGGACTGAGAAAATATTTGAAGAGATTATAGTTGAAAACTTCCCTAATATGGGAAAGGAAATAGTTAATCAAGTCCAGGAAGCACAGAGGGTCCCATACAGGATAAATACAAGGAGAAACACGCCAAGACACATATTAATCAAACTGTCAAAAATTAAATACAAAGAAAGCATATTAAAAGCAGCAAGGGAAAAACAACAAATAACACACAAGGGAATCCCCATAAGGTTAACAGCTGATCTCTCAGCAGAAACCCTACAAGCCAGAAGGGAGTGGCAGGACATACTGAAAGTGATGAAGGAGAATAGCCTGAAACCAAGACTACTCTACCCAGCAAGGATCTCATTCACATTTGATGGAGAAATTAAAACCTTTACAGACAAGCAAAAGCTGAGAGAGTTCAGCACCACCAAACCAGCCTTACAACAAATGCTAAAGGAACTTCTCTAGACACGAAACACAAGAGAAGGAAATGACCTATAGTAGCGAACCCAAAGCAATATATAAAATGGAAATAGGAACATACATATCAATAATTACCTTAAATGTAAATGGACTAAATGCTCCCACCAAAAGACACAGATTGGCTGAATGGATACAAAAACAAGACCCTTATATATGCTGTCTACAAGAGACCCACTTCAGAACTAGAGACACATACAGACTGAAAGTAAGGGGATGGAAAAAGATATTCCATGCAAATGGAAACCAAAAGAAAGCTGGAGTAGCAATTCTCATATCAGACAAAATAGACTTTAAAATAAGGACTATTAAAAGGGACAAAGAAGGACACTACATAATGATCAAGGGATCGATCCAAGAAGAAGATATAACAATGGTAAATATTTATGCACCCAACATAGGAGCACCTCAATACATAAGGCAAATACTAACAACCATAAAAGGGGAGATCAACAGTAACGCATTCATAGTAGGGGACTTTAACACCCCACTTTCACCCATGGACAGATCATCCAAAATGAAAATAAATAAGGAAACACAAGCTTTAAATGATACATTAAACAAGATGGACTTAATTGATATTTATAGGACACTCCATCCAAAAACAACAGAATACACATTTTTCTCAAGTGCTCATGGAACATTCTCCAGGATAGATCATATCTTGGGTCACAAATCAAGCCTTGGTAAATTTAAGAGAACTGAAATTGTATCAAGTATCTTTTCCGACCACAACGCCATGAGACTAGATATCAATTACAGGAAAAGATCTGTAAAAAATACAAACACATGGAGGCTAAACAATACACTACTTAATAATGAAGTGATCACTGAAGAAATCAAAGAGGAAATAAAAAAATACCTAGAAACAAATGACAATGGAGACACAACGACCCAAAACCTATGGGATGCAGCAAAAGCAGTTCTAAGGGGGAAGTTTATAGCAATACAAGCCCACCTTAAGAAGCAGGAAACATCTCGAATAAACAACCTAACCTTGCACCTCAAGCAATTAGAGAAAGAAGAACAAAAAAACCCCAAAGCTAGCAGAAGGAAAGAAATCATAAAAATCAGATCAGAAATAAATGAAAAAGAAATGAAGGAAACAATAGCAAAGATCAATAAAACTAAGAGCTGGTTCTTTGACAAGATAAACAAAATAGATAAACCACTAGCCAGACTCATCAAGAAAAAAAGGGAGAAGACTCAAATCAATAGAATTAGAAATGAAAAAGGAGAAGTAACAACAGACACTGCAGAAATAAAAAAAATCATGAGAGATTACTACAAGCAACTCTATGCCAATAAAATGGACAATCTGGAAGAAATGCACAAATTCTTAGAAATGCACAACCTGCCAAGACTGAATCAGGAAGAAATAGAAAATATGAACAGACCAATCACAAGCACTGAAATTGAAACTGTGATTAAAAACCTTCCAACAAACAAAAGCCCAGGACCAGATGGCTTCACAGGTGAATTCTATCAAACGTTTAGAGAAGAGCTAACACCTATCCTTCTCAAACTCTTCCAAAATATAGCAGAGGGAGGAACACTCCCAAATTCCTTCTACGAAGCCACCATCACCTTGATACCAAAACCAGACAAGGATGTCACAAAGAAAGAAAACTACAGGCCAATATCACTGATGAACATAGATGCAAAAATCCTCAACAAAATACTAGCAAACAGAATCCAACAGCACATTAAAAGGATCATACACCATGATCAAGTGGGGTTTATTCCAGGAATGCAAGGATTCTTCAATATACGCAAATCTATCAATGTGATAAACTATATTAACAAATTGAAGGAGAAAAACCATATGATCATCTCAATAGATGCAGAGAAAGCTTTCGACAAAATTCAACACCCATTTATGATAAAAACCCTCCAGAAAGTAGGCATAGAGGGAACTTTCCTAAACATAATAAAAGCCATATATGACAAGCCCACAGCAAACATCATCCTCAATGGTGAAAAACTGAAAGCATTTCCACTAAGATCAGGAACAAGACAAGGTTGCCCACTCTCACCACTCTTATTCAACATAGTTTTGGAAGTTTTAGCCACAGCAATCAGAGAAGAAAAGGAAATAAAAGGAATCCAAATCGGAAAAGAAGAAGTAAAGCTGTCACTGTTTGCAGATGACATGATACTATACATAGAGAATCCTAAAGATGCTACCAGAAAACTACTAGAGCTAATCAATGAATTTGGTAAAGTAGCAGGATACAAAATTAATGCACAGAAATCTCTGGCATTCCTATATACTAATGATGAAAAATCTGAAAGTGAAATCAAGAAAACACTCCCATTTACCATTGCAACAAAAAGAATAAAATATCTAGGAATAAACCTACCTAAGGATACGAAAGACCTGTATGCAGAAAATTATAAGACACTGATGAAAGAAATTAAAGATGATACAAATAGATGGAGAGATATACCATGTTCTTGGATGGGAAGAATCAACATTGTGAAAATGACTCTACTACCCAAAGCAATCTACAGATTCAATGCAATCCCTATCAAACTACCACTGGCATTTTTCACAGAACTAGAACAAAAAATTTCGCAATTTGTATGGAAACACAAAAGACCCCGAATAGCCAAAGCAATCTTTAGAACGAAAAAAGGAGCTGGAGGAATAAGGCTCCCTGACTTCAGACTATATTACAAAGCAACAGTAATCAAGACAGTATGGTACTGGCACAAAAACAGAAAGATAGATCAGTGGAACAGGATAGAAAGCCCAGAGATAAACCCACGCACATATGGACACCTTATCTTTGATAAAGGAGGCAGGAATGTACAGTGGAGAAAGGACAGCCTCTTCAATAAATGGTGCTGGGAAAACTGGACAGGTACATGTAAAAGTATGAGATTAGATCACTCCCTAACACCATACACAAAAATAAGCTCAAAATGGATTAAAGACCTAAATGTAAGGCCAGAAACTATCAAACTCTTAGAAGAAAACATAGGAAGAACACTCTATGACATAAATCACAGCAAGATCCTTTCTGACCCACCTCCTAGAGTAATGGAAATAAAAACAAAAATAAACAAATGGGACCTAATGAAACTTCAAAGCTTTTGCACAGCAAAGGAAACCATAACCAAGACCAAAAGACAACCCTCAGAATGGGAGAAAACATTTGCAAATGAAGCAACTGACAAAGGATTAATCTCCAAAATTTACAAGCAGCTCATGCAGCTCAATAACAAAAAAACAAACAACCCCATCCAAAAATGGGCAGAAGACCTAAATAGACATTTCTCCAAAGAAGATATACAGAATGCCAACAAACACATGAAAGAATGCTCAACATCATTAATCATTAGAGAAATGCAAATCAAAACTACAATGAGATATCATCTCACACCAGTCAGAATGGCCATCATCAAAAAATCAAGAAACAATAAATGCTGGAGAGGGTGTGGAGAAAAGGGGACACTCTTGCACTGCTGGTGGGAATGTGAATTGGTTCAGCCACTGTGGAGAACAGTATGGAGGTTCCTTAAAAAACTACAAATAGAATTACCATATGACCCAGCAATCCCACTACTTGGCATATACCCTGAGAAAACCAAAATTCAAAGAGAGTCATGTACCAAAATGTTCATTGCAGCTCTATTTACAATAGCCAGGACATGGAAACAACCTAAGCGCCCATCATCGGATGAATGGATAAAGAAGATGTGGCACATATACACAATGGAATATTACTCAGCCTTAAAAAGAAATGAAATTGAGCTATTTGTAATGAGATGGATAGACCTAGAATCTGTCATACAGAGTGAAGTAAGTCAGAAAGAAAAAGACAAATACCGTATGCTAACACATATATATGGAATTTAAGGGAAAAAAATGTCATGAAAAACCTTGGGGTAAGATAGGAATAAAGACGCAGACCTACTGGAGAACGGACTTAAGGATATGGGGAGGGGGAAGGGTGAGTTTTGACAGGGCGAGAGAGAGTCATGGACATATACACACTAACAAACGTAGTAAGGTAGATAGCTGGGGGGAAGCAGCCGCAAGGCACAGGGATATTAGCTCGGTGCTTTGTGACAGCCTGGAAGGGTGGGATGGGGAGAGTGGGAGGGAGGGAGACGCAAGAGGGAAGACATATGGGAACATATGTATATGTATAGCTGATTCACTTTGTTGTAAAGCAGAAACTAACACACCATTGTAAAGCAATTATACCCCAATAAAGATATTTAAAAAAAAAAAAAAAAAAAAAACAACAACAACAGAAAATAACAAGTGTTGGGGAAGATGTGGAGAAATTGGAAGCTTCATATGTTGCTGGTGGGAATGTAAAATGGTGATGGAGTCACTTTGGAAATGCTAAACACAGAGTTACCATATGACCCAGCAATTCCATTCCTAGGTATATATCCAACAGAAATGAAAACATGTCCACACAAAAATTTATACATAAATGTTCACAGCAGCATTATTCATAATAACCACAAATGGAAACAATCCAAATATCTATCAACTGATGAATGGATAAAAAAATATGGTATATCTATACAATGGAATATTATTCAACAATGTGGATGACCCTTAAAAACATTATACTAAGTGAAAGAAGCCAGTCATATATTGTTTCCATTTATATGAAACATCCAGAATAGGCAACACCATAGAAACAGATAGTAGATTAGTGGTTGCCAGAAGCCGGGGATAAGGTTGGGAATGGGCAGTGACTGCTAGTGTGTATGGGGTTTCTCTTTGAGGGTGATGCAAATGTTCTAAATTGATTGTGGTGATGGTTGTACAACCTTGTGAATATACCAAACATATCATTGAATGGTACACTTTAAATGAATACATTTTATGGGATGTTACATAAATATCGATAAAGCTAGAAGAAATAAATATAAAGGTGGAAAATGATACACCATACAAACACTAACCACAAGAGAGCTGAATGGCTATATTCATATCAGACAAAGAATTTCACACTTCACATTTTGAAACAAAGAAAATGACCATGCATAAAGAGGAGCATTACTTAGGGAACAATTCACCAAGGAGTCATAATAATACTAAGTGAAGCAAAAACTAAGAGAACTAAGGGAAAAATAGACAAACCCACAATTACAGTTGGGGACTTCAACACTCTTCTTTCAGTAATCAACAGAACTGGTAGCGAGTACATAAAAGTTCAGCAAGTACAGAGAAAAACAGCAATACCATCAACCAACTGGTATAGAACTGACATCTATAGAACACTCCACCCAACAACAGGATACACATTCTTTTCAAGTGTATATGGAACACTCACGGCAATAAATCATATCCTTGGTCATAAACCAAACCTTAACAAATTTTAATTTAAAATCTATAAAGTATATTCTCTCTTTTGGAGAGTTTAATGGAATTAAACTGAAAATCAATAGCAGAATGAAAACAGAAACATCTCCAAATATATAGAAATTAACACACTTCTGTAATCCATGGGTCAAAATGAATATAAAGGAAAAAGTAAGGACATAAAAAGATGCTTAGGGCTTTCCTGGTGGCGCAGTGGTTGACGGTCCGCCTGCCGATGCAGGGAACACAGGTTCGTGCCCCGGTCCGGGAAGATCCCACATGCCGCAGAGCGGCTAGGCCCGTGAGCCATGGCCGCTGAGCCTGCGCGTCCGGAGCCTGTGCTCTGCAACGGGAGAGGCCACAACAGTGACAGGCCCGCGTACCACAAAAAAAAAAAAAAAAAAGATGCTTAACATCATTAGCCAGTAGGGAAATGAAAATTAAAATCATGACGAGATAGGAGTTCCCTGGTGGCCTAGTAGTTAGGATTCCAGGCTTTGACTGTTGTGGCCTGGGTTCAATCCCTGGTCAAGGAACTGAGATCCTGCAAGACACATGGTACGGCCAAAACAAAAAAACAAAAAAAACATATGAGATACCATTACACACCTATTAAAATAAATAAAACAAAAAAATACCGACAATACCAAAAGCTGACAGAATGTGGAACAACTGGAAGTCTCATACATTGCTGGTGGGAATGAAAAACGATTCGGTCATTCTAGAAAATGGTTTGGCAGTTGCTTTCAAAGGTAAACATATCCTTACCATATGACTCAGCAATCAACGCCTAGTATTTATTCTAGAGAAATGAAAACTTGTGATCAACCAAAAACCTGCACATGAATGTTTAGAGCAGCTCTATTCATAACTGCTCAAAACTGGAAACAATCCAAATGTCCTTTAACAGAATGGATAAACACACCCTAGTGTATCCATACAATGGAATACTACGCAACAATAAAAAAAAGAATAAACTACCGATTCATGCAGTAACTTAGATGGGACTTAAAGGCATCATGCCGAGTGAAAGAAGCCAATGTCAGAAGGTCACGTATTATATATTCTATTTATATAACATTCTCAAAAAAGTAAAACTATAGTGATAGAGAACAGATCTCTGATTGCCCGGTGTTAAGAGTGGGGAGAAGAGAGACTGTAATGGGATAGCATGAGGGAGTTTTCTGGGGTGATGGAACTGTTTTGTACCTTGATGATGGGAGTGACTACACAAATCCGTGCATGTGTTAAAATTCATAGAGGGAACAAAAGGCCAAGAATAGCCAAGACAACCTGGAAGCGTGAGGTAGGAGGACATGCCCTACCAGATATCAAAATTCATTCTATAGTTATTAACATTGGCTTATTGGTTCAAGAAAAAATAAACCACTGGAACAGAATAGAACACCTACAGCCAAGAAACATAATCATTGAATATATGGAAATGGGATATATCACAAAAGTACAGCTATAAGTTAGGAGGGAAATTGGAATATTCTATAAATGGTAGGTGGGGTGTGGAAGGAGAAGGAATGAGACCAAGGAGAAGTACATAGGGAATTTCAGCTATATCTGTGATGTTTTTAAGTATTAAAAGAAGGAGGAGGAGGAAGAGGTAGCAGAGAAGGGAGGAAGGAGGAGGGTAGTAGGAGGTAAGAGAAGTGGGAAGGAGTAGGGAGAGGAGGAGGAGAAATTGAAGCAAATGTGGCCAAATGTGAAGGTTTGTTAAAACTGGATGCTGTAAGTACGTATTATAGTATTATCTATACTTGTGCTGTCCAACACTGTAGCCACTAGCCACATTTGGTAATTTAAATTAATTAGAATCACATAAAATTAAAATGTAGTTCCAGTGTCCTGCTAGTCACATTTCATGCACTCAGTAGCCACATCTGATTGGTGGCTACCAAACCGGACAATGTAAATGTTGAACACTTCCATCATCGTATAAGGGTCCACTGGACAGAGGTGGCCTATGAATTTATATGTGTTAGTTCATAATAAAAATCCACAAGGGGGAATTCCCTGGCCGTCCAGTGGTTAGGACTCCACGCTTTCACCGCTGAGGACCCAGGTTCAATCCTCGTCTGGGAACTAAGACCCCGCAAAGCCGTGCCGCCAAAAAAAAAAAAAAAATCCACAAGGAAGAATCAAAGCTTGCAGAACATATGATGAGTGAAGGAATTAAAAGGAATGTGAGTAAAAGACAACATCTAATTTCAATATCTATATCTCTTTACTTTCTGATTGGACCGTCAGATCTTCACCTCTTCCCAAAAATCTGCCCCCAAAGAAATTCCAAAAATGCAAAAGGAACAAACTTTCCGTTGTCTCTTCTAGACACCATTTCACTTCCTTTTGGATTATTTTAATATTTGGTAAAGGAAAAGCCATGACTTTACTTTCCTATGAGAAAAAAAGCTACTCTTGACAGCTGCTTCGTAAAACTGAACCCAGTTTTCAGACCTTGGGCTTTGATGACCATGATCCTTCGCTGCAGGTCAATGAAGGGCTGGATCAGGCAGAGCCGGGGTTCCTGCTTCTGACTCAGGCAAACACCGTTGTGATTCACAACCATCCAGCTCCGGTCATACAGCAGCCCTTGATTTCCTAGAGGCCACCTGGTCACCTAAACAAAAAGGTCAATGTATTTTAAGCCAGGGCTCCTCAAAAATCATCTTCGCATTTATTGCACTGCAGCTGTACTAAAGCAGAGGACTTCAGAAATTCAGCACAGACTCCTGAAGGAAAAAAGGGATGAAGAGAAGGAAGTAAAACAAAGAAGACAATGCAAAGGAGACTTTGGGATTGAGATACCTGCCATTCACCCTCCAAATCCAGTTTGCACCCTTCTCCACTTCAACCTGCTTTTTAGGTAGGTAATGTGTGTGCACAGCACGACATTCTGGGAGCACGAGAGTGTACCTGAAAAGTAGGTCTCTGCCCCAGCCTGTGTCCCACTCCCCTCCCCACAGGCCTCCACTGCACCTGCTTTCTGTGTGTCCTTCCACAGTGGTGGATGCCTGAACAGGCATATATCCTGGTACTACAGACTTATTGCACAAATTGTGGCTACACTGGAATGGTCCCTGAGTTGATCCACTTTAAGTGTGTAAGTTTTCCTCAATTCTTCACATTTCTACAAAATTAAAATACAAATTACGCCCAGTGCCCAGATCTTGCATTTAATACCATTCTCCAATAAAAAGAACCAGGACTCTTTGGAGAAATGGTTTATTCTAGGGCTGGTCGGGGAATATACAAGATGAGCCAGGAGCTCCCTGTAACGCTAGAAAAGTAAGGAAGTGCTCAAAAAACAAACTGATGGAGGTATGTCAAAGGGACGCAGGAGTCAACTGAAAGCATGCCCAATGGCCAAAACTGGAAAATACTGAAAAGTAATAATAATAATAACGTAGTACTGAAGTATAATCCAAAGTATAAAATAAATACCCATGAGTCCAAATAAATAAATAGAAAAAGTCAAATCCCTCATACAGAGGAATCCCAAATAATTGATGTAGGTGTTCCCTCCTCAAGAAGGTGGAGCATAACTCCCTATAACTCCCTACCCCGTAAGTGTGGGCTACACTTAGTGACTTGCTTCCAAAGAGAACAGTATAGGAACAGAGTGGAGGGGAAATTTTACAGTGAAGAAACCTGGCAAATACCGGGTGCTCCAGGTTCATGTCAATAGTGGTAAGTCATGCTGACAGTACCCTAATATGATATGATGAGAATAGGCCTTTACTTCTGTGGTCCTACTTCCAAAACAAACCATAACCCCAGTCTAATCCTCAGAAAGACATCAGACAAACCGAAACTGATGGATATATATATATTTTTTTTTTTATTCGCTACGTGGGCCTCTCACTGCTGTGGCCTCTCCTGTTGTGGAGCACAGGCTCTGGATGCGCAGGCCCAGCAGCCACGGCTCATGGGCCCAGCCACTCCGTGGCATGTGGGATCTCCCCGGACCAGGGCATGAACCCGCGTCCCCCGCATCGGCAGGCAGACTCTCAACCAGTGCGCCACCAGGGAAGCCCTACTGATGGATATTCTAGAATATACCTGACGGATACTCCTCAAAACTATCAAGGTTATAAAAACAAGGAAAGTCTGAGAGACTGGTACAGCCCAGAGGAGCCTAGGGAGACACAAGGACTAAATGTCATATGGTGTCCTGGATGGGATCTGGAACAGAAAAAGAACATTAGGGGAAACCTAATGAAATTTCAATAACATGGGACCAGGTCTTTGCAGGAGTTTTGTCCACAAGTTACACAAGTTGCTTACAGCGCAGCAGGTGCAGCAGTTCCACCCGTGAGGGCTTTTCTGGAGCCAGCTGTCTGTTAAAGAAGGGTGTAGGTGAAGCAATGCTTTTGAAATAGTATTACGATTAAGAGACCAACATTCGCACACTAATTGTGAATCAATTTCATCCTGTCATTTTCCTCTGAGCACTCAAATCAACTTCTCAAAGGAATCTGAAAACTTCAATTGGGGGTAATGAAGAAAGGAAAGCAATTTTTAATCTAGGGGCACTTTGGGGAGGGTTCTGCTGGGAGGGACCTGAGGGAAGACTGAGGCTTCAGGGGAAGTGAAGGAGAGGAGCTGCGGGCCCCAGGGGGAGGGCGCAGAACTCAAGAAGAAACAGTGTCAAGGCAAACTGAAATCAAGCAAGGTAAGCCCTGTATCCAAGACGCAGAAACATGGTGCAGTGGGGTGGGAGTGGGGAGGGTACTTTGAGGACTGACAAACCTGGGCTTAAATCTCACGCCAGCTAGTTATTAGCTTTGGACAACTAACCTTCCTGAGCCTTGCCTTTGTCATGTGTAAAATGGACGTTATTATCATTTCTCATAGGACTGAGTGAAAACTAAAACAAAATATAAAATGTAAAGCAACTGAAATATATCAGATGATCCACAGATGTTAATCCCTTTACCTCTGCCCTTCACTTGTCTTGTGCATCAGACCTCTCCCCATAGACTATGGCTGCTTCTGCTAGTACAGCACTCAAGTTCAGCAATACTATAGTCTATATAACTGTAGCTAGGCCCAGAAACCACCATTAAATCGTTATTTCTATAGGAGAACATGTTTTGAATTACAAATAACTTTTTAGAAGACAGTCTATTATTGGGAGGCATTTCTCCATGGATTTCTCATTTCTGCATGCCTGTTTCAACAAGCAGAAGTACTAACTGTCCTTTTGATCCAGACTACCTTTTCAAGGATGTTTGTATAGTGAACAGCTCTACAACCCTCTGGAGCAGAGGGCAGGTTTGCCCACAGTCCAATATTATAAAGGTAATGGCTTCTCCCCGATCGAAGACTACCCAGGTTGGCTGGCATCCTATTATGAAAGAGTCAGGTTTCCTGAGTTAGAGGTTTCTGAACATGAGCACGGCATCCACCAGGGCCCCTCTGGACCCTGTCTTGGGACCTGGGGGACAAAGAGAAGCAACACACCATGAAGCTCATGCTGCATGCTGGGTTGTGAGTAAGTCCTTTATCTCTGACCCAGGAATCTCGTGTCTTCTGTCAGCATCCATGAAACTGTGGCAGGCTGTTTCTCAGACCCTTCACGGTTCTTCACACCCATCTGTTGGAACATGTCTATCATTTACTGGCTTCCTCCCTCCTTCTTCGTCTTTGTCTGGGCCAAGTTTTCAGCCAGTGTGTCTGTGTTGGCATGTGAGGGGTGAGCTTTCAGCTGGTGCAGCTGGGCTTTGGGTTACGGAAGGAGTTGGGCAAATAAGTATTCATTGAGGACAGTGGGAGCCAGGGTTCTCACAGGATTTACAAGTGCAGAAAGGGGGACGGCTAAATAAACGTTGTGGTGTTGGGTTGGAATTGGAGTATTAGTACGAAATCGTGGCCTATGGATAGATGATGGAGATGGACATGATAGATACATAGATACATAGATATGTGTGTGTGTGTCATAAAGTGTCTGTTTCCCTTCTGAGATACTGCACACCCTGAGAGAAGGAAGCATTTCCATTTTGCTCATCATTGCACAGCAAGTGCAGGCCCAGGGCCCAGCAGGTAGCAGGTGTTCAGTGTATAGTTTCTGAAAGAGCAGATGGATAGAAGACCTTTAGCAAAAAAGGAAATCTACTGAGTTTCAGTGTCCTTGTCTGTAAAATGGAACACTAATTCCTGCTACGCTATCTGTGCAATGCGGCTCTTCTATGGGACGTGACTCATCTGTGAAAATAGAGTCCTGTTACTCCTCACCTGCCTCCATTCAGGAGTGGAGGTGAACTCGCTTATTTATGGTCTCAGATCGGAGGACAGGCTCCTGTGTGACCAGCCCGAAATGCAGGCGACAAACAGCCTTGACCGTGGTATGTCCGACCAGGAGCCAGGGAGCCTGTCATCCCAGAGGCTCAGGAGACTGGGAACTTTCTATGAGGCTGTCTTTCTATGATCTATGTGTGTCCCTGGGACTTGGTCTCTAGCTCCCAGCTCCGGTGACTACCAGGCCAGCATGTTTACTGACATTATGTACTTCACCTCCACGGGGAGAGCTGAGTGGAACAGACGCATGAGAGCAAGGACCCAGGGAGTCAGCAGACCTGGATTCAAATCCTTGCTCTATCATTTATTAGGGGGTCATGAGCTGGGCAAAGTGCTTAACCTCAGTAGCCCCCAGGCTCCATATCTATAAAATGGGGATGATATTACCCAGCACCTCATATTATTGTTTTGAGGATCAAATGAAACAAAGCACGTACGATGCTTCAGCAGGGAGCCAGCACACACACATTCAGTGAAAGTTACATCCTTAACTATCAACAGTAACTAGGTGGTCACACTCAGAAACAGGATCCTCTCAGGGGTCCCCATAAGCAGAGCCATGGTCAAAAGTCAGCCCAAACCAAGAAAGGCAGAATGAGAGTGGCAACTATGATTTTGATTTTCTGCATGCTTTCCTTCACTTCCTGGACTTTTTTCTTTGCTTTATCAAACAACATTATAAAGTAAACAAAAAAGAAGCAATCTCTTTAGCTGCCACTAAAACCCTTACCTCAAAAGCGGCACAGGATTTGATTGGGTAGAGGAAAAGGTTGGTGACGATGTGTGACCCAAGGCCCCCATCCGGGATGCCTGCAGCTTTCTCTGAAGGGGTCTGCTGGGTTCTGGTGGTCTCCAGCAGAGGTGGTCGCAAACTCACAGCATCCACAGTGGTGGGTGAGTTGTCCCAAACCCTGGAGTCTGGGGAAGCATCTTCCTGAAGTGAGGGACTACGTCTGGCCCTGATGGCAGGCACGGCTTTCTGAGCTTCGCTCTCTGCTGGCAGGGCTCCAGCCTCCCCAGGCATGACCAGAGGGAGAGGCTGGCCATGAGACGGGCGCAGTCGGGTTGCTATGATGAACCTGAGAAAGGCCTGGGCATCCTCAAGCGTAGACATGTATCCAAACGAAATCCTCACAGATCCCGTCGGCTGCCCATCTATGAGATCCACATCGTCACCGCAGACATGACCAGCCTAGAATAAAGAAATAAGTCAGCCAGAGTGACTCATTCCTCATGGATAAAGTGGAAACCATTTTGTAAAACAAGTTTTGTTAATTTTATAATATAAACTTAACCCAGGAAAAAAGAACTGCAACACTAATAGGAGCTGTGTGCCAGAGGCATAGTTCCAGAAGCACAGAGACTGACTCTCTGGACGTCACTATTTGCTCAACTGTGAATTGGGATCTATACCAATCTCAGGGGGCCACTAAAAAGTCTAAAAGGTACAACATTGTAAATCAACTATATTTCAATGAAAATAAATAAATAAATTTGTTTTTTTAAGTTTAAAAGAAACCATTCATGGAAAGCATTTACCAGAAACACGCACACAGTGCTCACCCACAGAGGTATCAAAAGACAGACCAAAGTTTCAGAAGCACAGATGGGTCAGCTCCTTGGTCTACCTAGGGCTTAAGTGAGAGGAGCACCTGCTGGCCATGCCTTTTAGCCTCTCTCAGAACCACAGGGAGGTCTGCATCCCTGACAGCTGCCCTTCGACAAGAGGGCAAGACAGGTGCTGCCCCTATGAATAATCGGCCCAAGGCCAGGATGAAAGCCAAAGGCAGCATGAGTGCCTGGTCAGGAGGTGGTGAAAGAAAGGTAAGACGTCCCCAAGCCTCTCCAATCCTGGCAGCCTGGTGTTGGTCACTGCTCCAGCTGCCTACCTCCCCCAGAGCTGAACCCCAGTCAGTCACCCAAGGAGATGAGGCCATGGCATTCCACAGGATCAATAGTACATCTGGAACTGCATTCGTTTGTGTTCTAAGACTCCTTCTCTCTCTATTTATTTTATTATTATTATTTTTTAACCACACCATGTGGTGTGAGGGATCTTAGTTCCCCGACCAGGCATCAAACCCACGCCCCGTGCAGTGGAAGTACCGAGTCTTAACCACTGGACCACCAGGGAATTCCCCCTTCTCGCTCTCTTTTTTTTTTTTTTTTGGCTGCATCAGGTCTTAGTTGTGGCACGCAGGATCTTCATTGAGGCATGCGGGATCTTTCATTGTGGCGCATGGGCTTCTCTCTAGTTGTGGCGTGCGGGTTTTCTCTCTCTAGTTGTTGTGCGTGGGCTCCAGAGCGCGTGGGCTCTGTAGTTTGCAGCACGTGGGCTCTAGATGAGGCGCGCAAGCTCAGTAGTTGTGGCGTGCGGGTTTAGTTGCCCCGCAGCATGTGGGATCTTAGTTTCCTGACCAGGGATCAAACCTGTGTCCCCTGCATTGTAAGGTGGATTCTTTACCACTGGACCACCAGAGAAGTCCCCCGCTCCTTTTTAAATAAAACATTGTTCACAGTTGGTTGGGATTTAATATATTCAATATATAGTGGCAACCGAAAGAAACAATTTAGAAACTATTCTGATATAAATAAGGGCTCTTTGCCACTCAAACCATTCTTATGAAGTGGTTCAAAACAGGCTGTACCTTGAAGTGACAAACCTCAGCCCAGAAGAACAGCAGGAAGAGAGGGGACCTGAGAAATGCAGAATGCCCCGTAGAAGAGTTCCTCTCCTCACCCAACCCAGACATGAGCTACCTCCTGCTTGGAGATTTCACTCTGGCAGGACTGAACTAGCTAAGGGCCCTCTGCATGTACGAGCACATTTTCACATTTGCTTGACCCCTGTTAAAAGCCCTCTTCTGGAAAAAAAAAAAACCCTCTTCTGCCTCTAAATGTTTGCCCTCAAACTAAAAAATGACTGCCAGAGACATAGTATCTTGAAGTGTTTTCTATTTTTGTTGACCCTTTTTCTTTACACATTCACAGGGTGGGCTCAGAGAAATGAGCTCGCAGATCCAGCCCCGACCCCAGACACACGACCAGCCTCTAATGAAGTTAGAGGCACCGCCATTGGGGTTTGCTGGCCAGCGTTTGGACCACACGATCCAGTACCAACCTGAAGATGCTTCTTGACCATCTCATCACTTATCCCCAGGTGCCTCTGGCAGGCCCCAGTGTTACAGAAGCAGCCGGTTCGCACGTGGATGTTGTGAAGACTGGCCATTTTATCCACCTGCGGGTTTAATATATGACATGGAACCAGTGTTAGGAGTGTCCAGTTTTACTCTGATTGCCTGGGAAGGAGTTTCAGATCCACACTTGGACCTCTCTTTCTTAACAGTAAAATGAAAATATGAGCTTGGAATTTTGCTCTAAGCGGCCATGATCTATCGTGGGTTTACTAAATACATTTTATAAAATGTTACTGATAATTAAATTTTATCCAGCTGGGTTATAAACATAGGCCTGAGAAAAGTGAAAGATATCAAATTCACACCAAACTCCAAGTTAAGAGCTCACATGTAAAACAATCTGATTTCTTAAATGAGCAGACATTTTTCCAAAGAAGACACACAAATGCCCAACAGGTACGTGAAAAGGTACTCAACATCACTAATTGTTAGGAAAATGTAAATCAAAACTGCAATGACATCAGCTCTCAAAAATCTAATAGCGAGCATCTAATATCACACCTGTTAGAACAGCTATTATCAGAAAGACAACACATAACAGGACGTGGAGAGAATGTGGAGAAAAGGGAATCCTCGTGCACTGCTGGTGGGAATGTAAACTGGTGAGGAACTATGGAAAACAGTATGGAGGTTCCTTAAAAAATGTAAAATAGAACGAATTGCTGGAACTTTGATCCAGCAATTCCACCTCTGGGTATTTATCCGAAGGAAATGAAATCACTGTCTTGAAAAGATATCTGTACCCCCATGTTCATTACAGTATTTGCACTAGCCAAGAAATGGAAACAACTTAAGTATCCATCAAAGGATGAATGGATAAAAAGTATGTGATTTATAAATATAATTATTCAGCTATAAAAAAGGAAATCCTGCCATCTGTGACCACGTGGATGGACCTTGAGGGCATTATGCTAAGTCATAATGAAAACTGCTAAGAAATGAGTCAGACAAAGACAAATACTGTATGATCTCACCTACATGTGGAATCAAATCAAAATTCATAGATACTGAGAGCAGATTGGTGACTGCCAGAGGCAAGGGATGGGGGTCGTGAAGGTGGTCAAAAGATACAAACTTCTAGTTCTAAGAAAAATAAGTCCTGGGGATGTACTGTACCGCATGGTGACTATAGTTAACTACACTGCATGGCGCATGGAAAAGTTGCTGAGAGAGTAAGTCCTGAAAGCTGTCATCACAAGAAAAAAACATTGTAACTATGTGGTGATGGGTGTTAACTAAACCCGTAGTAAATCATTTCCCAATATACATATATATCGAATCACTGCACAGTACACCTAAAACTAATACAATGGGGCTTCCCTGGTGGCGCAGTGGTTGAGAGTCCGCCTGCCGATGCAGGGGACACGGGTTCGTGCCCTGGTCCGGGAAGACCCCACATGCCGCAGAGCGGCTGGGCCCGTGAGCCATGGCCGCTGAGCCTGCACGTCCAGAGCCTGTGCTCCACAACGGGAGAGGACACAACAGTGAGAGGCCCACATACCGCAAAAAAAAAAAAAAAAACTAATACAATGTTATACATCAGTTATATCTCAATTGGTAAACAATTTTTTTAGTAAATTAATCTTTGAAAAGAGAGCCCACATGTCTCAAGGGAGATTCACAAAAATAAAATCTGAGGGCGGCTGGGACGTGGGGCAGCTCCTTGGCATCCTCTGCTTCCGGGTAGATTCCCAGAGCAGGAATTAGCAGAGCTACCAGTCAGAGCAGCTCTGCCTCAGCTCCCAGCCCAGGCTGCAAACATTACTGTGTTGACACTGTGTGTTATCGATTTGCTTTCATAATGTCTCAGACTTTGGGTTGAATCACAGAACTAACTGCTACTCAATCCAGAAGTTCCAAGGCTCTTTCCCGTCCCCTGGAAGCTAGACAGGTGATTCGTAGTCACAAGGCTCAAAGGTGAGCTGGCACGAGGGATGTTTATCCCAGCTCTTCCGTTTGTGGGTCCAGGGCTCCATTCTCCCAAGGGCCTGGGGGCCCAGTGAGGGTCCTCAGCCCTGGTGACTCAGGTTAAACTTGGGGGAGTGCCCTAAATGCATTCAAGGAAACAAACACATCTTGCCCAGTCAGAGAAGCCTTTGAAACTTTTCTCCCTGGGAAGTACAGGTGGGGGACACAGACACAGGTCACCAGGTGGTCAGCCTGGCCTCCCCGCTAGGCAAGCGCAGCGGTGTTACCTCCCACACACCCTTATGGGGACTACACTGCCTTCCCTTTAGCCGTCTCCCCTGGATGGTCAGAGTGAAAAGAAGCCACCTCTGCTGGTGAAATCCAGGAGTTCCCTGCTCTCTGAGGTGAGACCTGGCGGCACCACTGGGTCTGGCCTACTCCACCTCCAGGATCAGGTGGTCTCCATTCAAGGGGCAGCCCCTAGGAAAGCCCCTCACTCCCTGACCCCAACTCCAGCCAAGCTGAATGAGAAGTCTCCCCCACCCACCCCGTATCCACTATTCCAGCTACCACAGCCACAAAACAAGCAACCCAAACCTGGTGGCCGAAAACAATAACCATTTTATTGTGCTCACGGCTACAGCGGGGTCAGGAATTCAGAGAGACCCCAGAGGAGATGGCTTGTCTGAGCTGGGAAGACTAGAAGGCTGGGAGCGACATGACATCTGGGGCTGGAATCACCTGGAGACTCAGCTTCTCATGTATGCGTCTGGCCTCCAAGCCAGAAGGGGTCAAAGCAGACAGTCACCATCATGCCTGCTTTTGGCTTCCTCACAGCATGGCCGCTTAGTGTAAAACTCCTTACACAGTAATTCGAGGCTCCAAAAGTGAATGCCCTGGGGAGCAATGCTGGTGCTGCGGGGCCTTTTCTGACCCAGCCTCCAAAGCCAAGCAGTGTCACCTTCTGTAGCATTCTGTTGGTTATGAGTGAGTCATAGACCTGCCAAGATTCTAAGGGGAAGAGACAGGGACCCCACCTAGAAGAGCATGTGGGTGGAAGAGGCTGTTTCGGCCACGCTTACCCTTCATACTAATTTCTCATCACAACTTCATCTCCTCTCACCCTGAGACCTTTGGAATCCCACACAGGCTCGGCCAGTGACCAGCCAGGTGAAGGAGTTGGCTGCTGGGGCAGGATGAGTGCTGCGTCCAGGGAGGGTGAGAAACCGGCCTGACCACAGTGCAATAGAGCACTTGCTTCATACCAGCTCAGTGCTAAGGGGCTGTGTATCGTAACTCATTTAATCCTCGTGACAACCTATCAGCAGGGAAGATTGTTACCCCCATTTCACGGAGACTTGGGGAGCTTACATTAACTCACCCAAGCTCCCAGAGCCAGCAAGAGGCAGTCCAAATCTGAACCCACCCTCTTAACCACTGGGTAGACTGACTTCCAACAGAGGGGAGAATGCAATTCGGAGATTTGGATGTCAAAAACAAGAACCCAAAATCTTCTCACAGAAGGCTCAATTCTTTCACGCATCCCTTGAAAAAGAGACAGCCAGACCCAGCCATGATGCCATCTGATCTTTCCGAAGGCCCCCCAAATCCCTGCGGAATTCCCACATGTGAAGGAGCCCAGGAAAACCCAAGATTCTCCCGGGCCAGCACAGCTGGCCATGCCTCAGCCTCAGCCTCCACTCATGGGATGAGCTTCCTCTACAAAGGCACAGAGGGAGAAACTCAACCTGTGTGATGCCTTGGAGAATGAAGGTCCTGGTGAAGTCAGCCAGGCACCCAGATAGGCTCCCTGAGGGGGAGGGGGAGTCTTCCTCTTGAGGCTTCTCTGGGCAAATGGAGGGGGGGGCGGTTCTTTCACCACTGCTTGGGCCAAGCAGAACCCTGTGGGCCCACTACCCCCCCGCCAAATACAAAGGCTGCCTCTTATTTGTCGAAAAGCTGAAGTCTCGCAGGCCTCCCAGAGTCACAAAAGAAAAGGCTTGAGCAGTTAATGATTAGGGCAAGAGAGTCACAGACTCTGTGTCTGATGAAAGAATGGGATTAATGCTATTGCTTGTAATAATCTATATCTTTGTGGGCATAGGAATAACTGTAGCTTGCTCTGCCCATATATGTGAGCGGGCAACTAAAACTGTCAACAAAGAGATGCTACAGACCCATGTCGACGTCTTTACTCTAAGATCTCAACACCTTCTCTCAGCATGAAGCAGTTACAAAAGATGGACCTTCACTCCTATTCCCATAGAAATGCAACGATGTCTGATAGTGGGGATTTGTAAGCAGCTCTTTTGCCCCTTTTCTGTTTGTTCATTTCTGTTTTCCTCAGACAGACCTTAATTGTAAAAATGAGATCACTAGGTAACATTTAACCTAACTCCGGACTTCTGCTCTACTGAATGTACACAGTGCCTTGCTTAACCGGTTGATTCCTTTCCTGGATTAAAAGGTGTAAGAATGAAGAATGAAGTAGTTAAAGAATGACTGACTCTCTAATTAAGTAGTTAAAGAATAACAGCTTCCCTGTTAGCAAATTTGCAGGCGGATAACAGGGGCAAGAGAACATCCAATTGCAGGTGGACCATGAGGACAAGACAGTACCAAACGAAGATCAGAAGTCAGTGGGTCTGCACGCAATGGAAAGATGATGAAGAATCTGATCTCCTACCTTAATGGTTAACTGAGACTCTTTCCCCTTTTTCCCTTTAAAAATTGTCATGGCTGAGCAGAATCTTCGGAGTTGGTCTCCGGACATGAGTCCACTTTCTCCCCAGATTGCCAGTTTTTCTGAATAAAGCACCTTTCCTTTCTACTGACACTTGCCCCTCGATTATTGGCTTTTGAGTGGTGAGCAACCCAACCTGAGTTTGGTAACATGCCTGCCACAGCACACTTCATGGTCGTTTGTCTGCCCTCCTCCACACCCCTGAAAACATACACTTATTTTAGGTTTGAGAACGAAACTTATTGTACCAATAACCTAGAATAACATATTTGAGAAGGCAGACCTTTGGCCCCGATGCATTTTCCACCATCCTTCAGAAGCATTTACAATCGCCTGCTTCTGAGTGGTGCTGGGCTGTGTAAGTGAGGGGCAGTGTGGGCTGGGGTCTTCACAGTCAACTCACCCAAGAGACAGCTTATGGTTGTAGAGTGTTGGCCCCTGGACACCAGTGAGAACCAACATTTCCCCCAGAGAATATTTCTCAAGTTGGTTCCTCAGAGAGTTCATGGCTATTCAGAAGTGGGGACAGGATCCCATGAGAAATGGATTTTGTTTGAGAAATGGATTTTGTTTGAGAAATTCTGGGTTTGACAAAGGTGTATGGAGATAGTGGCTTTCAAGGGAAGATGAGTACTATCTTCCAAATTTATGTGATGATCAAATCTGCTCCTCATGGCAGTTCTAGAAACCCGGGCTCTGAGAAGGGCCTTGAGCTCCCCATGCCCCGTGTGTGACAGCCCACCTGCTGACCACCTAGGGCCATGTCTGAGTGCTCAGTGTGACTCCAGATTTCTTAATGTACTGGGCAGTGACCAGCTTACTCAGCTGTGGTAAGGATCCAAGCAGTTCCCAAACCTGAATTGTGTTCATGAGAAAATACATACAAAGGGTATATCTACAGAAACTACTTTATAACCAATCTACCAAATCCTTTGAACTCATAATATGGATGAACTATGGCAGACATAAGGGCTTTTGTGCTACTAAGGACATCATTCCTACTTCATTAAAAAAAAAAAAAAGAGTTATGAGTTCCAAGCAACATGCAAACAAATGGTGGTAAGAGGCTCAGAATCTTGTGTAACACTATGGTATGGTCTGACGTATCAGTGGGGCTACCAAGCTGTTTGTACATGAAACGGCATCAGACAGGCTGTTCTGTCTACACTATTTTAGGGTGTCTTCCCTTGCTGGCAAGCTTCAGCTGTCCCCTCCCACTGCCATCAGAGACTCGACCTCTCTCTTCCCATTTGAAATTGATCACCTGTGGCTAAATAAGGAGGGCTGAAGAACTAAATAGCTGTGCTTGCTAGAACAAGAGTAAAGAGCCTCTAAGGAAGGACCAGTGGCCTCTCCAACAGTGCACAGGATTCATCATGGCTATTGCAAAGGCCCAGAGGCCTTGACTGCAAATTTCAGGGCTCAGAAAGGCTTCAGAATTCCAGACAAGAGTGATTCTTGTCTGTTGTGAACAGGTCAGCAATATGAAAAGAAAACTCACCTGGGAGTAACCAATGATGTTCCCATTGTCATCGAGCACGTTGAAGCTGATGACCGGACCCTGAACCTCTGGGCTGCTGAACTCAGAGTCGCTGTAAATCTGCACGACAGGGGCTCCATTGGGGTACCGGAGGGCGGACAGGGCGGTGTAGGTGTACTGAGCCAGGGTAAAGGTGTGCTGCCTGATGTTCTCCATTCCACCTCAAAACAGTTATGAAAACAAAAGGGCATCATGAACTCTATGTAAAATTCACTATCTCATTTTTAAGAAAATGAGATCATTATAACTGGCAAACTTGGACCTCATATTAATGATTTTAAATACTTGTAAATAGTTCATGGTACTGCCCACATGATAAATGATTAGGTCATTGGTACCGAACGACAGTTTACCACTGCTGCTTCTGTGGAATTTTTCCATAGGAATTGTTGTAGTCATCTTCCTTTTTTTTTTTCCCAGCTTTTTGCACTTTAATGTGTAATACTCGAGGTACAAGAAAACTGCATCTAACATTGTCCTAAATCAAAGAAATCAGATCAGTCATCAAGGGCTCCAGAGTGAACAGCATCTTCATAACCTCCATGCTTATTGTCTTTGCTTTCTGGGTATAATTTAATAAGATCATCAATTTGAAGGATGGTGATTGCAGCTTCAGTTGCAACTTTCAAACTCTTAACTTTACCTATGGTTGGTTCAAACACCCCTGCTTGTTTGTTGTCTCAGGGTTTACCATTGACCAAGTCAAGGCCAATCCATTTTAGATTTTTGCGTTCTGGGTTAACTTGAGCCTCATTATGAAAAGCTCTTAATTTTGCAACCAGATCTGTGGAGTCTTGGGCAGCATTAACTGCAAGAGTATTAGGAATAACAAGAAGAGATCTTGCAAACTCGGCAATAGCAAGCTGTTCCCAGGAGCCCGTGCTGGTACGTAGTTTTTGAGGTGTATGGAAAGGGCTGCTTCTACTGCACCCTCACCCGGAGCCACAGATTTCGACTCCAAAACTCTTCGCTACACAAAGAGCTCCCCCTCGTCACACATGAAATCATTTGCCCCACGTAAGATGACTGACGCAGAGGTATGAGCCTCAGTGCTATTTTAAAAACAGTGAAATTCTTAAATCAATGCTTTAATAAGTCCATGCAGAAATTCACTCTAAGTGCCTTGATGAAATCCTGCTTACACAGGACATTTAGACATGCAAGCAATGTCTAGACCATGGAGAAGAGATGAAATGGTTACTTCACCTCAATTTACAATGGCCCAACATTATTTTACCCCATGTGTATAACTGCTTATATCATTGAAAGACTATAGCAGCCAATAAATGGGAAGTCATCTTCCTTTAAAAAACAAAATGTTACTTAAGCATTCAGATAATTTAGACCCTTTGGTAACAGATTGCAAAAATGTACAATTTTGTCTTTAAATGTATCTCATTTTTGCTGTTACTGTTTGTTTACATTAATGTTTAAATCTTTTTTTTTTTTATTTAGTTTCTTGGCCACACCGCACAGCATGCGGGATCCTAGTTCCCCCACCAGGGATCGAACCTGCGTCCCCTGCAGTGGCAGCTCGGTGTCCCAACCACTGGAGTGCCAGGGAAGTTCCCTAAATCATTTTAATATTATACAAAGCAGTTAAGGATACTTGCTATAACATGGATGAACCCTGAAAACATTATGCAAAGTGAAACAAGCCAGACACAAAAGGACAAATATTGTATTATTCCTCTTACATAAGGAGCCTAGAATAGGCAAATTCATAGAAACAGAAAGGAGAATAGAGGTTACTAGGGGCTGGGGGAGGGGAAATGGGGAGTTACTGTTTTTTCAGTTTGGGATGATGAAAGTCCTGGAGAAGGATAGTGGCGATGGTTGCTCAACGATGTGAATATACTTAATGCCACTGAATTGAATATTTTAAAAGGGCTAAACTGGTACATTTTATGTTATATAGATTTCACCACAGTTTTTTCTAAAAAAGAGCCTAACTAAGTAGGAAAAATCAGGGTTTGCCTTACTGTGGGGCTGATATTGTCAATCTGCCTTCAGAGGTGCCCCTGGCTGTGTCAGACCCTCTCACTTGTGGTTTGGATACCTTGCTAGTATCTGTCCTTGAGAAAGTGCTCGTTTCTCAATGTCTATCTTGATTATCTCCTCTTTGTCTGGATGATGCCCACTCACCTCCCTGCATTACTGTCACGACAGCCCTCCTATGAATTCTGTCTGCCCGCAGTTTTAGGCTTAGGCTGAGGACCTAAGGGTCCCCTTATGACGAGACACACACATACAGAGAGAGAGAGAGAGAGAGAGAGGGCTGCTTAACTGCTAAGCCGCGTCCCTGGTTCACCATAACCCCATACCCATGTGGACGGTACAAGCAGTGTCACCCCGTTCTAGAAGCTTAGCCTCTGACAGGAGCGTCCAGAGCGCAGCAGGAGTGAGGAGTCATGGCTCACCAGACAGAGGTTCTTCCAGCCTTGTGCCTTGTGCCAAGCCCCATAAGATGGGAAGTGGCATCCATCTGTGTGTTAGCCTGTGGGGAATGTCCCCCACCTGCTCACACACCCCAAGCACTTGTCAGGAAAGAAAACACGTATCATTGCAAAGGCCAGCAGAAGAGACAGTGTTTGGGGGCTCAGGGTTAGACCTTAGCATTGCCTGGGTTTAAACCCTAGCCCTCCCAGGTTCCAGCTCCCTGGTCCTGGGGAAGGCATCCAACCTCTCTGAGCATAAGCTCCTTCGTGGTCAACGTGGGCTCATCATAAAGCTCCCCTGTGGGAAGACCCAGCGAGGTGAGAGCTAAATAAGGCCTCAGGATCTGTAAGCATTCCCAGTGCAGGGACCAAGGAGGGCTCCTCTGCGTCTGTGAGATTATTAATCTCTGGATTTGGAATGTCTATCACTTGTTAAAATGTTCTTTTAACCGACCAAAAAAAAAAAGGTCCAGTTTCTCGCTCTTGCCTCAGAAGTCATTTCTGGAAGTTCTTTAGAATCAGCTTCATCGGCATCAGGGCAGAGCTGCCATGTGCCGCTCACCTGCACAGACTCTCTCCTTATCCGAATCCCACCCAGGCCAGGGCTCCCTCGAGGACACGGGCAACAGGAAGCAAATTCCACACAGATAAAGAGGTCCACTGACCTGTGAGGCGCTCTAAGACATCGAATCCATGTTTTAGCGCTATCACGTCAAGGAAGGAGATGGTGCCATCTTCAAATCTGTAATGGTGGTGAGGGCGATGAGGTCAGGCTGCGGCTAACTCCTCCGTGTGCATTTTGTATATGTGACAACGGGGCTTTGACTCTAGCCTTAGCCGTAATCTATGGAGCCCTTGCCTCTGCTGCCTTATACAACGCTGCTCTCCCCTCTCCTTCTCAAGACAGAGGGCCATGCACACCAAGACATGCCGGCTGCCTCTGGGCCTGACCTGGTCTGCAGCTTACTTGGGATGGGCTGGCAGCGGTGATAAAGGGCCCTGAAAGACAGTCACCACCTTGGAAGACTTCAGACTTGACAAAACCTCAAGTGCTGTGGGCTCTGGAAATGCTGCCCTTGACCCCAAGAGAGCACCACTGACAGGGCATCAATCCAGTCAGATCAATTGTGCAGCCATGAGGTTCTTGACAAGAGTCTATGATTCTGAAGTCTATAGGACCACAGCTATTATAAGGCTCTCAATAAACTTCCTGATTATCGTTATAATTATATTTGCATTTTATAATTATTCATTTAGACAAAATCCTCATCAAATCTTTACTGTCCATGTACTGCATGCCGGGCACTGTTCTAGGTGCTAAGGATACAGCAGTTAACGTGACAGGTAGGATCCCTGCCTTCACAGGGCACAGAAACAAGGAGTAACAAACAGCAAACATGCAGGGAAGCCAAATAAGCATCAAGCCGGGGGGTGACAAGTGCAATGAAGTTGCCTAAGCAGGAGGGCTGGCGGCTGCTTTAGATGAGACGGTCAGGGGAAGTCCTCTCCGAGGGAGATCATTCAAGCAGAGACCGAGTGGAATTAAGGGAGCGAGGGAAACTGCTCACTTTTGAAAACAGTTTTGGAGGGAAACAGAGTTCCAGGGAGAGGGTGCAGCAAAGGCCCTGAGCAGGTAGAGCCAGAACAGCAAGGAGGTCAGTGAGGCCAGGAGCAAGACAGCAAGGCGGAGGGCTTCACCCTGGATGAGACGAGTGGCCGGAGGGCTCTGAGCAGAGAGGAGTGGCGATGGGGCCTAGGTTTTGATAAAACGCCTCTGGCTGCTTCATTAGTGAGGGGGAGGCCTGGGGCACAGCGAGGAGTTTCCAGCAAGCATCCCACAAAGGGTGGTGACAAACAGCAGTCTTTATGCAAGTTGAAGTTTTCAATGGAAATACCGTGCTTTGTATTTTAACGCTCTAGGGATAAGAGTTGCTCAAAATATCATTACCGGAATGTTAATATCCTTATAAAACTAATGGTAATTAATAGATATACAGAAGTAATAATGAATCAGTTGACAGTTAATTGACCATTAATAAGTTAGTAACTAATGACTCCTTAATAAATTAAACATGATTAGGCAATAATGGCTTCTGTCATTAATTGATCAATAATAAATAATTATTGATTGATCAATAATTAACAGACTCTTAGGGGAAAAGGGAGGCTTTTTTGTTTCCATCAGGGGTTGTTTCTCACTGGGTTATGAAACAGAAAAGGTCAAGAACAGGGTTCAGATGCATGTTCAAGAAACGTTTGAGTTCGGTATTAAACCTCAAGCTCTAGTGCTAGGTTCACACGAAAAATATGAGGCTTCTCATGGTAAATAAATACATTCAGCTTTCTGGGAATCTTGGTGCAGCACCTGCCATAAGGCGATTCACCCAAATTGAAGGCAAGAGGTGGTACCAGCCCAGCCCGCTCATGCCGTGCCTGTAATGAGCTGCTCCACTCCCCTAGGTCTTCAGGTGCCCCTACTGACTAAATAAAGTTTGGGTTGTCATTTTGTTCTGCCTTTAATTTACATGATGCTGTGCCTGTCATTCTTTTCTCACTCGCTTATATTATATGCTACGTTATCACACTTGGATTCAAAAGGTTTTACATTAGCTTTCCTGTTTTAGAATCGCGCAACTATGGAGAAGTCCTAAATGAAAGAGACATCAGATAGCCTCATAGCCTATTGATGCCAACTCAACCTTGGTGCTTCACCTACATTAGCTCTAAAGAACTGTATCCTTTTAGAGATGCACTTTATAGGAAAAACAGAAGGTGCAGAGATCAAGTCACAGGCTCCTATTCCCACAAACAGTGTGCAGTGGAGCCAGGATTCACTCCCCAACGATCCAGCTCCAGAACCTACACTCTAGACTATGACTCTACTGCCGAGACCATGCGCCTACCTGCAGGACCCTTGAGTCTGCACCTGGGTCTGCGGGGGATCTGAGCCACCTTCCCATACAGGCCCCGGGGCCTTCTCAGGCACCAGCAGAGTGACCAGCTCCTGGCCCCCACCTCATGGTATCTCCCACTGTTGGACCCAGTATAGATACTAAAACTGTTGGACCCAGCAGAACCCTGGGTCAGCTGCCATTTTCACCCTCTCATACCTTCAACCTTACGGTCCCCAGCCACTGGCATCTGGGGGATTCCTGGGCACGAGCCACACCGCCTACCCCTGCACGCTGAGAATGACACATAGACCAACAAACCCAGGCAAGGAGCTGCCAGCCCTCAAACTTCCTTGGTAACCCCTGGGAGGCTCACAGAGGCTGCTGTTAGCTGTGCCCCCGAGTCTGGTGGCCTCTGATTTAACTGGTTCCTCTTGCTGACCAGAAACCAAGCTGAGCTGATACTAGCTGCTGAAATACAGCTATACTGTCAACATGTATGCACACCTGTTCCAAATGGCACCATCCTTTTAAATCACTGCTTCAGTTGCTGCCCCCTCATGTCAGTGCTGTGGCAAAAGGCCTAGGGCCCATCCTCCTTACTCCCTGGAAGGCCTTCATCTCTTCTGCTCGCAGCCCTTCCCTGCAGGCCCTCATCCTCCCACAGCTGTGGAGAAGCCCACACACAGGGCAGAGTTCACAGCCCGCTGTGGCAGCTCCAGTTGACCTCTGACTCCCGGATCCGGGCCCTGCCACCCAGCACCTCCCTTGCAGCATCCTACAGGTGGCATAGGCCAGACCCGAGCCTTGCTGAGCTCCAGCGGCCACTCCCATCGCCGGGTTACCTTTCAGCCACCGACTCTCTGGGGATATAGAAGTCTTCTTCTGCAAGGTATGCAGCGGCCGTGCCTCCTCCAAAGTAGGTTTTCCTCAGCAGAGGAGCTGAGCGGCTATTCACCAGCAGGGCGCCCAGGCCAGTGGGGAAGCCAAAGATCTTATAGAAGGAGAGGGGGACAAAGTCTGCCCGGTGAACCGACAGGTCCAGAGGCGAGGTGCCCACGTAGGCAGCCGCATCCAGCAGCACGAACCACTTCCCGGGCCCGCCCACGGGGCACATCCGCCCGGATTTGACCTCTTCTATCCAGGACAGGGGGTACCTGGTCCCGGAAAAGTTACTCTGAGCTGGGTAGCAGAAGAGATGCAGAGGCTGGCCGTCGGGGTCGCTGGCAGCGGTAGCCTCCTGTTCTTCCGCCAGCCACATGTCCTCTGGCCTGACTGGGATGGAAGTGATGTTCATGGCCGCGACGACCTCCCTCATGCCCACCACAGACGTGTGGCTGTCAGTGAGGTAACAGAAGTGACTCCCGCTGCTTTCTGGGCCTGGGGGCACCCACGGGAAAGCCTCTGCCACCAGTTTAAGAGCAGCTGTGCTCCCGGCCGTGAAAATCACAGTGTAGTCCTCTGGGGAGGAGTGGAAGTGTGCCAGGATCCTGGAAGAGGCACAGCATCAGGGAACTCCTTGGTTTCCCTCCAGTGTTAAATGTTTGGAGCTAGTTGTATTTCAACTAAATGCGACATCTGTCTACCTTAAGAGCTAGGAAAAAGCCAGATAGGGTTTGTCACATTGTGAAGTTAGGGCAGGGGCAGAGGAAGTTGTGGGAAGGGATGGCAAATGGGTGCAAACCAGCAAAATCACCCAGCCTCCCAAATCCCCACCCCCAAATGGAGAAGACAAAAATCCACAACTACCCTAAACTCAGTTGAAAACACCCCTTCTCAGTCTACTGTCTGGCTCTATCATAACAAGTTTTCAATCATCAACTTGTTTAACACTGCTTTTAATACGGGCAACCCTATAGCAAAAGAGTATCATTTTCAAACTGGAAATAATTTGAAATTGTATAGATTCAAATATCTTTAGGTACCACCTAAATTATTTGCCAAAAACTAATTAATTTGTTATGTGCAAATATTAGTAAAGGGGGGAAAACTGAAAAAACAAGATGTCTAAATCTGAAATACGAAAAGAAAAAAAAACAGAGAAAGCGTTTTTTTTTTCTCCCTGAAAAGAAGACTTAGGAACCTGGGTCACTCTGGCCCCCAGGAACTCTGGCACCAGCCCAGAGCCACACACAACAGCTTGGGCACCTCAGAGGTGCCTACCTGTGCTTCTGGTCGGCCCCGCTCTGCACCTGCTCAGCCTCACCTTCCTGTCCTCTGACCCTGATGGTTATCAGCGTGCATGTGTGGCCATTTAGCTGAACATGATCTTCCTGAAACCAGCTCAGAAGATCTGTGGGATGTGGGCAGGTGGTAGGAAGTCCATCCACCCACAGATGCCACACAAGTTGGCGCCTCTGCTGCTCACCTGTAGCGCACCTGCTCCACCGTGTCATGGGTGAGCTTGCTGCTGCTGTTCTGGCTGTGAGGATTACCTGTCAGGTTACAAAGACAAAGCCGTTGGGTCACTACTTATAGTCTCTCCTTTTTTTTTTTTTTTTTTTTTTTTTTTTTTTTGCGGTGCGCGGGCCTCTCACCGTTGTGGCCCCTCCCGTTGCAGAGCACAGGCTCTGGACGCGCAGGCTCAGCGGCCATGGCTCACGGGCGCAGCCGCTCCGCGGCATGTGGGATCCTCCCAGACCGGGGCACGAACCCGTGTCCCCTGCATCTGCAGGCGGACTCTCAACCACTGCGCCACCAGGGAAGCCCTATAGTCTCTCCTTTTGTGTTCCTCCAAAATCGTCTCCCTCAGTTTCTCAAAATTTAAGCAAAAAAAATATCATAGGACCCAGCCTTCCCCAAGTTCCAAACAGTAAATTTAATCAGGGAAGTGAGAAAATGCAGTAAGAAAGGAAAAGTCAAGCAAGACAAAATAATAATGGTTTAGCCATTAAACAAAGTCAAGGACCTTTAGTTCCTCCTCAAGGGCTATAGATAAGATTCCTGGCCCTGTCCTCTGAGCTATTTTATAGATACCAAAACCCACACCAGGTGGGAGAAGTTAACTGTGTGCTGTCCCTCCGCAGTTCTCCATTCCCATCTGCACCGCTCTCCTCCCCTCCCTGGTTCTGGGCTGCTTCCTGAAGCCACCACAGGGTCGTGGCTCACGCTGGCTCACCCTGTTCCTTCTGCCTAATCTGCCCTCTCCTCTTTTCCGAGTGAATTCCTGCTCTTCCTCTAGCATCCGCCCCACTCCTGTAGAAGCTTTCTGTGACACTCACGCTGCCAACTCACCGTCACTCTGCAGATACAGACCCCCATAGTGCTGGGGCCTTTTGGTCACAGCCCTTTGCTCAATTGATAATTTACCTTATTTACATTTTACACTACTTTACTTTTCTTTTTTTTTTTTTAACATTTATTTGGCGATCACTTGATTGAGGTCTTGTCTTTACTAGACCATAGTCCATGAAGGCAGGGACTATATTACTTTGTTCCCATTACAGCACCATGCCCCCAACACCAGAGTGGCTTAATAAACATTTACAGGGTGAATGAATGAATGAATGAATGTTCCTCCTGCTGTCCCACCCTCTGCACTGTGCTGGTCCCACAGGGTCATCCCACCACCAAATATAGCACCCCGTGCCCTTCCTGCCACTGACCCCTTCTTCTGGAAGGAACCTGCGTGTCCCTGGGGCAGTCCCTCCCACCCAGCAGCACATGTGCTACAGGGACTGACCCTGGGTGCTTGCTTGCCTGACCCCCTCTCTCACGGGGCTTACTCAGCTTTGTGTGTTCAGCACTGTCCCCGCCTGTTAATGTGACATTTTATTAAGCATAGATATATTAGCTGAATGTAGTTGGCTAACGTTCAGTGCAAAATCAGTTATGCTGTGTTTTTCTTTACCATAAACATTTTCCATGAGATCTTTAGTGAAGCTTGTAAGCTGGCTCTGGGGGAACAGCGTGGCTCCTGCATGGTCAAGATAGACAGTTCCTGAAAGAAAACACAAAATAAAGCTGGGATTATTCTTCAGAGGTATTCCACTCATCTCACCTAGATCTAGTTTGTGTGACCCTGGCCAGCGCCCATATGATGTGTTTAGACGTAGCACCAGGCCACTGATTTCTCCCAGCCTTTTGACATGCATCGTCTTTTTTAATATTCTTTCTCTTATTCTTTTCCATTAAGGTTTATCACAATATACTGAATACAGTTCCCTGTGCTACGCAGTAGGATCTTGTTGTTTACCCATCCTGTGTATACTAGTTTGCATCTGCTAACCCCGAACTCCCAGTCCTTCCCTCCCCCATCACTCTCCCCCTTGATGTGCGCTTCTGAATTCAAGTGGAGGCATGAGCAATGGAAGAACTGCACTTTCAACATCTAATGACCCTTAGAGCCCTGAGAGCCTTCCTGATGAACCAGCTCTCTTCTGAACCTGGGAGAGCAGCCCACACAGAGGAGAAGCCCAGCGGACGTTCATGCTTCAGGATGGCAAAGCTATTTCATGTTGTGACACACACCCTCTTCTGGAATTTCCGCGCAGCTTCCCAGGCTGTCAAGCCCTGATTCTACATTTCCATAGTGAGTTCCAAAGTCCTCAACCCTACAACAGCTGTGACAGCTTCGGAGATGACTGGGAATGGCTGTGGTCTTTCCAGTCTCTCTCACAAACAGAGAAAGGTAAATTTAGATGACAGTGAGATACCAAGCGTTACCACTCAGACTGCCCCAGATCAAAAGGATAACTCACTGTTTGGGTGAGGGTGTGGGGAAACAGGTCCGCTGTTACACGGCTGGTAGGAGGGTAAACGGGTGCAACTTCTTTATGGACAGAAATTTAGCAATATCGCTCATGCTTTAAAAATGCAAACTCCCTTGACCTAGCAATTTGTCTTCCAGCAATCTGTCTTATAAATTGTGAAATGGTCTGTCAGTGAGGACATTCAGTGCAGCACTGTCTGTAAGAGCAAAGGGTTGGAAATGACTTAAATATCTATCAACATGTATTTAAAATAAAGAATTTGAATACACCCATCTAGTACTGACATGGAACAAACTCCAAGATATGTTTTCAAGAACATACAATATGAATATATTCATTCATTCTTTCATGCATTTAACAAATATTTTTTGTTTTGTGCAGGATGGATTTTTCATTTATTTTATAACAGCTTTATTGAGATTAATTCACGTACTGTAAAATTTGCCCTTGTAAAGTTTATGATTTAGTGGTTTTAGAATATTTGTAAAGTTGTGCAACCATGGCCACTATCTAATTCTAGAACACTTCATTCATCCCCCAAAGAGACCCCATACCCATGACCACTCACTGCCCAGATCCACCCAGCCCTAGCCCCTGGCAATCACCAATCTATTTTCTGCCTCTATAGATCTGTCTACACTGGACATTGCATATAAATGAATCATACAACATGTGGTCTTTTGTGTCTAGCTTCTTTCACTTAGTATAATAATTTCAAGTGCATCCATATTGTAGCATGTATCAGAACTTCATGCCTTTCTTGTGACTGAATAGTATTCCATTGTATGGATATGCCACATATTTTGTTTATCTATTCATCTGGTGATGAATATTTGGGCTGTTTCCAATTTTGCCTATTATAAATAATGCTGTTACGAATATTTGTATACAAGTTTTTGTGTGGGCATATGTTTTCTCCCATTTGGTTGGTTCTTTCACTTTCTTTATGATAGCCATTGAAAAAAATTTTTTTTAAATTTTGATGAAGTCCAATTTGTCTATTTTTGTTGCTTGTAATTTTGGTGTCATAAGAAACCATTGCCTAATCCAAGGTCCTGATGATTCATACTTATGCTTTCTTCTAAGAGTTTTATTCTTTTAGCTCTTATATTTAGGCTTTGGCCCTTTTGAGTTAATTTTTTAATACAGTGTTGAAGAGGGGTCCAACTTCAGTCTTTGGTGTGTGGATACACCATTTAAGAGACTATTCTTTCTCCTGTTTAATAGTCTTGGCATCCTGTTGAAAATAAATTGACCGTAGATGTATGGGTTTATTTCTGGTCTTACAACTCTACTCCACTGGTCTATGTATCTATCCTTATGCCAATGCCACATTGTTCATTGTTTTGATTACTATAACTTTATGTAAATCTTACTTACCTTTACTTTTATGGCAGTGTAAGTCCTTCCACTTTGTTCTCTTTTTTTCAGTAATTTTTATTTTATTTTATATTTTGGCTGCATTGGGTCTTCGTTGCTGCACACAGGCTTTCTCTAGTTAACGGTGAGCAGGGGCTACACTTCGTTGCAGAGCACGGGCTCTAGGCGCACAGGCTTCAGTAGTTGCAGCATGCGGGCTCAGTAGTTGTGGCTCGCGGGCTCTAGAGCACAGGCTCAGTAGTTGTGGCACACAGGCTTAGTTGCTCCGTGGCATGTGGGATCTTCCTGGACCAGAGCTCGAACCCACGTCCCCTGCATTGACAGGCAGATTCCCAACCACTGCACCACCAGGGAAGTCCCTCAACTTTGTCCTTTTTCAAGATTGCTTTGGGTATTCTGGATCCTTTGCATTTCTATGTGAATTTTAGGATCAACTTGTCAAAAAACTGTCTGGGATTTTGATAGGAATTGCATTGAATCTGTAGGTAATTTGGGGAGTATTGCCATCTTAACAATATTAAGTCTTCCAATCCATGAATACAGGATGTCTTTCCACTTATTTAGGTCTTTTTTTTTTTTATTACTTTTTTTTGCGGTACGCGGGCCTCTCACTTTTGTGGCCTCTCCCGTTGCAGAGCACAGGCTCCGGACGCGCAGGCTCAGTGGCCATGGCTCACGGGCCCAGCCGCTCCGCAGCATGTGGGATCTTCCCGGACCGGGGCACGAACCTGTGTCCCCTGCATCGGTGGCAGGCGGACTCTCAACCACTGTGCCACCAGGGAAGCCCTATTTAGATCTTCTTTTATTTCAATGATATTTTGTAGTTTTCAGTGTATGTCTTGTACATCTTTTGATAAATTTATTGCTGTGTATGTTATTCTTTTTGATGCTTTGGGAATTGTTTCCTTTATTTCACTTTCATAGTGTTCATTGATACTGTATAGAAATTGAATTGATGTTTGTATACTGACCGTCTATCCTACAACTTTCCTGAGCTTGTTTTTTCAGTACTAATAGCTTTGTGTGTGGATTTTTTAGGATCTTCTGTATACAAGATTATACTCTCAGCAAGTAGAGATGCTTTACTTCTTCCTCTCCAATCTGGATGTATTTTATTTCATTTTGTTGCCTAATTGTCCTGGATAGAACTTCTAGCACAATACTGAATAGAAGTGGTGAGAAGAGACGTCCTTGCCTTGTTCCTGATCCTAATGGTAAATTTTTCATTCTTTCACCTTTAAGTATGATGTTAGCTGTGGTTTTTTTGTAGATGGCCTTTATCAGGTTGATTAAATTTCCCTTTATTCCTAGCTTATTGAGTGTTTTTATATTCAAGAAATATTTACTGAGCACGTACTGTGTTACAGGCACTGTTCTAAGTGCTGGGGACATAACAGCAGACAAAATAGAAGCTGGTATGATAATGACAGAGAAAGACCATAAACAAATAAATATTAACTACGTCAGGTGGTAAGACATGTTATGGCTCAACTATGTAAAAAAAAAAAAAGACATGTACACACACATATAAATATAGACAAGCACTGGAAAGGCAAACAAGACACAAAGAGCAGCAGTTGACTCTGGGGTGGCCATAGTGGTGGCAACTGGAGTTGGGGCTGCTCCCTGGGCATTCTTCATCCTCTTTTGACACCTCTTGAATTTGGTACCATGTTAAATGTATTACCTAGCCAAAAAAATTAGTTTTAAAATAATGTTCTCTTTTACTAAAGATTCAGAAATAGAAAGGTACCACACCATAAGAAAGGCATTTGTCCACCCAGCATCAGGGAGACGCTCATGGGGAGCATTAGTGTCGCTATTAGAAGAAGTAGGCAAACGACCCCCAAGCCAATCAGCGTTAGGTCTTCAAGAAAGGGAATTCCAGGGTCTCTTCTGGCTCATGCACCTTCAGTTCTTGGTTCCATGCAGGGTGAGTGACCATCAGTCAGCACCCACAGGCTTTAAGAACCACTTGAACCACAACTGTGTAATCAATATGCTCTCTTCACCAAAACAAGGACATTCCCATCCAATGGGTTATGCAAAATATTTCAGCACTTAAAGGTTAAGCATTTAATTATCCAGAGCAACCACTTAACCAGACAAATTCTCAAACCTGCAAGAAAACTTTTGGGGTGGGTAGGGCTCAGGGATAGAAAGAGGAGGTGAATCTTACGTTATTGTGGTTTGGTTTGCTTGTTTTTCCCTGCCCTCTTTCTGGTTGGTTCGTTTCTGTGTGAAAAAAGAGGGGGCTATGTTCCTAGACTCCCAGCAGCGGTAAGGGTGAGTTTATAGTCCACAAAGTCTACTTCAACCATAATGTAGAGGAAATGCTGGGAAATTGTACTAGATAGATAGATAGATAGTAGATAGTTAGGTAGGTGGGTAGATAGATAATCACAGAACACTGTCACAATTACAGTAGATGTTAAAGGGCACTGAAGGCCAGCCTGGGATCCTGGCTATCACATCTAAACTTTACATTTGAGGAAAAGGGTGCTGTTCTCTGAGAGACAAGAAGGAAACAAGGAGGGATCTACTTTCTACTTTCCCAGGGTAGTATTGAGAGGAGAAGTCAGCCAATGATGGGTGTGAGGGATGAGAGCTGGAGGGGATTAGGGGATTAAGTAGGAGTGATGCTGAAATAATTACCTACTGTACTATAACAGCTTCTGGGATTTGCTTCAAAAGAATGGGGAGACTTTCTCAAGTCCTCTGCACCTGTGGGTATTCATTCTGTAGGTGTCTCTATTTCTGTGGGTAGGAAGTTTCTATAACCAAAAAAGTTCAGAGAGAAAAGGAAAGAGAGAGAGAGACAGACAGACAGAGGGGGCACTGTCTCTAGCAGGTGAATGGGCAACTAGGAAGATCAGAGAGGGAGTGAAGAGAGGCTGCCAGAGGGCCCCTGTCTCCTCCCTTGAGCTTCCCTACTTAAGTATAGATGGGGCCACTCGAGGAGGAGCGCACAGCCCTTAAAGCTCCCAAAGGTGGGTGGAGGGGGGGGTGGAAATCACGTTCCGGAACATGAGAAAATGACCCAAAGAGCTGAAGTCAGCTACCTGATAACTGAAACATAAATCATGGTTGCTGCTCTGCCAGGAGCAGGCGAGCGGCACCAACTGTTCACCACGACAGAATAAATACACCTCAAATCCCAGTGCCTGGAGCCACGACCTGCCCACTTACCCGGCACCCCTCCCAGTTCAAACAGCAAGCCCTTCTAAGGCTTGGCGAAGCCCCTCACAGAAGGTTGCTGGAAAAGGATGAGTCCCGACCTGGTGCGGAACGCCCTCCCGCCCTGCAGCAGTGGGTTGGGAGGACCACTGGCCAGATCAAGTTTGTCTTCCAATTTAACCTGCCTGTTCCGCCTTGCGGAACTCGAAGGCACGATAAGATCCCGGTCCTCACATCCAATGTACTGGCTCGTCCTGTACTTAAAGTTCAAATTGCACGGTTTGCTAATTCTTCAGGTCCCCCAGCGAGCTGGACTTCCGAGGCATTGTTCTGCCTACACTAGTGAGAAAAATGAGACTTCGAAAATACAAACTGCTGGGAGCCATCCCAGCGGAGTCTGGAGCGCAGTCTCGGGAAGCTCCTGCACGGCGGCCGCAGCCCCTCGGTCCCCAACCCGCGCGCCCTCAGAGTCGCTGTCCCAACCCCGCGAGCTGGCCGCCCGTGCACCGCTCCCGTCCCCGGGCAATCACCCGAACAGTCACGGCCGCCTGGCATTCCTGCATTTTGCAACCCCGGTTCCAGTTGGAACTTTAGAGCCGGGTGTCTCGTGGCAAGCGAAGGCAAAAAGAATCCTCAGCCCTATTCGCAGAGGGCGGAGACAGGCGGCAAAGGACCACTTTGGTCCTACATCCCTGGAAAGTCTAAGGAGCAAGAAGTCTTGGGGTTGCAGATGGGACCTCAGGGAGCCGCGTCCACAAAGAGAACTCGTGGACACATCCCTCCAGGTCTTTCGATTCAAAATGGGTCCCTAATGAGGTAACGCCGCTCCCGCCGGGAGTAAAAGTTCCTTCCACGTCGGTTCTAGAAACCGCGTGTCCCCCACGGCCTCCCGGCAGGCCCGGCGCAGCTGCCCCCGCCGGTCTCACCTGCCAGGCGGCCGAACTCGCGCTCCCGGAGCTCGTGCAGGCTGCGCCGGCCGTACCCGTAGACGAGAGGCTGCGGGCTCGAGTCCAGGAACTGCGCAAAGGCCAGCAGCTCGGTCCCCGACTGCCCGGCCCCGCCAGCCATGACCCAGGCCTGAGCGCCGCGCAGTCCAAGCGGGCTGCGCCGGGGAAGCGCCCGCCGCGACTCCGCCCCGCCGCGCCCCGGCCGCGCCTCCCGGCCAGCCAGTGGCACCGCGTCCCCGCCGAGGGGCGGCGCCTCTCCCGGTAGGCCGGGCTTGCCACGGGCTCGCTGACTCACGGAGTTTCACTGCTTTCGGCCCTTTTCCCACCTGGGGGCAGGGGGAGGGAGTGCCAGTGATTGTCTCTTTTAACTGCTTTCCAACGGAGTCCACGGAGACACCCCCAGACCCTTGGAACACAAAGTTCTAGTTTACGGTACCACGGAGAGGCTGATGCAAGATGCAACGAATTGCTTTTTGCTGCTGGGCATCCTGGAACCTGGCGATCCTTCCCGCCGACTCTCCCTGGCCCGAGCCCAGCGCAGCGCCCAGGAGCCTCACTCTCCGTGGAGGAACCCCAGTGTGCGGGGCGGGGCGTTTGCAAGGAGACTTCCCCAATTGCTGTTCCCCAGTGGGGCGTGTGCTCGGCGTTTCTGAGAATGTGGCTGAGCAAAAGGTGGAAGAGGAAAATGATTGGGGACCGATGAGTTTGGTTAATAAGGTCGCGGCAGGTGGGCACCGTCGGGGCCCGGTAGCTCCAGTGTGACCCAAGCAAAAGCACCTCCTCCGCTCCGCCAGGGGCCTGCATCCCAGGACACCACTGCCTCAAGTGTGGAGAGGCGGGCCAAACCCACGGGCGGGAATTGCCCGGCCCAGTGTGAGTGTGGAAGCTGGTGGGCAGGTGGGGGCCGGCTTCCGGGGATGGAGTGAAAGGTACTGGAGGCCCAGGAAAGGTGCCCGAGGTGAGGGGAGGGCTGTGCAGAACCCGCATCAGAGGGCTGCAAAGTCTGGAGGCTTAAGTGAGGACTCAGATTCGGGTCCTTCGGGACCGAAGGTGGGGCCCCAGGAATGGACCACTGGCTCTGTTGTAGGAAGAATGGGGCGTGAGAGGGTGGTCTTGGTCATATCCCAAGTCATATTCCTGGGGCAGACGGTGCAGATAAGAATTCAAGAGCTAGCCATAGTAAAGTGAAAGGTTTATTGAGACAGACACACACTCCGTACACAGTGTGGTTCGTCTCAGAAGGCGCGAGAGGTGCCAGGGAAATATGGGGTGTTTAGTTTTTATGGGCTGGGTAATTTCATAGGCTATGAGCGGGAGGAATATTCTAGCTATCTTAGAGAAGGGGCAGGGATTTTCAGGAATTGGGGCAGCACCCACTTCTGGTCTTTTATGGAACTGTCATGGCACGGGTGTGTCGTTTAGCAGATGCTAATGTATTACAATGAGAGTATAATGAGGCTCAAGGCCTACTGGAAGTTGAATCTTCCGCCATCTTGGGCCTAGTAGGTTCTAACCAGTTTTTGTCACTTCCTGTTCTTCTTAATGGTTGTGTCATTCCTTTAATGGTTGTGCTCTGCCCCCTTCCTTTCTGTCTCAGCTCTCAAAGCATGCTGCAGTGGGACAAGGTGGGAAGGGCACACAGGCCACAAGTACACTGCCTGTGCTACAGCCAGGCCCTCAGTCACCCTGTGTGTGCGCTGCAGGCACCTTGGGATGCGTGACAATGCGTGGAGTAGACTCCCCGGTCCAGCCTCTGTTTGTATAAAAAGCAAGGGTTCTGCTGCCTGGTGGCCCACCAGCCCCTCCTGGCTCAGCCCCCAATACCAGGTCTGAGAAAGACCCTGGGGGTCGGGGAGGCGGGTTGTGTCCCAGGCCAGAGCCGTTGGGTACGGGGCTGCAGTGCTACAGCCGGTGCCTAGGCTTCCCCTTGCCTAGGTGGCCCCTGCCTGAAGACTGCCCTAGCTAGTCTCACTCACTGCAGAATCCCCAGGATCAGGACTTCCCTGGAGGTCCAGTGGCTAAGACTCCACGCTCCCAACGCAGGGGCCTGGGTTTGATCCCTGGTCAGGGAACTAGATCCTGCATGCCGCAACTAAGAGTTCACATGCCGCAACTGAAGATCCCCGATTCTGCATGCTGCAACGAAAAAAGATCCCACGTGCCTTAACTAAGACCCGGCGCAGCCAAATATATAAATACATATTTTTAAAAAAGAATCCCCAGGACCTGACTCTGGAAGGAATGAACGTTATCGATGGATGGATGCCCGAGTTTGCCCCTTAGCATTCACCATCCAACCACCTCCCTGCGGCATACCGTTTGGCCATACTTGGAGCAGGAACCTTGGGCATCTTGGCCTCACTCCCTTGCACTCTAACCTCTAAATTTGACTTCTGGTAACAGTACCGACAGGAGCAGGCACTGCACTGGGCATATGTATACTCTTATCTGTGCTAATTATTCAACAGTTAAATAAACAGATCTATGAGGTGGCTCTTACAGGTGGGGTAGCTGTGGCAGAGAGAGGTAGAGTAACTTGCTCGAGGGCACACAGCTAGAAGAAGGTGGACAAGCTAGCGCCTGGGAAGTCAGTCTCCAGAGCCCAACCAGTTAAATGTGTTCAACAATCTCTCTGGTGTAAGCCACGGTGGTCCTCAGCGCCTCCGCCTCCCCACCTCTAAGTTGGGGAGAGTGCTGGGGGTTGATGCTCCCCTCACCCCTCCTTTTAATGCATTACTTCTCCCCGAGGATCTCCTTGAGTCCAGCCCTTTCAGGAATTAACCTGCCAGAATCATCTGGAAGCCTATTAAAATGCAGATTCTGATTAAGTTGTGGGGCATGGTGGTTAAGGTTCTGTGTTTCTGACTCGCCTGGGCGATGTGGACACTGGGGTCCTTGGACTGCACCCTGAGCAGTGAGGGCCTAGGTTACTTCCCTGGGAATGTAAGGAGTACCTCTCCTCAAGGTGTTATGTGGCCAAGTAACAAATCACAAATCCACAAGGGTGTTACTTTAGGACAGACCTGCTAGGGAACAATCTGAATGGGCCAAGTCAGAACTCCTTTAAAAAAATTTTTTTTTTAATTGTGTTAAAATATACATAACATAAAACTTACCCCTCTTAGCCATTTTTAAGTGCACAGTTCAGTAATATCACGTATAGGAAGGAATGAACCACCTTGTTGTGCAAATAATCTCCAGAACTCTTTTCATCTTGCAAAACTTAAACTCTATACCCATTAAATAAGAACTCCCCTTTTCCCCTCCCCCAGCCTCTGGCAATCACCATTCTATTTTCTGTATCTATGAATTTGGCTACTCTAGATACCTCATATAAGTGGAATCATACAGTATTTGTCTTTCTGTGACTAGCTTATTTCACTCAGCATAATGTCCATGTGGCAGCATGTGTTCAGAATTTCCTTCCTTTTTAAGGCTGAATAATGTTTCACTGTATGTATATACCATATTTTTTGACCCATTCATCTGTTGATGAACACTTGGAATACTTCCACCTCTTGGCTATTGCAAATATGCTATGAACATGGGTGTATGAGTATCTCTTCGAGAATTTACTTCCAATTCTTTTGGATATATATAGTCAGAAGTGGGATTGCTGGATCATATGGCAGTTCTATTTTTAAGTTTTGAGGAATTGCCATAGTGTTGCCCATAGCGGCTACACCATTTTACATTCTCACCAAAGGTGCACAAGGGCTCCAATTCCTCCATATTCTCACCAATAGTTATCTTCTGGTTTTGTTTGGTTTGGTTAGGTTTTTGTTATTGTTACGGTAGCCATCCTACTGGGTGTGAGGTGGCCTCTCATTGTGTTGTTGATTTGCATTTCCCTAATGGTTAGTGGTGTTGAGATATCTTTTCACGTGCTTATTGGCCATTTATATATCATCTTTGGAGAATTGTCTGTTCAAGTCCTTTGCTCCCCCCTGCTCTGCCCCCAACTTGTTTTTTTGTTTTTTTTTTTGCGGTACGCGGGCCTCTCACTGTTGTGGCCTCTCCCGTTGCGGATCACAGGCTCCGGACGCGCAGGCTCAGTGGCCATGGCTCACGAGCCCAGCCGCTCCACGGCATGTGGGATCTTCCCGGACCAGGGCACAAACCTGTGTCCCCTGCATCGGCAGGCGGACTCTCAACTACTGTGCCACCAGGGAAGCCCTTGGTTGTTTTTTTATTGTTGAGTTGTAGGAGTTCTTTGTATAGACTGGATATTAACCCTTCATCAGATCTATCATTTGCAATATTTTCTCCCATCCTGTAGGTTGCCTTTTCACTCTGTTGACTGTGTCCTTTGATGTAGAGTGCAGAACCCTTAAGGTCATTAAAAAACACTGAATTACCACTTAGTCAAGAAGTATCTTTAAGCCCCTGGCTCTGCCCAGGGGACTGTGTGCTCAGGAGGGTGTGAAGATATTGTGCCTACCTCCACGTAGGGAAATGACACAGACAACGGGGGCTGAACGCCCTGTTGCTTCGCTCCAGGATGCAAGCATAGAATGGCAGGAGAGAAGAGAGAAAGGAGCTCCTTCCAACCAGGGAGTCCAGGGAAGGCACCCCAAAGGAGGAAGCCTGTGATCTGGGCCACAGTAAAGAAGGGAGGGTAGGGTGGGTGGGGACACCGGGAGCCTCAGTCTCTAATGGGCACCTTCAAGTGCATTTCACCAAGTTTCCCTGGGCCTCCACTGCCACAAAGAGACCGTCAGAAATCGGACTGCTCGCTCTTACCCTGCCTGAAGCAGAACCTCCAGTCCCCATCAGTGAATGTCTTACAAGTGTTCATCGTTCAATGAACTCCTGTGCTATAGGCCTACCACTGCTTTATCTCCCCTGGTCCATCTGCTGGCCCTGGGACCTTGGAATAGCCTGAGGTGGTCCATGCTGAGGTCTCAGGCAGCCAGCCTCTGCACCCAAAGTTCACAGCTTTGTAGTGAAACAGCTCTTCAGCTCCTCCGGACACCCCTCTCTCAACCAAGAACTGTGAAAAATATGTCTATAGCCAGATTGGGTAGACAGCCCCAATTGTGTCTTAAAATCTTTCCCCCTTGGTGAGGCTCTGCCCCGGTCCATCCCACTCAGCCTGGTTCTGTACTCAGGATGATGTGTTCCCTGGCAATGGACTCCATTCTTGAGAATCCCCACAATACAGGAGACATTCATTCATGCAGTGTTTATTCATTCACTCACTTGGCAACAGTTCAGTGAGTGCCTCTCAGAGTTAGAGTCTGTGGGGATTGAGGAAGGAGGTGGGGCAGGTTTGGGGGCAGGTTTTGAAAGGCAGGTTTAAGTCGGTCTAAGGGAATAGAATTTCATTCCGAAGATTTTTGAGCAAGAAAGTGTCCCCAAGAGGTGATTTCGACCAAACTGTCTAATGACTGTGCCCAGGCTGGATGGGGTGGTGGAATTGGGGGCAGGGAAACCAGCTACAACCTCTTGGAACTGTCCAGGCTTAATTACCGCAGATGAAAATGTGCTTTGGCAGGGACACTCATTCAATGTTCGTTGGGAAGCTGCTCCCTGCTAGGAACATGGTAGGTGCTGGGAAGACAACAGTCCATAAGGCAGCCTCTGGGCTGAGAGGCCCCCAGGACAGTGAAGAAGATGGCTCTACAGCCAGGTCGCCTTTCTGTGCTGCAGGGCCCAAGAAGGGGCCTTCCTTCAAAAGGTTGAGCCTCCTCCACCTAGGACTCCAGAGGGTCCTGGGTTGGGAGGTAGCATTCCACGTACAATGGCCTGGAGGTGCAAAAGGCTCAGAAAATTCCCAAAGCAGGAACTTCAGTGAGGCTGGAGCACAGCCTGTGGTAGGGGATGAGGGGTAGGGATGGGGACTGAGGCAAGAGAGTGGGGCAGACCCTACGGTGCAGAGGAGCACGGCTGGGGTCCAGGAGGGACGGGAAGAGGTGTGTCTGAGGCCAGTGACATTTAAGGATCACCTGCCTCCATGCCACTGACTAATGAGAAGGTACAGTCAGAGAGATGGGAGGAGAGCTAGAGGAGAGCGCGTTGGTGGTAACTAAGGCTGAAAAGCCAATTAGGACAAGGACTGATCAGATTACTCAACTTGCTTGGTTCGGTGATAGGCAGTGACCTAAGTGACCATTTCTGTTATCCTGGTGGGGATGGAAGCTCCATTATAACGGTCCAGTCTTAAATGGTAAGGAAGGGTAGAGGTTTTCCACTGACTAAAACCCCCGAGGCCTCTTGATCATGGAGGTAGTTGGGAGTTGCCAATTATGATGGATCATATTTTCTGCCAAGTCGTTGAGATGGGGTCGGTCGGTGTTTCAAAGGAGGGTGAATTTAGTTTGGATAATGAAATTGGTGCTTCCTGCCAGAAGTGAAATGCATACCTCCCTAACAATGAGAACCTGCTGACCTAGATATCCTGACACCGGAGAAATCAGAAGGCCTGCAGAGCAGGAAGAGAGACAGTAGTGGAGTAGGTTTCTCTCCAGAGCCTGGAGGTTGGAAGCTCTGGCAGAAACAACTTGAGAGCAGTGGAAAAAAAGATCAGAAAAACCCCAGGAAGCTCCCTCCCCTGGAGTGATAAGAGACCTTTTTTGTGAAAGAAGCTAGAAGGGCAGCTCAAAATCACCATGTTTGGGAACAAGGGCTCCATTATATCCAGACTCATGTTCAAAACAACACCCGGCCCGCTGCCCCGAGTACTAAGCAGACCACAGGAGTGAGAGGGTGGGTGGACCCACAGCTGAGGCCCTTTTCCTGGGGGCCCAGCTTCTCCCTGATCATTCAAGGGTGGGTGGACTGGGCCAAACCACACCCTTCTTGTTCCCTTCTGGGTTGACATCTCCTTCCTGCTCTTTGTTCCCTACCTCTTTATGCCACCAAGACAGGGAAAGGATCTGATGCCAATTTTCCTATTTACTGACCGGTAGATTACACTGAAGAATGCTTCCTCCACCAGCCAGCCATCTGTGCGATCAAACTTATTCTTGAATTCAGCAAATATTTGACAGTACACAGGGCCAGCTACATTGTGCTAGGTGCTATGGAAAACAAGAAAAATCTGATGCCCTGGACAGAGGGCAGAAGAGTAAGACCCGGAGATCACCTTCCTCTCCACAGATACATCAGAAATACATTCACACGTGGAACGACTCCTACAGAACACCACTGAATGCTGGCAGAAGACCTCAGACCTCCCAAAAGGCAAGAAACTCCCCACATACCTGGGTAGGGCAAAAGAATAAACAGAGACAAATGGATAGGGACGGGGCCTGCACCAGTGGGAGGGAGCTGTGAAGGAGGAAAGGTTTCCACACACTAGGAAGCCCCTTCGCGGGCGGACACTGCGGGTGGCGGAAGGGGAAAGCTTTGGAGCCGCGGAGGAGAGCGCAGCAACAGGGGTGCGGAGGGCAAAGCGGAGAGATTCCCGCACAGAGGATCAGGGCCGACCGGCACTCAACAGCCCGAGAGGCTTGTCTGCTCACCCGCCGGGGCGGGCGGGAGCAAGCTGAGTCTCGCTCGGGCTTCAGTCCGATCAGTCCGATTGCAGGGAGAGGACTGGGGTTGGCGGCGTGAACACAGCCTGCAGGGAGTTAGTGCACCACGGCTAGCCGGGAGGGAGTCCGGGGAAAAGTCTGGACCTGCCGAAGAGGCAACAGACTTTTTCTTCCCTCTTTGTTTCCTGGTGCACGAGGAGAGGGGATTAAGAGCGCTGCTTAAAGGAGCTCCAGAGACGGGCGCGAGCCGCGGCTAAAAGCGCGGACGCCAGAGACAGGCATGAGATGCTAAGGCTGCTGCCGCCGCCACCAAGAAGCCTGTGTGCGAGCACAGGTCACTATCCACACCTCCCTTCCGGGAAGCCTGTGCAGCCCGCCACTGCCAGGGTCCTGGGATCCAGGGACAACCTCCCTGGGAGAACGCACGGCGCACCTCAGGCTGGTACAACGTCATACCGGCCTCTGCTGCCGCAGGCTCACCCTGCACTCCGTGCCCCTCCCTCCCCCCGGCCTGAGTGAGCCAGAGCCCCCGAATCTGCTGCTCCTTTAACCCCATCCTGTCTGAGCGAAGAACAGACGCCCTCCGGTGACCTACACGCAGAGTCGGGGCCAAATCCAAAACTGAGCCCCTGGGAGCTGTGTGAACAAAGAAGAGAAAGGGAAATCTCTCCCAGCAGCCTCAGAAGCAGCGGATTAAATCTCCACAATCAACTTGATGTACCCTGCATCGGTGGAATACCTGAATAGACAACAAATCATCCCAAATTGAGGAGGTGGACTTTGAGAGCAAGATTTATTATTTTTTCCCCTTTTCCTCTCTTTGTGAGTGTGTATGTGTATGCTTCTGTGTGACATTTTGTCTGTATAGCTTTGCTTTCACCATTTGTCCTAGGGTTCTGTCTGTCCGTTTTTTTTTTTTATTTAAAAAAACTTTTTTAATAATTATTTTTTATTTTAATAGCTTTATTTTATTTTATCTTTATTTTATTTTATCCTCTTTCTTTCTTTCCTTCTTTCTACTTTTTCTCCCTGTTATTCTGAGGCGTGTGGATTAAAGGCTCTTGGCGCTACAGCCAGGAGTCAGTGCTGTGCCTCTGACAAGGGAGAGCCAACTTCAGGACACTGGTCCACAAGAGACTTCCCAGCTCCACATAATATCAAATGGCAAAAATCTCCCAGAGATCTCCATCTCAACACCAACACTCAGCTTCACTCAATGACCAGCAAGCTACAGTGCTGGACACCCTATGCCAAACAACTTGCAAGACAGGAACACAACCCCACCCATTAGCAGACAGGCTGCCTAAAATCATAATAAGGCCACAGACACCCCAAAACACACCATCAGACGTGGACCTGCCCACCAGAAAGACAAGATCCAGCCTCATCCACCAGAACACAGGCACTAGTCCCCTCCACCAGGAAGCCTACACAACCCACTGAACCAACTTTAGCCACTGGGGACAGACACCAAAAACAACGGGAACTACGAACCCGCAGCCTGCAAAAAAGAGACCCCAAACACAATAAGATAAGCAAAATGAGAAGACAGAAAAACACACAGCAGATGAAGGAGCAAGAAAAAAACCCGCCAGACCTAACAAATGACGAGGAAATAGGCGGTCTACCTGAAAAAGAATTCAGAATAATGATAGTAAAGATGATCCAAAATCTTGGAAATAGAGTAGACAAAATGCAAGAAACATTTAACAAGGACCTAGAAGAACTAAAGAGGAAACAAGCAACGATGAACAACACAATAAATGAAATTAAAAATACTCTAGAAGGGATCAATAGCAGAACTGAGGCAGAAGAACGGATAAGTGACAGGAAGACAAAACAATGGAAATAACTACTGCAGAGCAGAATAAAGAAAAAAGAATGAAAAGAACTGAGGACAGTCTCAGAGACCTCTGGGACAACATTAAACGCACCAACATTCGAATTATAGGGGTCCCAGAAGAAGAAGAGAAAAAGAAAGGGACTGAGAAAATATTTGAAGAGATTATAGTTGAAAACTTCCCTAATATGGGAAAGGAAATAGTTAATCAAGTCCAGGAAGCACAGAGAGTCCCATACAGGATAAATCCAAGGAGAAACACGCCAAGACACATATTAATCAAACTGTCAAATATTAAATACAAAGAAAACATATTAAAAGCAGCAAGGGAAAAACAACAAATAACACACAAAGGAATCCCCATAAGGTTAACAGCTGATCTTTCAGCAGAAATTCTGCAAGCCAGAAGGGACTGGCAGGACATATTTAAAGTAATGAAGGAGAAAAACCTGCAACCAAGATTTCTCTACCCAGCAAGGATCTCATTCACATTTGATGGAGAAATTAAAACCAGCTTTACAACAAATGCTAAAGGAACTTCTCTAGGCAAGAAACACAAAGGAAGGAAAAGACCTACAATAAAAAACCCAAAACAATTAAGAAAATGGGAATAGGAACATACATATCGATAACTACCTTAAATGTAAATGGATTAAATGCTCCTACCAGAAGACACAGACTGGCTGAATGGATACAAAAACAAGACCCATATATATGCTGTCTACAAGAGACCCACTTCAGACCTAGGGACATATACAAACTGAAAGTGAGGGGATGGAAAAAGATATTCCATGCAAATGGAAACCAAAAGAAAGCTGGAGTAGCAATTCTCATATCAGACAAAACAGACTTTAAAATAAAGACTATTACAAGAGACAAAAAAGGACACTACAGGGCTTCCCTGGTGGCGCAGTGGTTGAGAGTCTGCCTGCCGATGCAGGGGACACGGGTTCGTGCCCCGGTCTGGGAAGATCCCACATGCAGCAGAACAGCTGGGCCCATGAGCCATGGCCGCTGAGCCTGCGCATCCGGAGCCTGTGCTCTGCAACGGGAGAGGCCACAGTGGTGAGAGTCCCGCGTACTGCCAAAAAAAAAAAAAAAAAGGCCACTACATAATGATCAAGGGATCAATCCAAGAAGAAGATATAACAATTGTAAATATGTATGCACCCAACATAGGAGCACCTCAATACATAAGGCAAATACTAAGAGCCATAAAAGGGGAAATCGACAGTAACACATTCATAGTAGGGGACTTTAACACCTCACTTTCACCAATGGACAGATCATCCAAAATGAAAATAAATAAGGAAACACAAGCTTTAAATGATACATTAAACAAGATGGACCTAATTGATATTTATAGGACATTCCATCCAAAAACAACAGAATACACATTTTTCTCAAGTGCTCATGGAACATTCTCCAGGATAGATCGTATCTTGGGTCACAAATCAAGCCTTGGGAAATTTAAGAAAACTGAAATTGTATCAAGTATCTTTTCCGACCACAATGCTATGAGACTAGGTATCAATTACAGGAAAAGATTTGTAAAAAATACAAACACATGGAGGCTAAACAATACAGTACTTAATAACGAAGTGATCACTGAAGAAATCAAAGAGGAAATCAAAAAATACTTAGAAATAAATGACAATGGAGACACAACAACCCAAAACCTATGGGATGCAGGAAAAACAGTTCTAAGAGGGAAGTTTATAGCAATACAATCCTACTTTAAGAAACAGGAAACATGTCAAATAAACAACCTAACCTTGCACCTAAAGCAATTAGAGAAAGAAGAACAAAAACACCCCAAAGTTAGCAGAAGGAAAGAAATCATAAAGATCAGATCAGAAATAAATGAAAAAGAAATGAAGGAAACGATAGCAAAGATCAATAAAACTAAAAGCTGGTTCTTTGAGAAGATAAACAAAATTGATAAACCATTAGCCAGACTCATCAAGAAAAAAAGCAAGAAGACTCAAATCAATAGAATTAGAAATGAAACAGGACAAGTAACAACTGACACTGCGGAAATACAAAAAATCATGAGAGATTACTACAAGCAATTCTATGCCAATAGAATGGACAACCTGGAAGAAATGGACAAATTCTTAGAAATGCACAACCTTCCAAGAGTGAATCAGGAAGAAATAGAAAATATGAACAGACCAATCACAAGCACTGAAATTGAAACTGTGATTAAAAATCTTCCAACAAACAAAAGCCCAGGACCAGATGACTTCATAGGCAAATTCTATCAAACATTTAGAGAAGAGCTAACACCTATCCTCAAACTCTTCCAAAATATAGCAGAGGGAGGAACACTCCCAAACTCATTCTATGAGGCTACCATCACCCTGATACCAAAACCAGACAAAGATGTGACAAAGAAAGAAAACTACAGGCCAGTATCATTGATGAATATAGATGCAAAAATCCTCAACAAAATACTAGCAAACAGAATCCAACAGCACATTAAAAGGATCATACACCATGATCAAGTGGGGTTTATTCCAGGAAAGCAAGGATTCTTCAATATACGCAAATCAATCAACGTGATACACCATATTAACAAAATGAAGAATAAAAACCATATGATCATTTCAATAGATGCAGGAAAAGCTTTCGACAAAATTCAACACCCAATTATGATAAAAACCCTGCAGAAAGTAGGCATAGAGGGAACTTTCCTCAACATAATAAAGGCCATATATGACAAACCCACAGCCAACATCGTCCTCAATGGTGAAAATCTGAAAGCATTTCCACTAAGATCAGGAACAAGACAAGGTTGCCCACTCTCACCACTCTTATTCAACATAGTTTTGGAAGTTCTAGCCACAGCAATCAGAGAAGGAAAGGAAATAAAAGTGATCCAAATCAGAAAAGAAGAAGTAAAGCTGTCACTGTTTGCAGATGACATGATACTATACACAGAATCCTAAAGATGCTACCAGAAAACTACTAGAGCTAATCAATGAATTTGGTAAAGTAGCAGGATACAAAATTAACGCACAAAAATCTCCGGCATTCCTCTACACTAATGACAAAAAATCTGAAAGTGAAATTAAGAAAACAATCCCATTTACCATTGCAACAAAAAGAATAAAATACCCAGGAATAAACCTACCTAAGGAGACAAAAGACCTGTGTGCAGAAAATTATATGATACTGATGAAAGAAATTAAAGATACAAATAGATGGAGAGATATACCATGTTCTTGGACTGGAAGAATCAACACTGTGAAAATGACTCTACTACCCAAAGCAATCTACAGATTCAATGCAATCCTTATCAAACTACCACTGGCATTTTTCACAGAATGAGAACAAGAAAATTGCACAATTTGTACGGAAACACAAAAGACCCCGAACAGCCAAAGCAATCTTGAGAACAAAAAATGGAGCTGGAGGAATCAGGCTCCCTGACTTCAGACTATACTACAAAGCTACAGTAATCAAGACAGTATGGTATTTTTGTCTCCCTCAAATTCCCACAGTCTGTCTTTGGAACCAATAACCATGGCTGCTCCCCCTGAGGCTAGTGGGAAGACAGTGATTTGGCTCCTTGTTGCCCAAGGTAAACATGTGCTGGGAACACAACCCAATCACGTCTCCTCCATGTAGGACAGTCATGTAAGTCAGAAGATAGCAACTGCTTAGGTTGGCACTTGGCATCAGTCTGAGCTTTGATGCTGTGACTAAGGCAGAAAAATGAAATTATCAGGGAAAACAAGGAAGGGCAGGTCAGGGATTCTGAAATACTCCTCAGCAACTCCAGAGCAAAGCTGCAAGACTGCCTTTTGCTTTAGATGTTATGAACTACTACAGTATGGTTCAAAGTGTTCTCCTTTAGCAGATGAAGACCATCATGGTAAAAGTACAATGTATGTGTATGAAGTTCAATATACCATCCAAATGTACAGCAAGTCCTGGGAACACTTACTGAACTGAATTAATTACACACGTGATTACTGAGGAAGATGCTTCAGGACAACTTGGGAAAACTGTCTATTTACAACTGGCAAAACAACAACTAACCATGAACTTGGTCTAAGACTAGGCCTGCTTTCAGGAGACCTTAGGGGGTTGAGTTCCGTGCTGGAAAAGGCTCTAAAGTACTGTTAGTCCACTGAATCTGCTCTGGAATCCCATGTGCTCAGGATCTGAACAAATTGCTGTGTGCCAATGGGACGATTCAGATCCTTAGCAGATAAGCAAAGAAATCATACTTCAGAGCATCCCGGTTTCTGAGGTTAAGAAGCTCAGGTGCTCACTGCCTTGGTGCATACACGCTCACATGCACACACACACCCCTAAGGGTGTGAGACAAGTTTATACAAATTCAGTGATCTAGAACTGCACTGTCCAAATATGGATATAGCCACTAGCCACAGGTGGCTAGTGAGCATTTGAAATGTGGCTAGTATGAATTGAGATGAGCTGTTAAGTATAAAGTGCAATTTGTAGTGTACAAAGTTTTCATACAGAAGAAAGGGTAAAATATCTCCATAATTTTGTATATTGACTATATTAAAATGATACTATTTGAGATATACTGGATTTGAACAAATGTGTCATTAAAATAAATTACACCTCTTTCTTTTTACTTTATGTGGTTACCAGAAAAGTTTAAAGTACATAGGTAGCTCACATTATATTTCTGTTGGACTAGAAATACTGGATAGCTCTGGTCTAAAAACCTTCATTTAGACTAAGTATCACTTAACTTCTTTGGAAGTAAAATGTCATGTTAGATAATAGCATAAACTCCCACCAAGAAAATCCTCGCCTCCCTGCTTCCAGCTCTTTACTACATACAGTGTGCAAAGTGGCAATCTGCCAGGTGGCTCATGTTCCCACAGGGTCAGGAGAGGCCTGGCTCTCCCACCAGTCTTCGCAGGCTCTCCCACACCCTCTCTTAACCTCTCTCCACCCAACTCCCAAGTGCTCAGCTCTCGTGGGCAGCCTCCCAAAGCTCAGCAGGCACACCCAACACTGTCTTTCTGGTGTGTTCTTCTGCCCTCTGCTCCCATCGCACCCTCTCCCTGGGGCACAACCTTCACGCTCATGACTTCATCCTTCCTCTTGTGACTCATCCTTGCAACTTCACAGAAATTCAGGTGATTCCGACGCTACTTTCCAGCCCCTATATCTCTCAGTTACTTTAAGCACTTTAAGTCAAACTCTGAAGGAAGCATCTATGTACTTTTAAAGAATAAGAGAAGGGACCAACTACAGTTCAACTCACAACCTGCCAAATTCCTAGAATGGTTGGTGTGTACTGGGAGGGAGGGGTCAAGACCACACTTTGTGTGGTCTGCGTATTTATAAAAAACTGTTAAAATAAAAGTTGAGTAATCTGGGTTTTATCTCTTTTTATTTTTGAGGCTATCCCTCACAGGAGGGTAGTAAATAATGAAACGTCCCAAACTTTTGAAAAGAGAAGGCCCGAAATGACACAAAATTAGGCAAATTTGCTCATGAAGAAAGAAAGAATAGAGGCTCTCAATGTGGGACACACAGATGCAGGTCTGAATCCCTGAAAGTATGGGCAAGGTTCTGAGACTGTGTGTATATAAACATTTTGAGCAGAGTCTGTAGCTTTCATCATATTTCAAAGGGTCTGAGACTCACATGAGGACTACTGCCTTAGGTCTTAAGCATGAAATGCAATGAAATTATGAGGTAAAGAAAGGTTATCTATTTACATGATAAATATTTTTAAGACACCAACGAGTATATGCTTGCAGTCATTAAGTCCATTACAGTGCACATCTGTTAACTCTGTGTATCTTCACAGTGTGATCTTCACCACAACTTGCAAAGTGTAACCATTCAGTGCCTTCTGCTTCATTCTGTTCAGTTTTTCCATTACAGTTCTTCCAGCATAATTTTTTGATAGCAAGTGTATGACTTTGGCTAAAACAAAGATAGAGAAATCATGAAATGAATGTATGCTATGACTATGAAATATTTTTCTGGGTGCTCACCTGCATATTAATTCAGTTAGTATGCTCTTCCTATTAGTGTTGTTAACATAAATAGAAGTCAAAACCTGACCATCTAAATGTACAGGTTTTAAAATACCATCACTAATATTTATAATATCACCAGCAATTTTATGTTAGCCTTGAAAACGTTTTACTTACTGACCAAGGATACCACCAAAAAGAGCAAGAAATAGACAATGCATTTATGTCAAATTTTGCTTTAACCATCAATTTTAACTATTAAAATCAGTCTTTCAGGTAACATTACTAAATGTGTTTCTTTTCTAAAGAATTCCAACTTTGCAACATATTCTATATTTGATCTTCTGACATCCCTGTAACTTGAATGGACGCTTACTCTCATTATTTACTGCTGGGTAAGAAAAGATAGTGAAAGATTTAATAGACTACCCAGTGAAAGAACCTTGGTCTCCAATGTGACCTGTAACTGCATGACCCTGGGCAAGATGTTCATATTAACACACTACCCCCAGCCCCCATCCTCATGGCTAACCTAGGATGCTACCAAACATAGATTATTAATAAATCTCTATGAAATATAATATCCTCTATAAATTTAACCTGCAAACCAGTCCTCCAAACCAAAACGGAATAAGGTGAATATGGTGCAAGTTTTAAAGCAGTAAACACTGAAAATAATATCTGAGCTCACAAATTATACTTGCAGACTCTGAGAGTCCCTGTCACCAACGCACTCTCAGGATCAAAAGAATGAAGTATAGCCTCGAAGTGATGAAACACATTTAGAAAAATCAGCACACCAGAACCTAAGTCACCAAATGACTGTGAGCCCTTACAAGTGGCCACTCTAGAAGGGTCCACACATTCCAACAATGCTGCAGTGTTTCCTGAAATTCTCCTAAAGGAAATGCTTCCACACAGACTACGACCTGAGTATTCTCAATGAGAGCTCATCTTCCTTTGAGGATGAATCTGATTACTGAAAGAAGTCAAAAGTCATCTGGATATGAGCTTATAAATAAGATGAAGGTTAAGCTAAAAAAAAAAAAGTGAATGGTCAAAATGAGGAAAACTTTATATAAAAGGTATCATAATTGGTTTTCTTGCATCACTGGTAAGCTAGTTTTGAACACAGCTCCTAAAGAGAAGTTCCAAAAATATTTTAAGTAACAGCAACATCACTGGGATCTCATTTGTTCTGGATTAATATTAAAGTTCTCTCATTTCATTAAAAGAATGATTTGAAGTAGTGACATCACTGAAACAAGAATATATTTAGACTAGTATATATATATATATATATATATATATATATAGTACTTTGCTTCCCAGAGAAGTTACTTTGAGGGACAGTACTTATTTGGCTATATATGCTTTGAGATGGTATGTTTCGTTTCTTTTCTTTTTTGGTAATGTTCTTTAAATCCAGCGTGTTAACAGATCACATTTAGAAGACAGGGAGTTCGGGGAGCCAACCTAGAAGGCAGTGTTTGCTTATATTACAGAAGACAGGGAGTTCGGGGAGCCAACCTAGAAGGCAGTGTTTGCTTATATTACCTTCGTTTATATTTCATTATCAGCAAAACCTTTCATTTGAAAAGTACTCGTAATCTGATAAGTGTAATATTAGCAATCCAAATAATATAAGGTAAGCCAGGAATTAGTTCTTGCAAATCCAAAGTCACCACAATGACTAAAAAAATTTTAAATGAAAAACTCAAATTCTGTACATGTCCCCTGCCCATACTTTCTGAGGGGCTTCTTGCCACTGTTCCACATTCAGGCCACAGAAGTGGTCTGGGTACTAGGCAGAGGCAGAGCAAGCATCATGGGTAGGGCAAAGTGAAAGGAAGGAAAAGAAGAGGAGGGGAGGCCAGGAAGAGAGGAAGTTTCAAGTGCCTGAAACATGGAATTTCATTGGATACCTCTCTGTTCAGTAAGCCAATAGCATGAACTGTTTCAACAGCTAAACCCAGCATCAGAGAGGTGGGAGAGAACCCATGAGGACAGCAGTAATAAAGCAGATCTCATTTTAAATACATTTAAATAAATACAATTATCATGAGCATTAACATGCTTTGCTGGTAAGGAGACAAACTCCCCTGGAAGGTACATCTTGTACAATATGTCTCTCGGCATCAAGCCAATGACCTTCCTCATGATGCTGTTGTTTGGAATTGTATTTGAAGTTATATTTTGGATAGTTTAAATACATGAAGGTTGAAGAATCCTAAAACAAATCTAACACAGAATGACATGAATGACTTTTTGAAAGTTTAGTCATTTTTAACTAATGAAATGGGTAAAGAAGTAGATTAAAAAGTGTTCCCTGCTGTCTAAGCAGGCAAATGAGGAGGAGGCTGTAAATAGCAGGTGCTCTGAGCAGCTCAGGTGGCAAAGGCCCAGGCCCAGGGCACGAGGCTCAGGAGCACTTACTCTGCCTGAAGGCTGGTCACAGGGCTTTGAGGGGCACTTGACGGTTTACTCCATCTCAGGATGTGAGCTAAAGTGTTCAAACACGAGATTCGGCTACCAAACACAATCTATAATATTTCCAAAACAACACCAACATTTTGAATTAAATTTTACTAAGATTCTACTTAGTCAAATTCTGAAACTCATCATTATGAAAATCACTTTCATCTCCAATGCGTTGTCTGTAAACACAGTATCATGCAAACAAGCAATTTGGTCAAATAAACTTTTAAAAAACAAGTGCAGTATAGTAATAAATGTCAATCTCAAGAGACTGTCAAAAAACAGAGGTACAAATTAGCAGTAAGCACCATGAACAGATCTGTGTTTCTCTCCATGCAAATGTGACATAAGATTTGCTGCTAAAGACTCCATGATATCTATCTAATCTGATGGAAGCAAAAACAGGAAGGAAATACCTTTGACTTGTTTCTACACAGTGCCTCCAGTCATTTATTTCTGGAACTTGATCAGTCTTCTTCCAAGAATATAAACAAATCTTTCCACACTCTAATCCTACTGCAACAACGTATCTGTTTTTAAGGGAAGGGAAAGACAGTGATTAATTTAGCATGAACTTCTGTTATCTCCATCATCACCAATCTAAAGTAGTTCTTCAGTGCTCCCAACTGTCTCTGGCTTACAAAGGACTCTGTTTAAAATTCGGGTCCAGGATCCAGTGCGCTGCTCTACTGTGCGCTCACAGAGCCTCCTCTCCATCGAGGATGCTCACAGTTTTACCTCTGCCCTCTGCTGGCAAGGCCTATAAGCCAGTGTTTCCCTGGCTGGCAGCAGAGACCTTTGTTCTACTGAAGATACTTGTTACAGAGAAAGCACCACAGTCCTAAATTTGGTGAAATAAGAACCTCTCAAAAGCCACACTCCCGATCTCTATTTCACCACACTGAATATCATCAAGCTCTATCAATTTAGCAATTCTTTTGAGAGGAGTTCCCTGGTGGTCCAGTGTTTGGGGCTCTGAGCTTCCACTGTGGGGGGGCCTGGGTTTGATACCTGATCTGGGAACTAGGATCCCACAAGCCACGCACCGCAGCCAAACCAACCAACAAATAAATAAATAAATAGGGGTTGATCAGAAAGATAAGATAAAATAAAATGGTGTTAAAAACAAAAAAGAAATCCTATGAGAAACATAAGCATTATAAAAAAAAAAAATAGTTAACTTGGAAGCTAAGAGAACCCAAAGATGAAAGTATAAGAGGGCTACACATTGAGAAACTAAGTGGTCTTCTTAAAGAAAACATAAGATGAAGCCCCACACAGAGACTGACCGTTGGGTAAGGTTAAGTACTGGGCAGACACTGATGGCAGTCACAGCTCCGCCCACGTCCAGAACGGAGGAGCAGGGGCCGATGCTGTGCTCAGTGGAGTCATCGCTGGAGTCGCACTCACCCCAGACAACCACCTAACACAAACAGATCAAACTCTGTGAAACTTTCTCTTTGCAAGGTTTCTAGCAATGCATTAGAGCGTTTCAATGGCATAGAGGACACTGACATTTTAAAAAATGCATCATTTTCATTTGTGTTCCAGGACTTCTGAGCATTTCAAGCATCACAGAGAAGCCACCATGTAGCAGATACCTGTCTCTGAGACCTCAACTACCCAACTGTGCTGGTCCAAAGATGACTGTCCCCGCCCAGAGACCAGGTGTGTTTAGCCTGCTCTTTACACTCAGGAAACCAGTTCTGATCCAGTGAGATTCTGTCCACCATGTCCTCAAGGTGCTCGTGCACCACCCCAAGAAATTACCACAAAAGGCATGAAACCAACCAAGTCCCCGTCTCTTCTTCTACACCACCCACTGCTCATGGAATCAGCTCAGCTCACTCGGGAGGCCCTAACCTTGATGATACACCGCATAAGAAATGAGGCTTTCCTGGAAGCTCATGCCTCAGAAGGGTGTGAATGGTCACAAAGAAATGGAGAGGGAAGTGAAAACGCAGGACCAAAGCAAGATTCTGAGCAGAGGGCTCCGCCCAAGCAAGTAGGAGTGCATTTCTGAGACTGCATGGCGGATGATGCTTTGTCCGTTTCAGCCTTGACCTAACTGTGACAGCCACAGCTGGACCATCTGCTACCAGGCCTGACTGGAAGGCAGAAGCAGTCCTGCTGCCTGAGCAGCTAGCAGAGTAGGAAGACAAATGCCGGGGAAGAAATGAATAGGCAAATGACAGAAGTAAAGGTCTGAGAGAAAGCACTTCAGAGGCTAACATTTCAGTGTTTCATTGAGTGACAGCATGCTGTGTTAGTCCTCTGCTTCTGTAACTTGTACCATGACTGTGACTGGAGAGGGCAGGAGAGGAGAGGAAACGCTCAAGTGCCTCAGCGCCTCTGGTCTGCAGGAAGTGCAGAAAAAGGAAAGGATGCTTTAAAGGGCATGAAAACAGAGGAAAGACCAGAGGCCAGGGGAACATTTCCCAGAGAACAAGGGCGAGGGTCATGGTCAAGAACCTACTGCTAGCTAACTTGTTCTGATTTTTTTCACGGCTCGTGACACACACAGGCACACACCCCGCCTCCTTCGCTGAATGAAAAATGTAATAATCATTCATTATAGAAAGAATTTTAAATTCCCAAAAGTATGAAAAAGAAAAGCAGAAACTGTCTTTCCCTATGTCCCTCCATCCACTCCTGCTCTCCTACTTTCTTAGTCCTGACCCATTTCCTTTACTACTTTTTCTCCTACTGGAGCCATCTGATAGTCATGTGTCTGAAGGGACTTCTTCTCGTATTTGATATTTCAGAGACATGTATTATAGAATTTAACAAGTAAGAAAAGCCTTTTTATGTATGCATATGAAAAACACAGAAGGAAATAAATAAACTGATTTTTAAAAGATGTATCAGAAAATTAGGATTACGTGCTTTTTATCCAAACACACCTGTAATATTATTTTACATTTGAAAAAATATTAAGTTAAAAAAAATTACCTTTTTGTCCCGACTTCCAGTGAAGAAATACTTGCCATCAGGACTCCAATCACAAGACCAAATAATTCTACTGTGCACAGCGGTGATTTTGTTAGTGAAGGCAAAGAGACTGAAAACTGGGTCTGAAAGAAACACATATGCACTAGTCACAAAGTGGAGAGAGCAGTTTTTTACCTGTTAGAAAGCTATGCTTAAATGCCATACACAACATGTAATTTAACAATCAATTTATGTACACAGACTTTTGCAACCAAGGCCAGGCAGCTGATCCCTCACCAGAAGGCTATGTGCATACAGTTATTTTTCTAGTAGGAAATGCTTTTATACTGACTAGTCACTCTCTAGTGACTGATGACAAACATCTTCTGGACACTTAACTAAAAGTTCAATTTATGCTTATGGAAGAAGCCTGATGAAATTTAAACTTACTCAGGAAGTAGCCAGATCTGTGTATTAAGCTATGGAAAAAAAGACTAATGAACCCTTAAATAATGTAAAAGAAAAAAACGAACTTAAAAAAAAATCTCTTCCCGGGCTTCCCTGGTGGCGCAGTGGTTGAGAGTCCGCCTGCCGATGCAGGGGACACGGGTTCGTGCCCCGGTCTGGGAAGATCCCACATGCCGCGGAGCGGCTGGGCCCGTGAGCCATGGCCGCTGAGCCTGCGCGTCCGGAGCCTGTGCTCCGCAACGGGAGAGGCCACAACAGTGAGAGGCCCGCGTACCGCAAAAAAAAAAAAAAAAAAATCTCTTCCCTTGCAATATTTTAAGTGTAGGGTAACTAACTTCTAGCCCTCATAGGGACTAAACGTAAAAGACATAACTGTGTATGGAGGGTAGACTAATGTATCTATTAATCCACAATCCATAAAGATACAGCAAATTAAAGGATTTGTTATTAGTATAATATCACTTTAACTTTTTTAAAAAAGTAAAAGTTGCATGTTAGGAAATCACTAGTTGCAAATGAAATCAGTCTGTTACAACATATACTGCTCAATATGTGTCATAGTCCCTGGTATTCTCTAAAACACAAAAAACCCAAAGGACTAAAAATATCCTAAGATGAAATTGCAGTAGGTTTTATCAATGGAAAAATTAAAAACAGGATTAAACAACACAAAGTACTTTAAACGCTCTCTAGATTTTACCTACTCAATGAAACTGGAAGAATAAGAATAGGCTACTGCTGCAATCACACGAAGCTTTTTTTCCTTTTCCTTTTCTTTTTTTTTTTTTTTTTTTTTTCAACTTATGCCAGATCCAAAGTAGAATGCAGGTAGGTGTGTTAACATTTTGCCCAGGGGTCATGTTATTCACAAATGGATGCCTAAAACACCCCCTCCCAATTATCACTGTGACAGAGGTGGGTAGGTGAATGGTAAAGACAATGGTCCTTCTGAGTTTCATAATTTAACTGTATATTCATTATTCCTGTCCCATAAAATCCTCAGTATATATCATCCATTTGGTTTTATGGTGGCATTCTGTAACCATCTGCGAAATCCAAATTTTCTACATGTAGATTTTTATGTTTCTTTAACTGAGATGTCTGAATACATATCATCCTTACAAGGAAGGTCAAGTCTTCCTCAGTTATCACAAAACTTTGAAAGACTCACAACAACCAGACTCTGCCCTTCACCCTGTTATCATTTCTATTTCTCTTTACACAATAGCTGCTCAAAGTAGGTAAATGGACATAACTGTTTCACTAATAATCTTCCCAACCAGCAGCTGTTTTACCTAACTCAGGTGAGACTGTGTCCTGCCTTTTCCACAGTGACCAGGTCCGATCTCTGGAAACAGCTAGTAGGAACTTGTCATCAGGAGAGAAGGCCATCTGTGTGACAGTCAAACTGTGGAAAATTAAATTCTGCACCTGTTTCCAAGATGCAGTGTTCCAAAGAATGATAGCTGCATGCTCTTTCTTAGCTGCCTACAGGACAGAGATGAAACAATAAAGCAATTAAAGTGAAATGAACCGAAAACATTTTTCAAAATAATATATTGTTTCTATGGTATTTTTTATGTATCTGTGTAAAAAAAAAACAACTTCTGAGAAAATACTATAAATACTATAACAAGGTGTAACCTCTGAGAAGAGACAGACTGGAATTAGAAATGATGAATAATTAGAGACTGGCACTGAAATCACAATTTTAAAAATTGAGTTATATTTAACATACAATATTATATTAGTTTCAGGTATATGACATAGTGGTTCAATATTTTTATACATTATGAAATGATCACCACAGTAAGTCTAGTTACTATCCATCATCATACAAAGTTGTTACCATATTATTGACTATATCCCCTATGGGTACCTTACATCCCTGTGACTTATTTTATAACTGAAAGTTTATACCTCTTAAACCCCTACTTCAGTCATCCCTCCACCCCGCTGAAAACACCCTGTCTATTCCCTGTACCTATGAATCTGTTTCTGTTCTGTTTGTTCATTTGTTTTGTTTTTTAGATTCCATATATAAATGAAATCATTTGGTGTGTGTCTTTCTCTAACTTATTTACTCATTTCACTTAGCATAATACCCTCCAGGTCCATCCATGTTGCCACAAATGGCAAGATTTCATTCCTCTTTTTTAAGGCTGAGTAATATTCCATCACACACACACACACACACACACACACACACACACACGCACACACACACCACCCCTTCCTTATCCATTCCCCTATCAATGGGCACTTCGGTTGCTTCCATATCTTGGCTATTGTAAATAATGCTACAATGAACATAGAGGTACATATATCTTTATAAATTAATGTTTTCATTTCCTTTGGATAAACAGCCAAAAGAAGAAGTGCTGGATCATATGGTATAGTTCTATTTTTAATTTTTTGAGGAACCTCCATACTACTTTAATATTTTACAAGAAGAATACATCTGTGTATTAACTGTGTAATTAGTAGTTTAGAAACTTTCACTTCTGGTCAATATGGAGTAACAGGGACCAGATTTACTCTCTTGTGTGAAAAAAACTAAAAGATCAGACAAAATACACGAAATAATGGCACTCCAAAATATTAGGTATCTGGCAACAAAGAACACTGATACCTAAAAGACAAAATGAATCACAGAGTAGGAAAAAAAGAAAAAGAAAAAAACAATCACTGAACTCTATGACAACGTCAAGCAGCCAAATATAACTACAGTCTGCAAAAGGATAAGAAAAAAATACTTAAAAAGATAATGGCCAAAAAATTTCCAAATTCAATGAAAACAATAAACCTACAGATCTAAGACGTTCAATAAAACCCAAGCACAAGAAACATGAAGAAAACTATACAACAGAAATCAAATTGTTTAAAACCACTGAAAAATATAAAATTGCAGCTGGAGGAAAAAAAACCATTACTAAGTAACAAAGAAAAATGACAGTGGGCTTCTCATCCAAAACAATGCAAGTCAGAGGAAAATGGAGCAACATTTTTGAAGTACCTAAGGGAAAACCAACAATTCTTTAGCCACCACTAATACTGTTAAAAAGTGAAGGAGAAATAGATCCTTTTCAGACAGGCAAAAAGCTGAAAAAATTCCTGACCAGCAGAACTGCATTATGAGGAATGTTAAGAACATCCTGTAGGCAGCAGGAAAATAATATCTGATGGAAAAAATATTTTTATTATTTAAATATCTTTAGGGATAATTAACTGTTAAAGTATAAATAATATTGTGGGATTTCTGTGAAGAAGTAAAATGTACAAAAACAATACCACAAAGTAGAAGGAAATGAAAGTATACTTATGTTCTCATACACAAATAGTGCAGTATTACTTGATGGTAAACTGTGGTAAATTAAAGATATATAGTATAAAATGTGAAACAACCAATAAAATAACAAAGAGTCATATCTACTAAACAAAACAAAAAAAAGAAATAAAATGGAATCATAAAAAGGCATCACTTAATCCAAAATAAGTATAATGGATCAAAGAACAGATAGATCAAATAGAAAACAAATAGCAAGATGAAAGGAGTTAATCTATCATATCAATTATTACATCAAATGCAAATGATCTAATAAGCACCCCTATTAAAATGAAAGATTATCAAGATGAGAAAAACAGCAAGACCCAATTACATGCTGTCTCCAAGAAACCCACTTGAAATAAAAGGAAACAAACAGCTTAAAGTAAAATGATGGAAAAAGATACATAATTCAAGCACTACTCAAAGGAAACCTGGAGTGGCTACACTAACATCAGAGAAAGTAAACTTCAGAGCAGAAAATATTACCAGAAGTAAAGAGGTTCATTGCATAATAAGAAACTAGTCAGTTAATCAAGAGAAAATAACCATCATAAATGTTTAGGATCTAACAACAGAACTTCAAAAATACATAAAGTACAAACTGAAGGAACTATAAGGATTAAAAGACAAGTCCACAATTATAGTTAGAGATTTCAAAATGCCATTCACGATAGAACCAAAAGAGTAAAGAAGACAATACTGTCAACCAATGTAATTCATATTTTCAGAACACTCGACCCAAAATAAACAGAATCCAAATTCTTCTCAAAAGAACATGGAAATTTACCAAGATTAAATATCAAAGGATTGAAGTCATACTATGTTTTCTGAACAAAATAAACTTAAATTAGAAATCAGTAACAGAAAGATATCTGAAAAACACTCAGTATATGGAAACTAATACATTTCAAAATAACCTAAGTTAAAAAATAAAATCAAAGAGAAATTAGAAAGTGTTTTTAATTGAATGAAAATGAAAACACAACGTATCAAAATTTGCAGAATGCCTCGAAAGCAATACTTAGAGGAAAACATAGCACTTAACACCTATATTAGAAAGAAAGATCTAGAATCAATGACCTCAGTTTTAACCTTATTAGAGACAGAAAAAGAAATGAGGACTTCCCTTGTAGTGCAGTGGTTAAGAATCTGCCTGCCAATGCAGAGGACACGGTTCAAGCCCCGGTCCAGGAGGATCCCACATGCCGCGGAGCAACTAAACCTGTGTGCCACAACTACTGAGCCTGTGCTCTACAACCTGTGAGCCACAAATACTGAGCCCACGTGCCACAACTACTGAAGCCTGTGCACCTAGAGCCTGTGCTCCGCAACAAGGGAAGCCACCACAGTGAGAAGCCAGTGCACCACAATGGAGTGTATGTAGCTCCCTTTCGTCGCAACCAGAGAAAGCCCGTATGCAGCAATGAAGACCCAATGCAGCCAAAAGTAAATCAAAATAAATAAAATAAATAAACCAAAAGCTTGTTCTCTGAAAATATTAATAAAATCATAAACTCATTAATTTCCTGGTCAATTCCCAGAATTCTCTCCCACCAAAAAAAAAAAAGAGGGTATGAGAGAAAAGAGACAAATTGCCAATAACAGGAATAAGAAAGGTAACATCACCAGGGATTCTTCAGGTAATAACAGGATCAAAAGGGAATACTATGAACAACTTTATGCCAATAAATATGACAAATCAGATAAAAGGGGCAAATTTCCTGAAAGACACAAACCATCAAAGTACACCCACGAAAAATTAGATATCTTGAATGAAACAGCCCTGCATCTATTTAAAAAATTATAGGTAGTTAAAAACCTTCCCACAAAGATAACTCAAGGTTAGTTTGGTTCACTGGGAAATTCTACCAAATATTTAAAAAAGGAAATACCAATTCTTCAGAAACTCTTCCAGAAAATTGCAAAGGAGGAAATAGTTCTATGAAGCTAATATTACTGTGATACCAAAACCAGATGAAGCCATTACAAGGAAAGAAAACTACACATCAATGTCTCTCACATACTATATATGAAAGTTTTAAACAAAATTTTAGCAAATTGAATCCAACAATATATAAAAATATAAGAAATCATCAACAAAATGAAAAGGCAACCTACTGAATGGGAGAAAATGTTTGCAAATCATCTGATAAGGGGTTAATATAAAAACTATATAAAGAACACATACATCTGAATAGCAAAATATAAAAAAAATTAAATAAATAAATAAAAAATAGGCAAAGGATCTAAATAGACATTTTTCCAAAGAAGACATATACATGGCCAACAGAAACATGAAAAGATGCTCAACATCACTAATCATAAGGGTAATGCAAATCAAAACCACAATGAGATATCACCTTACACCCATTAGACTGGCTATCATCAAAAAGACAAGGAATAAGTGCTGGAGAGGATATGGGGAAAAGGGAACCCTGTGCCTTGCTGGTGGAAATGTAAACTGGTGCAGCCACTATGAAAAACAGTATGGAGGTTCCTCAAAAAATTAAAACTGGAATTAACATATGATCCAGCAATTCCACTTCTGGGTATTTACCCAAAGAAAATAAAAACACTAACTTGAAAAGATATGTGTACCCCCATGTTCACTGCAGCATTATTTATGATAGCCAACATATGGAAACAACCTAAGTGTCCATCAAATGGATAAAGAAAATGGATCAATGGATAAAGAAAACGGACAGACACACACACCATGGTGGAAGAGTATTCAGCCATAAAAAACAATGAGGGCTTCCCTGGTGGCGCAGTGGTTGAGAGTCCGCCTGCCGATGCAGAGGACACAGGTTCGTGCCCCGGTCCAGGAAGGTCCCACGTGCCACGGAGCGACTGGGCCCGTGAGCCATGGCCGCTGAGCCTGTGCGTCCGGAGCCTGTGCTCCGCAACGGGAGAGGCCACAACAGTGAGAGGCCTGCGTGCCGCAAAAAAAAAAACAAAAAATAAAACAAAAAAAAACCCAATGAAATATTTCCATTTGTGACAACATGGATAGACCTTGTGGGCATTATGCTAAGTGAGATAAGTCAGACAAAGACAAATACTGTACGATCTCACTTATAAGCCGAATCTAAAAACAGCAACAATAAAAAAAACCACCAAGCTCACAGACATACAGAGGATGAATTGTGAGATGCCAGAAGCCAAGACTGGGGGATAGATGAAATGGGTGAAGGGAGTCAAAACGTACAAACGTCCAGCTATAAATAACGAAGTCAGGGGGATGTAACATAGAGCATGGCGATTATAGTTAATATTGCACTGCGTATTTGAAAGTTGCTGAAATCTTAAAAGTCCTCAGCACAAGAAAAAAATATTTCTTGTAACTGTGTATGATGATGGATGTTAGCTAGACTTATTGTGGTGATCACTTCACAATGTATACAAATATTGAATCATTACGTTGCACACCTGAAACTAATATAATGTTATATATATATCAGTTATACCTCAATAAAAAGAATAATTGAAAAAATATATATATATAATATAAGCATTTGGGGTTTGGTTCCAGGAATGCAAAGTTGGTTCCTCATTTGAAAAATCAATCCATGTAATTCACCACATTAATAAACTAAAATGGGAAAAACATACGATCATGTTAAGAGATAAAGAAAAAACATCTGACAAAACCTAACATCCATTCCTGATAAAAACTCTCTGCAAACTAGGAACCGCAGGGAGATTTTGCAACCTGATAAAGAAGAGCCATAAAAAAAAATCCACAGCAAGCATAACACTTAATGGACAAAACTAAATATTCTGTTGCTGAGATGAGGAATAGGTGAGGACTTCTGATGTTACAACGTCTAGTCAACGTTAAGACATCCATATGGGAAAGGAAGAAGTAAAATTTTCTTTATTCACAGGCAACATAAGCATCTATGTGGAAAATCCAATATCTACAATAAAGCTATAAGAAGTAATAAGTTTAGCAAGTTGCAGGATAAAAAACTGATTACAAAAAGCAACTGCATTTCCTTATGTGAGCAATGAACAATCAGACATAAAATATATGAAATAAGGATAAATCTGACAAAATATGTGTAAGACCTGACACTGAAAAGTACAAAATATTCCTGATAATATTAAGATGTTAACACTGGGGAAAATTGGGTAGGAGGTATAATGGTATTCTAGGTACTATCTCTGCAACTTTTGCTAAATATAAAATTATTCCAAGATAAAAGGCTTACTAAAAAAAAACAAACAAAACCCTGAGAGAAATTAAAGATCTAAATAAATGAGAGGCATACTGCATTCATGTGTCAAGACTCAATATTGTTAAAATTCTTCCACAATTAATCTATAGATTCAATGCAATCCCCATCAAAATTCCAGCACATACTTTTGTAGAAACTGTCAAGCTGATTATAAAATTCATGTGGAAAAGTAAAGAACCTAGAATATCCAAACTACATCTGAAAAGTGAGAAGAGAGTTAGAAGACAATTACTTCCTGGTTTCAAGACACAGTATAAAAAGCTATAGTTGTTAAAGAGACTGTGGCACTGGCATCAAAACAGGAAAGAAAAAAAAAAAGATGAGTAGGACAAAATAAAGTCTAGAAATAGACCCAAACATATATGGACAGCTAATTTTGACAAAGATGCAAAAGGTACGAGGTGAAGGGATAGTCTTTTCAACAAATAATGATGGAACAACTGGATATCCACATGCAAAAAAAATCAACTGTAATATATACTCCATACAACAGGAAGAATTAATAAAAGATGTATCATAGTTCTAAACATAAAACTTAAAATCTATAAAACTCCTAGAACAAAATGTGGCAGAAGAACTTGAGTCAGGCAAAGATTTCTTTCTTTCCTTTTTCTTTTATGGCCACTCTGCACAGCATGCGGGATCTTAGTTCCCTGACCAGGGATCAAACCCACGCCCCCTGCAGTGGGAGTGTGAAATCTTAACCACTGGACCACCAGGGAAGTCCCAGGGAAAGATTTCTTAGATACTACATTAGAAGCACAAACCCAATACAGAAAAAAACTGATAAATTAGACTTCACCAAAACATACAACTTCTGCTCTTTGAAAAACATTGTTAAGAAAATGAAGGAAAAGTCACTGGGGAAAACTACCTACATAGCATATATCTGATAAAGTAGTATCCAGTGTATATAAAGAGCTTTTCAAAATTCGGTAATAAGAAAACAATACAATAAAGAACTGGGCAAAAGATGTGAACAGATACTTCATCAAAGAAGACATACAGTTGGAAAATTAGCACATGAAAAGCTGTTCAACATCATTTAATCATTATGGAAATGCAAATTACAGGCACAATGAGATATTACAAACCTATCAGAATGGCTAATGTTAAAAAGACTGACAATACCATGCACTGGTGAGGGCGTGGAGCAACTGGAACTCTCATATATTGCTAGTGGGACTGTACAATGGTACAACCACTTTGGAAAATAGTTTGTCAATTTCTTAAAAATTTAAATATACATCTACCATATACCCAGCAATTCCACTCATATGTATTTACTCAAGAGAAATGAAAGCATATATCCATGCAAAGACTTGTATACAAATACTCATAACTGCTTTATTAATAAAAGCCAAAAACTGGAAATCACCCAAATGTCCATTAATAAGTGTATGGATCAACAAATTGTAGTATATCTGTAAAAGGGAAGACTATGCAGAAAAAAAAAATGAGCAACTGATACATGCTACAACATGGATGAATCTCAAATTATTATGCTAAATGAAAAAAGCCAGATGAAAAAGACTGCATACTATATGACTCCATTCATACAAAAATTTAGAAAATGTAAACTACTCTATCATGATAAAAAGCAGATTAGTGGTTTACTAGGGATGGGGCAGAGGAAATTTGGAGGGCTGATGGTATGTTCACTATCTTGATATGCAGTGATGATTTCACAGGTATAAACATATGTCAGAATTTATCAAATTGTTCACTTTCAACATGCAGTTGACAGCACGCTAATGACACCTAAATAAAGCAGCTAAAAATGTTAGTTCAAAAAAGAAATGCACATACTTGCTACAAGTGAGCCAACTTGAAAAGGAGAAAATAATTATGTGACTGACAGTGCCCTAAGACACAAATTAGCTGCTGAGTAGAAGCACAGTTATTCTTGCTACTTATGCCCTATTCTTTCCAAAGGCCCTTGTATTAACAGAAGGAAGTACCACCCTCTCAGTACCACCCTCACAAAGAGGACAACAAACAAGGGGGTGGGGCAGAAGGAGCACAACAATTATTTCCTAGGATGTCCCTCAATACAGGCCAGTAGCAAGAAACCACAGCAAGAGCAGGGACAAAAAACAAACATACCAAAAATCCCCCAAAACAAAAAAACCCCATAGGTGCCCATCCAGGTGGGCAGCTCTCATCAACATGCTTAAAACAGATAAATAAATTTTCTTGGTGTTTTAATAAATAAATTTTAGGAAAGTTAGGGGAATGTGTAGGTCTCGGACCTTTCACACAATCCTCCACAGTATATAGATAAATACTGAATAGCAAGTTCAAGATCATTCTCCCAGGCAGATGTCTGAGATGCACTATTCCGCAGTGTCACGTGCTGGTGGCTCACTGAGCTGGCCACCATCCTGCCTCACCGTGGCAAGGGCCAAGGGACTCTACTCACTTAGGTCAGCACCCACAGTGTCCTCAAGAGATGGTCAGATGGCATACACGGTGCAGGGTTTCACCTTCTCATGTCTCCAGGACTCCCATTACTAAAAATTTATGTTACCACATTTTTAGCTCTCATTTTAAGATACCTGATTAAATAGTTTCTGAGTAGGGGCATAAATCAGCTCAAACCAAGTATTTAAGAACAAAAATGTGCAGCTGAAACAGATTTAAAAGGCAACTGCAAGCTTCTGATGGGACAGAATGGAAAAGAGACTGAGAAAGCAAGATTCAGAAAAATCAGGCACCTGTGGCCTTTCGTGTCAAATTCTGCCTCCATCACTACTAAGCTTGCAGGAGCCTGATGACTCAAATAACCTGTGACCAAGTAGAATAAAAAAGTAAAATGCCCTACCTTACAAGCTGAGGCAAGCAGTGTCTTTGAATTGCTACAAGCAACACAAAATATTTCATAACCATGTCCGTATCTAAAATTTAAAAAGAGAAAATGGATGACCCCTGTAAGTAGGTAATTAGTAAATGTACCTATTCTTGTGCTGCAAAATTTTTAAATGAGGGAAGAAATCAACCTCTCCAGCTAACACACAGTTCTTTTAAGAAACATTGTACTTTTGTCTAGGTAAATATTTGGGGTAAAAGCAGAGACTGGAGAAAAATGCCAACTTCCTAGTAGTAATACAACTTATTCAAACAACTAGATTAAAATACAAGTTTTCACCGCCAGCCAGCCACTACCATAAATAACAAACCATAGAAAGGTCCTGATAGGGAAACACTGTAGGAAAAAAAAGACCAAGTGAATAACAAAACTTAAAAATTTTTTTAAAAAGGAAAAAAAATAGTGTTATGTCTCTCTACTTTAAAAATCAAGACCAATAAATCTAGTAAATATAATACATAGCAATATAAATATCTATGTGAAGTTTGATTTTCACCCCTTATGAAGGCCATCAAGAGATGTTTACAGCAGGAGGGAAAATGTAGGTAAGAGGAAAGCAAAGGAGAAAATCAAACTGGTTGGGAAGGGGGCATCACAAGTTACGATCGAATCAGACTAAAGAGCTAAGTACACTTTAACTTACAGTTTTTGAACTTCAGGCCACAAAGTATTTTGCAGAAGATGATCCTCAGTGGGAGGTTCTACAATAAATTTATAGCATTGCAATTAATTTTTCCACTTTCATGCAGATAAACAAGTGAATTCTGCAGCACTTATTGAGGTCAGTGGTGACAGACTCCATACTATGTGTACTGTACTAATGATTCTAGCGAACCATCTTTTTGCGTTTTCTTACCAGTAAGTATGGAGGGTTGAAAGGCCACCTGGTGATATTCGAAACCAGTACTAGTTAACAGCTCCTCTTCATCAGAAGGCTGAGAAGCTATATCTCCTAGTTCAAAACAAACATCAACATCATGAACGTAGTCACCAACTTTATGTCTCCTGCACATGTCCCAATATTAAGGCCACTAGTTAGAAAATAGTGGTACCTGAAGGCAGTGTAATTCAACGCTGTATCCGCGTGATGGCAAAGCCAAGGGTATTTCCACTACTCTGGTATTTTCCAAATGCGCTCCTTAGAGCACTGGTCAATTCCATAGATTACTTCCTTTTCCTTTGACCTAATGTTTCCCAAACTTTTTAAACTGTGGAACACATTTTTCAAGCTATCCACATTAGCATCTGTGGTTGTGAGTGCTCCATGAAATACACTTTGTAAAAGCAGCACCTATTTCAGGGTCTGCATGTGTATACAGAATACTTACCATGAAATAGCTTATAGAAGAGAGATGCATGTACTATGATTTTTAAAAATAATAAATTACCTGTAATGAACATTAGGTACATAATATACAAATGTGTAACTAGGTTTTAAGCACCACTATAGGTTCAGTAATTTTGGAGATGAAAGCCTTACCCTGAAAGACAGCTTTATTTGATAATCCCAAAGCAGGGACGGTAGCTCCTTCTGGAAGATCACCATCTTGCTGGAATAAAAAGTATGATACATGTTTTAAATGCTAAAAGTTACTGTTACCTCAGTCACTATAAAAAAATGTTACGCTCACAAATGCTGAGAAGCAGTGTAAAGACCATTTTACCATTCTGTGTGGATATCTGCCCATACTTCCATTTCCTGAACTGAGAGATGCAATACTAAGCAATCACTCTCCAGCAGAGAGGCTCCAGCTAATCCCCAGCCCCGACCCAATCCATAAAGTCGGGCATCCTCTCATCCACAAGCTCATCGAACCCTGACAGCTCAATGGGTGTCAGGGTGTGACAAGGAAAGCACTGTGCTGGCTTCTAGCAAAGAATGGGCTGAGAATGGAAGGCCTGGAGCTTTATTTCCAAGAGTCTCACAGGCACATCCCTGGCGATGCTCATATAAACACACATGTTTCCCAGGAAGGCACACAGTATTTTCATTAAACATATTTAAAATTTTGAATATTTTAAAACCTTGTAACAGACTGCCCTTTGAAGTGGCAATAATCTGCTTATATCCTACAATATCAATTATTACATATGAAACAAATGCTAACCATCAAAATCGGCACATGTCCATAAGCTAAGAGCATTTCTTACAATTTAAATTTTAATACAGGGGCTGGAACTGAACACAAACATGAGCTATGGGAACTTAAACCATCACCAAGAATAGGTACCTGAAACGCAGGATGCTTTATTTTAGAAAACAAGAAAAATAAAACACCATGGAAAAGAGCAATAAGAGGCATTCCTATATACCCCAACATTTAGTATGGGAACAAACCCAAAAAGCAGCAAGAGGCTTCCCAGTCTACAGGAGTCCTGTATCTTAGGACACAGAATTGAATATACACCTGGGACTAGCCTCTTATGGAATCCTAAAACCACATTTCAATCCCTAGAATTGTCAGATCCTCAAACCAACTTGCCCTCCACCACCATATGCTCAGCACGGTATAATAACCAGTCGAGGCCTCCCTTTTGATCTTGTTCCACTGTCCATTAGCATTAGAAACAGCATAACAGAATCTTTCATCTCCTTTACCTAATCAAGAGAGCCTGTGGCCTGAGGCACCCATGATACACTCCAAGAAACATAGTTGGACATTTCTTTTAAAATGACTCTTACTTTCTTCTCCAGTCTTACCCAGACTGGTGCTAGTGTCCCCGCCTTCAAAGTCTCTGGGCTCAAAGGTATCCTGCTCCACATAACTCTTCACCCCAAAGTGCTTTTCATCACTTTCTTTGTTTAGGGACCTCCGCTGGTACCAGAGTCTGAACTATGCCTGCCTCCCAAGGTCCTCCACCATTTGACTTTCCCCCAGCCCCTCCATTTCCCTCTATATACTCTTCATTCAAGCAGCTCTGGCCACCCCACTGCTCTCTGTCCTTCCATCTGCCTATCAAAATTGTACTCATCCTTTTCAAGATCAGAAGCAAATTCATGACCCAACTCTAAGTACTGCAACAGACTGTATGATGTGCACTTCTGTGTAACACAACTACCTTCCTACTTACTTTCCCTTCCTTCATAACTGGTTACTTTATAATGTTTATAACCTATGTATTTTTGTAAGTGCTCAAATCTTTTGTAGAAAGGGTATAAACAAACATTAATAAAAACTTACCCTTTCAAAACTCAAATGAAGCCCCATTTTCTCATTATTCTACTACAGCGACCACTTCCTCCTATGAAAATTACTTTAGTCACAAGATTTAGCAATTAACTGGTTTCATCTAAAAATTACAGGTACATTAGTTCCATTGTCCACTACCCCTAATCTACATCTAGATGGCAATCTCCTTGAAAATATGACCCATCTATTATGCTTTGTTTTATCATAGTTACCAAGCACAGTGAAGACGCATAGTATTCGTGCCTTAATTTAAACATTTTAATTCTTTACAGTCTCTTGGGCTTAACTGTTACAAAATTTCTTATATTAATATTTAATTTACTGCCTGCCACAGTGCACACAAAAGTTTGTCAAGCCAATAATAAAATGATTTGACTTTCTTTCTACCCATATACTCCATTTACAGCCTTAAGTGAAACTTTCTAAAATTTTTTTTTTTTTTTCGGTACGCGGGCCTCTCCCGTTGCGGAGCACAGGCTCCGGACGCGCAGGCTCAGCAGCCATGGCTCACGGGCCTAGCCGCTCCGCGGCATGTGGGATCTTCCCGGACCGGGACATGAACCCATGTCCCCTGCATCGGCAGGTGGACTCTCAACCACTGCACCACCAGGGAAGCCCTAAAATTTTATATGAAGGGTTAACTAGATCTAGTTAAAACATTTAGAGGAATACTCACGTTACAAAGCACGTGATTCAGTGACTGGCCCGTAATGGCACAAAAATTTTCCACAAAAATTCGAGGTGCAGAAAATACTCGAAGAACTTTTTCATCTGCTCCAGATACAAACTGAAACCTACTGATCATTGCCAAACATTTCAGGTCATAGCCATGTATCTGAGGCCTTGCAATTTCATGCCAGGTCACCTGGGTATCAAAATAAGATAAACAAAAATGATCACACGTTTCAAAAACTGAATTCTTTTCAACAATCACAAAATACCAGACACAAAATCATTCATTATGCCCTGGAAATGTGACCATGGGGCAGATTCATCCAAGTTGTTCTGTTTATCAACAGATCAATACTTTTTATTGCTGAGCAGTATTCCCTTGTACAGCTATACAACAACTTGTTGATCTATTCACCTACTTACAGACATTTGGGTTGTTTTCCAGTTTTTGTCTTACTAGAAAAAGTCACAAATTTTCGTGTATAAATCTGCATGAATATATTTCTCTTGGGTAAATATTACCTATGGCTATAATAACTGGATGATGTGGATGTATATTTAAATTTTTAAGAAACTGCCAAATGATTTCCCAAAGTGGCTGTACAGTTTAGAATCCCACCAGCAGTGTATGAGAGATCCAGCTGCCCACACCCTCCCTCATCAACACTCGTGCAGTCAGCCTTTCAACTGTATCATTCTAATAGGGGTGTCATGGTATCTCATTGTAGCTTTAATGTGCATTTACCTAATGACTAATGGTGTTGAGAATCTTTTCCTGTTCTTATTTTCCATCCATACATCTTCTTTGGATAAACATCTTTTGCCCCCTTTTTTTAAAAAATGGATTGTTTTCTTATTACTGAGTTCCAAAAAGTTCTTTATATACTCTAGATAAAAATCTTTATCAGGTATGTGTTTTGTAAATACTTTCTCCCAGTTTGTGACTTTTCATTCCCCTGACAATGTCTTTAAAAGAGTAGAATTTCACATTTTGGTAAAGTCTGATTTATTGATTTTTTTTAAAGGATCATGAATAAACAACAACTGAGTTATACTGATAACAAATTACCAAGAGCCACAGAAAACCACTCCAAAATTATTTGCCTTGTTTTTTACTTGACTATAGTGTTGTTCCCAATGTCCTCAACTCTACCAATTTTAATCTACCACATGCTGCTGAAGCAGAAATGTCAGTGGCCAATTTCATTAGCTTCATAGACTGACCCAGAGTCAGTTCCATGAATTTTTATCAGAAACTGAAGCTGACTATAGTTTCTCTGAGTATACAGTTCAATGGTTTATCAGTGGTAAAGTTTTATTGCAGTTTTTTAAAGCTCAGGGCCAAGCCTGAAAAGTTCTTTGAACAAAAACTGGCCTCGACCACTATTATTTAACACTATATGATGTTAGAAATTAGCTTTTACTACAGACTTGATAGTGTTTCTTTCTTTTTTTGGCTGCGCCACACGGCCTGTGGAATCCTAGTTCCTTGACCAGGGACCGAACCCAAACCCGAGCCCTCGGCAGTGAAAATACAGAGTCTCAGCCACTGGACCATCAGGGAATTCCCTTGTTAGTGTTTCCTAATGAGTTAAACCTAAAATTACAAGGTATTATGAGAACTTTTATGTGGAACTGAAGTAAACACATTTTGACAGCTAACATTTTAATTGTTTGAATTATAAAGAATATGTGTATGCTTAAGTTTCCTTTAACTGAAATACAGTTGAAATAAAATGTGGTGTTATGTTAGTTTCAGGTGTATAACATAGTGACTCGACATTTAAATACATTACAAAATCGTCGACCATGGTAAGTCTAGTAACCACCTGTCCCCATACAAAGTAATTACAGCATTATTGACCATATTCCTTATGCTGTATATCACACTCTTGTGACTTATTTATAACTGGAAGTTTGTGCCTCTTAATCCCTTTACCTATTTCACCTGGCTCCAAACCTCTGGCAAACACCCGTTTTTTTCTTTGTATCTATAAGTCTGTTTTCACTTTGTTCGTTTGTTTTGTTTTTTAGATTCCACATATGAGATCATAAAGTATTTGTCTTTCTCTAGCTGACTTATTTCACTCAGCACAATATCCTCTAGATCCATGTTGTGATAAATGGCAAGACTTCATTTTTTTTTCCATTTTTAAAAGTTTTTTATTTTTTAATTTTATTGAAGTAGTTGATCTACAATGTTGTGTTAATTTCTGCTGTACAGCAAAGTGACTCAGTTGTGCATATATTTCAGACTTCATTTTTTTAATAGCTGAGTAATATTCCATTGCCTATATACCACATTTTCTTTATCTACTCATCAATGGACACTTAGCTGCTTCCATATCTTGGCTATTATAAATAATGCTTCAATAAACAAAGCGGTGAATACATTTTTTCTAATTAGTGTTTTTGTTTTCTTCAAGTAAATACCCAGAAGTGAGACTGCTAGATCATGGGGTGGTTCTATTTTTAATATTCTGAGAAACCTCAATACCATTTTCCACAGTGGCTGCACCAAACTTACATTCCCACCAACAGTGCACGAGGACTCCTCTTCTCCACCTCCTGGCCAACAGTCAATATTTGTTATCTATTTGATGATGGCCATTCTGACAGGTGTGAGGTGGTAACTCATTGTGGTTTTGATTTGCATTTCCCTGATGATTAGTGATGCTGAGCATCTTTTCATGGGTCTGTTGGCCATCTGTATGTCTTCTTTGGAATGCTTCAGTTTTTAAGAAAATACGAAACCGTTTTCCAGAGTGGCTATACCATTTTGCATTCCCATTAGCAATGTAAGAAAGATCCGGTCACTCGGCATCCTTACAACCACTTGCTACTGTCAGTATTTTATACCTTAGCCATTCTAGAGGGTGTGCAGTGGCATCTCATCATGGATTTAATCTGCATTTCCCTAATGGCTAATGTTGCTGCCCCACTTTTCATGTGCTCATGGATGTTTTGTAAAGTGGATCAGTCAAGTAGGAAGACATTTTACCTGTGATTGGTCTTTTCTCTTCCATGGAGCAAAAAGTCGAGTTGTCTGGTCATTACCAACAGTAATGATAAATTCTCCTTCTGGATCCCATGTTAGGTCTTGGACACCATCAAAGTGTCCAGAAATAACAATCCCTGGAGTCCACTCTCTCTGCAATGAAAGTGCTCATGACATATCAAAATAATCAAAGACCATCACTCAAAATTAAACCTGATAATGCCTTCATCCCTCAGGTCTGATATGGGAAAGACCTTAGCCCTCAAGCAAGGTGAAGAGCTAAGTAAACAAGATGGGAACTTAAAGTAATAGGATCTGTTTTCCAGTCAAGTATCAATATATTAGAACTTAAACATTCAAGCATGCATTGTGTCCTTCAAAGCAGTAACCCTGGGAAAGTCCCCTCCATTCATCATTTATGACTGCCTCCTAGAACACTGCCTAACCTTTCTGTGCCTCAATTAACCCTTCTGTAAAAGAGCTACCTAGATCATACGTTTGTTACAAGAATTAGATGAATCTATATTTGTACAAGGCTGGCCCATACTAGATACTATGTGAGTATTTATCTGTCAAACTAAACAGTAGAGCACTGTGTAATGTGAGTCTGTAGATTGTGTGTGCCTGACCAACTTGCTTTATTAAGTGAAAAGAGCTGCAGGTGTAGAAGACAGAGGTTAAATCAAACATAGTTAGTCCACCTCCTGAGGGAACCTGCATCAGCAACCACATAAACAAACAGTGAAATGAAATACAGAAAATGTCATATGCCTGGTCCACAGAGCTTCTTTTTCAACAACTCAAGTGGTGGTAAAACTTGAACTTTAGAGGAAAATTATATTTGTATAAAGAGCTAAAAGGTCATTCAAAGCCAAGTCTGATTAGTATGGTCAGCTAAGCTATATTATTTTCTGGTCAAAAACATAAATAGGCTGGAACAAAGAAATGCTGTTAATTTCTTCTGTGACATAAAAATTGATTCTAAAGTTAGCACTAATGGGAGGTTCCAAAAAGTTCTGAACGAAGTGCAGCACTTTTGACTATGGGTACAGTCCTAAAGGGCAATGTTTGTTTTTAGAAATCACCCCTGATTGTAATAAATTTCCACTCTGGTGTGGGATGCTGACAATGGAGGAGGCTGTGCATATGGGGCGGGAAGGGGAAAATGGGAGCTCTGCATTTTCTGCTCAGTTTTTCTGTAAACCTAAAATTTCTCTAAAAAATAAAGTCTAGGGACTTCCCTGGCGGTCCAGTGGTTAAGACTTCACCTTCCAATGCAGGTAGTGCAGGTTTGATCTCCGGTCAGGGAGCTAAGATCCCACATGCCTCTCAGCCAAAACACCAAACCATGAAACAGAAGCAATATTGTAACAAATTCAATGAAAGACTTTAAAATCGGTCCTCATCAAAAAGCAAAAAAAAAATTTTTAATAAACAAAAGTCTATAAAAAATCACCCTAAATACTTGGTAAATAACTATTATAAATATGAAGTCAAGCTACAAGCAAAAGTACAGTGAAATTCTGTCCTCTGGTTTGAGTTTCTCCCTACTTAACTGATGCTTTTTTCTATGAAGGCCCTCCGAAGACCAGCTGAAATACAGCTCAAAGGAGCTCTGAACAAAATTAAGGGACTTCCCTGGTGGTGCAGTGGTTGGGAATCCGCCTGCCAATGCAGAGGACACAGGTTCAAACCCTGGTCCAGGAAGATCCCACATGCCACGGAGCAACTAAGCCCGTGCACCACAACTACTGAGCCTGCGCTCTAGAGCCCACGAGCTACAACTACCGAAGCCCACGCCCTAGGGCCCATGTTCTGCAACAAGAGAAGCCACCACAGTGAGAAGGCCTGCACACCACAATGAAGAGTAGCCCCCGCGAGCCACAACTAGAGAAAGCCCGCACGCAGCTACGAAGACCCAACACAGCCAAAAATACAGTAAAAAAAAAAAAAAGAACAAAATTACATTTATCCTAAAAAATATCTTATTTACAAGTGTCATAGCTAATGGTTCCCTGGTTCATTTAACAGTAAAAACAATCTTAAAGATCAACTCCAAATCGAAGATACAAGGGAAAAGTAAATCACTCCATACACTGAGGATTCAAATCCTCCTACCTGACACAACTATTACAAAGCCCACAAACTAAAGGTCATGCAAATCCATGAATTTGTACTTAAGTACCACACACTAACCAATTGCACCACTGGGGCTCTATGAATTTTTACTTTGTAAGGGAAACCATTAGATGCACATTCAAAATCTGCTAACTCACATTTTGCTCTATGTTCTGACTTCTTTGATTTATGTATTTAAAATATATAGTACCCAGTATGTACCAGGCCCTACTTCTCATACTATACCAATATTAATTCATTTTAGTATCATAAAAATCCTGAGTAGGTGCTATTACTGTCCACATTTTACTGATGAGGAATCTGAGACAAAAGTTCAGTAATGACCTCAAAAACACAGCTAATAAGTGCTAGGGCCAAGATCCATGTGCTCCTACCCACTTTTCCTGCTATCTCATTTCCCCAAACCCAAAAAAGCAGATCAGAAGCAAATTAGAAAGAAGAGATTGGAATAATGCTGAGAGGCAGCTAAATGATTAGAGGAAGATTACCCCTCTCTGAGAAGAGACTAAAAACTATAAGATCTAGAAGAGCCCAATATTTGGAGGACTATTTAGAATTACACATATCAAGAGCCCCTGAGAGAATTAATATATTCTGTCATAAAATAACAGGTGCTTCTAATGCCCTGTGTCAGTCATTCATTCAATAATTATCAATTGAGTACCTAGCTATCCAACAGGAAAATATCAAATTATGTTATTTTTAAGAAGACAAAGAGGGACTTCCCTGGTGGCGCAGTGGTTAAGAATCTACCTGCCAATGCAGGGGACATGGGTTCGAGCTCTGGTCCGGGAAGATCCCACATGCCACGGAGCAACTAAGCACGTGCACCACCACTACTGAGCCTGTGCTCTTGAGCCCGTGAGCCACAACTACTGAGCCTGCGAGCCATAACTACTGAAGCCTGCGTGCCTAGAGCCCATGCTCCACAACAACAGAAGCCACCGCAATGAGAAGTCCGTGCACCACAACGAAGAGTAGCCCCCACTCACAGCAACTAGAGAAAGCCTGTGCACAGCAACGAAGACCCAACACAACCAAAAATAAATAAATTAATTAAAAAAGAAAAGTAATTTTTAAAAAGGCAAAGAAATTATACATTTTAGGAAAAACTCCTACCACAAAACATATATAGCTTTAATGGAGAGCTTAAAATTTATACAGCTTAAACTTCCCTTACGTAAGTTTACCTACCTGCAAATTTCAGTATCTCAACAATGCTGGACAACTGAATTTTATTCTTAGAAAAGCATGAGTTTCTTACCTAATATAACTACAGAATAAATTTACATAAAGAAGTGATGTCACCTGAACTTAAATGTCTCTACTGTGTTTCTGTAGAGTGTTATACATAAAACAACACTGTTTTCCTAGGTTTCATGTAGGATTCACTCTATCTAATCAGAAATGATTTAAAAGCACTTTTCTTACTGGGTTAGTGGCATTCTGTTTCCAAAGGTGCAGTGCCCCGTGGAAAGCATGAGCAATGATCATGGAGCCATCTTCACTGAACTGGCAATCATAAAATCCCAGGGTATTGCCACCTACTTCTCCTACTCGAACCTATTCAACGATAGACGGAAAACAATTCAGAACCAATTTCTCACAACAGAAATCACTCATTCCAGAGATGATGTTCTCACTTATTTAACGTACACAAAGAGCAAATATTTGCAGCTCTAGGAATACAGACTTAGGATTTACTGTCTAATAAACCCAGTTTTCTGTTCCTTAAGTATTCACATTTTACCTGTTCTAGCCAAACGCCTGACTCTTCATCTGGAGCCCAAAGAATCATGGTTTTATCCATTGAGGCAGACAACAATCTCATTGGCTGTTGCAGAACACCATCTAAAGAAAAAACAAAACAAAACTAATGCCTTTAGGTGATCAACAAGCATCCTGTTTGTAGATTACCAGAAAAACACAACATTGGTACTATAAGAACATTCACTGTTGCACTGCAATAGCAAAACATTGGAAACAACACAAAAGTCTATCAGTAGAAGACCAGATAAACAAGTTGTGGTAATATTTAGACAATGAAATATTATACGGCAATGAAAATAAGTAAATTAGAGTTACACGAATCCAAACCATGTTAAGCTAAAAAGACAGGTCGTACGAGGACAAAGGCATATTGATATCAAGTTTTAATAGCTGTAAAACAATACTGTTTATGGTTACATAAATGTGCAGTAGAAGTATAAAAATATGCATGGGAATAATATACACTGAATTCAGCCTCAAGGGAAGGATGAAGGGGAAAAGGTTCAGGAAAATCTATACAGGGATTCCCCAGTATCTATAATATCTAATTTATCTTTTTTTAACTGCAGCAAATATGGCATAATATAATAAAAGCTGGATGGTGTTACCTGAGCATTAATTATTGCTATTCTCTATTGTTGTCTTGGGGAAGGGGCTGGGGGAAGAACATGAGGCTGCTGCCGTGCGCACCTCTACACCCCAGCATCAGTCGTCACTCCATAAACAGAAGTTAAGGGCAAAAGAAAGTGTGGGAAGTCTTTACTTTTTCATAAATGATGTATCTTGGTATTACCAACTTTATATTTCCAAGGGTAAAGGTTCCAGTGAAGCTGGCTTGAAAGTTAACTTCTCTTAAATCCCATAAGGACTAGGTAAAAACTTTAAAGAAAAAAGTTAAAAAGCATATGGCAGTTATGGCATCATGGCAGGAAGCATACTTTTCCCCCTTAGAAATACAATTTTCAATAGAATTGAGTGTCTAGCAGAACAGGGCTGCAGTATTACACTTTGCCAACCTGAAACTGTCTTATAGTTGATATTTCTAATTACACTCAAAAAATATCCTCTACTTCATTTGTTCAGCTTAAAATTCTGTGAGATTGTACTGAAATGACAGCTTTGTGTATGTTTTTCTTCCTACCTTTGTAAAATGAAGGCTGCCAATGAACTGCATTTACCCAGTTTTCATGACCAGCCAGCACAGTCTCCAGAGTAACTGCAAATGCTATTTTAATACCTGCAACAGCAAAAAAAGGATTCTTTCCACAAAGCTCTTCTAAAAATAACATTTTCAAAACCAGCTCGGTTGTACAATTACATCCAAAGAAAAAAAATCAGAACAGAACATGATTTGTTTTCAACAAAAAGCATTCATTCTAAATTTCATTAACTTTACCCACTGTTCACAACTACAGGAGAAAAAAGTTCTAAAGATATATAAATTTTTTTTACATTTTCACTACCTAGTCACAATAAAAATTAAGGAGTATGTTCTATTTTAAATTTTCAGGGATACTCTTACACTGCAATTAAAAAACAAAAACAGGGAATTCCCTGGCGGTCCAGTCAGTGGGACTCCGCACTTTCACTGCCAAGGGTCTGGGTTCAGTTCCTGGTTGCGGAGCTAAGATCCTGCAAGCCACACAGTGCGGCCAAAAAAACAAAAAAGACTCAAAAAAAGCAAAAAAGACATGCCAGCCTCCTTGCTATCCTCACTCATTTTGTGTAATAGTCTAAAGTACCATTAAAAAAAAAAACCTGAGATAAATGCAGAAATAAAGGAAGTCAAATCAGTACTGTGACCTTTCAAACAAAATAATTAATGAAAATATCACAAAAATGTTCGTATTTGCAAATAGCTACTCACAATATGCTGGTTATAGTATTTCTTGGTTCTCTCCAGAAATCTGTTACCAAATCTCAACTCCAATGGGCTTTACAACCAAGAAGAGTAATGACAAAGAAGAATATTCCTGGATGAAATGTTTACTGAGGACTTATTTTATAATTTAGATACACATCCAAAAATATCTCCTTCAAATCAACATTCCAACAGGATCTACCATGGAGGATTATTGTTCTGATGCCAGACAGTAAGAAAATCAGAATTATATATACTACTCAAATATAGGGATTTAGTTGTCTCTGATGAATATCCTCCAAAAAAGGTATGAATAATTCACATTAACCCTTTAGATCTTCCTATGCTAAAACTGCAAATTAAGTAATATTTTACAAACTAATTTATTGAGAAAATAACATTATTTTCAGCAATTTAAAAAAATCTCACTAACATGGTTTAGAAAGAAAATAAGTTTCATATATGAAAAATGACTTACCCTCACATAAAAATAAAAAAGGAAAAATGCATCTATCAGTTTCAGCTAGGGATCTGATACTTCTGAAAACCTAACCTTCGGGCTTCCCTGGTGGCGCAGTGGTTGAGAGTCCGCCTGCCTATGCAGGGGACACGGGTTCGTGCTCTGGTCTGGGAAGATCTCACATAGCCGCGGAGCGGCTGGGCCCGTTGAGCACATTGCCGCTGAGCCTGCGCGTCCGGAGCCTGTGCTCCGCAACGGGAAAGGCCACAACAGAGGCCTGCGTACCACAAAAAAAAAACAAAACCTAACCTTCACATATGTGTGTAGTGAAACATAAGTAAATCAGCTAGGAAACCTGAGTATTGTTAAATCAAATATTTTCATTATTACTCACTTTCACTTTCTATAGTAAAAGTATTTTCTTTCAGTCTTATATTATCATCTTCCTGAGTTTCTAAAAATGTCGATTTTATATACAGCCTCCATATGCGTATCAGGCAATCTTGTGAACAGCTTGCTAGGAAAAGATCTCTACCTAATTAAAAAAACAAATTTTATTACTTTTAAAACATTCTATTCTTAAATTTAAGTATAAGAGTTTTTCTTCTACAATATACACATTTCTAGATTTCCTGAAAAAATTAGACTTTGCTTCCTTATCCTTCATTCATTTGACCTATATTCATTTTCAATAACACTGACAAATATAGACAATGCTAATAAATGGTTATAATATGTGGTATTCCTATACAATCTATTAATTTCTAAAAAGAACTTCTCAAGAATGTCTGCATGTATTAACAACTAGTGTCCTCTTATAAATATCAACTTGCTTCATCCTCTACCAACCCAACTAATAGTTAATACAAGGGATAAGTATCCTCTTTTCTAATCGGGCCAATAGGAAAATGTTACATACAAAGAAAATTTTTAATTAAAACATACACGGGGGACTTCCCTGGTGGTGCAGTAGTTAAGACTCCACACTCCCAATGCAGGGGGCCCGGGTTCAATCCCTTCTCAGGGCACTAGATCCCACATGCATGCCGCAACTAAGGAGCCGACAAGCCACAACTAAGGAGCCGACAAGCCACAACTAAGGAGCCCGCCTGCTGCAACTAAGACCCGGCACCACCAAATAAATAAATAAAAAAGACACTGCTTTGAAATTACACATACTTGTCCCCATTATATGTACTTTAGCAAAATTTCATACTAACCAAAGGCTGCCCATTCCACGCCTCTTATCCAATCCTCATGTCCAGATAGAAAAAGCACTTTCTGAAACTAGTAAGATAACAAAAATCATAGGACTTGATGTAAGAATTTAATATTTTCATGTATATCAGTGACTTAATTTGGTCCCAGCCAGTCTGACTGCATTGCTTTTTTTTTTTACTGGCAACACTATCTGATCAGACTTCAGATAGAGCTCTCATTTGGGAATGAAAAATCTCATAATCATCCAAATTTAACTGAGCAATCCTGAGGAGATAATATCTGTAGTTCTCAAATACACTAAACATTCAGAAGGTAAAATGACATATGCTGTGGACACAATATAGAAAAAAGCTGGGTGGTTGAACATTCACAGTCATTTTTAACTTTCTTATAAAATACAAAGAAAAAAAAATACAAAGAAACAAATACCTCTGTTATTAACTAAACGAGCCTAGAGTTAACCAACCCTCTTTCTGAAACTTCCCTCTAGTTTAACCACTCAAAGAATAGGTAAAGCTCAGAAGGACAAATAACCACTGCTTGGGAAGACAAAACACTACTACAGCATCTTCCTTCTCTTCTTCCCCACCTAACGACCTGCTTCCCCCAACGGACCTGGTAGCCAAAGCAGCAGCAGTATACCTGGTGTTCAAAGAGTGCAAAACTGTTTAATGGAAGACTGCCAGAAAAGATTCTCCTATTGGATTGTTTAGATTGGAACATCCCCAAAATCCTATAATCTAGAAATAATCTGTATTAAGATATGTAATTAAGCAGAACGTAATTCTAGCCTCTTAAGAAACATCATTAATTACCTGATCATTCTGTTGAACAAATAAGTGAATTTTGCAGTCATCATCGCCACATGCTAATATTGGTACTGGTGAGGGGAAAAGAGGCATTGCCGTAAGTATTCCATCGTATGTTATGACCATCACCTATGCTGGATTCTAAGCTCTAGGTAAAGAATCCTGACTCCTGCTTCCCACACCACTGAACAAATAAATTGAAAGTGCTCAATAAACATCTTTAGGAATAAAATGAATATTCTAGAATGTTCCATTAAATGGTTACTCGGCAAAGAATGACTATTAACTGAGAATCCTTTCCTTTATTCTGTGTTATTTACGATAGAAGGAGCAGTAAAAAGAGAAGCTCGAGAGCAAGCTGCGAGCATTTAACTATGTCAGCCAGAAGACTAACAGGAAACGTTGTTAGCCCAAGTGAATAATACAATTTCCGGGAGAGCTACTATGAGCCCAGCATCAGGGCTACTGCACAAAGATTTAAGGGTATGTTTGTTACTTTGAGGACCCTACATTTTGAGAATTTGATAGTAAAACAAAATCCATGAAGTAATTAAAGAACAAAGTAGAAGAGCATATAATTAACTATGTGGATAAAAAGTTATGAAAGGTGTGACTGTAAAATTATTTTCTTTAAACCAACGTAAAAAAAAAAAAAAGCCAAAAACTCCAGTCACTTGGCCTCAACGTGGATGCAAAGAAATCAAATTCTATGTAATGAAACCAGAATGTGCGTAGTTCCTCCTCCTGGGGAGCCCTCGCACAAAGTGGAACGTCACGTGAGACCACAGAGTCGCAGCTCCTGCTGCAAAGGGCAAAAGAGCCTGGAGGCTTCCAGGCCTGGCCTCTCCCCACCAGGTCTGTCCTCCAGGTAACTGAGGAGGCACAAGACTGTCTGACTTGCATTGGCCATCATCTTTGTGGAGGATAATCAAAGACAGGTACAGATGGGTTTCACAGCAAAAGGGGAATTTTTTCTTTGGAGATTTTAAGTGGTCTTAGGCAACCTGTCATTACACAGGATGCTGTCATTACGCAGGGTGCTGTCATTATGAAAGATGCTGTCATTATGCAGGTGCAGGGGCTGCCACCTTAAGAGAAACACTCATATGACCCATGTTCAGTACTTTTCTCAACTTATCCCAGACCTTCACCTTCTATAGAGCTAGGTAATTTTCCCAAATTACATCTATATACATCGACAGTATATTTGATAAATAGCAGTACCAATCTTGAGTACATATTGAGTCACTTAAATTTTTAACTGCTACTAAAGTTTCTAATAGCCACCCCCCTTAACCCCCTTTGACCTTATGTTTTATACACAGGTCATTTGAATACTGAGAACAAAAGTATGTTATCCATGTCTCAACTTGTTTCCTGAAAACATTTAGACACAAAATTGAGATCCAGTATGTTTTTTAGGTTCTGGTTGTATGCGGATATAAAAATACATTCCTCTTTCAATATACACTTAGCAGGATACTCACCATCAGTATTAGGCAAAAAAGACAAGCAGAGAGCCAGAGTGAATCCATTTCCAAAGTCCAAGGTCTGAAGGCATGTCACTAAGAAATAATAAAACACATCACGAACAACTAACTCTGAGTGTATCCAACCTTAGAGGCTGGGAAGCATCATCAGGTGTCAGCAGGGAGATGAGAGAAGTCAGTCCTGAGCCCCCAGGGATGATGGGAATTTAAATGGCCAATTTCTAACAAGGTTACAGAGAACAAAAAGACATATGAAAAGACTTTGAAGGAATTTACATTATCAAACAGTTTGGTAAAGAGGAATTATGGAAAAGTGCAACAGAAACAAACGTGTAGATTAGAATTCTAATATTTTTAAAACAGCTTGAAAGACTGAAAAATTACATGAATGCTCTTCTAAGTTGTCCTTCATATGATCATTAAATTACTTAATTTCATTTGTTTGGATCACAATGTCTCTAAACTTACCTTCAGAACCCTGTTTAGACCAGACTCGAATAGTAGAATCAGAAGCTGCAGACACTATCAGTGTATGTAATGCAACATCCGATGCCCTCCTCTGGTAAACAGCATGCACTGCATAAACAGGTCCTTCATGACCATGGAGGTGGACTGCTTTTAAAAGCTGAATCACAAAGAATAACAAAAGCATTATGATAAAAAAGGAATTATCAGTTTCACCTGTATTTAACTAGAATCAGAGGATTAAAGGTACTGTTAAAATGCCTGATCCAGAAGTAAGTCCTCTCAACTGAGAAGAATGTAAACGTTTGAGAATCCTGCCTGATCATATTAACTATACACAAAATGTGCACACCCTTTGACACAGCAATCTCACATCTGAGAATCTACTCTGAGAGAGCAGTACTAGTTTAACAAGTAATAAAAGACAAATGCAGAAGGACATTCATCACACACCCTTTAGGAAAACTTCAATCAACCTATAAGTATTAATAGGAAACTGATTAAATAATTGTAGACATATTCTAAGCCAACAAAAAGGATAATGCATGCTTATTACCATGGAACGACATGCATGACTTTGACATTTTTGAAGAATATAGGCCAGCTTTGTAGACTGTCCCTCCTCTTGTATTAGTCTGATATTTCCTCATGAACAGACTCAGGGTGTACATTTTGATGTCACCACTACATAAGTGCATCACATCAGGAGGCACACAATGTCATTTTGTCTCACTTTTAGTAAAATTAACCCAGATATTTTAGTAGAGGTAGTATCTGCCATGCTTTTTCACTGTGAAATTAATTTTATTTTTGGTGGTAATATGTGAGATTATACTTTGGGACTGAGTAAATACCCTATTTTCCATCAAACTTTTACCAAGTATGCTTAGCATCCACTCATAATACTTACCTGTATCAATCAGAGTTACAAAATGGAAAAATGACAAAAAGAACTGGGAAATCCCATCTGTTTATCAAGTCTTCTAGCTTGCCATGCAAGATTATTCCCTGCAGCATCATTTCTATTTTGGATCTACTTTTTTAGAGTTCCAAATATGTGAGATTCTACCACTTCCTTTGAGAGGTACCTTTTGTAAACTGTTGTCTGCTGAAACAGAGGTGTCTCTTAAATGTCTCAATTATTTTCCCAATTAGTTAAGCAGAATTCTGCCACTCAAGAAGGTAATTGATAGTTACATATAAGGGGGTCTATACACTAACTTCCTGTAATTAACCTTTGGCTTCTCTGAAAACAACACTTTTTAAAACTCAAGTACAATAAAGTCACTTTCATGTATAATTATACACACATAACCAGAGATCTGGAACAATGTTCATTAGAATGTTAACTGCTGAAATTTTGTATCTTTTTCCTTCTTCCTATTTTTCTGTATTTAAACTTTACATGAGTCTGTATCATTACCCCCTGAAACATTAAATCTATGGAAAAACTCACTTCACATCTTTTTTTTCTATTTTATTTATTTTTTTAAAAATTGAAGTATAGTTGATTTACAATGTTGCATCGTGTTAGTTTATGGTGTAGTTATATATATATATATATATACACACACACACACACACACACACACGTATTCTTTTTCATTATGGTTTATTACAGGATATTGAATATAGTTCCCCGCGCTATGCAGTAGGACGTTGTTGTTTATCTATTTTATATATAGTAGTTTGTATCTGCTAATCCCAAACTCCTAATTTAGCCCCACTCCCACCCCCTTTCCCCTTTAGTAACCATCAGTTTGTTTTCTATGTCACTTCACATCTTTTAAGCAGGGTTATATTTCAACCATTAGAGAATCTTAAAAGCTCAAACAAAACAAATCTCTCAAGTTCACCAGCTTTTAAAAAAACGATGCCCACTGTTCAGAGACTCAAATCTCTCATTATACCAGCTTAGAATTATTTCCTTTTATCAGAAGTCAAGATGTAGTGTACACCTGTGTGCATGGAAATGCATACCAGAAGGAAGCTTTAAGCCTCTAAGGTTATAATATGTGACTTCTTCCCCCAAATCCTCTTATTCCCTTCATCCCTCTTTTATGCCCTTCATCCTCCTCCCTGTTTGGCCTCACATTCTACTTTCCCGTCCGCCTCTAAGTTCGCTGTCTGCCATCAGATACTCAGCCTGCAATCCTCTCTACTGACAGAAGCGTAGGGCAGCACTGAGGAAAGAGTCTTGCAAATCTCAACTCAAGGTCTCAAAAATGAGTGCTCAAATGGCTCTCTCTGGATTCCTCTGCCAAGGTAAATCCAAACAGGAGCTGCTTTGCTACACAACCATTAGAACTCTCATTCAAGTCTAAGTGACCCCACAATCCCCTCCTCCACACCTGCCCCCTGTCTCTGGCTGGCAATACAAGTAACATGTTAACAACTGAATTCCACATCTTCCCTCTAACTTGCCTATTTTGCTTTGTAGAAGTATCTTTCTTCCAGAGCCCTGAGCCAGAATCCCACTCTTTGATTTCTCACTCCTCTACCCAATAGCTCCCTACTCCTTCGACAACTATCTAGTCAATGCCAAAATCATTTTCCTTCAAAACTATATCCCATATCTCTTCCTTCATATTTTTTTCCTATCCTAATTTGGCACACTCCTGTCTTTCATCTTCTTTGGTATTCATAACTCCACTGGTTAGAAATCCTCAATGACTTCCAAATGCCTGCCAATAAAAAACAAACTCTTGAAGCAAGTATTCAAATTCTCACGAGATCTTCTCCTTCTCTACTTCTCTAATATTACAGCCTATAAGTGTTATCTGGAAACATTTCCAAAACTATGTTCCTCAAAGTTACAAGGGATACTAAAAGATCTGAAGGAAAAAAAAAAATCAGACTTGAAGTAAGTTTAGGAAATATTAGTTAAACAAAGATAAGCAGGTTTTTCCATATCAGAACTTTTCAGAGTCTTCACTATGCTCACAGGCATTGTGATTCTCTAAGAGAAGTATATGATATGCATTGTTTCCCAAACTTGACTGGCCACAATCAATAACTGAGAGATGAATAATTCTCTGAACAAGCTCTGGAAAGCCCTGCCCTTAAAACATCTTAGGGTTTGGCTAACACTGGATACTTCTGAGCAAATGGTCTCCTTTCTTACCTGCACTTTGATTCATATATTTTCCCTACCTGGAACCCTCACCACTTAAATGTTTCCTAAGGAAATCATCTCACACTATCAGACCTAACCGAAAGGCCGCCTCGTAAATCTCTAGTGAACTTCCACGGCAGCATGGTTGTGGTACAGCAAGTGAAATCACCCACCCAGAGCCACCTTTGTACTTCAGTTATTCAAGTGCATTTTGCCTTCAAAACTATGTACACGATTCATGAATAGCATTCTGCCTCATCTACTATACCTTCCGCATGGCAGATGTTCAAATATATGATGCACTAACTTTACATTTTTAATCTTTGCTTGTGACTAGAAACAACCTAAATGTCTATCAGTAGAGGTCCATACACACCCAGTATTGCATATTATAACATCACTCAGAATTATGTAAATCTATATCCACGTGATAACTGCTGTCCTATGCACAGGGCAGTATTAATTTTTGCTACCAATGAAAACAAGACAAACATACCCTGTAAGAGCAGTCTGAAAATTATTCCAAATGACGAGAAATTCACAGAAATGACTGACAGCATATGAATACAGAAGCAGATTACAGGGAAGGGTACAAGACCTGTGAAGTATGGAATATACAGGATCTGGATTACTGACAAGCAAGAATGAGGAAACTTCATAAAGGAAGAACACAGTAGAAATGAGGGAAAAGACTGAAAATAAAAGTAGATATAACAGTCATTTCTTATAACCATAAACATGTCTACCCACCTGATTATTCTCTATTTCCCAGTGAATCACTTGATTATCAGATCCTCCAGAAACTAATTCAGTAGAAGGAGCTGAAAAAAAAATCATACCTCAGTAAACATTTTAATTCTTTTCCAGCTATTTTGAAAAATTTCAAAGCTATAGAAAAGATAAAAGAAAACTCATATACCTTTACCTAGCTTCACCAACTGTTTAGATTTTGCCATATTTGCTCAATTATCTTGCTCTATGTACACACACACACCCTTTTTTGTTTTTGACAAACGATTTAAAAATAAGTTGGAGGGACTTCCCTTGGTGGCGCAGTGGTTATGAATCTGCCTGCCAATGCGGGGGGATGTGGGTTCGAGTCCTGGTCCAGGAAGATCCCACATGCCGCGGAGCAACTAAGCCGGTGCGCCACATCTACTGAACTTGTGCTCTAGAGCCTGCGAGCCACAACTACTGAGCCCACATGCCACAGCTACTGAGCCTGTGTGCCACAACTACTGAAGCCTGCCTGCCACAGCTACTGAAGCCCGCACACCTGGAGCCCATGCTCCACAACAAGAGAAGCCACCACGATGAGAAGCCCATGCACCGCAACAAAGAGTAGCCCCTGCTCGCCACAACTAGAAGAAGCCCGCGTGCAGCAACCAAGACCCAACGCAGCCAAAAATAAATAAATTTACAAACAAACAAACAAAAATAAGTTGGAGACATGATGACCTCTGATCCTTAAATATTTTACCATTTTTCCTAAGAACTGGAACATTCTCCTGCATTACCACAATACTATTATCACATTCAACAATTTTAACACTGATACAGTATTGTTATGTAATACATAATCCATCTTAAAATTTCCCCAAATTGTCCCAGTAATGTCTTTTATAACTTTTTTTTAAGTTAGAATCTAAGGACCACACATTGCGCATTTGGTTGTCACATCTTTTTAGTCTCCTTTAATCTTGAATAGTTTCCCAGTTCCTTCCTTTTTTGTGACAATGAGAGTCCAGGCCAGTTGTTTTGCAGAATGTCCCTCAATCTGGATATGCCTGGTTGTTTCCTCATAAGATTCAGGCTAAACACTTTTGGCAGAAATAACACATGAGACATTACAGTCAGCTGCTGCTATCAAGTAGTACATGACATATTTTTGAGATCACATTTCAAAATACCTCTTTTAAACATTTACAACTTTTTGTTGAAGACAGAAGAAAAAGGGAGTAAGAACCAAAAAAGGGGGAAATAATCTAACATAATTTTGTTTTGGATTTTGCATCCATTTATTTCTTCTGGCTTATGTCTAGATAGTTAGGTTAAGAAGCTGGGGGACTGTCTAAAGAACATTACATTTATACTCAAAAGTCCCAGGTTCACGTCCTAACCCTGCTGCCAGCCAGCTGTGATCTTGGACTTTAATTTCTTCATGTGTCACAGAAATTAAGCCATTTACCTAACTACGTGGTTTTGATAATTACTATAAGGTACATGAAGGTAATGTGTTAAAAATCAGACACTTTAAAAATATGAAATGGTATTATTAGAATTTTATATGTCACTGATACCTGGGTTAGAAAGAATACATGAGTTATCTGACAGTGGAGCCAAATCTGAGAAAATCAATCATAATAGAGATTACAGTGATACACAAGCAGTTCGTTTTATGTAACCTCACTTTTAAAGGGAAAATAAAACATACAAGCCGAAATTAATATTTTATAACAAATCCCTATACTGAGATTCAAGTAGTCTTTGATGTCATTTGGTGGCAGTTAATATAATTACAATTGTGTTTTAGTATCTGCACTAACAGCCACTCTTTCTAAGATTTAATGGTTTTTACTGACCTACTGCGACTAATCCTGCATCACCAACTGAGGTAAGTAGTTTATTAAACATTTTTTTAATGTCACAGATAAAAATCATAGCCAAGTCGCACTAATTCAGGAAATTCTGCATTTGTGCCTAGCTCAGAATGCTCTCAATACATATTTAATAAACAGAATAATAAATAAAAGTAATTGAGAATCCATAAGAATACTACTGGAGGTATATTTAAGACATCTGAGGAAATTCCATAGGATTTTAGAAGCCCACCTTAAAGCATTCTTAATTAAAAATTCTGGAGCTATGGAATCTTAGAGATGGAAGAGACCTGGAGATAATCTAGTCCAGCAATTCTCAGACTTTTTGATATCAGGATTCCTTTATACTCTTAAAATTTTTTCAGGACCCCAAAGACCTTTTATTTATATAGGCTATATGTACCAATATTAACCACATTAGAAATTAAAACTGAGAAATATGAAAAATACTTGTTTATTAGTTTACTTAAAAATAACAATGAACCCCATTAACATAAATAACATTTTTATGGGGGGAACCTTGTATTTTCCAAAACAAAAAATTAATAAGAAGAAAGGCACTGTTTTATATTTCAGCAAATCTCTTTAACGTCTGACTTTATTAGAATACAGCTGGATTTTCATATCTGCTTCTGCATTTAATCTGTTGCAATATCCCACACCATGCAGCCACTGGAAAATGGCACTGCATACTTGTGACGGAATGAGAATGAAAACTAGGAATAACTTATTATTATTCCGAAAATAATTTTGACCTCACAGGTGTCAAGAATCACTCAGGGTCCCCTGATTCAGTCCAAACATTTACTTTTCATATGTTACTAAGATGAAACTGGGGTCAAGAGAGATGCAATGCCCTGCCTAAAAAAACAATAGTTTGTTTGTGGTAGAAAGAGACCTAACAAGCCAAATCTTTTGAATCCCAACCTGGGCCTCAACACAGGCCCTGATTACAGGCTTTGGATCAAAAGCAATGGTGGGGTCTTGCCTCAGTAATGGGCTGCCTCTACCTTCATCCTAAGCACCGCTGTGTTATCCATGCTTCAATTGCTACAAATAAAAGTACAGGTCAGATAGTTCACTGGGCATACCATTTTTCTTCTATTTTCTAATTGCATAATATCAGATAAGCTAATGCTAAATTAAGAAAAGTCAGATTAATACTTACAACCATCCTGTTTACAAATCCACTGTATGCAGTTGACTCGAGCAGTGTGACCATTCAGGTTGGTAATAACAACACTTTTCTTTAGAGAAGAAAACACTTGTTAGTAAATTAGAATTTATCCTACAGAGGAATTAATGAATTAATAAAAATCAGATTTCAGTGTTTTTGATGCTAACAAAAAGTTCAGTATTACTTCAAACAGAATCACCTTCCTTTATGAACTATTAACCATGGCTTAAATCATCCATTCACTTTTTAATTCATTCCTGCCTTTCTCCCCACTCCACATTCACTCACCTCTGTCCTCTTCTTGTCTGGGAAGCCTGTCTTGAAATCCCAGACCAGATAAGGACCTTGTTCCCACATATCTTAGGGCCTACTTCTACCATGCCTGCACCAATTTGAGAATTTGGTTGACAAAAAAACCCTTCAAGAGAGGAATTCGTGATTAATGGATACAAATTCGTGGCTCACTTTGTATGCCTTGGCTGATCTGGTGTTGGGTTCTTCAGCCTTAATGACCCAAGGTCACCAGGCCACAACTACTAAGGTCCTCAAACATCAGATCCCTTCAGGGCCTACAGCCAGGTTCCCTGCAGACCCTCAGATTGCTGCTTTCACCAATGTCACTCCACACTTGGGCTTTTCTTCCCCCACTGCTGAAGACTCTATTCCTACTGAGCCCTCCACTTTATAGGCCCTTTCTCTATTGATTGCCTAGAGCACTGGCTTGATACCTACTTGTATGTCAACAGGAATTCTCATGGCTGAGAAAAAGGTTTACAGGGGTAAATGTGCATAAACTAACATATTTCACATATGGGTTGAAGTTAGGAAACAATTTAAAGCATTTCATTGTCTTTCTCACTAGAATCAGAATTCCTTGATGGACAGGAGTTATTACCCATTATCTTTGTGTCATCACCACTCAGTTCAAGGTTAGCCCATAAAGGGTCTTCAAAAGTTTGCTGAATGAACATCACCCCCAAAACTTTACTTTAGCATCTGACGTGTTCTTATTCTCATATTTCATTAAATACCCAGCTAACAAATATTTAACAAAACAAAACAAGTACTTTTTAGGCTCCATATACTTTTTTTTGATGTTAAAATCCCCTAACATGGCCAGCAGATTATCATTAAAAATAAAAATGTGATAGAGGGCATGGGGCACAAACCCATTAAACAGCTGCAGAAAGACAGGCTTCCAAAGCCTTGGTTAATAGCCATTATAAAGTTTACCCTTGGTTTTAAATGCTTTATCTTGCCAGTTAACAGTGCATGGTAATAACAAAACAAAAACTGGGAGGAGATGAGCAAGCGCAAGATAAAAATGAATACAATTATTTCATTTATAAGTTCAAATCTGCAACGGATATGAGGATGACGGAATTTTTTTTAATTGAAGTATACTTGATTTACAACATTTCAGCTACATTTCAGTACAACAAAGTGATTCAGTCATATATATATGTATTCATTTTCAGATTCTCTTCCATTGTAGGTTATTACAAGATATTGAATATAGTTCCCTGTGCTATACAGTATGTCCTTGTTGTTTATCTATTTTATATATAGCAGTGTGTATCTGTTAATCCCAAACTCCTAATTTATCCCTCCCCCCCTTCCCCTTTGGTAACATAAGTTTGTTTTCTATGTCTGTGAGTCTATTTCTGTTTTGTAAATAAGTTCATTTGTATCATTATTTAGATTCCACCCATAAGCAATACCATACGGTATTTTTCTTTGATTTACTTCACTTAGTATGATAATCTCTAGGTCCATCCATGTTGCTGCAAATGGCATTACCTCATTCTTTTTTATGGCTGAGTAATATTCCATTGTATATATATATACCATATCTTTATCCATTCAGCTGTTGATGGAAACTTACATTGCTTCCATGTCTTGGCTACTGTAAACAGCACTGCTATGAACAATGGGGTGCACATATCTTTTTGAATTAGAGTTTTTGTCTTTTCCAGATGTATGCCCAGGAGTGGGATTGCTGGATCATACAGTAACTCTATTTTTAGGTTTTTAAGGAACCTCTACACTGTTCTCCATAGTGGCTACACCAATTTACATTTCTCCCAACACACTGTAGGAGGAGGGTTCCCTTTTCTCCACACCCTCTCCAGCATTTATTGTTTGTAGACTTTTTGATAATGGTCATTCTGACCCGTGTGAGGAGAAACCTCATTGTAGTTTTGATTTGCATTTCTCCAATAATTAGCGATGTTGAGCATCTTTTCATGTGCCTGGTGGCCATCTGTATGTCTAGGATGATAGAATTTTTAATCAAATTAATAAAGCAGTGAGATAAGAAAAACATAATATCTACCTCCTGCACTGCATTTTAATTTCCAGCACTTTACTTTTTATACTGAGGCTCCTTTTGAGAAGCAACACTAACTGCATTGTCCAAAATTAGCCAGGGGGGATGAGGTCATGATGAACTCTGGGAAGAATGCAGAAACTAGTCACTTGAGAAGTTTGATAGGGAAAAGGCCAAGGGTGCAGTTCAGGGAATGGGTAAGTCCTGCCTTACACCTAGTGCTTAGGGTCCCCATCCCCTATGACCTTTACCCCAATGGCACTTTCTTTAAAATGTCCATTCTCAAAGCTAAAACACAAGTGATATGTCTTTGAAATTCAAGAAAACAAAAGCTTATTTGGTAACACTAAGGGAAACACAGAAATGAGATAGCATCTGTGTGATAGCTTCAACCCATACCTAAACTGCACATCTTTTAAAGCTCAAACTGATTCTTTAACAGTACTGCAGTTCCCACAGGCGGCTTCGGAAAAGGCTGTCATCATTTGAGATTCTACCTGGGGCTAACAGGCCACTGGTAGGACATGGTGACCCCAGGGTGACGCAGCCCACGAGAGGGCGAGGGGCGAGTCCCGCTCTCCAGAGCCAGACTCCTCGCCCAGACACCCTCCCCGAAGCGGACAGGACAGCACACCCGGTCTCCACACTCTGGAGCAGCGTCTACAGTCCGCCCCAAGAACACCCAGCATATTTGGCCCCAGAAGCACACGGGGTCGGGCGTATGGCCACTTCTCTTACCTGAGGGTCATAGAGCACCACGGAACAGGACGTGCCGAAGGCCAGAAGTCCTCCGGGCCCGGAGGTCCAGCTCAGGGCTCCCCGCACCCGGTTCGGGCAGCAAAACACGTGAGAGGTCTCCAGCACAGGTGCCACCATGTTGCTGCCTGGTCAACGGCCGAAAGCTGGGCACGCACTTCCGCCCTCGGAGCGGAACTGCTCGGCCGCCGCGTCTCCAGCTGGCGTTATCCGCACCGCGTTTCCAAGGCGGCCGGGGGCGACCCCACCCACCTCCCCTGCCAGTGGTCCTCAGTGCCCGGTTGCCTCTACCAGCGCCTGTCTCCTGGATCTTGGCCCAGGGCACAAGCACGGCCTCCGTCCCAGGAGGGAAGACCCGACCGGAACAGCTCAGGACCCTCTAGAAAGACCCGGGGCTCCCGTGCCAGGGCGGCGGTAGGAGCGTTCCACTGCCCCTCACGGCCGGGCTCCCAGCAGCATACGGGGCTGGCTCGGTGGGGAGCCTTGGCGAGAGTGTCGCCGGCCTCAGGCGAGGGCGCAGAGGAGCTCGAGGAAAGAGCCCCCGACTGATCTCGGCGCTCAGAACTCACCCGGACCGCGTCTCCGCCCCCTCCCGCCCTTGCGAGCCCCGCGGATCCGGCAAACCGGCGGACGCGCGGATCCGCTTGCCGGGGACGGGGTGGAGCCGCACTGCGCATGCCCCGCAGTCATGGCCGACGGGGGCGGTGGTTGCCGGAGGCGCGCTACGAGCGGCGGTAATTAGTAATTGTCCTCCTCCCGGGAGGCTACGGCGCGTTGGGCGCTGCTTCCCGGTGTCTGCGCGGCGGTACCCCGACCGAGGGGCAGCCGGGCCGATGAGACCGCCGCTTCTCCGTGCCGTGTAGAGGTTTTTAGGGAGAGAAACACGGGCCGGTTCCGAGCTCTCCGGACCGCCGGCGGGAACTGAAGCGGCGCGCGGGACCGGGCCGTGGGACGGCGAGGCCGCGGAGAGGTGAGTCCCGCAGGTCCGGGAGAGGCGGGCGGAGAGGGGTACCCCGCGGGCCGGCAAGGCCACGCTTCCATTTGGGCTTCCTATCCCACAGATGGGTTTCGGGGTCCAACGCGGTAAGGAAACGGTTTGTCCTGTTGATCTCATTTTCGAAAAAGGTACTGTCGTGTTTAAAAATAGCCCTTAGAAACAGTTTTGTGCCCTCTTTCCCGTTTTCTCCAGTCACCCGTTTCTCCAGGCCCTTTTCTTCTGCTTTCTTTTCTCCAACACCCGCGGACTTGCGGGGACCGGGACCGCCCTAATCATCCTTCGTGGAGCAAGGCACGGAGCTGCCCTTGAGCCATTCGTCTGTGTTGTCCCCACGTATCTCGCTCCTCTCCTCTCTTCTGCGAATGATTTCTTAATGGTTCTCTTCTGCCTATTAAAACTTCAGGCCCCAAGGATTGTTCTTTCAGGAGTTTAGCCCCGTGTTAGTGCGTACTTCCATTTTCCACAGTATGATAAGCAGCAGCTGTGCAATACTGCTGACAGTGTTTGGAGCACTTCCACATACATCCATTCATGTGGTTTTCTCAGTCACCCTATAAAATGGGTATTACCAGTGGGTCCAAGGAAGAACAGCTGAAAGTGGTAGAGCTAGGTTGCCTCTCTCGCCCTTGCTGTCTCACTCCAGAGTCCGACATCTAAGTCTTTCACTGGAGGCAGATGAATTTAGTCATGATCACTACCCATCATTGGTGCTGGACATCTGCTGGCTGGGTCCTGAAATATTAGCCTATACGCTTATCTGGATTATACCTTGCTCTCCTTAACTGAATTCAGTGCTTAACTGGATTCCTCACTCCTCTTTGGAGCATAGGCCTTTGGTTCCAAACACTATTGTATGGATGAGTAATAGTCTGACAAAATTTTCACTGGTTCATAGCAATATAAGAGCAACATAGTTTTTTATGAAGTTTAATTTACTTAAAAACTGCAGTCATTCAAAAGAATGTGATACCTTTATATGTACTGACATGGAAAGATGTCATTTGTTGAGGGGGAAAAAAAAAGATCCCATTTGTGTGGTTAGGGCACACATCTGCCTGAGTATGCATGAGGGAGTCACAAGAAACTGGCAGAATTGGGTGCCCTTGAAGAGTGGGATTTCAGGAGAGAAGCCTCAAAGTGATTTGCATATAGTTTTAGAAAAAAAATTTAAATGTGACTTACTCTGAGATTGCCATTTCTGCTTTTTTTGATGTTGAAAGATTGTTCTATGAAGTGATGGTGGTGGTGGTGGAGGTAGTTAGTCGGGTTTTCTTTTGTTTTAAATCGTTGTTCGAAGCAATAAGAAGTTGCCGGTGTGGCTGTGGTCACCTGGACCCCTCCAGTCTCTGAATTACTGTTGCATTTACAGTGCTAAGTACGGAGTCTTAGCACTCAGCTGCTTTCCAGTTGTTTCCCATGCTTTAACAATGCAGGGGTAGAGCCTAGGCTCCAGTTCTTTTTTTCTTTTGTTTTACTACACTGATCACACTAGACCATGCTCTGTAAAACTTGGTTATTTGATTAGACATCGGTTTTCAGCATAGGATTTCTTAATTCAAATTGTTTTGGAAGTGAAGGCAAGGATTTTTTTTTCTGTCTTCTTTAGGAAGGTGCGATGGCGAGGAATTTATCAGTGATCTTGATCCTGACCTTCGTTCTGTCAGTCACACACCCCCTTCATGAAGTAGGACCAGCCACTGCTTTCCCTCAGACCACTGAGAAACTTATTCCGAATTGGGAATCTGGCATTAACGTTGACTTGGCAGTTACCACACGCCAGCATCATCTGCAGCAGCTTTTCCATCGCTATGGAGAAAACAATTCCTTGTCAATTGAAGGGTTCAGAAAATTGCTTCAGAATATAGGCATAGATAAGATTAAGAGAATCCATATACACCATGACCATGAGCATCACTCTCACCATAATCATGCTGCTTCCAGTAAAAATCGAAAAGCTCTTTGCCCAGACCATGACTCTGATAGCTCAAGTAAAGAGCCTAGAAACAGCCAGGGGAAAGGACCTCATCGATCAGAACATGCCAGTGGTAGAAGGAATGTTTTAATCAAGGATGGTGCTGGTGCTAGTGAAGTGACCTCAACTGTGTATAATGCTGTCTCTGAAGGAACTCACTTTCTAGAGACCATAGAAACTCCAAAACATGGAAAACTTCTCCCCAAAGGTGTGAGCAGTTCCACTCTACCCAGTGTCACAGAAAAGAGCTGGGTGACCTGGCTGGCTAGTAGGAAAACAAATGAATCTGTGAGTGAGCCCAGAAATGGCTTTATGTATTCCAGAAGCACAAATGAAAATACTCAGGAGGTAAGATGAGTGCTGTTCATTATTTTAATCAATATTCCTGCTTGTCTGTCCTGTCATTGCCATTCTATCTCGGTTGTAAGGAGTTTAAAATAAAAATAAAATGGTGAGTTCATTGAAAGGGGAATTTCTACTCTCTCAGCAAGGCACTTAGCTCAAAGTGTCCCTACTATGTTGTAAACATCCCTGATACAAAACTTGCGGGGGGGGTGTTAGTTCTTTGGTAAGAATAGTGCTGCCTGCTGAAACCACTTTCTAATATAGAGTTTAAAGTAAGTGTAGAAAAAAGATATCAAAATTATTTTTGGAGAAAATCTTTAAAGGAGAATCCCATTAATTAAAACACAGAAACCGGAAGGTCAAAAGAGCAGGAGTTAGAATCCCTGTTTTAGGAAAAGGTGTGGTTGGAAGGGCTGAAGGGTGCGGGAAGAGCAGCTTCGCCTCCTTGGCAGAGGGATCACAGTGACCTGTGGAGTGACTGGCAAAGCAGCGATATGCTGGACATGTGAGAAGTCTGGGCAGTGACCTTCTGAGTTCATGTGTTTTTTCCTAGACTAGACTTCCAGACTGTACACAATTTGCTTTGGCTGAGAGATGTCAACAACAAGGAGTTAGTTGGTATACATTAATAGGCAAAACTTAAGTACTTCATTCAAACCGTCACATGATTTACTAATTCTGGGATAATCCTACTAATGGTCATTCCCATAGCGACACTAGTGATAAAGTTTGTTCTGAGTAGTATTGGCCAAGATTTGTGGGAGTTTAAAGTAACTTTATAGAAGATGAGAAACAGGTGCTACCACCAGTTTTTTTGGTGAGAAAGGAGAGCTTACATTCCCCAGAGATTCTCTTCAAACTAAGCTTGTCATCTAATTAAACGTTTGAAACAACAGCCTGCTGGTACAGGTTTATTTTATTAACCAGCCTTGTCTTCCGCAAGAGTAATCGACATAATTTAATATTCTCTTGTTGTGGAGCATTACTTTGCCAAGTATGCTGACAGAACTGAGCTAAGTTTTGCAATTACAGTTGTTGCTAGAAGAGTGACATGTCTTGGGCTTGTTTAGACCAGGTAGGGTAGCGTTAGTACAAAACAACGTATTTCTCAATCTCTAGTGAACCTGTCTTGAAATTAAAGCTCATTTCCTTAATAGATTTATACAATGAGTTAACAGGCTTGTGAATGTCCATTTATCCTCAAGTTTTTTCCACTTGAGGCTTTCTCCCAAGGTGACTAGTGATGTGACTGCTTCTCCCAAGAAGAAATAGGTGGAAGAGATGGGAAATCACCATTGTGATGTAATATCTCCAGGTAGCTTGAGGCAAGTTCCAAAGTACTTAAAACTAAAGTTGATTTTGATTTACCTTAATTTAAATAAAAAAGTAGGTACCTTCAGTAGGAAAAGGGTGTTGTGTCATCAAACAGCCTTTTTGGATTCTCTAATGGGAGTACCTTTTGGTGATTTCATTGTTTCCTTTTCTTCAGTGTTTCAATGCATCAAAGCTGCTTACATCTCATGGCATGGGCATCCAGGTTCCACTGAATGCCACCGAGTTCAACTATCTCTGCCCAGCCATCATCAATCAGATTGATACTAGATCATGTCTGATTCATACAACGAGTGAAAAGAAAGCTGAAATCCCTCCAAAGACGTATTCTTTACAAATAGGTAAAATTGCCTTTTTTGTGTAAAAATCATTTCCAGTAGATACATTAATGTTGTACTTTTCCTTATATTTACATCAACCTATTCATTTTTCAGCGTAATTCCAAATATATCATCTTAACTGTTCTCTGCCTTGAATGTGAAGAAAGCAAGTGTGTTAGCCTTACCCTTAAAACAAACAAAAACGAGAAAATAAAATTTAGATCATAACTTGTCTGAGGTCCTCCCACAGGATATGTCAGGGTCATTCAAAATTTGGGATCTTTATATGTTGTCATACTGTTTGGAGGATGGTCAGAGTTAATCTCTGCTGTTTAGGAGCCTAATTCTCGTACATTCTTATTAATAGATGAAATCAGGATATGCTCTGCTATAGTGTAAGTTGCATTGCTCAGAAACTATAATGAAGGATTAATTGCTTTGTTCACTGAGGAAATTATTGAATTCCCAGTTTCCTTTTCTTACTCCTTTCTTCCCTGCTTCTTTCCTTCCTTCCTCCTTTCCTAACTTTTTCTTCTTCTCTCTCATAATTTAGCTGTTATGGGAGTCTGAAAGCTCAGTTCCCAAGTGAGCTAGAGTTCATCCTTGGTAACCGTGTCTTCCCCTCCCTTCACCCCTAGCTGAAGAATTTTCCACTAGGTTTATGCCCTTTACCTGGAGGGTTCAGTCACATTGTTCATTTGATCAAATTTCTTGGTTATTACTCTGTTACCACAGTCCTATTCCACTGAGTTTGTATTTCTTTAGCTCCCCTGCTTTTAATTTGTCTTAAGCCGCTCCACAGTCTCTCTTTTAAAAGTTATCAATTGTATTCTTTTTCCTTTCTCTGTTTTGTTTGACAGCCTGGGTTGGTGGCTTTATAGCCATTTCTGTCATCAGTTTCCTGTCTTTGCTGGGTGTTATCTTAGTGCCTCTCATGAATCGGGTGTTTTTCAAGTTTCTTCTGAGTTTCCTTGTGGCATTGGCTGTTGGGACACTGAGTGGTGATGCTTTTTTACACCTTCTTCCACATGTAAGTACAGTAATATATCCCATTAGTGTATTTTACTATTCAACATTAAATATATGTGTGTCTGTGTGTCTATATGTGTGTGTGTGTGTGTGTGTGTGTACTTTTGGTTTGTGCTTTGTATTGATATGTATAAAAGGCTGGAAATTTGGTTTCTAGGAGCACGTGGGTGGGGCGTACCCTGTGACCCCCCCCCCCCCCCCGTCTCACCTCTGTTAGTGTGTACCACACCTGGGTCCCTCACACGCAGTGGCAGAAGTTTCTATTGCACTCAGCTGCAGGCCACTGGGGCAGTGCACCTGGATCTCGGGTACCTGCCAGGGCCCATTACCCAGACTGGGCTTCTTGTAAGCACACTGACGACTATGGTAGGGGCTTTTCAGCTGGGAGTATAAGCAGTAGACACTATATGCCTATTAAGTTTTGCAGTTCCCTCTTATTTGTGGCCATGGGAAAACATTGGAAATACCCACTACCTTATGTTATGAGGGTCATTGGGGAATGTGTCTGTCTTTACATTGAACAGATCCACTCTATTAAGTGCCATCGTACATTACATACCTTAAGCTGTAGATCGCTGCTGCTTGTTGGTCATTTTATTTTTAATATCCAAAACTTCCCCTCATTCCGAAGTATCACATTAATTGCCTAATTCTGAATAATTTCAAATTTGATGTTAATTATCTTAGCCAATTTTTCTGACGTGTGAAACTACTGAATTTATAAAATCCATATTATTTTGCCTTTAGTCTCATGCAAGTCATCACCATAGTCACAGCCACGAAGAACCAGCAATGGAAATAAAGAGAGGACCGCTTTTCAGCCATCTCTCTTCTCAAAACATAGAAGAAAGTACCTATTTTGATTCCACATGGAAAGGTCTGACAGCTCTGGGAGGCTTGTATTTCATGTTTCTTGTTGAACATGTCCTCACATTGATCAAGCAATTTAAAGATAAGAAGAAAAAGGTAAAAGTATTCTGAATACTTACTAGGCATTGGACATTTATTTAGAGCAGTACTTGAACTAAACTGGGCTTGTCCAGGGTGTATGATCTTCATTTGTGAGGGGGTTCAGTACCTTTTTGTTCCCAGAAGCATTCATGGAGAGCAGTTCTGTATCTTTATAACCCTGGAGTTCTCTATCTTCAGTACTCCTTCAAAGTCACAAGACCGTAAGAAAGGCAAGGGTAAATATCTATACAAATCACCAAACAAGGCACACACAGGGCCTTGAAGATGAGAAGCATCGTGATTATGGCATTGATGGTGCCAATGGTTTCACGGGTATATACTTAGCCCGAAACTCGAGTTGTATACATTAAATATGTACAGCTTTTTATATGTCAATTATACCTCAATAAAGTGGCTTAAGAAAAAAGTATTATGGATTAACTTTTAAATTACTCATGGAGTAGCTGAATATTATGTTTTGTTTGAAAGACTATGTGACTTTCACATACTTGCCCTTTGCAAATTGCCACCAGAAGATAGTGTGAAGCTGAACAGTAGGCTATTTCTGGTAAAAGTATCTTTGGAGTTGCCTATGATTATCTGCCTCTTCCTATCTGATGTGACTGGGCAAATGAGTCAAAAGACTGTCCTCATGGGGACTCTTAAAAATGACATGTACACATCTTGGATGTTTGTGTACTCATATACTGGTCATTTGATGTTGACCAAACTTTTCTTTGAGTTGGAGTTCTGTATGATCATTTTTTTTCTCTACAGCCATGCTGCTTCATCTAAATTTCCAATTTTGGTTTCTCTAAAATTGAGCAAGAGGTTACATACTTGTAAAGTTATTTTAAGTGTAGAATCTAGATTTTTGGAAATATAAAAAATTTTATAGTGATTGCCTTATGTAATTGTTTTTGAATTTTATTTATTTTTCTTGTGCAGCACGTTCTCATTAGTTATCTGTTTTATACGTATTAGTGTATATATGTCAGTCCCAATCTCCCAGTTCATCCCACCCCCCCGCACCCCCTCTTTCCCCCCTTGCTGTCCATATGTTTGTTCTCTACATCTGTGTCTCTATTTCTGCCTTGTTAACCGGTTCATCTGTACCATTTTTCTAGATTCCACATATATGCATTAATATATGAAATTGGTTTTTCTCTTTCTGACTTTCTTCACTCTGTATGACAGTCTCTAGGTCCATCCACACCTATACAAGTGACCCAGTTTCGTTCAGTTTTATGGCTGAGTAATATTCCATTGTATATATGTACCACATCTTCTTTATCAATTCATCTGTCAATGGGCATTTAGGTTGCTTCCATGACCTGGTTATTGTGAAGTGCTGCAGTGAACATTGGGGTGCATGTGTCTTTTTGAATTATGGTTTTCTCTGGATATATGCCCAGGAGTAGGATTGCTTGGTCATATGGTAATTCTATCTTTAGTGCCTTATATAATTTAATAGCCTTTTTTTTTTTTTAACGACTTGCCTTTGAATCTTTCAGAAGCCTTCAACTTAAGTTTTCATGGAAGTAACTATTCTCACCATCATTTCATAGTTTGAGTAATACGTAATTAAATTGTGCAATTGCAATAACAGGTATAGCTGGCATGAAGAGGCTTGAAAACCAACATAGTTGATTCTTGCTGAGCATAGAGCTCACGTTGGGAATCAAGTGCATGTGTGAAGAGAAGAGTGGCCTCCTCCATCCTGTGAATATTTGCCCATATGGATTCTACATTCACTAAGATCTCAAACTGCAAATTTTGAACCTTTACTGAACCTCAATTTACAGGAAAGAAGTGAAATAACAATAGCTTAATCGTTCTTAATCCAGGAAGTCATCTTCTATGTTCCTGTTGTCCCTGTTGCTTCACTTGGATGGGTTTGAGACTATATCCATACTTCTTTGCATTCTCTGGGATTATTCTCACCTTAAAAAAAAAAAAAAAATCATTTTTTAGGGTTTTTTTGGGGGAGGGGTTGTTTGTGTTTATTTGTGTTACTGTGTTTCTATTTTAAATGCCATAATTTAGCATTCTAATTTCAATTTACTTTTCAAGTTTTACCTAAAGATTGCTTTATATTCATCTGACACTCTAACATGGGACTCTAAGAGGTAGGCTCTCTGTTGTCTAATACAGAACAGTATTTTTTAGACTCTTAAATTAATAATCATTTGTGAATTGTGAAATAAATCTTGTGTCACGACCAATGTTTTTAAATGCAACCGTGATATTACAGTATATTCCATATATTACTGTGTTTATTACATACATTACTGTGAACTGTAGTCAAAGAAGTTTGATAATCTCTGTTCTAAAATAGTTTCTACTAGAATGTAAGATCTTAAGAGCCAGGACCTCTCTGTCTTCTTTACTGCTGTATCTCCAGTGCCTAGAATAGTGTCTGGCACATAATAGATGATTGGTAAATATTTGTTACATGTATAAGAAACATTAAATGGCAAGTAAGCATAATTTCTAGACAAAGACTTCCCACAGGAGTTTTGCAAACATTACATGTTCTCTTTATTTTTTTAAAATTTTTATTTATTATTATTTTTTAATATTTTTATTTAATTTATTTTTTTATACAGCAGGTTCTTATTAGTCATCAATTTTATATACATCAGTGTATACATGTCAATCCCAATCGTCCAATTCAGCACACCACCATCCCCACGCCCCCGCGGCTTTCCCCCCTTGGTGTCCATACGTTTGTTCTCTATATCTGTGTCTCAAATTCTGTCCTGCAAACTGGTTCATCTGTACCATTTCTCTAGGTTCCACATACATGCGTTAATATACGATATTTGTTTTTCTCTTTCTGACTTACTTCACTCTGTATGACAGTCTCTAGATCCATCCATGTCTCAACAAATGACTCAATTTCATTCCTTTTTATGGCTGAGTAATATTCCATTGTATATATGTACCACAACTTCTTTATCCATTCGTCTGTTGATGGGCATTGATGTTGCTTCCATGACCTGGCTATTGTAAATACTGCTGCAATGAACATTGGGGTGCATGTGTCTTTTTGAATTATGGTTTTCTCTGGGTATATGCCCAGTAGTGGGATTGCTAGATCATATGGTAATTCTATTTTTAGTTTTTTAAGGAACCTGCATACTGTTCTCCATAGTGGCTGTATCAATTTATATTCCCACCAACAGTGCAAGAGGGTTTCCTTTTCTCCACACCCTCTCCAGCACTTGTTTGTAGATTTTCTGATGATGCCCATTCTAACTGGTGTGAGGTGATACCTCATTGTAGTTTTGATTTGCATTTCTCTAATAATTAGTGATGTTGATCAGCTTTTCATGTGCTTCTTGGCCATGTGTATGTCTTCTTTGGAGAAAGAAGACATACTGCATGAGCTGTCTATATATTTTGGAGATTAATCCTTTGTCCATTGATTCATTTGCAAATATTTTCTCCCATTCTGAGGGTTGTCTTTTTGTCTTGTTTATGGTTTCCTTTGCTATGCAAAAGCTTTGAAGTTTCATTAGGTCCCATTCGTTTATTTTTGTTTTTATTTCCATTACTCTAGGAGGTGGATCAAAAGAGATCTTGCTGTGATTAATGTCAAAGACTGTTCCTCCTATGTTTTCCTCTAAGAGTTTTATAGTGTCTGGTCATACATTTAGGTCTCAAATCCATTTTGGGTTTATTTTTGTGTATGGTGTTAGGGAGTGTTCTAAATTCATTCTTTTACATGTAGCTGTCCAGTTTTCCCAGCACCATTTATTGAAGAGACTGTCTTTTCTCCATTGTATATCCTTGCCTCCTTCGTCATAGATTAGTTGAGCATAGGTGCGTGGGTTTATCTCTGGGCTTTCTGTTTTGTTCCATTGATCTATGTTTCTGTTTTTATGCCAGTACCATATTGTCTTGCTTACTGTAGTTCTGTAGTATAGTCTGAAGTTGGGGAGTCTGATTCCTCCAGCTCCGTTTTTTTCCCTCAAGACTACTTTGGCTATTCGGGGTCTTTTGTGTATCCATACAAATTTTAAGATTATTTGTTCTAGTTCTGTAAAAAATGCCACTGGTAATTTGATAGGGATTGCTTTGAATCCATAGATAGCTTTGGGTAGTATAGTCATTTTCACAATATTGATTCTTCCAATCCAAGAACATGGTACATTTCTCCATCTGTTGGTATCATCTTTAATTTCCTTCATCAGTGTCTTATAGTTTTCTGCATGCAGGTCTTTTGTCTCCCTAGGTAGGTGTATTCCTAGGTATTTTATTCTTTTTGTTGCAATGGTAAATGGGAGTGTTTCCTTAATTTCACTTTCAGATTTTTCATCAGTAGTGTATAGGAATGGAAGAGATTTCTGTGCATTAATTTTGTATCCTGCAACTTTTCCAAATTCATTGATTAGCTCTAGTAGTTTCCTGGTGGCATCTTTAGGATCCTCTATGTATAGTATCATGTCATCTGCAAACAGTGACAGTTTTACTTCTTCTTTTCCAATTTGGATTCCTTTTATTTCTTTTTCTTTCCTGATTGCCATGGCTAAGACTTCCAAAACTATGTTGAATAATAGTGGTGAGAGTGGACATCCTTGTCTTGTTCCTGATCTTAGAGGAAATGCTTTCAGTTTTTCACCATTGAGAATGATGTTTGCTGTGTGTTTGTCATATATGGCCTTTATTATGTTGAGGTAGTTTCCCTCTATGTCCACTATATGAAGAGTTTTTAACATAAATGGGTGTTGAATTTTGTCAAAAGCTTTTTCTGCATCTATTGAAATGATCATATGGTTTTTATTCTTCATTTTGTTAATATGGTATATCACATTGATTGATTTGAGTATACTGGAGAATCCTTGCATCCCTGGAATAAATCCCACTTGATCATGGTGTATGATCCTTTTAATGTGTTGTTGGATTCTGTTTGCTTGTATTTTGTTGGGATATTTGCATCTATATTCATCAGTGATATTGGTCTTTAATTTTCTTTTTTTGTAGTATGTTTGTCTGGTTTTGGTGTCAGGGTGATGGTGGCCTCATAGAATGAGTTTAGGAGTGTTCCTTCCTTCACAATTTTTTGGAGGAGTTTGAGAAGACTGGGTGTTAGCTCTTCTCTAAATGTTTGATAGAATTCACCTGTGAAGCCATCTGGTCCTGGACTTTTCGTTTTTTGGAAGATTTTTAATCGCAGTTTCAATTTCATTACTTATGATTGGTCTGTTCATATTTTCGATTTCTTCCTGGTTCAGTCTTGGAAGGTTATACCTTTGTAGGAATTTGTCCATTTCTTCCAGGTTGTCCATTTTATTGGCATAGAGTTGCTTATAGTAGTCTCTTAGGATGCTTTGTATTTCTGCGGTGTCTGTTTTAACTTCTCCTTTTTCATTTCTAATTTTGTTGATTTGAGTCCTCTCCCTCTGTTTCTTCGTGAGTCTGGCTAATGGTTTATCAATTTTGTTTATCTTCTCAAAGAACCAGCTTTTAGTTTTATTGATCTTTGCTATTGTTTTCTTTGTTTCTGTTTCATTTATTTCTGCTCTGATCTTTATGAATTCTTTCCTTCTGCTAACTTTGGGTTTTGTTTTTTCTTCTTTCTCTAGTTCCTTTAGGTGGAAGGTTAGATTGTTTATATGAGATTTTTCTTGCTTCTTGAGGTAGGCTTGTATAGCTATAAACTTGCCTCTTAGAACTGCTTTTGCTGCATCCCGTAGGTTTTGGATCATCGTGTTTTCATTGTTATTTGTCTCTAGGTATTTTTTGATTTCCTCTTTGATGTTTTCACTAATCTCTTGGTTATTTAGTAACGTATTGTTTAGCCTCCATGTGTTTGTGTTTTTTATGTTTTTTTCCCTGTAGTTCATTTCTAATCTCATAGTGTTGCGGTCAGAAAAGATGCTTGATATAATTTCAGTTTTCTTAAGTTTACTGAGGCTTGATTTGTGACCCAAGATGTGATCTATCCTGGAGAATGTTCCGTGCGCACTTGAGAAGAATGTGTAATCTGCTGTTTTTGGATGGAATGTCCTATAAATATCAATTAAATCTATCTGGTCTGTTGTGTCATTTAAAGCTTCTGTTTCCTTATTTATTTTCATTTTGGATGATCTGTCCATTGGTGTAAGTGAGGTGTTAAGGTCCCCCACTATTATTGTGTTACTGTCGATTTCCTCTTTTATAGCTGTTAGTATTTGCCATATGTATTGAGGTGCTCTATGTTGGGTGCATATGTATTTATAATTGTTATATCTTCTCCTTGGATTGATCCCTTGATCATTATGTAGTGTCCTTCCTTGTCTCTTGTAACATTATTTTAAAGTCTATTTTATCTGATATGAGTATTGCTACTCCAGCTTTCTTTTGATTTCCATTTGCATGGAATATCTTTTTCCATCCCCTCACTTTCAGTCTGTATGTGTCCCTAGGTCTGAAGTGGGTCTCTTGTAGACAGCATATATATATGGGTCTTGTTTTTGTATCCATTCAGCAAGCCTGTGTCTTTTGGTTGGAGCATTTAATCCATTCACATTTAAGGTAATTATCGATATGTATGTTCCTATGACCATTTCCTTAATTGTTTTGGGTTTGTTTTTTTAGGTCCTTTTCTTCTCTTGTGTTTCCCACTTAGAGAAGTTCCTTTAGCATTTGTTGTAGAGCTGGTTTGGTGGTGTTGAATTCTTTTAGCTTTTGCTTGTCTGTAAAGCTTTTGATTTCTCCATCGAATCTGAATGAGATCCTTGCTGGGTAGAATAATCTTGGTTGTAGGTTCTTCCCTTTCATCACTTTAAGTATATCATGCCACTCCCTTCTGGCTTGTAGACTTTCTGCTGAGAAATCAGCTGTTAACCTTACAGGAGTTCCCTTATATGTTATTTGTCGTTTTTCCCTTACTGCTTTCAATAATTTTTCTTTGTCTTTAATTTTTGCCAATTTGATTACTATGTGTCTCGGCATGTTTCTCCTTGGGTCCCTGTATGGGACTCACTGCACTTCCTGGACTTGGGTGGCTATTTCCTTTCCCATGTTAGGGAAGTTTTTGACTATAATATCTTCAAATATTTTCTCGGATCCTTTCTCTCTCTCTTCTTCTGGGACCCCTATAATGCGAATGTTGTTGCATTTAACATTGTCCCAGAGGTCTCTTAAGCTGTCTTCATTTCTTTACATTCTTTTTTCTTTATTCTGTTCTATAGCAGTGAATTCCACCATTCTGTCTTCTGGGTCACTTATCCGTTCTTCTGCCTCAGTTATTCTGCTATTGATTCCTTCTAGTGTAGTTTTCATTTCAGTTATTGTATTGTTCATCTCTGTTTGTTTGTTCTTTAATTCTTCTAGGTCTTTGTTAAACATTTCTTGTGTCTTCTCGATCTTTTCCTCCATTCCTTTTCCGAGGTCCTGGATCATCTTCACTATCATTATTCTGAATTCTTTTTCTGGAAGGTTGCCTATCTCCACTTCATTTAGTTGGTTTTCTGTGGTTTTATCTTGTTCCTTCATCTGGTACGTAGCCCTCTGCCTTTTCATCTTGTCTATCTTTCTCTGAATGTGGTTTTCATTCCACAGGCTGCAGGATTGTAGTTCTTGCTTCTGCTGTCTGCACTCTGGTGGATGAGTCTATCTAAGAGGCTTGTGGAAGTTTCTTGATGGGAGGGAGTGGTTGTGGGTAGAGCTGAGTGTTGCTTGGGTGGGCAGAGCTCAGTAAAACTTTAATCTGCTTGTCTGCTGATGGGTGGGGCTGGGTTTCCTCCCTGTTGGTTGTTTGGCCTGAGGCAACCCAACACTGGAGCCTACCTGGGCTCTTTTGTGGGACTAATGACAGACTCTGGGAGGGTTCACGCCAAGGAGTACTTCCCAGAACTTCTGCTGCCAGTGTCCTTGTCGCCACGGTGAGCCACAGCCACTGCCCGCCTCTGCAGGACACCCTCCATCACTAGCAGGTAGGTGTGGTTCAGTCTTCCCTGGGGTCACTGCTCCTTCCCCTGCCTCCGGATACACACACTACTTTGTGTGTGCCCTCCAAGAGTGGAGTCTTTGTTCTCCCCAGTCCTTTCGAAGTCCTGCAATCAAATCCCACTAGCCTTCAAAGTCTGATTCTCTAGGAATTCCTCCTCCCGTTGCCGGACCCCCAGGTTGGGAAGCCTGACGGGCTCAGAACCTTCACTCCAGTTGGTGGACCTCTGTGGTATAAGTGTTCTCCAGTCTGTGAGTCACCCACCCAGCAGTTATGGGATTTGATTTTACTGTGATTGGGCCCCTCCTACCATCTCACTGTGGCTTCTCCTTTGTCTTTGGTCGTGGGGTATCTTTTTTGGTGAGTTCCAGTGTCTTCCTGTCAGTGATTGTCCAGCAGCTAGTTGTTATTCTGGTGTTCTCACAAGAGGGAGTGAGAGCATGTCCTTCTACTCCTCTATCTTAGTTCCTCCCCTATTCCTTTTTAGAAAATATTTAGTTTCTCTTTTCAAGGGCATCCAGATCTTAGTGTTATTTACATAAGAGCTTTTAATCTCATTTGGTTCTCTCAAAAAGAAAAAAACTATTTGTTATATGGCAAGTATTCAGAGCTCTTCAGACCCATAACAGAAAATGTTACATACGATTTCCCTTAAGACATCCATCCTGCACCCCTGGAAAATTCTATATGTCATCGTTTTAGGTTATGTCGATCTGAAATCTCTACATTCAGATTAGGGTTAAATCACATACTTGGTGTAGTTAGATGGTTATAATAGTTCCATGTCAAACTTTCTTTCTACTGGATTCTCAGGTTTCTTGCCCATGCTGGAAACCAGAGAATCATCTCTGTCTCCCTCATCCTTATATCCAACCTAGTTTTATTAGATGTATCCAGAAATGTAATTTTTCATTTCTCTCCATCTTCCTTACTATCATCCTGGTCCACGCCAGACTTACATGGGTGATAGCAGTTGCCTCCTAACTGGCCTGTCTACATTATTCTGTTGTCCTAATGCAGAGGAGAGCAGGCAGAGGGATTTGTTTAAATGTTTGTTATATGCTCTCATATATATATGCTCTCATAGCACTGTGTATTTTTCCTTTGTAAAATATATCAAAAATTTCAATCAAAGAATTGTATAATCATTACCTGTGTAAAGCCTCCCTCCCTGTGGGTGATAAGCTTCCTTGGGAACAAGGACTATGTGTATCTTGTTTTACGACATATTGGTATATTGCCGCCATTCAGCGTAGGGAACGTTACAGGCTCTTAATACTTAGGGAATGAAAGAATTGCTTAAAAAGTCTATGTTCTACAGATAATCATTGGCAAACAAATAAAGTATCAACTAAAGTAATTTAAAATACCATGAATTCACTTATTTTCACAAATATTTAAGTACTTTCTCTGTGTTTGAGGCATTTTGCTAGAGGTAGGTATAAAGATTTGTCTGTGCTTGCCTTTAAAAACTTTTATAACCTAAGAAGGTACAGATATTTTATATACTGTTAGAGCTAGAATGAAATCTCAGGTATGGTGATGATTAAGTCATATTCAAAAGATACTGCAAATAAGAAATCTGTTATTTTTGTGACAGTTTTCATTATCTTGAATATTCTGTGTAAGTAGTAATAAACAGGCACCATTGTTCAAACAGTGACCTTTATTCTTGGGCTCTGAGATATGGACAGTATCTCAAGTATGGTATTCAGTTGGTTAAAAAACCTAGTGATAAATTCAAGGCTAACTAATAGAGATTTGTTTAAAAAGACAAAAGCTTGTTAATGGTGTTTTACTACACGAAAAGTATTTTAGTTTTATAACAAATACATATCGATATCACGGTATAGTTTTAATTTATAAAAAGTATGGAAAGTATGGGGTTTCAGTGCCCAAAAGAGGCACTGGAGGAAACTAAGCAATTGGTTAGCAGATCACTAAATTCCTGGAGAACGTGCCTCTAGCTGGTTCTAAATCAATGGCCTGAGGCAGAGCTCAGCTTTAATGTGTATATGAGTCACCTGGAGATCTAGTTAAAATCCCCATTCTAATCCATTAGGTCTGGGGTGTAGCCTGAGACTGTGCATTTATAAAAAGCTCCCAGGGATGCAGTGCTGTTTGCATAAGACCAAATTTAGGCTGTGTGACCTAGGGGGACATTCAGAAAGATGAGTATGTAATTTTTCTTTCATACTACTGAAGCATTAATTCTTTACCTTTCTGAAGAGTTTATGCCTAAAACAAACTACTAGGTGCTATGAAGTTAAGTACAGGCCCTGCCCTTAGATGGGGTTTATTCCATTAGAAGTCTGTTACTCTGCTGTCTTTTTCGATGAAATCTTTTGCTTAACTGTTTACCTAAAGATGTATGCATAAGCAAACTGCCTATTTTAAAGTATCGCTTTTCCTTGCTATTGTAGAATCAGAAAAAACCTGAAAATGATGATGATGTGGAGATTAAGAAGCAGTTGTCCCAGTATGAATCTCAACTGTCAACAAATGAGGAGAAAGTAGACGCAGATGATCGTAAGTCCTTATAAATCTGAGAGCTGGAGGGAATTCAGTGCTCTGTGATTTGCAGGCAACCTCGACTGTCTGGAAGAGGGGGAACCATATTCCAGCCCCACCCGCACCCCCTTTTTTTTGGCTGTGCCACGTGGCTTATGGGATCTTAGTTCCCCGGCTAGGGATCGAACCTAGGCCCTAGCAGTGAAAGCACGGAGCCCTAACCACTGGACCGCCAGGGAATTCCTCCACCCCCCGCTCTTTTTATTTTAAACTCATACTTTCTTTTAATTGCCAGTGAGTTGGTTATTTCTATATATACTTACATCTCTTTTTTCTCTAATTTTTTATTTTGAGGTAAATTCAGACTTAAGAGAAAAGTTCCAAGAATAGTACAAAGAATTCCTGTACCCCTTTCTTATATTCCCCATTTATTTTACCTACATTTATCATTCTTTGTCTCTTTCTCTCTGTAGACATACATACACATTTTTTCCTAAACCATTTGAGAATAAGTTACAAACATGATGCTTCTTTACCTCAAAATACTTAAGTTTATGTTTCCTAAGAAGGACATTCATTCCCTTGTAATCACAGTTCAGTGATCAAAATCAGGAAATTAAAGCTGATACAATGGCATTTTCTAGTCTATAGACCTTTTTCGTGTTTTTCCAATTGTCTTAATAATTTCTTTATACTCCCCTAACCCCTAAAAGGAAAAGAAATGATCCAGAGTACAATTCAGGATCAAATGTTGCATCTAATTTCCCCTCATTTGGGGTTTGTCTAATGTTTTCACATTAGGTTGATCAGTTTGGGCAGGAATACCACAAAGTGGTATTGCATCCTTTTCAGTGACATGGTGTGCCACCCGACATGAAGCTCTCTGTCACACACAGGTGGTGTTAATTTTGATCACTTGGCTAACGTTGTGTCTACCATGTTTCTCCACTGTAAAGTTACTGTTTCCTGTAACTTGTTAGCTTGGCATTTCTTGTTGGACAGACTCAGTTAAAATTGAAATTTTAAACAAAACGCCTTACGACGACCTTCGAGGTCCTGCCCTGCCCTCCACTCTCTCCGATGGTTTGCCCTGTCCAGCCTCACTGGCCTCCTTTTCATCCTTTGAGCACACCAGGTCTGTCTCAGGGCCTGGCACTCACTCTTTCTTCAGTTCGGAGTACTCTTCTCCCGGGTCTTCATATAAATTCCCCCTATCATTCCAATCTCAACTCAGACATCTTGTCCTCAGAGGTCTTCCCTGATCACCTGAATACAAAGGTCTCCCAGTCATTCTCCTTCATGTTACCCTGTTCTATTTTCTTCCATGCCTTCCAAGATTACCTTATTTATACATGTATTTCTTTGTTAAGTGGCTATCTACCCACAAGACAATAAGCTTCTCGAAGGCAGAGACTTCGTGCTGACGCACTTTGTCCCAGTATCTGGGCAGGTGCCTGGCCCAGAGCAGATACTCAATATATAGTTGCTGACTAAGGAGGAAGAAGAACTTTATTGTTGCTACCAAGTTATTTGTAAGATTTCCTGTCCACCCTTTATTTTCCAGCATGTTGCTTTTCTCTAAAGAGCAAGTGAATACTCTCATTTGTCTTCCTATATCTATTCTGTCTTCAACCTCTGTAATGGGCTCCAGTGAAATTTATAATGATGAGAGGAAACAGCTATTCTAGAATTGGGCCACAGTATCGGGAATGCTCCCAAGAAAGTTGATACCAGTGTATAAAAAAGAAAAAACAAAAACTTATTGTTGCAATTTATTTTACACAGATAGATAACAAATGTTTCTTGGTGATGATGGTATTTCAGATTCTTGTTTTTCCTTTTTTTTTGACCATGCCACACGGCTTGCAGGGATCTTAGTTTGCCGACCAGGTATTGAACCCAGGCCCTCAGCAGTGAAAGCACCAAGTTCTAACCACTGGACTGCCAGGGAATTCCCCTCTTCTGTTTTTCCTTGAATTTTGAAAGAGAGGAACTCAGATGACAGAATTATGCATGTTTTTTATTTCCAATTTTCAGTATTTTTCTGGAATATTTTTCTTAAATATTTTAAATACCAAAAATGAAATATTTTTATAAAGTAAGTATGTGCTTCTTTTATAATTGGAAAAAAATCATCTTTAAAAACATAAGGAGGCAGAAGAAATTAAGGGAGGATCTGGGGGTAGTTACTGAAGGTTAACATTTAAAATTCATTCTTAGTACATGAGATCATTTAACTACTGATGTTTTTCATCAACAATACTCTAATGTCTAGTTCTGCCAGGTCTGTGTGAGAGAGTTGCCATGCTTTAAGATCTTTTGTTGACTTTGTCAGTGGAGATGTTTGAAATGTGTCCATGCACATTAACAAAGCCATTTGACTTTGTCCCACTGTCCTTTATGTTTATACCTAGGACCTGAAGGCTATTTGCGAGCTGACTCACAAGAGCCCTCCCACTTTGATTCTCAACAGCCAGCAATCTTGGAAGAAGAGGAGGTCATGATAGCTCATGCTCATCCACAGGAAGTTTACAATGAATACGTACCCAGAGGGTGCAAGAATAAATGCCATTCGCATTTCCATGATACACTTGGCCAGTCAGATGACCTTGTTCACCACCATCATGACTACCATCATATTCTCCATCACCACCACCACCAAAACCACCACCCACACAGTCACAGTCAGCGCTACTCTCGGGAGGAGCTGAAGGATGCCGGCATTGCCACACTGGCATGGATGGTGATCATGGGGGACGGCCTGCACAATTTCAGCGATGGCCTAGCAATTGGTATATATCTATGTATCTGTCCCTTGTTGGTTGACTCTGAAAATGTCACATGAAAGTACCAGTCTTATTTTAACAAGGAATAGGTTGGTTTGATAAGGCTATTGACTTCTAAGATTATCAAACTGTTATTTCATTTTTGGCTGCTTTGACAATGAAGTACTTGATAAATGTTAGTTTAAGTGCTGGAAACTGTGCTTGGCCCTTTATCTAAATTGTGACTACCAAAAGTTGTTTTAATTTGCAGGCTCAGGCTCTAAGGTGTTTGGAGCACATGTGAGGATTTTTTTTTTCCCCCAATACATTTGAGTTCTCTTATCTGCAATATAAACAGTATTTATTAAAGTTAAATACTTCCATCATCTTTTCTTTTATGCTAAAGGAATCTTCATATATCTGATAAGTTTAATTACTAATCTCTACCGAAAGAAGAATTATAGTTTTTTTGCTATTAAATTGTTGTGCTACAATTGAGCGGTAATAGAAATACTTAAAAATTGTAGTAACTTAGTGCTGGGAGGAACCATGGAAATAAGTACAGATTAGGTAGCCAAGGCCTGGCAAGGTGAACCACTTGCCAAGGAGGCAGTGCTGTTTTGTAGCCCAGCCTGGCTCCCTGGGAGCTTGGTGCTCTTCCTTCTCTGCACTGTGCACAGCATAAGCGACAATGGAGGATGTGCGAACACTCAGACATGGTAGTCTAATTATATAGTGAATTCCTCTGAGGCCAGGAAACGTACTTGTACTCTTGACTGCTGAGGGGTTTTTCCTAAACCTTTTAAATCAGTTTGTTTCATATTTTTAAGTAAGTGTTCTATGTGGTAGCAATTTACTTCTCAGGTTTGTATAAGATCATTTAACCACTCTAAGGCATAGTGGAACCTTCCCTTCTCAATTGTATCTGCTTGTGCTCCTTTGGGAAATTTAAATCTAATTGAATGTAATCTAACATTACTTATGGAGAAGGTACAGAGTGCAGTTGAGAAAGTTCTGTTTATTCACAACCAGAATATATTTTATTTCTTTTGTATTTCATTGTGTATGCTGTTAAGATTTTAAAAATACACACCCACAAAATAATGCAGTGATTTTTACACAGGTGCTGCTTTTACTGAAGGTTTATCGAGTGGTTTAAGTACTTCTGTTGCTGTGTTTTGTCATGAGTTGCCTCATGAATTAGGTAAGAGAACCCTACAAATGGTATTTTCCAGGTGGGTAAAGTGTCTTAGTGTCCCTGGCTTTTGCTAATGATAGCTTCCGGCAAGCTTCCTCATTTATGCCTTCTCCTAAGTCTACTAACCTAGCCAGCTTTCTTTCTTACTGAGGACAAGTTTGTTTCCAGCCAGAATTCTAACCCTGCGATTACAATTACACAATTGCCTGTGTGGGGTTGCCAGAGAGATACCTGAGTCCCCTCTCTTTTCCTCTTCCCCTACCAGATATCTTCCTATACCAGCATACTGGTGATATCAGTGATCGTTTTCTTCATATGCACAATATGAATAAGACCACAGGAATCTAAAGAATCATCTTCCATTAACAGACAGAAGTTGACAAAGAGTATTTCACTCACTAGAGCTAAAGAAATGAGAAGTTGATGAATAGTGTTTTGAATTCTTTTTCTCTGTCACTGGGACTTAAAACCTTCCCAGAGTTGTCCTGGTTCCCAGTTCGTGTCCTTGTTTTTCTTCATATAGATGCATATTCGCACACACCTGTAACGCCATTTTCACTTTTGTTCCTTGGCAGGTGTTCTGCCATTTAGAAGGCCTCCCGTCTTCATGCTCCATGCTTGTAATCCTCAACATCTGGTCTGTGTTGTGCATTCTATTTTTATTTTTGTTTATTTATTTATTTTTGGCCACACCACGTGGCTTGTGGGATCTTAGTTCCCCGACCAGGGTTTGAACCTGGGCCCCCTGCAGTGGAAACGCAGAGTCCTAACCACTGGACTGCCAGGGAATTCCCTATGTTCCACATTCTAGATCCTTCATGTGCCATGAAGCCTCTCTCAGCTATTCTCATCTTAATTTCTTTTTTTCTCCTTTTATAACCAGAACATTAGACTCTTTAGCTCTTAATTATATATTTCCTTAATCATTTGCTGATCATTTCATTTGTGTTCTCTACTCCCTCTTCCTCCTGTAGCCAGTTAAAAGCTCCTTGAAGACAGTACAAGAGCACAATAGTTGATACTTATTGACATTTGTAGTATTGACATTCATTGACAAAGTGGAAACCTTAAGAAATACTTTGGATAAAAGATATCTTAGTTTATAAAGCTGTTAGGGTGTTTACACTGATTAACACTGTTAACCCTGAGTAATTCTTTTTTTTTTTAAGTTAATTAATTGATTTTTCTGTCTGCCTTGGGTCTTTGTTGCTGTGCTCAGGCTTTCTCTAGTTGCAGCGAGCAGGGGCTACTCTTCGTTGTGGTGCACGGTCTTCTCATTGTGGTGGCTTCTCTTGTTGTGGAGCACGGGCTCTAGGCACGCAGGCTTCAGTAGTTGCGGCACGCAGGCTCAGTAGTTGTGGTATGTGGGCTCAGTAGTTGCGGCTTGCAGGCTCTGGAGCACAGGCTCAGTAGTTGTGGCACATGGGCTTAGCTGCTCTGCATCATGTGGGATCTTCCCGGACCAGGGGTCAAACCCATGTCCCTGCGTTGGCAGGCGGATTCTCAACCACTGCACCACCAGGGGAGCCCTGGAGAATTTCTTAAATCTGGAAAGTTTTTTGCGTATGTGTCTTAAAAATGATTTTTTAATTACCTTATCTCCTTTTTTTGTTTTCTGTTAAAGGTGACTTTGCTGTTTTACTAAAGGCTGGCATGACTGTTAAGCAGGCTGTTCTTTATAATGCTCTGTCAGCCATGCTGGCATATCTTGGAATGGCAACAGGAATTTTCATTGGTCATTATGCTGAAAATGTTTCTATGTGGATATTTGCACTTACTGCGGGCTTGTTCATGTATGTTGCTCTGGTTGATATGGTAAGTTTTTAAGAAGTCAGTAGAGAAAATGTTCAATGAAACCATTTTTAAAAGGGTTTAGATTAAATATCGTTGCAGTGAGAAGTGATTCTAATGCTCGACAAAGTAGCATATAAACTATAAGTCCTTGATGGTTTTATCTTTTGGGATTGTTGCTCACAAGCACATCTTTGTCCTGCCTAATGTGTATAAGGATATACAAAAGTATCTACCCCCTTCTGATGTGTCTTTTTGAGAGGAGAGTTTCAGTAATTAGGCATTGAACTGTCTATAGACATGTAGGAAACCTAGCACAAGCCACATACTGTTGGCGAACTGTGTATACTTCAGAATGCTTAAAGGTTTCTTATTAATGGACGAAGGAGTCATCTTTTTGTCACCAAAGTCCACCTAACAATCTCAGCCAATCTTATTGCTAAAATTATATTTTATATGATGTAAGGCTTCCATATCTCTGAATTTCAAGCGAGCCACATGTTATATACAGATACAGACAGTAAGCAGGGTAATCAGTGTAGCTCTCCATTTTACAGTGGAGCAAACTGGACCAATATAAATTTTGACTTGCTGAGCAGACCATGAATAATCATTGTTAATTAAGCTGTTAGAAAATGCTGTGTGACATTATTAGCTAGAGTCAGTGTATATATGTGGTCATGTTTTAGAGAATTGACTCATAATATATCCAGCTACATATAAAGCCGTCTTGCAGATTCTTCTAAAAACTAATCTGTGGTTCTGGAAACCTAAAGGTTGCTCTTTTTTTTTTAAGGTGCCTGAGATGCTGCACAATGATGCTAGTGACCATGGATGTAGCCGCTGGGGATACTTCTTTTTACAGAATGCTGGGATACTTTTGGGATTTGGAATTATGTTGCTTATTTCCATATTTGAACATAAAATTGTGTTTCGTATAAATTTCTAATTAGGGTATAAATGCTAGAGTAGCTTAAAGCTATAGTTTGCTGTCTATAGTTTGAGTAGGTCATAGGGAGATGAGTTAGTATGCTATGATATGTAGCATTTACGGTTAGTGGATTTTGTGATTTTTGTATTGAATATTGCCATTTGTTATGCTTATAAGGTCAGTTATGGTGGTAACATAAAGGTACGTTTAATATTTAAGTTATTCTATTTGGGGAATGTAAGCTATATGTGCAATTTACCAATATTACCGGTTTATGGTATAAACAAGAGGTTTGGCGTGACATGTTCTGTATATTTCAGAAAAGAAATGTCTTTAATGCTTTTTCTAGGACTAATTTAATATAGTAATTCCCATGCTGGATTTTAGGCCTCTGAAGAACTGCTGGTGTTTAGGAGTAAGAATACACGTGAAGCCTAAGATACCAATAAAGCTTAAACTGAATTTAAGCTAAGAAATAAGGGAAAAAAGAGAAGAAACTGTATAAATTGAGAAGGCATAGGTTTCATATTAAAAAATCACAGAACTGGTTTAAAAATAGAAGGGAAAAATTTAGATTTAAATGAAAAAAAGCAATATTGAGTATAGAGTACATTGATAAACATTTTTGTCAGAGTATTAATGTTCCCATAAAATCTCAGCACTTTTTACTAATTTAGTTGTACATTTAACTTTGTATAATAGAGACATCTAAATGTATTTAATAAACTCAAGCAAAATATATCACTTGACCAAGAAATTGGAATTTTAAAATATTTGTGTGGATGTACACCAGATGAGTATGAGCGAGTTTATGTATTGTCAAAAGACTTGGATGTCCCAGGTTAACTTACGTGTCACCCAAGTCACATTACTGGATGTTCTGGTTATCTGGTTTACCACATGTCAGCATATTAGCATTTCGATACATATTAGGACATTAAAACCGTACTGGTTATAATTTGACTTCTTGGATTCAGAAAGTACTTTGGTATCTTTCAGTGCTTCAATGTTGTTGTTATGAGCAATTGTCATTTTTATATATAGTACTTTAGATGTACTAGGGTTGTATGGCATTCTCTAGATGTTGCTTTTCTACAAAATAAATTCCCTGTGTCAGCTTGATATCAGATAACAGATTTTCTTTTCTTTTTTTTTTACCATCTTAACCATTTTTAAGCATACAGCTCAATAATTTTATGTATATTCACATTGTTATGCAGTTGATCTCCAAAACTTTTTCACCTTGCAAAACTGAAACTATACCCACTAAACAACTCTTCGTTTCCTTCTCCCCACAACCCCTGGTGACCACCATTCTACTTTCTATTTCTATGAATTTGAGATATATGATTTTCTTAAGTATAATCCAGGTTATATATACTTATCAACACATTTATATTATTGTATTGGGTGGGCTTATTCAATTTTTAAATTGTTTATCACAAAGGGCACTTCAGAAAATATTGGTCCACAGTTTATTCGAAGCTGTCCCTAACTTAAAAAAACAAAAAACAAACCCCAGAGCCTAAGCTTGAAAAGACGCACTAATGCCCTACATTCTAAAGAGAATCAAGAACAACTGGACAAGACCACATAGCCCACCTACTGAAAGACAATTGGACCAGCATTTCTATTCCCCAAACCAAGTGAAAGGAATGAGTAATGAGAATTACTTGGATTGGGGGGTGCCTGAAAAGATGAGATGAGGCATCTCCTTCTCGGGCTGAATGATTACTCTGCTTCAGAAACCCACAGATCTACCCTAATGCCACTGCTGGATCAGTGCAAGATGAAGTTCTAGAATCATTGGAAATGTTCCTCCAGGAGTTTTGGAAACACAGACTTGTACCTACTTCCTTCACACAGATTCTCAAGGTGGAAGGTGTGCTGGACCAGCCCACAAAACAGGATGATAGCAGCCTTAGTTCCCACTCCAGTTTGAACTCACTAGTGAGTATGTAGAAGATTTAAGTAGTTGGTTCCCATGGCTCCCTGTGGGAGAGAATGGAGATTAGAGGAAAATGCAGGAACTGTAGAATATGAACCAAAGGCTGATCCTTTGGAGGGGAGAAACTTATCAGACTGATAGAAAATGAAAAGGCACAAATAAATAATACCTTGAATGAAAAAGGAGACATAAATAGAGATATAAGGTAGATTCAAGCAATCATTAAAACAAATTATTTGAAATTTTTACTGATTTTTCTGGAAAAATAAATGTCCACTCAAGGAAAAATTGAGAATCAGTAACTGTTAAAAGAAAACGCTCACCACATCACAGTTGTCCTCAACCTCCCTCAAAATAACACCCTTTTGCTGTGAGTTTTACCAAAACTTCAAGTAACACGTTTATCCAAGTAGATTCTGGGGTAAGAAAAAAAGAATGTTCATCATGTTAATTGAGGTTAGTGTAATCTTGATACAAAACCATGCTGGGAAGGCAATCTGCCTTGTACCCTAAGTCTCCCTACACATTCATGCCAGCGACGTCAAGAATATAAGGCCCTGAACACTCTTTGCCTTGATTAATTATCAGTGAACAATCCTGAAAGATGAGGGCTGAGACAAAGAGCAGGCCTTGTATAAGAGAGGTGGATTCCCCAAGCTCAGTTTTCCTCAATGCTACACAAACAGCATGTGTGGCATCTGCCTGAGAACTTTCACTTTGCTTCTGTGAAACTTGGGGCTCAAGAGGGACTGATACAAATGCTGCTCATGCTGCTTGCTATGCTGTGAGCAGTAAAGTCCTTTGTGTCCAGGAGTCCCATGTCTTATGCCCCTATCCACAAAACAGATAGGCTAACTTCTAGCTTCTAAACTGGATAAAATGTCAAAACCTCACAGGGTTTTATAACGTATAGGGAAAGTATAGTATAGGGAGAGCAAAAATGAATATAGATATAAGAATCTTAAATGAAACAGCAAATCAAACTCAGCAGTGTATGTTATGATCAGGTAAGTGGTCCTAGGAATACAAAGATGGCTCATCAGAAAACCCATTACTGTAATATACCATGTTAACAGATTGAAGTGGAAAAATACAATCAAATTTATTTACTATAATTCTCATTCAGGATTAAAGAAAAACATTTCTTTAGAAACAAGAAAATTATTAGAATTTGAGAAGTCTAAAAACTTGTCTCCTTGAATATTCCCATCCTGTGAAGTCAAGGATTTAAGAAAGAGTAGCAGTGGAGTGGGGAGGGGAAATGTGAAGAGAGGGAGGAACTGATGGAGACCAAAAAGAAAGAAACTCCAACTCCAAAGATGGAGTGGAGCTTGAAACTCCTAACTTGCATGCTTACATATAAAGTATAATGAATGCTGAAGGAAGTAGCAGGCTGCCACAATTCTATAGCTATGTCATTGATAGCTAGAATGGATGTTTTCCTTTTTAAAAATTGTAAAATATACATAACATAAAATTTACTATTTAAACCATTTTTAAGTATAGTTCAGTGGCTTTACATACATACAATTCACATTGTACTCGGCACCATCCATGTCCAGAACTCTTTCATCATCCTGTACTGAAACTGTACCCTTTAAACAATAATTCCCCATTCTTCCCTCCTCCCTCCATTCTTACCTTCCTTCCCTGGTAACCATGGTCCTACTTTTTGTCTCTACATACTCTTTGACTATTCTAGGTACAACATATAAGTGGAATCATGCAATATCGGTCCACGTGAGTCTGGTTTATTTCACTTAGTATAATGTCTTCAAGGTTCATCCATGTTGAAGCATATGTCAGAAATTCTTTCATTTTTAAGGCTGAATAATATTTCATTGTATGTATATACCACATTTTGTTGATGCATTCATCCGTCAATGAACATTTGAGTTGTTCCATCTTTTGGCTGTTGCAGATTTGCTACTATGAACATAAGTACAAATATCTGTTTCCCTGCTTTCAATTCATGGGAGGTATACACACAGAAGTGGAATTGCTGGATCATATGGTAATTCTATGTTTAATTTTTTGAAGAGCCGCCATACCATTTCCCACAGTGACTGCACAATTTCACATTCCCACTAGCACAAGGGTTCCAATTTTTCCACATCCTCACCAACATTTGTTTTCTGTTTTGTTTGTTTGTTGCTTTTTGATAATAGCCATCCTTATGGGGGAGGCGGTTAAGTCATGTCTTATTGTGGTTTTGATTTGCATTTCCATAATGACTAATGATGTTGAGAATATTTTCATATGCTTGTTGGCCATTTGTATATGTTCTTTGGAGAATTTATTCAAATTCTTTGCCCATTCTTAAACTGAGTTGTTTTTTGTTGTTGAGTTGTAGTTCTTTACATATTTGGAATATTAATCCCTTATGAGATATGTAATTTACAGATATTTTCTCCCATTTTGTGAGTTGCTTTGTTATTCTGTTCATACTGTCCTTCGGTGCACAAAAAAATTTAATTAAGTCCAATTTGTCTGTTTCTTTAGTTACCTGTACCTTTGGTGTCATGTCTAAGAAATCATTGCCACATCCAATATCACGAAGATTTTCCCCTATGTTTTCTTCTAAGAGCCTTGTGGTTTTAGCTCTTTGATCCATTTTGAGTTAATTTTTCCATATGGTATTACATAAGGGTCCAACTTCATTCTTTTGCATGTGAATCCAGTTTTCCCAGCACCATTTGTTGTTATCCTTTCCTCCACTGAATAGTCTTGGCACCTTTGTTGGAAGTTATTTAACCATATTTGCAAGGGTTTATTTCTGGGCTCTCTATTCTATTCCATTGGTCTATGTATCTGTTCTAAGGCCAGTGTCACACTATTGATTACTATAGCTTTCTGACCATATTTATTTGAGTATTCTACTGAAGTTTCTATTCTGTCTTGATTACTGTAGCTTTATAATAATCCTTGAAATCAGTAAATCTTGAAATTATGACTTCTTCAAGTTTGCTTACTTTTCTTCAAAAATATTTAAGCTATACTATTTCCTTCCTTTCCTATGTAAATTTTAGAGTCAGTATTTCAATCTCCAAAAGTATTGTGCTTGGATTTTTACTGGAATTAGGTTAAAAATATAGATAAATTTGGGAAGAATTGACAGCTTAGCAATATTTATTCTTTGGATCAATGAACAACAATATATCTGCCCATTTATTTAGTTCTTTACAATTTTCTTTCATTGGTGTATAATGTTCAGCATGCAAATTCTGCACACATTTTGTTGGAATTATACTTAAGTATTTCGTGGTTTTGGTGCCATTATAAGTGATTCTTGTTTCAATTTCAATTTCTAATTTCTTTTTTAGTATGTAGAAATGCAATTGATTTCTGTATGTTAACCTTATATCCTACAACCTTGCTAAACTCATTTATTCTAGGAGATTTTTGTAGATAGTTTGGGATTTTCTATGTAGTATTGTCTTCTATGCCTTTTATTTCTTTTCCTTTTATTATTACACTGGCTAAGACTTTCTGTATGATGTTGAATAGGAATGTTGAAAGTGGACATCTTTGCTTTGTTCTGATCTTAGTAGGAGAGGCAGTCAGTTTTTCACCATTAGGTAGTGTTAGCTGTAAGTTTTTTGTATATCCCTTTTATCAGCTTGAGGAAATTCTCTTCCACTCATAGTTTGCTGAGAATTTTTATCATGAATGAATGTTGAATTTTGTCAAATGCTTTCTTGGTATCAATTAACATGATCTGTATGGTTCTAATATGATAGACTACATAAATTAATTTTCAAATGATGAACTAACCTTGCCTTCTGAGGATAACTCTCATTGTACATGATATGTTTTCCTTTTTGTATATTGCTGGATCCAGTGTACAAATATTTTGTTGAGTATTTTTGTTTCTGTTATGTTCATGATGGATATTGGTCTGAAGCTTTTTGCACTGCCATTATCTGATGTTAGTGTCAGGATAATGCTGACTGCATAAACTGAATAGGGAAATGTTTCCTCCTTTTTTATTTTCTGGAAATGATTGTGTATAGAATTGGTATTATTTCTTCCTTAAATTTTTGTTAGAACTCACCACTGAAACAATCTGGACCTAGAGTTTTCTTTCAAGGTTTTTAATCTTATCTATTCAATTCCTTTAATAGATATAGGAATATTCAGGTCATCTATTTAATCTTGAATGAATTTTGGTAATTTATTTATGTCTTTCAAGAAATTGGTCCATTTTATCTAAGTTGCCATATTTATAGGTATAAAGTTGTTTATAGTATTCATTTATCCTCTGAACAACAACAGTAGGTCTGTAATGATATCATTCCTACTATTGGTAATGTGTGTCTTCTTTTTTCTTGATCAATCAGACTACAGGTTTGTCAATCTTAGTGATTTTCTCAAAAAATAAACTTTTAGTTTCATTGATTTTCTCTATTGTTTATCTGTTTACAATTGCATTAATTTCTATACTTTATTATTTCCTTCATTCTCCTTGTTTCCGGTTTATTTTGTTTCTTGTTTCCTAACTTATTAAAGTGGAAGCTTAGATCATTGATTTGAAATCTTTCTTCTTTTCTAATATAAACATTTAATGCTATAAATTTCCCTCTAGATATTGCTTTAACTGCATCCTACAAATTTTGATACATTGCATTTTTCATTTTTCTTCAGTTAAAAATAAAAGGATAAAAGAATACCATACTGACATAAAGTTGGCAACTTAGATCAAATGGATCAATTCCTCAAAAACCACAAATTACCAAAACTCACCCAAGATAAATAAGCAACCTAAATAGTATTGTAACGATTAAAGAAATTGAATTTGTAGCTAAAACCTCTGAAAAAGAGATTTACAGGCTGAGATGGTTTCATTGGTGAATTCTACCAAATATATAAAGAAGAAAAATACCAAAAGTAAATGATGTCTCTTAGAAAATAGGAGGGAACACTTCCCAACTTATTTTATGAGACCAACGTTACTGATTTCAAGCAGACATGTCAGGGAATTCCCTAGTGGTCCAGTGGTTAGGATGCAGCGCTTTCAGTGCTGTGGGCCCAGGTTCAATCTCTGCTTGGGGAACTACCATCCCACAAACTATGCGGTGCAGCCAAAGTAAAAAAAAAAAATTTTAAATCAGGTCAGTACAAGAAAACTATAAGAAAAATCACATGATCATATCAATTGATGCAGAAAAAAATTTGACACATATTAGCCATTTATGATTAAGAAAAAACAATTCAGCAGACTATGCCTTACATCATACTTACTGGTGAAAGACCAAATGCTTTCTCCTAAAATCAGATATAAAGCAAGGATTTCCACTCTTACTACTCATTTTCAACAGCTTACTGGAAATCCTAGCCAGTACAATAAGGGGAGAAAACTTAATTAAAATGCATAAAGATTGGAAAAGAAAATATAAAATTGTTCCTAATCACATATGACATGATTGTCTACATATAAAATCCCAAGAAATCTACAAAAAAAAAAACCCTCCTAGCACTAATAAGTGGTTTTAGCAAGGTTACAGTGAGTGTCAACAACACAAGTCAATCGTGATTCTATTTTTTGGCAGTGGACAATTGGAAACTGAAATTTTCAAATAAAATTCTGTTTATAATAACTCCTGCCAAAATGCAACCTTTAGGTATAAATCTAACAAAACATGTACAGAATTTTTATGCTGAAAGCTACAAAATGCTGATAGAAATGAAGGAAGGAAGGAAGGAAGAGAGGAAGGGAGGGAGGGAGAGAGGGAGGAAGGAAAGCTAAATGAGAGCCATACCATGCTCATGGATTGGAAAGCTCAGTATAGTAAATATGTCCATTTCAATCAAAATCCCAGCAGGATCATTTTATTTTATTTTATTTTATTTATTTTAAACAGGTGCCCACCTCGCTTTCTCTTCCTTGCCAGACTTTATCTTTATTTCTTTACATCTTTATTGGAGTATAATTTCTTTACAATGGTGTGTTAGTTTCTGCTTCATAACAAAGTGAATCAGTTATACATATACATATGTTCCCATATCGCTTCCCTCTTGCGTCTCCCTCCCTCCCACCCTCCCTATCCCACCCCTCTAGGGAGTCACAAAGCACCGAGCTATCTCCCTGTGCTATGCGGCTGCTTCCCACTAGCTATCTGTTTTACAGTTGGTAGTGTATATATGTCCATGCCACTCTCTCACTTTGTCACAGCTTACCCTTCCCCCTCCCCATATCCTCAAGTCCATTCTCTAGTAGGTCTCTGTCTTTATTCCCATCTTACCCCTAGGTTCTTCATGATATTTTTGGGTTTTTTTCTTAGATTCCGTATATATGTGTTAGCCTAAAGTATTTGTCTTTCTCTTTCTGACTTACTTCACTCTGTATGACAGACTCTAGGTCCATCCACCTCACTACAAATAACTCAATTTTGTTTCTTTTTATGGCTGAGTAATATTCCATTGTATATATGTGCCACATCTTCTTTATCCATTCATCCAATGATGGACATTTAGGAGGTTGCTTCCATTTCCTGGCTATTGTAAATAGAGCTGCAATGAACATTTTGGTACATGACTCTTTTTGAATTATGGTTTTCTCAGTGTATAAGCCCAGCAGTGGGATTGCTGGGTCATATGGTAGTTCTATTTGTAGTTTTTTCAGGAACCTCCAATACTGTTCTCCATAGTGGCTGTACCAATTCACATTCCCACCAGCAGTGCAAGAGTGTTCCCTTTTCTCCACACCCTCTCCAGCATTTATTGTTTCTAGATTTTTTGATGATGGCCATTCTGACTGGTGTGAGATGATATCTCATTGTAGTTTTGTTTTGCATTTCTCTAATGATTAATGACGTTACGCATTCTTTCATGTGTTTGCTGGCAATCTGTATATCTTCTTTGGAGAAATGTCTAGTTAGGTCTTCTGCCCATTTTTGGATTGGGTTGTTTGTTTTTTTGTTATTGAGCTGCATGAGCTGCTTGTAAATTTTGGAGATTAATCTTTTGTCCGTTGACTCCTTTGCAAATATTTTCTCCCATTCTGAGGATTGTCTTTTGGCCTTGTTTATGGTTTCCTTTGCTGTGTAAAAGCTTTGAAGTTTCATTACGTCCCATTTGCTTATTTTTGTTTTTTTTTTTTGTTTTTTTTTTTCTCTTGGCTCTTTTTTTTTTTTTTTTTTAACATCTTTATTGGGGTATAATTGCTCTACAATGGTGTGTTAGTTTCTGCTTTACAACAAAGTGAATCAGCTATACATATACATATGTTCCCATATGTCTTCCCTCTTGCGTCTCCCTCCCTCCCACTCTCCCCATCCCACACTTCCAGGCTGTCACAAAGCACCGAGCTAATATCCCTGTGCCTTGCGGCTGCTTCCCCCCAGCTATCCACCCTACTACGTTTGTTAGTGTGTATATGTCCATGACTCTCTCTCGCCCTGTCAAAACTCACCCCTCCCCCTCCCCATACCCTCAAGTCCGTTCTCCAGTAGGTCTGCGTCTTTATTCCTATCTTACCCCTAGGTTCTTCATGACATTTTTTTCCCTTAAATTCCATATATATGTGTTAGCATACGGTATTTGTCTTTTTCTTTCTGACTTACTTCACTCTGTATGACAGACTCCAGGTCCATCCATCTCATTACAAATAGCTCAATTTCATTTCTTTTTAAGGCTGAGCAATATTCCATTGTGTATATGTGCCACATCTTCTTTATCCATTCATCCGATGATGGGCGCTTAGGTTGCCTCCATGTCCTGGCTATTGTAAATAGAGCTGCAATGAACACCCTGGTACATGACTCTTTTTGAATTTTGGTTTTCTCAGGGTATATGCCAAGTAGTGGGATTGCTGGGTCATATGGTAATTCTATCTGCAGTTTTTTAAGGAACCTCCATACTGTTCTCCACAGTGGCTGAACCAATTCACATTCCCACCAGCAGTGCAAGAGTGTCCCCTTTTCTCCACACCCTCTCCAGCATTTATTGTTTCTAGATTTTTTGATGATGGCCATTCTGACTGGTGTGAGATGATATCTCATTGTAGTTTTGATTTGCATTTCTCTAATGATTAATGATGTTGAGCATTCCCTCATGCGTTCGTTGGCATCCTGTATATCTTCCCTGGAGAAATGTCTATTTAGGTCTTCTGCCCATTTTTGGATGGGGTTGTTTGTTTTTTTGCTATTGAGCTGCATGAGCTGCCTGTAAACTTTGGAGATCAATCCCTTGTCAGTTGCTTCACTTGCAAATGTTTTCTCCCATTCTGAGGGTTGTCCTCTGGTCTTGGTTATGGTTTCCTTTGCTGTGCAAAAGCTTTGAAGTTTCATTAGGTCCCATTTGTTTATTTTTGTTTTTACCTCCATTACTCCAGGAGGTGGGTCAGAAAGGATCTTGCTGTGATTTATGTCATAGAGTGTTCTTCCTATGTTTTCTTCTAAGAGTTTGATAGTTTCTGGCCTTACATTTAGGTCTTTAATCCATTTTGAGCTTATTTTTGTGTATGGTGTCAGGGAGTGTTCTAATCTCATACTTTTACATGTACCTGTCCAGTTTTCCCAGCACCACTTATTAAAGAGGCTGTCCTTTCTCCACTGTACATTCCTGCCTCCTTTATCAAAGATAAGGTGACCATATGTGCGTGGGTTTATCTCTGGGCTTTCTATCTTGTTCCATTGATCTATATTTCTGTTTTTGTGCCAGTACCATACTGTCTTGATTACTGTAGATTTGTAGTACAGTCTGAAGTCAGGGAGCCTGATTCCTCCAGCTCTGTTTTTCGTTCTCAAGATTGCTTTGGCTATTCAGGGTCTTTTGTGTTTCCATACAAGTTGTGCAATTTTTTGTTCTAGTTCTGTGAAAAATGCCAGTGGTAGTTTGATAGGGATTGCATTGAATCTGTAGATTGCTTTGGGTAGTAGAGTCATTTTCACAATGTTGATTCTTCCAATCCAAGAACATGCTATATCTCTCCATCTATTTGTATCATCTTTAATTTTTTTCATCAGCGTCTTATAATTTTCTGCATATAGGTCTTTTGTCTCCTTAGGTAGGTTTATTCCTAGATATTTTATTCTTTTTGTTGCAGTGGTAAATGGGAGTGTTTTCTTAATTTCACTTTTAGATTTTTCATCATTAGTATATAGGAATGCCAGAGATTTCTTTGCATTAATTTTGCATCCTGCTACTTTACCAAATTCATTGATTAGCTCTAATACTTTTCTGGTAGCATCTCTGGATTCTCTGTGTATAGTATCATGTCATCTGCAAACAGCTTTACTTCTTCTTTTCCGATTTGGATTCCTTTTATTTCCTTCTCTTCTCTGATTGCTGTGGCTAGAACTTCCAAAACTATGTTGAATAAGAGTGGTGAGAGTGGGCAACCTTGTCTTGTTCCCGATCTTAGTGGAAATGCTTTCTGTCTTTCACCATTGAAGACAATGTTGGCTGTGGGTTTGTCATATATGGCCTTTATTATGTTGAGGAAAGTTCCCTCTATGCTTACTTTCTGCAGGGTTTTTATCATAAATGGGTGTTGAATTTTGTCGAAAGCTTTCTCTCCATCTATTGAGATGATCATATGGTTTTTCTCCTTCAATTTGTTAATATGGTGTATCACGTTGATTGATTTGCGTATATTGAAGACTCCTTGCATTCCTGGAATAAACTCCACTTGATAATGGTATATGATCCTTTTAATGTGCTGTTGGATTCTGTTTGCTAGTATTTTGTTGAGGATTTTTGCATCTATGTTCATCAGTAATATTGGCCTGTAGTTTTCTTTCTTTGTGACATCCTTGTCTGGTTTTGGTATCAAGGTGATGGTGGCCTCGTAGAATGAGTTTGGGAATGTTCCTCCCTCTGCTATATTTTGGAAGAGTTTGAGAAGGATAGGTGTTAGCTCTTCCCTAAATGTATGATAGAATTCGCCTGTGAATCCATCTGGTCCTGGGCTTTTGTTGGAAGATTTTTAATCCTAATTTCAATTTCAGTGCTTGTGATTGGTCTGTTCATATTTTCTATTTCTTCCTGATTCAGTCTTGGCAGGTTGTGCATTTGTAAGAATTTCTTCCAGGTTGTCCATTCTATTGGCATAGAGTTGCTTGTAGTAATCTCTCATGATCTTTTGTATTTCTGCAGTGTCAGTTGTTACTTCTCCTTTTTCGTTTCTAATTCTATTGATATGAGTCTTCTCCCTTTTTTTTTTTGATGAGTCTGGCTAATGGTTTATTAATTATGTTGATCTTCTCAAAGAACCAGCTTTTAGTTTTATTAATCTTTGCTGTCGTTTCCTTCATTTCTTTTTCATTTATTTCTGATCTGATCTTTATGATTTCTTTCCTTCTCCTAACGTTGGGGTGTTTTTGTTCTTCTTTCTCTAATTGCTTTAGGTGCCAGGTTAGGTTGTTTATTCAAGATGTTTCCTGTTTCTTAAGGTGGGCTTGTATTGCTATAAACTTCCCCCTTAGAACTGCTTTTGCTGCATCCCATAGGTTTTGGGTCGTTGTGTCTCCATTGTCATTTGTTTCTAGGTATTTTTTTATTTCCTCTTTGATTTCTTCAGTGATCACTTCATTATTAAGTAGTGTATTGTTTAGCCTCCATGTGTTTGTATTTTTTACAGATCTTTTCCTGTAATTGATATCTAGTCTCAAAGCGTTGTGGTCGGAAAAGATACTTGATACGATTTTAATTTTCTTAAATTTACCAAGGCTTGATTTGTGACCCAAGATATGATCTATCCTGGAGAATGTTCTGTGAGCACTTGAGAAAAATGTGTATTCTGTTGGTTTTGGATGGAACGTCCTATAAATATCAATTAAGTCCGTCTTGTTTAATATATCATTTAAAGCTTGTGTTTCCTTATTTTTTTTCATTTTGGATGATCTGTCCATTGGTGAAAGTGGGGTGTTAAAGTGGGGTGTTAATTAGGGTGTTACCCTAATTAAAACTTACATTTACACAAAAACTTGTATAACAGTTCTATATGTAATTGCCAGAAACTGGAAACTACCCAAATCTCCTCAACAGTTGGATACATTATACTCTGGTGTATTTGCTCAATACAATACTATTCAGTATTAAAAGGAATGGACAACTGATATATATAGCAACTTCCATCAATATCAAAGGCATTGTGCTTAGTGGAAAAAGAGATACAAAAGGTTACATATTAGATGTTTCCATTTATACGACATTCTGGAGGAGATAATATGAAAGGGAGGGACTTCCCTTGTGGCGCAGTGGTTAAGAATCGGCCTGCCAATGTAGGGGACATGGGTTCGAGCCCTGGTCTGGGAAGACCCCACATGCCATGGAGCAACTAAGCCCGTGCACCACAACTACTGAGCCTGTGCTCTAGAGCCCACACGCCACAAGTACTGAGCCTGTGTGCCACAACTACTGAAGCCCATGCGCCTAGAGCCTGTGCTCCACAACAAGAGAAGCCACCTCGATGAGAAGCCCATGCACCGCAACGAGGAGTAGCCCTCGCTTGCTGCAACTAGAGAAACCCCGCACGCAGCAACGAAGACCAAACACAGCCAAAAAAAAAAAAAAAAAAAAAAACAGAGGGAGAACAGGCCAGTAGTTTCCCAGGGTTCGTGTTGTGGGGAGGGTGTGACCATAAAGTGTTAACACACGGAGGTTTTTTTGAGGAGATGGAACCAGTCTGTAACCTGATTCTGATTACACAAGTCTATACATGTAATAAAAGTTATAGAACTCTACTGAAAATTTAAAAAGTAATTTTCCTGTAAAACTTTTGTTGATTTAGTTATACAGTGAATAATATCAAGTTATTTATTTATACAAGAGTGTGGATGTGTGCTTATAGATTTTGGAAGTATATACAGTAAAGTGGGAGAGTTTAGTATTCTTTTTTTTGGCCACGCAGGGAACTCCCATTTAGTATTCTTTATAAATTTTCTCTAATTTTATTTTCTTTACCATGCCTTATTTTGGGGGTAAAATATACATCTCATAAATGGTACTGTTCAACCATTTTTAAGTGGACAGTTCGCTGACATTAAATACATTTATATTGTTGTGAAAGCATCGTCACCACCCATCTCCAAAACCTTTTCAGCATCCTATTCTGGGGAACTCTGTATCCATTAAAGAATAATTCCCTATTCTCCCTACCCCCAGCCCTTGGAAACCATGGTCCTACTTTCTGTTTCCATGTATTTAACTATTCTAGGTACACCATATAAATGGAATCATACAATATCTGTCCTTTTGAGTCTGGCTTATTTTACTTAGTATAATGTTTTAAGATTCATCCATGTTGTAGCATGTGTCAGAATGTCCTTCCTGTTTAAGGCTGAATAATATCCACTATATCTATGTACCATACTTTATTTATCCTTTCATCCAGTGATGTAGGATTGCTTCCACATTTTGGCTATTGTGAACAATGCTGCTATGAACATAGGTGCACAAACATTGATATCTGTTTGAGTCTCTGCTTCCATTCTTTGGGGTATATACCCAGAAGTGGAATTGCTGAATCATAATTATATGTTTAATATTTTGAGGACCTGCCATACCGTTTTCCACAGCAAACCATACAATTTTAAACTTCCAATGCCATGTTTCTTTGTGTGGTTTTTTTATTATTTTGTTTTTTTTAGAGGAAGGGTAAATCTAAGGGTCCTTTTTTTAAAACTTTTATATTGGAGTATAGTTGATTTACAATATTGCGTTAGTTTCAGGTGTACAGCAAAGGGATTCAGTTACATAAACATATATCTATTCTTTTTTCAGATTCTTTTCCCATTTAGGTTATTACAGAATATTGAGTAGAGTTCCCTGTGCTATACAATAGAACGGCCATGTTTTTATTTTAAGCCAAGAATAAGTATATTTGCATTGGGGCAAGAATTATATAATTAAATTATTTTTAAGTTGTGTAAAATTCTATGATTCTTTTACAACTAATGGTAAGATTTGTGAACTGATTTACAAAATTAACCATCATTTGTAAAGTTGTTTATGGGAGAAAATGCCTTCATAGATTCCTTGTGTTGGCTTAGAAAGTTTTTTTATACTTGGGGATGCCAAGTATAAATATCTAGACTGTATTTAAATCAGTGCAGTAAACCTGATTTAATGGAACCAGTCTGCCGCCTTGTGGAATTTTAATGCAACTTCCAATTTTACAAATTGAGAGGATGGCTGTAATTTAGAAGTGATGCCACTTGAGTTCAACCATTAGGTTTTTTTCCAGCGTCAATTTAAAGAACCAGTTTTATTTAACATATCTATGCAAGATCTATATGAGGATAACTTAAAAGTGTTGCTAATGGACACAAGTATTTGAATAAATGTAAAGGTATTTTATGTTCTTGTCTAGGAGGAATACACAAAACACATGCATTGAGTGGTCACGGAAAAAGATTCAAATCGCTTTTCACCATATAAAAGACTGCATATTGCAAAATATTGTATTTGTCCTTTTTTATTGTATGGAGTTACCATTACAAAATAAGCTCTTAGGCTTCCCTGGGGGCGCAATGGTTAAGAATCCGTCTGCCAATGCAGGAGACACGGGTTCGAGCCCTGGTCTGGGAAGATCCCACGTGCCGCAGAGCAATTAAGCCCGTGCGCCACAACTACTGAGCCTGAGCTGTATAGCCCAGGAGCCACAACTACTGAAGCCCGCGCGCCTAGAGCCCGTGCTCCGCAACAAGAGAAGCCACCGCAATGAAAAGCCTGCGCGCCGCAACGAAGAGTAGCCCCTGCTCGCCGCAAGTAGAGAAAGCCCGCACACAGCAACGAAGACGGAACGCAGCCAAAAATAAATAAATAAAAATTTAAAAAATAAATAAATAAGCTCTTTACTTCCACTCTATCTTAGCTGAAAGCATTTAGCAAATGGGAAGGAGTTATGAAGTAAGAATAATAGCATTTATTAAAGTCTGTTGTAGGCCTGAACATAATTCTCTCAATCCTCATAACAACCCTGCAATATAGACCTGATTAGTTACATATTGCAGATGAGGAAAATGAAGCTCAGTAAAATTCACTGGTGTGACAAAAGTCTCAGCACCACTTCATGCCACAGAAAGGGCTTAAAAGTCCTGTCAGTTTCCAAAGCTGAAACACTGGGGAGTTCCCATTGGGCACCCCACCTTAAAAGGGATTTCCCAATCTGTTGTCTGATGTCCTTTTTCTCCATATCCTTTGAAACACATGGTTCCACATTAGAGATGTGGCTCATATCCCGAGCTCTGCGGGGCTGGCTCATTGTGGATTATTTTCCCCAGTTCACAGGAAAGTATATGGTGCTGAACAGGGAGGCGTGATGTAGCAGGGCGGCTGCCTGCCAAACAGGCTGAGCTTGCTGGGCTGCACCATAAAATGCCAGGCTTTGAACAAAGGGGAACCATCCTAGTATTCCAGGACTTGGCTAGAACATACTCTAATAGTTTTAGAGAAACATTGCCAAATGGGCATGTTCATAGATGTCAGGGCAACATAGTTATGGATCGGAAAACCATATAGTCAACAAATACTGAGTTCCTACTATGACTGTTCTATGTAATATTTTGTTAAGTATCAGAACAGACAAAAATCCCTGCCCTAATAGAGCTTTCATTCTAGTAAGAATAGGCAGACAATAAGATAAATAGGTAAATTATGGCACGCATTGGAAAGTGATATTTTAAAAAAAAGGATTACAGAATCAGATGTTTCTCCTGAAAAGAAAAGGCCAAAGGAAAATGTTGCTAAATCTTGCTAGTCAACATAACAAAATTGCTAGTCAATTCTCATCCTCATGTTGGTCAATTAGCAGCATTTGACATAGTTGATCATTCCCTTCTTCAAATGCATTCTGGGTTCCAGGATTCCACACTGCTGCTTTCCTCCTATCTCAGTGGCTAATATCCTTTGGCTGTTTTTAGGTTATTTCTTCTCATTTCCCCAACCTCTAAACATAGTAGTGCCCTGAGACCTTCTCTGTCAGTCTGCACTCCCTTGCTTGGTGATCTCATCCAGTCCCATGATTTAAATACTGTATATTGCCAAACTCCAAAATTATAACTACAGCCCAGACCCCTCCTCTGAATTGAAAGCTATTCAATTGCTTACCCAATGTCTCCACTTGTAATTACAAATTTAATATGAATTTCTGTTCTTTCCTCCTAAGAAACCTGCCCTTCCCACTGTCTTCCCACAGTTAATGGCAACTGTCAGCCTTCCAGTTTCAGCTTGGGCTGCAAACCCTAATGTCTTCCTTGACTTTCCTCTTTCACCCCTGTCTTCTTACCAGTAAATTTGGCCTGTTGTACTTGCCAAATATATCCAGAATGTGCCAGCTTCTCACCTTCGATATTTCCAGCCTAGTTCAAATTATCATCATCTCTTACTGCATTATCACAAGTACAGTTTTCCTCTGCTTTTCAAAAAGTTCGAGTTTTGCCACTTCACTTCTTGGAAAAACCTACATTAGTGCCTATTTTCTCTAACTGATAAAAGTCCAAAGAGGATTTTCGCTTTCATAAAAAACAAACAAACAAACAAACAAAACGAAAATAGTGTTCAAGTTTGTTTTGCAGCTAGCTGGTTATAGAGGCTGCACCCGAAGCTCGGAGAATGACACCGCCAAGCTCCTTCCCCTGGAAATACACTCAGCATCTCAGCATCAAGCCGCCAGAGCTTTGCACTGTGTCTGTGAGCGTCTGCACTTTATCTCGATTTATTTTGTTCATCTGTTAGCAAGATGTGTCCTAAGGCAATTGCTTTTTTGCCTTCCCCCATTTCGGCTAAGAAAAAGTTTCATAGGATCGCTCTGCTTTCGGAGACCAGGGAAAACCTGTACCTGGTCTCCCTCCTAACACCTTCGTCCCCGCTCCCTCAATCTTTTCTTAGAATGGCAGCTAGAGTGTTTGCTTTTTTAATTAAAATGTAAATAAGATCATGTCCTTTTTCTGTTCAACGCTTCTCAACAACTTTCCATCTCAGAGTAAAAGCCAAGCCCAAGTCCTCGCAGTGGTCCATAAGGCTCTATATGATCATTCTTCCCTCCCTGGCCCTGTCTTACTCTCTGTCTCCTATTTCTCTCCTCTCTGATCACCCCACTCCAGCCACATGAGTTCTCCTTGCTGTTTCTTGAGCCACAACAGACACACTCCTGTCTTAGGACCTTTGCATTTGCTCTTCCCTCTGCTCGGTTCATCCTGAAATAACCGCCTGACTCAGGCTTCCCCTCCTTCAGATTCTAAAGTGTCATCTCAGTGAGGCTTTCCCTGGCTAACCAATTTAAAACTTCCAAGTCACATCACCTCCCCGCTTCCCGCCCTTCACTTTTCCCGATGGCACTTAACCTAACACCATATAACATTTACATACGTGATTCATTCTTCACCTCTCTGGAAGTTCTATGAGGGGCAGGGATTTTTGTCCCCTTTATTCATTGCTGTATCCCTAGGGCCTGGCTCATATTAGGTGTTCAGCATGTCAACGTCCACCAGCCAGACCACCAGTCACACACCCACTGGTGAACAGTTGGGTTGCTGGCTTGTTGCAATGAGGGAGAACGCACACCAAGGGGAACCATGGAGTGACTCAGCAGATGTTAGCACTGACTTAGAGCAGTAAGGCTTGTGTATATTAGGAGATTTGCGGGGAGGTTTCAAGGAAGTGGGACTTTGCCCTGGATTGGATGCTGTCAGGAAACAGTAATAATTCCCTGGTTGGGTATCTTAATGAATTTTCTGGATAGAGGGAAGAGTGCAAGGCTAAAAACTGTCGGTAAAGCAGCAGCAGTTACATTAGCGGGGAGAGGGGGATGTTCAGTATTTTTGTGGTTTACACAGTGACCTCGTTTTTTATCTCTGCTTAGATAAGATTTATGAAGTGGTCTTGTTTTTGTTTTGTTTTATCCTACTTTATCAAGGTCATAGAGTGGTCTTGATTGATGTAGGTGTTCTGTGAAATTGTTTATGTCCACTAGGGAAAATACATGTCTATCTGTGAATGCCAGGCTAGAGGCTAATGCCACTTAGACCTGCCTAATAGGACCAGGCTAATTCCCAAGGTCAGTGGTTGCTTTTCTCTTGTTCAAGTATATATTTTTTAATGATTTAATGAATGAATATAATGGTGGTCTTCATATACCTGAAGGGCTGTCCCATGAAATAGGCTCATTTTATAAGAATTCAGAGGGTAGAGTTGGGACAATGGGGAAAGTCACAGAGTGAGCAAGCTTCCACTCACTGTAAAAGCTTTAACAAAATGAGCCCCTCAACAGGAAGATGAATTCCAATGATTTGACTTCTCAGTGGTGACTGGAGAGTTAATGGATTGGGATATTATAGACGTGACTAAGGCACTGAATGGAAGGCTGGACTAATAGCCTCAGATTTTTTTGCAGTTCTGTGAAGATCTCCCCAAACCTGCTTGGCCTTCCAGCATTCTTCTTATGGAGTTCCCAGGAAGAATCAGACACTGGCTCCACTAAGATGAAGAAAACCTGTCTAGGGCCTTTTAGGATTTCACAGTCTAGAAGTGGAGACAGACATGGAAGCAAACATCTGCAGTGTAGTTCTTAAGGGCAGTTCTGAAAAATAGTCCTCACTGGAGGCAATTTCACCCCCCATGGGACACCTGGTAATGTCTGGAGACATTTCTGATTGTCACCAAGGTGGGGGGGTGGAGCGGTACTACTTACATCTAGTTGGTAGAGGCCATGGATGTTGCCAAGCATCCTACAGTGCACAGGTCAGCCCCACATCAAAGGATCTGTCGTTCCTCTCAGAATGTCAACAGTGCCAGTGTTGAGAAACCCTGTTCTAGAGGGAGGGGGAAAAAGTGAAAGATACATAGAGGGAGGAATGGGTCATGCTAGCTCTAGGGAACATAAGGAAAGGTTTTACAGAGGAGGTCATAACTGAGCTGGGTTTTGAAGATAGGATAGGAATCCCCTGGTTAAAAAAAAAGTGCCTAATTATTTTAGAGAAACAATCTGAAATATTTATTGATAAATGATATGACGTCTGGGAATTCCCTGGCAGTCCAGTGGTTAGGACTCCATGCTTTCACTGCTGAGGGCCTGGGTTCAATCCCTGGTTGGGGAACTAAGATCCTGCAAGCAGCTTGGCCAAAAAAAAAAAAAAAAAAAAGCGTAATTCACTGCAAATAATTTAGTGTGGGTGTAGGGGTGGTGTGAGAAAGAGTCGAAGTTTGGCCAGGAGTTGAAAATTGTTGAAACTGTGGATGGATACGTGGAGGTTCATAATATTCTTCATTTTTTTATGTTCTTGAAATTTTCCATAACAAAAATTCCAATCAAGTTTTTTCTTTTTATATCGTGGTAAAATATACATAGCATAAGATTTACCATTTGAACCATTTTTTTAAGTGTACAATTCAGTGGCATTAAATACATTCACAATGTTGAACAACCATCACCACTATCTATTTTAATAGATTAAACTATCTATTAAACAATAACTCCCCATTCCCTACTCCCCACAACTCCGGTAACCTCTGTTCTACTTTGTGTCTCTATGGATTTGCCTACTCTAGGTACTTCATATAGTTGAAATCATATATTTGTCCTTTCGTGTCAGGCTTATTTCACTAAGCGTGTTTTCAAAGTTTACCCATGTTGTAACATGTATCAGAATTTCATTCCCTTTTATGGCTGAACAATATCACATTGTTTGCATATACTACATTTTGTTTGTCCATTCATCTGTTGATTCAAACCAATTTTAAAAGGAAATTCTTTATTTGGGGGAGGTGGGGGCAGGTGTTTGCAGGAAGGATAGTGTTTGCATGTTTAAATGGATAGAAAGCAGCGGAGGGACTTACCTGGTGGTCCAGTAGTAAAGAATCCACCTCCAAATGCAGGGGATGCAGGTTCGATCCCTGGTCAGGGAACTACGATCCCACATGCCGCAGGGCAACTAAGCCCGCACGCCACAACTACTGAGCTCATGCGCTGCAAACTACAGAGCCCACGTGCCCTGGAGCCCACTCACTACAACTAGAGAAAGAAAACCTACATGCCACAGCTAGAGAGAAGACTGAGTGCTGCAGTGAAAGATCCCACATGCCTCAACGACGATCCCTCATGCTGCACCTAAGACCCAACACAGCCAAAAATAAATAAATAAATAAGTAAAGAAAATAAATATTTTTTTAAAAAGCAGTGGAAAATGGAATTGTATAGGATTGGGGAAAGAGAGAAGTTTGTCACTGCTGGGGGCTCAAGAGCACAGAGAGGGGAACTGTGGCTGATGGGGCTGCTGAGAATGCTAGTACTGAGTTAATATGAGTCTTGTATGCTACACTAAGGCTATGATATTTTTCTTATAGGCAAGGGAGAATCAATGGAGGTCCCTCCCCTGCCCCAATCAAAATATATTTATTATTTTTTCTCATTATACAACTAATACATGCTTGTAGTCAAAAATTCAAACCATACTGAAATATAAACATTGGAAAGAAGAAACCACTATTTTCTTATCCATACAGCTAACCACTATTAAAAGTTTGATGTATATTCCATATCAGAACTCACCAGCTGGGCTTCCCTGGTGGCGCAGTGGTTGAGAGTCCGCCTGCCGATGTAGGGGACACGGGTTCGTGCCCTGGTCCGGGAGGATCCCACATGCCGCGGAGCGGCTGAGCTCGTGCGCCATGGCCGCTGAGCCTGCGCGTCCGGAGCCTGTGCTCCGCAACGGGAGTGGCCACAACAGTGAGAGGCCCAGGTACCGCAAAAAAAAAAAAAAAACAACAACAAAAACTCACCAGCTGAAGACCACAAGAACCACCTAAAGTTAAAGTTAGATTTATTTAGCTTGCTGCAGCAAGGAAGAGCACACGCCAGAGAAACTGTGGGGATGGATCATTAAGAAGGAATTGGGGGGAATTCCCTGGCAGTTTTACTGCCATGGGGCCCGGGTTCAATCCCTGGTTTGGGAACTAAGATCCTGCAAGCCTCGTGGCACGGCCAAAAAAAAATTAAAAAAGGAATTAGGAAGGGTTTATTACAAGATTTGATCTTGTGCTGATTTTAAGGAGGTTTTAGGGAAAGCAGGATCCTGTTCTGGATTAGACACTGCAGGAAGCAGGGGCAGTTTGGTGACTGAGTAGATATTTGGAAATTTTTAACTGAAATGCCAAAGGATTAAGATTGAGCTAGAGATACCACTGGTAAAGGAGTTGTAATTATTTATGTATTTACAATATAAGAAAAAGGTAGTAGCCATTTTCATGGTTTCAGGGTGGCCTTGACTCTGTGTTGTTCCACAACAGTCTCAGAATAGCCTTTTCTGATTATTGTTTATATCTTGTGAGGCCTAGCTGATGTTTTGTTAGGAACATTATAGCTTAGTGTGAAAATTAATAAAGGGAAAAGTCACCAAAATGGAGTCGGGAGGTCAAAAAGGGGAGCTCTCACACACTTACCACTAGACCTCAATACAGATTCCAAAAGGAAGAGACAAACCCTATCACTCCAGCAGAAGTGACACTACTACCACCAGCAGGAGGAAAACAAATAATTTCTCCTTGCCTGGCAACAGCCCAGCCAATGAAAAATCCACTATACTTCAAACTCCCAGTTTCCTCCAATGGACTTCTTGTTTCTAACAGCCCCTCCCAACTCCTCCTCCTCTATAAAAGAGTTTTCTCTCTTGTTTTACTGGGCTTGCCTGTGGTTTGCCATAGTCGCATGTCCTGAATTGTACTTCTTTGCTGTTCCCACATAAACTCATTTTGCCACTAAAAATAGCTGGATGTTTTATAGTTTTAGGTTAACACTAGCTATCAGCTTCCAGGATTATCTTTTTACTTTCTCAGTTCCCTGTTTTAATCAAGGGTGGATGAAGTCAGCCTGCAGGATATTTTATTCTGTGAAATTCAGGTCCACTGTCAAGATAACATTCATCAAAAGGTTGTTTAGAGGACACTATCTGTTGTTGAATTAAAGTCAGTACTTCATATTTTGTTAGAAGATGAGCTGTTGAATCATCTGAGGTGACAATGGCTGCATGGCAGTATCTACATATAGGGGAAAATCAGCCAAAGTACCTGACCTAATTTCTTGTTTCCTGAAACATTTTGGTACTACTAAAGATTCCAGAGGGCTTCCCTGGTGGCACAGTGGTTGGAAGTCCGCCTGCCGATGCAGGGGACGCGGGTTCGTGCCCCGGTCTGGGAGGATCCCACATGCCTCGGAGCGGGTGGGCCCGTGAGCCATGGCCGCTGAGCCTGCATGTCCGGAGCCTGTGCTCCGTCCGCAGCGGGAGAGGCCACAACAGTGGGAGGCCCGCGTACCGCAAAAAAAAAAAAATTCCAGAGAAGTCTGTAGGAATCTAAGTACATTTTTCTTTTAAGATAACATATATTCCACCTTGAGGGGTCAATATTATATCTAGAGCAACTCTATTTTGATCACTGCCTCTCCAAGCTTATGAAATTTTGAAAGAGGGGTTCTATGACTGGTGGTATTCATTTACCTTTCCTGTTACTTCCCTTCCCTAACACATAGCATCCCCCCTCTTACTTTTTGGTGGAGACAGAAACATCCCTTCCTAGGTGTGAAATGATAGGGATTTTAGACTTTTGAATGTCTTGACTGTTGTGGTGTAAGCCATATAAAAAGTTGTTAATGGGGCATTCCCTGGTGGTCCAGTGGTTAGGACTCCACCCTTCCACTGCAGGGGGCATGGGTTCAGTCCCTCGTTGGGGAATTTACATCCTGCAAGCCACAAGGCGCAGCCAAAATAAGTTGTTAGTAATTGAATCTAATTAACCAGGGAATCAACTGATGTTTTACAAGGGAAAGATACTAGAGGGAACTGGGTAGCACTCAAAGGAAAGTGGATACAAACCCAACAGTTAGTTTTATTATATGTTTTAGCTAAATCACAAGAAAATCACATTAGGTATTAGACTCATACCAAGGACTAACTGAAGATAAAAAGAGCAATATTAAGAATGGGGCCTTACAAGTATTGTGGTCAAGAGGTACCCAGAGTCTTAAACCAAAAGAGAAGAAGAAAAATAACTAGAAAAATAAAGAACAAGAGCATACGTATTAAAGCATGATAATCTGTGATTCTTGGTATTTGGGTCTAGTTCTGTGGGTCTTGAGTAGGAGTTGTTTACTTTATGCAGTTTTTAACTTGATCTGAAGGGCTTGGGTGCATGTTTCTCCTATCTGGAGTTTTCTACTTCTGCGGATTCCTAAGACTCCTCAGATGAAGGTCTTTGCCTGTAACAGTCTTCCAGTGTGGTGGTTCCAAAACATGTCTGTGAGTTGTTGACGCTCCTTCCATAGGTGGAGTCTATGTCCCTACACCCATGAACTGGGGTGGGCTTTGACTACCTTGTCTAATAGAATAAGATAGAAGCAACGTTGTATGACTTCCAGTTGCCCCTGGGGCACTCACTCTAGGAGGCTTCTGCAGTTCTCTAAGGGATCTGCTTATCCTGGGGCTGCCATGCAAAGAGATCATGTGAAGATGAGAGGGAGGAAGGAGGGGAGGAGAGAGAGATGAGGAAAAGAAGAAGAAGGAGGAGGAGGAGGAGGAGGAGAAAAAGAAGAAGAAGAAGAAAAAGAAGAAGGAGAAGAAGAATGGGAGGGGGAGGAGGGGGAGAGATGAGAGGGGAAGGAAAGAAAGGGGAAGGGAGGGGAGGACAGGGAAGGGAAGGGGAGAAGAGATGGGTCTGAAGGCCCTAGGTCTTTCAACTCCCAGTTGTTTGAGTCTTCCCGGCCCAGGGACCAAACATGAGTGAAGAAGCCTTTGAGATGACACTAGCCACAATCTGGCTGTAACCTCATATGAGACTCTAAATGCTAACTGCCTAGCTGAGCTCAGTTAATTCCCCAGATTTAAAAAAATTTTTATTTATTTAATTTATTTATTTTTGGCTGCATTGGGTCTTCACTGTTGTGCGCGGGCTTCCTCTAGTTGCAGTGAGCAGTGACTACTCTTCATTGTGGTGCGCGGGCTTCTCATTGCAGTGGCTTCTCTTGTTGCAGAGTGCAGGCTTTAGGTGTGCGGGCTTCAGTAGTTGTGGTGTGCAGGCTCAGTAGTTATGGCACACGGGCTTCATTACTCCGCGGCATGTGGGATCTTCCCGGACCAGGGCTCGAACCCATGTCCCATGCACTGGCAGGCGGATTCTTAACCACTGTTTCGCCAGGGAAGCCCAATTCCCCAGAGTTTTGAGCAAAATAAAATGGTTGTTTTTGTTTGAAGTCGCTCTTTTAGGGTGGTTTGTTATGCTCCAAGAGACAACCAGAACACAATGAATTGATGATGGCTTGTGTCCATCTAATTGAGAGACTTGAATCCAGGGATCAGTACCTTGGAATTTTACTGTCATGTAATTTGATAACAGCACTTGCTAAGGTCCTTTCTATTGAAATTGTTCTCTGATCTTCTTCATAATCTAAAAGCTCCTGGTCTAAGATTATGTAGAAGCTGATTAAGTGACTGGTGAGGACAATGGCCATGCATACCTTTTGGTAGCAAGACTAAACAGCTTTCCCTAATTTATTATATTTAGTACCATTATCAGAGTAGAGGAGAGTAGTACACTCTATTGAGGATTAATTCATAATTATCCTGAGAGCATCGAAAAAACTCCATAGTCTTCAATTTAGTTCATAAAATGTATTACACACACTATCAGTGGACAAGAACATTTAAACCTGAAATCTGTAAGTAAAATCTTTTGTAGACTGTTATAGTACAGTCTTTGTATATGAACATTAGTATGCTTTTTTTAAACCTAAGAAATACATTATTGAAACATATGTAGGGACTTCCCTGGTGGCCCAGTAGGTAAGGCTCCATTCTCCCAATGCAGGGGGCCCAGGTTCAATCCCTGGTCAGGGAACTAGATCCTGTATGCATGCCGTAACCAAGCATTCTCATGCCACAACTAAGAAGCCCGCATGTCGCAACAAAGATCCTGTGAGCAGCAACAAAGACCCAGTGCAGCCAAAATAAATAAATATTTTAAAAAAGAAACATATGTATATTAATAACTTAGTTATACATAGCAGAGGGAATTATAGTTATCATCTTCTAATAACTTATAAAGGAGTATAATCTGCAAAAATGCTGAGTCACTCTGCTATACATCTGAAACTAATATAATACTGTAAATCACTTATACTTAAAAATTAAAAATTTTTTAAAGTAAGAAAAATAACTTACATAAAGTTTAACTTAGAAAGACTGAAATTTTTTAGCTTGTAAATTTTCTTTTATCCTAAGTTTGGTAAACATAAGAGCTCTCATAGCAGTTTTGGGTCCATTACAAAGTGGAGAATGTGAAATAAACTTAATTATTTCTATTAGGTTTCCTTTTTTTTTTTTGTACTGAAATAAGATGCATAGAATTAACATCTTAATTACATAGAATTAACCATTTGAAAACGTACAATTTAATGGTATTTAGTACATCTGCAATGTGTTGCAGCCACCACTTCTGTCTTGTTCCAAAACATTTTTATCACCCCAAAAGAAAATCCACATTAAACACTCACTCCCATCCCCCACCTCCCATGCACCCTAGCAACCACTTTCTGTCTCTGGATTTACCTATTCCGGATATTTACATATAAATGGAATCATAAATATGTGATCTTTTGTGTCTGGCTTCTTTCACTTAGCATAATGTTTTTGAGGTTCATCTATCTTCTAGCATGCATTACTATTTCATTCATTTTTATGGCTGAATAACATGCTACACTGTTTTTATTATTGTAGCTTTGTAGGAAGTTTTGAAATCAGAAACTGTGAGCTCTCCAACTTTGCTTTCCTTTTTCAAGATTGTTTTGGTCATTCAGTGTCCCTTGCAATTCCATATGAATTTTAGGATCAGCTTTTCTATTTCTGCACAAAAGACCATTGGGATTTTAATGAATTGCACTGAACCTGAAAATTGCTTTGGGTAGTATTTCCATATTAACAATATGTCTTCCTATGCATAAATAAGATTTGTCTTTCTACTTATTTAGGTCTTTAATTTCTTTCAATAGCATTTTATAGTTTTCAGTGTATACCTGAAAATCCTCTTGGTTAAATGCATTCCTAGGTATTTTATTATTTTTGATGTTACTATAAACGGGACTGTTTTCCTAAATTAATTGTCAAATTGTTCATTGCTGGTGTATAGAAATACAACTGATTTTTGTGTGTTCATCTGGTATCCTGTAATTTTGCTGAATTAATTTATTAGTTCTAATTATTTTTATGGATTCCTTATATATACAATTTTCTATAAATAAGATCATATCTTCTGCAATAAGATATACATTTACCTCCTCCTTTCCAATTCCGATACCTTGTATTTCTTTTTCCTTGTCTAATTTCTATGGCTAGAACTTCCAGTATAATGTTGAAAAGAAGGGGCAAAAATAGGTATCCTTGTCTTTCCTGATCTTAGGGGGAAAGCTTTCAGTCTTTCACCATTAAATATAGTGTTAGCTGTGGGTTTTTCCATACATGTTCTTTATTATGTTGAGAATAAAAATATTCCTACTTTGATGAGCGTTTTTTTTATCTTATCTTATATAAGGATGCTGGATTTTGTCATATGCGTTTTTTCCCCCACTAATTGAAATGATCATGTGTTTCTTCTTCATTCTATTTATATGGTGTATCATATTGATTGATTTTTGTATTTGAACCACCCTTGCATTCTTGGGATAAATCCCACTTGGACTTCATGTATAATCTTTCAATATGATGCTGGTTTCGGTTTGCTAGTATTTTGTTAAGGATTTTGTATTCCTTGTATACCACATATTCATTAGTGATATTGGTCTACAGTGTCTTCTTGTGATAGTCTTCCTTTTTTAAGTTGAAGGGGCATATCTTCTTGTTACTTGGTGGCCATTCCAAGAAAGCCAAAGATAGTTTATGGAAAAAAATGCATTGTTCTAAATTTGAGGCCTGTATTTGGGAAGACAAATTGAGAAATATGGTCAGAGGACCCAAGATATGAAAATAAGTCATAATTATCTAAGGGCATAAACAGTTACAATCACTATTTTGAAAACACAGCAATAATTAACAATGTCAATAAATACAGATCTAACTGCATGGTGTGGAAAGCCATGGTACACTTGTTAGGGGAACCAGTGACTAAAACCGCCCACCTTAGCCAGGCCCGATAGTAATCACTTGCATGAGTTATCTTACAGCAGGAGGTCCTACTAAGGAACACAGAACTAACAAGCTACCACCAGCTGGAAGAATTTGGGAAAGGTCAAAAGGAGAGAGGAGACGTCAGTCCATATGTCCTAACAGCCTCCCAGAATCCTTCTTGCTGGAATCCATCTTGGCAGAGTGATGCACAAACCTTTAGGAAGGTCCCTGAGTCAGAATGATTGGCCAGAGACAACCCGGAAACGAACTCCATTACCATAAAGCCTGAGACTGTGAGCCACGTGGCACAGCAGTTCTCCTGGGTTCCTTTACCCTGCTGCTCTCCACCCGGGCACCTGTTCCCAATAAAGTGGACATATGAATTATATATATTCTCTCTGCAGCTAGATTTTGCTCTCAGTGACATATATGTAGATATGTATAATTATAAATAAAATAGACTAGTGGTGTAAGTACTAAATAAGTCATTCAAGTCAGTTAATGACATAGAAAGGAAATTCTCACATGTATTGGACTGGTTGGGAAAGAAAAGAAGGTAGAATTTAAGGTGGTCTTTAAAGTTAAGGTAGACTTGGGGCTTCCCTGGTGGCGCAGTGGTTAAGAATGTGCTTGCCAATGCAGGGGACACAGGTTCGAGCCCTGGTCCAGGAGGATTCCACATGCCACAGAGTGGCTGGGCCCGTGTGCCACAACTACGGAGCCTGCACACCACAACTGCTGAAACCTGTGTGCCACAACTACTGAAGCCCGTGTGCCACAGCCGCTGGGGCCCACGCACTTGGAGCCCATGCTCCGAAACAGAGAGAGGCCACCACAGTGAGAAGCCCATGCACCACAACGGAGAGTAGCCTCCACTTTCTGCAACTAGAGAAAGCCCACACACAGCAACAGAGACCCAATGCAGCCAAAAATAAAATTAATTAATTTAAAAAATAAAGTTAAGGTAGATGAGATAGAGAAGAAGGGAGTGGGAAGAGTTGGAATCTCAGGTGAAGACAATTTGGGAGAAGATATGAAGCAATTTTGGTGGCTTCAGGGCTCAGGGAATAGTGTTGAAGATACTGTTAAGTCTTGGGAGACAGGTTAAAGTTGGACTAAGTTAAGGCTTAGAACTAGACTAAGCAGATTGGGTAAAGAAAAGGATGTAAAATGAGGGAAAGAGAAGAACGTAGAGATAGGAATTGATATTGGAGTGAGAGGAAGAGGAAGGAGAGTTACCTCACTTCTTGAGGTATCTCTGAACCTCAAGCTGTAGTGACATTAAAAATGGGAAAGAGAAGCTATACTTATAATCAAACAAACAAATAAATAGGCAAAGTTCTTGAACAGTGTTTCCCAAAAGATGGCTTAGGAATTCCTGTGGTTTCTTATATACCTTCCTTGAAATTTCTTGTATTAATATTTAGAATATGACAGCATCTGTCTTCTGTTTCTTTTGTGAATTATCATAGTTAAGACAAGTGCTATGTCCAAATGTGCTGAATTAATTATGAGATTTCCGAAATTAATTTTTAACTATGTAATATGTTCTTGTAAAAAATGAAAACAGGGCTTCCCTGGTGGCGCAGTGGTTGAGAGTCCGCCTGCCGATGCAGGGGACGCTGGTTCGTGTCCCGGTCCGGGAAGATCCCACATGCCGCGGAGCGTCTGGGCCCATGAGCCATGGCCGCTGGGCCTGCGCGTCCGGAGCCTGTGCTCCGCAACGGGAGAGGCCACGGCAGTGAGAGGCCCGCGTACCAAAAAAAAAAAAAAAAAAAAAAAAAAAAAAATGAAAACAATTCAGACACAGCTTAAGGGCACCAATTCTTATCCTCTCTTATTTGCATACTTATGAATTCTTATAAAATATATACTTTTATAAAACAAACGTTATACTGTACTTATTTTTTGCAACTTAAAATAAAAACAATCCACCATTGGGTTTATGAATCTTTTAAACTGCTGCATGTATTCTGTAAGATGAAGTATCACAATTGATTTAGCCATTTACATGAAGAAAGTCCCAACTCTTCACTGTTACTGAGCTGGACCACACAACTAGCATTTGGCGCCTTGTGCAAACACGCTGGTGTTTAAGGGATTTTTAATTACCCCTTGGTAAATACATTTTCTCCCAGGAGGAGGGTTCTAAGCCTGGCAAACCCCGCCCCGCCTCCGGCCCAGACCCAGGGGGCACGCCCCCCGACCGCCTCTCCAGGGCGCGTCTCTTCCCCGCCCCTTCCGCTCGGCCTCGGCAGAGCCTGTTCGGTGGGCGGGGCGTGGGTAGGCCGTGACGTCACTGCCGGCTGGTCGCCATCTTGCTGGTTTGCGGCTGATCTTGGAAGTGGCGGCAGCGGTGGTGAGGGCGTGGGGAAGGGTGGGGTGAGGGGGCGAGGCCGCGGCGGGGGCGGCGAAACTCTCCTCCCCCTCAGCCTCACCGCGTGGGACGGCGTGAGCACGGTATCGGAGGGATGTCCGCCTTCTCTGAGGCGGCGCTGGAGAAGAAGCTGTCGGAGTTGAGCAACTCGCAGCAGAGCGTGCAGACCCTGTCCCTGTGGCTAATCCACCACCGCAAGCACTCGCGGCCCATCGTCACAGTGTGGGAGCGGGAGCTGCGGAAAGGTGAGTCGGCCGCGCCTCTCGGCCTCTCCCCGCCGCTCCCTGCCGCTTCCCGCCACCCGGCCAGTTCCCTGGCATCCCCGGGACTACCCCCCTCCTTAGGAGCCCCACTCCCCTAGCGACCCCAACTCCCGGCTGCCCCGCACGCCGCCTCCCCAGGGCCCCGGGCTTCCTGGCGTCGGTGGTCTGCGGGCCAGGAGGAGCGGCGTGTACTGCGCTTCCTGCAAAGTCTACGTTTAGTAGGTGTTGTTGAAGAAGGTATTGTATAAAGGATTAACATTTCTATTGGTTTAACGCGGAAACAGTAGCCAGGGGCTCAGCACTCCGCACCTAATTACAGTCAGAAATTTAGGCAGTCAGGTTTTTTCGTTGGGTACATTGTAATGGAGGCTAGAGGAGGGGAAAGATTGGTATGGGGAGATACTTCCATTATTTCTATAACACATCAACTCAAACTTGTAAAATTAAGGAGAATCATAGTTTTAGAGCTGGGGAGTGTAAAATAAGATGCGTGATGCAATGGAAAGAACTCTTGAGTTTGTAGATTTTAGAGGAGATGGATTAGGGAGATTTCTTAATTTCTGGATTGCAAGTGCCTCACCTGAAAATGAGGGAATTAGATTAAGTTGATCTAAGGTCCTTTCTTGCTCTATGATTACATGCCTCTGGGGCAGCGTCTTTATTTTACAAAGCATTCTACAGTGCTCCTGTAAATGAAGTTAACTTTTTTTCAGCTGTAGTCTGCTGTCACTAAAATATCTAGAAGAATCATTTCACTACTGCAGAGCAGATTTATCCGTAAGAACTGATTGTATGATGGTACGACTGAAAATTAAAATATTTCATTTGGTTAGTCTGAATTTGTACCTTAATTCTTATTTCATTCGATAAAGAGAATGGGCACTCTTAATTGTTGTTTCAGACATCCTGATGTACCTGATATGATGGTTATTATTAATTGTTTTAACAAGCCATTATTAATCAAGTAGATGCTTGTGTACTGATCCATATGAAAGCCACATGATGATTAACATCAGAGCCAAAATGTGGCATTGGCTATATAGAGTGGAGACATTCTGTATGTTTTCTTGTGTATTTGCTTGTGGTTAATCCCTTAGAACAGTGGTCTCCAACCTTTTTGACACCAGAGACTGGTTTCATGGAAGACAGTTTTTCCACGGACCCGGGGGGGAGCAGGATGGTTTGGGGATGATTCAAGAGCATTACATTTATTGTGCACTTTATTTCTATTATTATTACGTTGTAATACATAATGAAATAATTGTACAACTCACCATAATGCAGAATCAGTGGGAGCCCTGAGCTTGTTTTCCTGCAACTAGATGGTCCCATGTGGGGGTGATGGGAGACAGTGATACCCTAAGTGTGTTGCTTATGTCCAGTCTACTCCGTAAGATGCAGCTTAATTGTCACTTGCCACTCACTGGTAGGGTTTTGATATGTCTGCAAGCAGTTGATTTATTATGGTCTCTGTGCAGTCAAAGCTCTCTGCTAATGATAATCTGTATTTGCAGCCGCTCCCCAACGCTAGCATCACCGCCTCAGCTCCACCTCAGATCACCAGGCATTAGATTCTCATAAGGAGCATGCAACCTAGATCCCTGGCATGCGCAGTTCACAGTAGGGTTTGCCCTCGTGAGAATCTAATGCTGCCACTGATCTGACAGGAGGTGGAGCTCAGGTGGTAATGCGAGTGATGGGGAGCAGCTGTAAATACAGATGAAGCTTCGCTCACTTGCCCACTGCTCACCTTCTGCTGTGTAGCCCAGTTCCTAACATGCCATGGACCAGTACTGGTCTGTGGCCCAGCAGTTGGGGACCCCTGCCTTAGAATAAGTTGATGTAGAGCCCTGTTTTTCACTTCATATGTAAGTGTATGTGTATTGGCTCTCATGGAGGAATTCACCTGTGAGTGGCCGAAAAGGTTTGAGAAACACAGATATAAATGTCTGGCGAATAGCTGTGAACTTTGAGAAGGCAGGAATTGTCTTTGCTTTTCTACCTTACTAGATATGAAAATCAACAACAGGTTTATATTTGGGGGTGGGGTGGAGAGGGAAGAAAGAGCATAAGGATTGGTACCCAAATTGTTCTTAAGAACTACCACAAATCAGTAGAAAAATGGCCATACTGTTAAAGGCATTTTACGTAAGCGGAAACCTGAAAGGCCAATAAATGATACTCAATCTTACTAATCAAGAAAAAATAAATCAATGAAGTACCACTTTAGACCCTTTGGTTTGCAAAATTAAAATTATGATAGGAAATGCCCTGCCATTCCAGTGGTTAGGACCCGGTGTTTTCACTGCCTGGGGCCCCAGTTCGATTTCTGGTTGGAGAAGTAAGCTCCCGTGGGGTACAGCCAAAAAAAAAAAAAGAAAAACAGGTGTGACAGTACCTAGGATTGGTGAGGATGACAGGAAACAAGGACTCTCTTACACTGCTGATTGTAGTGTAAAAAAGGAGATGAACTTAGCAACCTCTAAAGAAGTTGAAGGTATATGTCCTTTGGCCTACCAGTTCCATGGATATATCCTAGAAACTCAGGAAATTATGTTTATTGTAGCCTCTTAATAACAAAATTAGATAAACACTTTAAGCATCTCATTAGTTAGAGTATGGACAAATATATTTTGTCTTTCATACAGTATAATATAATACTGTCCAGCAGTTTTTGTGAATGAACTAGAGCTGCATGAAACAACATGACATGAATGTTGGGCTAAGAAAGCAAGGTGCAGACCAGTATGCTATATAGTGAAAGTTTGAAAACATGCAGAACAATACTCCATATTGTTTACAGGTATCTGTAGCTAGAACATGCATAGAAATGATTAACACCATAGTCCAAGATAGTGGCTACCATAAGGAAGAGAGGGAATGAAAATGGATCTGTGTTAGCTTATAGTACATATATATGAAACATTTTTTGAAACAAATGGAAAATGGTAAGATGTTCTATTAGCTGAGTTTGGGGATGTTTTCATATGTTAAAATGTTTCATAAATAGAAAGAGTTAAAGGCATATAAATAGATGCTTTAGGAGGAGAGTAGTGTTGGGTGATGATGGTGATGATAGAAATGATAGTAATAGTGGAGGTGATCATGCTGCTGCTGCTGCTGCAGTTCTCAGTGTGCTCTGGGCTTTTCTGCCAAGGGTTTCCTTTCCTTGACACACGATTGTGCCTTTGTAGGGTGTAGCCATTATGTCCTCCCCATTCTCTGCAGTTTTGCTCATCAACTTTAGGATCCTCTCTTTCCTTTAGCATAATGATAGTGACAGTAATTTACTGAGTACAAGGCATTGTTTTAGACATCTTACTGTGATATCTTGACTCCTCACATTATCTCTGCAAAGTAAGTATTTTTGAAAGGAATTGATCAAATTTGAAATGTCAAGAAATTAAGGAAAATTAGTTGAACATTTTGTATTAAGCTAGGCATTCTTTAGTTTCTTGAAGTGTTTAAAGAAGACAAAAATGTGACATTGGTAGGAAAAATTACTGCTCAAAATATGAGAATGAGTAGGTAAAATGATACGTCAGATATGGTAGTCATGCAGTTGTGAAGATTTCCCCTTTGTCTACTTTTCTTATTTTTGTCTCCTTTAAAGAAAGATAATTTCTTTTTGGAGGAATATACCCCGTGGCCCTTATGAAGACCAAAGTAGCTATAATTTCCCTGATAAATGCAATAGAGTGTAACCAAAAACATAAGTGACCATTTTGTTGTTTTGTAACAGCTCTATTGAGTTATAACTAAGATACCATACAATTTACCCATTTGGTTTTTAGTATATCATATATTGTAAAACCATCACCACAATAAATTTTAGAACATTTTCATAACCCATGCCTTTTAGCTATCATTCCCGCTTCCCCACCTCTAGGCAACCACTAATTTACTTTGTTTCTATAGATTTACCTTAAATGGAATCATATGATATATAGTCTTTTGTGACTAGGCTTCCTTTGGTTAGGATAATATCCTCTAGGCTCATTCTTGTTGTAGCATGTATTTAGTACTTCATCCCTTTTTATGGCCAAATAATAATCCATTGTATGCATTTATCCATTCATCAGTTGATAGACATTTGGGTTGATTCCACTTTTGGGCTATTATGAACAATACTGCTATGAATATTTGTGTACAAGTTTTTGTGTGGATGTGTTTTAATTTTTCTTGGATATATACCTAGGAATAGAATTGCTAGGTCATATATGAACTCTACATTTAATGTTTTGGGGAGTTGCCAGACTGTTTTCCACAGTGACTGCATCATTATACATTCCTGCCTGCAGTGTATGAGGGTCCAATTTCTCCACATCTTTAACAACACTTATTATTATCTGTCTTTTTGATTATAGACACCCTGTTGGGTGTAAAGTGTCTTGTGGTTTTGATTTGTGTTTCCCTGATGACTAATGATGTTGAGCATATTTTCATTTGCTTATTGGCCATTTGTATGTCATCTTTGGAGAACTGTCTATTCAGATCCTTGCCCATTTTAAAATTGCATTGTCTTTTTTTTTTAATTTTAGAATTTTATTTTTTTTATACAGCAGGTTCTTATTAGTTGTCTTTTATTATTAAGTGTTCTTTATTTTATTTTTTAAATTTATTTTTTTAAATTTATTTTTACATCTTTATTGAAGTATAATTGCTTTACAATGGTGTGTTAGTTTCTGCTTTATAACAAAGTGAATCAGCTATACATATACATATATCTTTATGTATTTTACATACAAGTCTGTTATCAGATCCATGACTTGCAAATATTTTCTCCCATTCATTGGGTTGTCTTTTCACTTTCTTAACACTGTCTTTTGAAGGTGATTGTTTTAAACTCTGAACTTCTCAGTAGTGGGCTAAATTATAAATTAGCCCACGAATTAAATTATATGTTGCATTAATTGCTGTAGAAATATCATCCATGAATGTACCAGAATTTATGAAACAACACTGACAGGCTGTTTCCTACATGCAAGTACAAGAACAAGTCTCTGCAAGAGTTGTAGAAAGAGAATAGATAGGAGGAAGTTCTTTGCAGTTGATTAGAGTTGCTGCTTTCAGTAGTCTAGTTGATTGAGTCGTTTACACTTGCCTCTTGTATGTTATTCATATTTGAGTCTTAACAAAATCATAATTGTCTCAGCCCTTTAGAGTATGTTAATTCACCCTGTATTTATTATCATATATGTGTCTAGCATTGGATATATTCCAGTCATAAAACAACGTGTTTTTTTGGTTTTGTTTTGTTTTGGCCATGCCGCGTGGCTTGCGGGATCTTAGTTCCCTGACCAGGGATTGAACCCGGGCCACAGCAGTGAAAGTGCCAGGTCCTAACCACTGGACCGGCAGGGATATATTTATATGTCAAATATATTTCAATTAAAAAAATAAATAAAAAGAAAGAAAGTTGGTCCCTGCCCTCATAGAATTTGTAGTCTCATGGGGAGGGCAAACAATGAACAAGAAAATTGTAAATATAAATTTTGTATTAAGTGCATTTAAGGGAGGAGAACCTTAAGTAGTTAGATGGTGAGGGAAATGATCTCTGTAAGGTGACCTTCAATTAAAGACCTCTCTGAACCAGCTATGCCATAAGTGGGGAGGAGGTATTCAGCTACTGGGATATGTGAAGATGCTGAGGCAAGAAATAGCTTGGAATGCAAAGAGCCAAACCTGGGAATGTTCAGCCCTTGAGTGCTCGTTACTGTTTTTCCCCAACTGGCAACAATTAAAATATTAAAATGCCTGAAGTTTAGATTTTCCTTCTATTTGTAATCACTTGTTAAAATCAGTACTTTGTTATCAATAAACTGTATTAGACATCTTTCAGGGAACTAATTATCACTTTATATTGTATTATAGACTGGGGGGTTATGTGTTGGTTATGAAGTAGATAGTGGGTTCCTATAGGTGGTTGTTTTCCAAGTTTTAGCCTGCATAATCTCAACATATTGCCTTTGATAAAAATTCTTAAATATGTTGAATTAACATTTATATTCATGAATATGGCTTTAGGTTTGTAAGTGGTGCTAAAATAAGTATATTCTTAGATACTCTATTTGGTTTTAGAAAAATACAAAAGGTTAAAGAACATTTTTCTTCCTCTTTAAAAACATGTAGCCATATAAATCCTTAAAACGAAGAGATTCTGTTTTTGAATTGACAATTCAGTGGCTTTTATATTGTCTAATACTGTTATTTTGGAAATACTGTACTTTTTTGTAGTTAGAATTAAACAAGTTAGACAGTGTTTATATTTTGTTAATTACACTAAGAATTTGTTTTTCTCAAATCTGTATGACTTTTATGCACCTCAGTGTAGTCATCATCCAGCTGTAACAGTTATATTCTTTGTTAACAACTTTAAAAAAGTTAATTTCTTAAAATATCATCAAATATCCAGCTAGTATTTGTTTCCTTGATTGTCTCACATTTTTAAAATTTTAGCCAGTTATTTGAATCAGGATGCAAATAAAGTTTCTTCATTGCATTTGATTATTATATTTAAGTTCCTTTCCATCTATGGATTCCCTCTTTTATTTTAAATTTATTGTTTGAAAAAATCACATTGGTTGTTACATAGATATTCTCAGGGTCTAGACCAGGGATTATCGACTGTATGATTAAAGGATCCCTTTATTTTTGTAAAAATTATTAAAGGCCCCTGATCAAAAAAAAAAAAAAAAAAAAAAAGCCCCTGATCTTTCATTTATGTGGTTTATATTTACTGGGAGTTATATTAGAAAGTGAAACCTTGAAAAATATTTATTTAATAATTATTATTTTAAAACTGTGGTACTAAATTGATTTTATGTTAACATAAAATGGCATTTTTAAAGAAAAATAACTTAAAAATATTAGAGAAAGGAGTGATTGTTTTACATTTTTGCAAATCTTTGTCTGTCTTAATTAAAGACAGCTGAATTCTCATGTCAGCTTTTCCATTCAGTCTTCTTGTGATGTATATCACATAACCGCAGGAATATAACACTGTACACAGGTGAGAGGATGAGAGTGCAAAAGACAAATAATGTCTTAGTATTATTGTGAAAATAGCTTTGAGTTCATGGACTCCATGAAAGGGTTTTGAGGACCCGCCAACAATTCACAAACCAGATACTAAGAGCTAGGCCATTTCCTATTATTGGCAGTTAGATCAAGAGGCTAGCACCCATTGCTTTGCCTTAAGCAGACATATTCCCTCCAAAATGTTAATTCCTACTCAGTGTGAACTTAAACCAAATTTATGAAATTTCCCTTTGGGTTATAATATAATTTTCTTCAGGTTCTCTTTCCTATAACATACAACTTTTTAAAAAATCGATGATTTGATGTTTTTACGGCTCCAAAATTTAGGGAAATTATCCTTAAATTTCTAATAAAAATAAAGGTGTGCGCCTGCATTAAGCAAACATAATTATAGTTCATAATTTTACAAGTGTATTTTTGAATAAAATGAAATTTTCATTTGATATGTAAAAGTTTCTCCTGTTGGTTTCCTTTACTCAGCAAACACCTATTGAGTTCCTGCTCTGTTGCTAGACCAAGGATGATTCAGTGGATAAGGGAGACATAGCTTACATATCAGTCAGGGCAACAGACTCTGCTAAATTAGTAATTTCATAGTGATACAAAGAGAAATATCAATATAATTGGGAAACTAGCTTAGTTTAGGCAATTGATTTGAGATTTGAATTTACTAGGAGCTGTACAAAGTATGTAGACATAGTTTTTAGTGTTGCTTTAATCGTTTGAATGTCGTTTTATGTCAAACAAAGGTTATTTGACATTTTAAATATAACATTTCAGTTCACAACTCCTTTTTGGAACTAGACAGGATAATAAAGTAAATATTTTACGTAGACTTTTAATGTTTTATGTCTGCAAAGAACTTTAAGTGATTTAAGATTTTTAAAATTCTTTTGTTTGTAAAAATGTATGAAGAGGATTATAATAATGAATTATTTATGTAGTCACCTTGCAGTCATCTAGGTTATTTGGTCATTTTTGGTTCTCTTGGCTTTTATCAGATACCTGTTAGTCTTGTTCTTCTTTTTTTTTTTTTTTTTTTTTTTTTGGCGGTACGCAGGCCTCTCCCGTTGCGGAGCACAGGCTCTGGACGCGCAGGCTCAGCGGCCATGGCTCACCGGGGCACGAACCCGTGTTCCCTGCATCGGCAGGCGGACTCTCAACCACTGCGCCACCAGGGAAGCCCTCTTGTTCTTCTTTTTATAGCTTTTCCTTAGTCCCTTTTATATCTATAATAACTGAGAAACTAAGAAAAAAATTACCATTCTATATACTTTCCAGGTGTATTTTTTTAAAATACAGTATATTTTAGTAGGTAGTAACACGCATGTAATACGAAATTGAAAAGTCACAAAGGCTCCTGTCCACTCTTCTCCCCCCACCACCCATTTTCCTTACCCAGAATCAATCTGTTAAGTTTATTCTTCCAGAATTTTCTATGCATATATAGTCATCTACATATGTTACAGTTTCTTTCTTTCATGTTTAGACAAATGGTTGGATATTATATAGATTTCTCTGTTCTTTTGCTTTTCTTTTTAATATGTCTTTAAGATTATGATGTATTTATATATATGATGTTGCCTCAATTAAAAAAATGACTGCACTGTATTCCATTTTATGGATGCACCAAAATTTATATAACTGTTACTCTATTGATGAACATTTAGGATGTGTCAGTTTATCTTATAGTTTATAAGTATTAATTTATGTTACTAAATATTCTTATTTTCTTAACGGTTTCAGCTGATAGAAGTGGTAGGCATTGGTTTATCACACCATTTTTTTTAAGTTCTTTTTACCTCCGCCCATTTGAAATGCCTCCTTTAACATACACTCAGTTTTCATATATATTTGGCATATTTGTAGACTGTCATTCTGCTCCATTCATCGGACTACTCATGTATCACTGTCACACTCTTTATTATGTTTTCACATCTAGTAGGACATCCCGCTCCAACCCCCCGCCAGCCTGCAAATTGCTCTCCTTTGTTTTTTTTCCCCAGAGTTTTCTTGTGTCTTCTTGTTTTGTTTTTCCATATAAACGCTAGAATCAACTTGTCATTTGCAAGAAAAAAATTATTTTGGTATTTTATTAACTCAAAGAGAATTCACATCTTTTTTTTTTTTTTTTTTCCTTTCTGCATAGCATGTGGGATCTTAGTTCCCTGACCGGGGATTGAACCCGTGCCCCCTGCAGTGGAAGCTCAGAGTCTTAACCACTGGACTGCCAGGAAATTCCCGAGAATCTACATCTTTATGATGGCTAATCTTCTTAGGCTGAGAACCATGCAGTCTTATTCTAAATGTATTTGTTGTAATTGTTTAAGTAAGTGGTTCTCAAACTTGTTCAGGTATTCGTTCATGATGCCTTGTAAAGCCCTGTGAAGACCATCACAAAATGCACATTTAAGTTTACAGTAACTGTACAACTTTGCACTAAATGTATCTCATTTAATTCTAGTACAGGCTAATAGAAGAAAGTGTCAGAGGATTGTCATGTTATGCAAAAGCACTTAAAACTGAAAACATTTACATTCATTAACGTTCTGTGTTTTTTTTGTAAATTGGGAAAATGGTTTGCATTGGTTGATTTTTGTGATGACATTTTGGTCCAGTTCAAGGAATATTCTTCTTCAAGAGCATGGTTTAAAGACCTTATCTATTTATGAATGGATGAACAAGATGTACATATATGCAATGGAATACTACTCAGCCATAAAAAAGAATGAAATAATGCCATTTGCAGCAACATGGATGGACTTAGAGATTGTCATACTAAGTGAAGTAAGTCAGAAAGAGAATGACAAATGCCATACAATATCACTTGTATGTGGAATCTAAAACATAACACAAATGAACCAATCTATGAAACAGACTCACAGACCTAGAGAATAGACTTGTGGTTGCTAAGGGGGGCGGGGGAGGGATGGACTGGGAGTTGAGGGTTAGTAGATGCAAACTATTATATATGGAATGGATAAACAACAAGGTCCTACTGTATGGCACAGGGAACTATATGTGATAAACCATAATAGCAAAGAATATAAAAAAGAATGTATATATATGTATAACTGAATCACCTTGCTGTATAGCAAAAATTAACACAACATTGCAAATCAACTACACGACAATTAAAAAAAAACCTTTGTCTATTTAATTCAACATGCTGTTTTCATCTCTTTAGTATTGGAATAAATTATAATGTGTATGGTATTCTATTTTATAGATTATTCTTTTAAACAAGGAGGTTTGGGTAGTTAAGGACCATATTTTTCCTGAACTATCAAAAAATTCAGTTTTCTTAGTAGAAAATCATGAGTTATCTTGAAGAGCACTTGTGATGGTTAATTTTATGTGTCAAATTGACTGGGCCACAGGTGGCTTTAGTTATTTGGTCAAACAGTATTTTGGGTATGTCTGTGAAGATGTTTCTGGCTGAGATAAAACATTTTCATCTGTAGAGTGAGTAAAGCAGGTTGTCCTCTTTAATGTTGATGGGCCTCTTTCAGTAAGTTGAAGGCTGGAATAGAACAAAAAGGCTGATGCTTCTGTGAGTAAGAGGGAAACTTGTCCTGCCTGACTGCCTTCTTTCCTGCCTTTGGACTTAAAGTGAAACATGGGCTCTTCCCAGATCTTGAGTCTGCTTTCTGACAAGTGCTATGCCATCAGCTCTCCTGGGTCTCCAGTTTGCTGACTGCAGATCTTGGGACTTGACAGCCTCTATAATCACATGAACCAGTTCCTTATAATGTCTTTCTGTGTACGCACACACACCTTATTAGTTCTGTTTCTCTGGAAAACCCTGAGTAATGTGTACATAATTCAGATTTACAACAATTTAATTAGTAAATCAACTAATACTTGATGTGGATTTAATCAAGTTTATTGTTTTAGAATTTTAAAAATGAAGTTGATGTGCTATAACTAGCACATAGAAAATGCTTAATGATTAAGAATAATTTCACTTTATATATTTTTAAAATTTTTTAAAAATTATTATTTATTTATTTTTTTGGCTGCGTTGGGTGTTCATTGCTGCGCACGGGCTTTCTCTAGTTGCAGCGAATGGGGGCTACTCTTCGTTGCAGTGCACAGGCTTCTCATTGCAGTGGCTTCTCTTGTTGAGGAGCACGGGCTCTAGGCGCGTGGGCTTCGGTAGTTATGGCACACGGGCTTCAGTAGTTGTGGCTCACAGGCTCTAGAGCGCAGGCTCAGTAGTTGTGGCACATGGGCTTGGTTGCTCTGCAGCGTGTGGGATCTTCCCAGATCAGGGATTGAACCCGTGTCCCCTGCATTGGCAGGTGGATTCTTAACCACTGTGCCACCAGGGAAGTCCCACTTTATATTTTTATAATTGACACTTTAGGTGTAATTTTTGCTTTCTTCCATCAATATGCTGATGATTCAATATTCTTTTTTTTTTTTGTAGCAGTCTCAATGTCACTGTATTTCTTGAGCACCTCAAACTCAGCAGGTACAATGCAACACTTTGTCATCTTTCCCCACTCTTGTCCCACTTCCCTGTTACTCTTCCTGTATTTCCTATCTGAGTGAAAGGGATTACTGTCTACCAGTTGCCTAATTTCAGAACTTCAAGATTATCTTGACCCCTCTCTTTATACATACCTCACCTGCAGCTTTTTTATTGCTATTTTAGCAGTATTCTGTTTGTCTCTGCTATCCCATCCCACTGCCCAGCTCCTCATCTTTTACTAGCACTCTTGCAGTAATCCTACTCCTAGGTATATATTCAGGAGAATTGAAAGTAGGTATTCAAGCAAATACTATACAAGAATGCTCATAGCAGTGTTATTCACATTACTCAAAAGGTGGAAACAACCTGAACGTCCATTAGTGGATGAATAGATTTATGTGGTATATCCATGCAATGAAATATTATTCAGCCATAGAAAGGAATGAAATACTGATTCATGGTACAATGTGGATGAATCTCAAAAACATATGAAGTGAGGACTTACCTGGTGGTCCAGTGGTTAAGAATCCTCCTGCCAGTGTAGGAGACATGGGTTTGATCCCTGCTCCAGGAAGATCCCATGTGCTGTGGGACAACTAAGCCAGTGCGCCACAACTACTGAGCCCATGCTCTAGAGCCCATGAGCTGCAACTACTGAGCCCATGCGCCACCACTACTGAAGCCTGCACGCCTAGAGCCTGTGCTCCGCAACAAGAGAAGCCAGTGCAATGAGGAGCCTGAGCACCACAATGAAGAGTAGCCCCTGCTTGCTGTAACTAGAGGAAGCTTGTGTGCAGCAACGAAGGCCCAACAGCAGCCAAAAAAAAAAAAAAGAAAGAAAGAAAAGAAAGGAAAAATGAGGAGAAAGAAGCCAGACACAAAAGGTCGCATATCGTAGGATTTCATTTTATATGAAGTATCTGTTGAATACCAATAGAATAGATGATTCCACAAAGGGAGAAAGTCGTTGCCAGAGACTGGGGGGAGAAGAGTAATGGGAAATGAATGACTGTTTAAGGGGTATGAGGTTGTCTTTGGGGGTGACAAACGTGTTTCGAAAATAGGTGTAGGTGATAGTTGCACAACTATATGGTAAATGCTCCTGGATTATACACTTTAACATGGTTAGTTTAATGTAATGTGAACTTTCTCTGAATTAAAAAAAAGATGATATAGGGAATTACCCAGCGGTCCAGTGGTTGAGAATCCGGGCTTTCATTGCCAAGGGCACAGGTTCGATCCCTCGTTGGGGAACTAAAATCCCACAAGCATTACAGTGTGGCCAAAAAAATAAATAAATAAAGATATAAAAATAAAAAAAGGTGGGGCTTCCCTGGTGGCGCAGTGGTTGAGAATCCGCCTGCCGATGCAGGGGACACGGGTTCGTGTCCCGGTCCGGGAAGATCCCGCATACCGCGGAGCGGCTGGGCCTGTGAGCCATGGCCGCTGAGCCTGTGCGTCGGAAGCCTGTGCGCCGCAACGGGAGAGGCCACAGCAGTGGGAGGCCCGCGTGCTGCCAAAAAAAAAAAAAAAGTGATATAAATACATTGCACTTTTATGTGTCTTTATATTGTTGTCACAAACTACATTTTTTTTTTTTTTTTTTTTTTGGCTGCGCAGTGCACCATGTGCGGTATGCAGCATGCGGGTTCTTAGTTCCCTGACCAGAGATTGAACCTGGGCCTCCTGCATTGGGAGCGTGGAGTCTTAACCACTTGGACCACCAGGGAAATCCCACAAACTACATCTTATATATGTTGTGTGCCCATCATCAGACTTATTATTATTTTATACATTTCTATTTTAATTCACATAGGAAGCAAAAAGAGAAGTTACCAACCAAAAAATAAAGTAATACTGGCTTTTATATTTACTTATGTAGATACTTTACTGATGTTCGTTATTTCTTATATGGCTTCTAGTTATGATCTAGTGTCTTTTCATGTCAGTCTGAAGGACTCTCTTTAGCATTTCTTGTAGGAGACATCTACTACCAATAAAGTCCTTCAGGTTTTGTTTACCTTGAAATATCTTAATTTCTTCTTCAGTATTGAAGGGTAGTTTTGCCGGATTTAAAATTCTTGGTTGACATTCCCCACTTCACCCCCACCCCCAGGGGTTTAAATATGGCATCTCATAGCCTTCTGGCCTCCACAGTTTGATGAGAAATTGTTAATTTTATTGAGGCTCCCTTGTGTTTACATGATAGTGAGTTGCTAATTGCTGCTTTCAAAAATTCTTTGTCTTTGGACAGTTTGATTATAATGTTTCTCAGTGTGGGTCTCTGAGTTATTCCTACCCAGAGTTCATTGAGCTTCTTAGATTCGTAGATTTATGCTTTTTTAAAATTTGGGGAGTTTTGGGCCATTATTTCTCCATATATTCTTTATGTACCCTCTTCTCTTTCTCAGACTCCTATAATGTGTGTTTGTTAGCTTGGTGGTGTCCCACAGGTACATTTCACTCTGTTCTCTTGCCTTTATTCTTTTTCTTTCTGCTCCCCAGACTCCATTTCAATGTTCTTATCTTCATATTTGTCAGTTCTCTTTATTCTTGACATTTTCTCTGTTGTCACCTCCATGTACTTTTTATTGCTATTATTACAGCTTTTAACATATAGTATTTTAGTGGTTCTGTGTTGAGTTTCTTATTACTGGAGGGCTGAGCCTATTCCTTTGTTTCCTCAACGTAGCATACAGTAGATACACAGTAAGTATGTGTTGAGTGAGCTACTGAATGAATGTTGCAAAGTATATAGAATCTGAGACTTTTAGAGCTAGGAGTATTACAGAATGTTTTGCTGTTTTTTTTTTAAGAGTAGTGCCTGAATTTGGAACTTCTGACATCTTAAGGCAAATGTTGAACTCCATTTATAAACATTTACCTGATTGAGAGAAAGACTTGAAAATTTTCCAGCTTTTTCAGTCTATCATATTGTTCTGCTCTTGCCATATTTATCCATCTTTAGAGAAGTGGTTCTTAAAGTGTGGTAACTGGATCCCCCTTGGTGGATCACCAAGACCCTTTTAAGAGGCATATGGGACAAGGTAAAAAATGTTTTCATAGTACTACTAAGATGTTCTCTCTCCCCTGGCCCTTTTCACTGTGTTGGCATGTTCTGTGGTGGTGTAAAAGCAAAGGTGGGTGAAAACTGGTAGTGTCTAATCAGTAGTCAAGGCAGAGACACCAGACTGTACCAGTAATCATTGTATTTTTCACACCACACGTTCACAGCTTAAAAAATATATTACTTACCTGACAGTGCTCATCAGCGTAGCTCAGATTACTAATTTGGTTAAATCTTGACCCTTGAGTGCATGTGTCTCTGTGCGTGTGCACTTTTTTCGTTGTGTAAAATATACATAACATAAAATTTAACGTTTTAACCTTTTTTTCTTTCTCTTTATTGTGGTAAAATATACATAATATAAATTTACTATTTTAACCATTTTTTAAGTGTACAGTTCAGTGCCGTTAAGTCCATTCACATTGTTTTGCAGCTGTCATCACCATCCACCTCCAGAACTTTTTTCATTTTCCCAAACTGAAACTCCATTCCCATTAAACAATAATTCCCTTTTCTCTCCCAGCACCTGGCAACCACCCGTCTACTTCCTGTCAGTTTGAATTTAGCTACTCTAGTTCCCTCATTTAAGTGAAATCATACAGTTTATTCTTTTGTGACTGGCTTATTTAACTTAGCATAATATCTTCAAGGTTCATCCATGCTGTAGCATGTGTCAGAACTTCTTTCCTTTTAAAAGGCTGAATAATACTCTTGTATGTATATATCACATTTTATTTATTTGTTGCTGACATTAGGGTTGCTTCCACTTTTTGGCTATTGTGAATAATGCTGGTATGAACATGGTTGTACAAATATCTGTTTGAGTCCCTTCTTATTTTGAGTATGTACCGAGAAGTGGAGTTGGTAAATCATATGGTAATTCGATGCTAATTTTTTTTTAAATAAATTTATTTTACTTATTTATTTTTGGCTGCATTGGGTCTTTCGTTGCTGCATGCAGGCTTTCTCTAGTTGCAGCGAGTGGGGGCTACTCTTCGTTGTGGTGCTCGGGCTCCTCATTGTAGTGGCTTCTCTTGTTGCAGAGCACGGCCTCTAGGTGCGTGGGCTTCAGTAGTTGCTACACATGGGCTCAGTAGTTGTGGCTCACAGGCTCTAGAACACAGGCAGGCTCAGTAGTTGTGGCGCATGGGCTTAGTTGCTCTGCGGCATGTGGGATCTTCCTGGACCAGGGCTCGAATCCATGTCCCCTGCATAGGCGGGAAGATTCTTAACCACTTTGCCACCAGGAAAGCTCTCTGTGTTTAATTTTTTGAGGAACAACTGTACTGTTTTCCATACTAGCTGTGCCATTTTACATTCCTACTTGCAGTGCACCAGGATTCCAATTTCTGCACGTTTTCATCAGTGCCTGTTATTTTCTGTTTTTTTCTTTTTTGTTTTGAAAAAAGACATTCTAATCGGAATGGAGTGGTATCTGTGGTTTTAATTTGCGGTTCCATAATGACTAGTGATGACTATATATGCAAGAGTTTTTTGCTAGGCTCGCTCTTCTATTTTATTGGTCTATATGTCTGTCCTTATGCCTATACTACAGTATTCTGATTACGATAGTTTTCTAGTAAGTATTGAAATCAGTAAGTATGAGTCTTTTCAATTTTAATTTTCTTTTAAAATATTGTTTTGGCTATTTGGGATCATTTGGGAATCTATATGAATTTTAAGATGAGTTTTTCGATTTCTACCAAAATGCCATTGGGAGTTTGATAAGGATTGCATTTAATTTGTAGGTTGCTTTGAGCAGTGTTATCTTAGCAATATTAAGTCTTCCAATCCGTGAAAATGGGATGTATTTCAATTTATTTGTATCTTCTTTTATTTCTTATTATAGTTTTCAGTGTACAAATCTTACACCTCTTTGGTTAAACTTATTCCTAAGTATTTTATTCTTTTTGATATAATGGTAAGTAGAATTCTTAATTTCTTTTTTGGATCGTTCATTGTTAATCTATAGAAATGCAATTCATTTTTGAATGTTTTGTATTCTGCAACTTTGCTGAATTCATTTATTAGCTCTAACAGTTTTTTTGGACTCATTAGGGTTTTATACAAGTAACATCTGTGAACAGAGATAATTTTACCTCTTCCTTTCTAATTTGGATGTCTTATTTCTTTTTCTTACCTAATTGCTATGGCTGGAAGTTCCAATACTGTGTTGAATTAAAGTGGTAAAAGTGAACATCCTTCTCTTTTTCCTGATCTTAGGGGAAAAGCTGTCAGTCTTTGACTATCGAATATTGCATTAGAGGTGATTAAATATCTTTTTAATAATCTGTGTGACAAAATGGGAAGTCTACATAAAGTACCATATACTGAACATTCTGGAGGAAATACGCCTGTGTGATTGAGTTGTGAGCTAAATCAGATGCTTTTTTCATGGAGCACCATTTTATTTGAAAAAATGACAAGAGAAACTGTGATTATTCAGACACGGATATTTGGCAGATGTTTTCTCAAAAAAATGAATATAATGAACCTGTTCATCAAGGAAGACAACTGACAGTATTTGTTACCCATTACAAAATTCAAGTTTTCAAGCAAAAATTAGAATTTTGAAAAACTCAAATGTGCCTTCATGAGCCTGACAACTTCCCAATGCTTTTAAACACTTTTCCAGTGAAATCAATAGTGATACTTACAAATGTGATTTTTTTTATATTGTCTAATAAAATGTTTCAGCAGTTGGAATGTTTGTGTAACTCAGCAAACCAGTATTTTTCAAAAGACTTATGCATGATGTTACAAAATTATACAGGAGTCAAAGATCCATTCAAAGAGCATGGTAGCTTAAAGTATTTTAATGTAAGAGGGTTTTAGCCGTTCATTGATATGTTTTCAGATTCCATATTACAATTTAGAATCTTTTTAAAAACTACAACTTGTTGGATTTTGGTGTAGTTTCAAAGAATATCCACAATTATTTGTAAAGACTGTTAAAACACTTTTCTCTTACCAAGTTTATATTTGGATGTGGTCTGCTTTTTTTTCAACTTTACTTTTACTAAAACAATATATTGTATGTTTAATAGGAAGCACATATGAGAATCCAGCTGTATTCTGTTGAACTGGAGATTTGCAAAAACGTAAAACAATATGACTCCTCTCACTTAAAATTTTTTTGATGGAAATATATTTTTTAAACAAATGTTATTTATGTTAACATAATTTTAAAAATTGTTTTTAAATGAACTAGCACATGTCTTAAGAATTCCTCTGTTTTAATTTTTAATAAGGTAAGTATTGGTGGATAAACAAAAGTTTTTTGGGGTTCTCAAGAATTTGTAAGAGTATGAAGGGGTCCTGAAACCAGAAAGTTTGAGAGTTGTTCTCAGATTAACAGAGACCATGGGTGCTTTGCATTAATTTTCTTTTAGTTCATCTCTATCTTGCCTAGTTTAATGTAGTAATTGTTTTCGTTTTTAAAGCTTTAGCTTTCAGATTCTTTTGGAGTTAAGTCACTGAAATTGATATTAATGTTTATAAATAAATATGTAGAGTGAACACTGGATTTTGTTTCAACCACCCTCTTCTGGGAGTGCTTTTGTAGTGATTTTTTAGCTTCAAAACTAGAGGACTTAAAATGAAATTTTTGAAAATACTGTTTATTTTTCTGTAACTACAGATTCACATTCATTTGTAAGAAATAATACAGAGGGGTCCTGTTTACCCATTTCCAGCTTCCCCCAATGATAGCATCATGGAAATCTAGTTTAAAATAAAATCTCTATAATTATAGATATTGCAAAACATCATAACTGTAATATTGACATTGATATAGTCAAAATATGGAACATTTCCATCACCACGAGGAACCCTCATGTTGCCTTTTAATAGCCACATCCACCTCAGTCCCGGCACACCCTTATTTAACCCTAGTTTATTGAATTTTTCTTTTATGTGTTATGATTTTAGTGTCAAGTTTAAGAACTCTGCTTAGCCCTGGATTCCAAAGATTTTTTTCCCTGTGTTTTGTTCTAAAATACTTATAGTTTTGCATTTAAGTCCATGATCCATTTTGAGTTAATTTTTATATAATGCGTGAAATTTAGGTCAAGGTGCAAATGCTCCAGCACCATTTGTTGAAAAGGCAGGCTGTCTTTCCTTTATTGAATTGCTTTGCTCCTTTGTCAAAATTGACTTGAGTGTATTTGTGTGAGTCTGTTTCTGGGTTCTCTGTCCTATTCCATTGATCCATGTGTGTCTCCCTCCACCAATGCCACAGGTAATCTTGATAGCTATATGATAAGTCTTGAAATTGGGTAGATTGATTCCTTCCACTGTATTCCTTTGCAGAATTGTTTTAGCTACTCTGGTTCTTTTGCCTTTGTCTATAGACTTTAGAATATAATCTGGTCTATATCAATAAAAATTATTTTGCTGGGATTTTGATAAGAGTTGCATTAATCCTGCATATCAGTTTAGGGGAAATTGACCTCTTTATTATGTAACATCTTCTAATCCATGAACATGGTATATTTCTCTATTTATTTAGATCTTCTTTGACTTTTTTTTTATCAGTATTATGTAGCTTTCAGCATACAAGTCCTGTACGTGTTTTGTTTTATTTACACTTAAGTATTTCAATTATTTTGAGCAATTTAAAGGGATATTTTATTTTTAATTTTATTTTTCTCATATTTATTCCTAGTATATTGAAATACAACTGATATAATAGCCAAGACATGGAAACAACCTGAGTGTCTATCAAGAGATGAATGGATAAAGAAGTTGTGAGATACACACACACACACACACACCCCACACAGCAGAATATCATTCAGCCTTAAAGAAGTGAGGAAATGCTGCCATTTTTAACAATGTGGATGCACCTTGAGGACGTAATGCTATGTGAAATAAATCAGAGAAGAAAATACTGTACAATCGCACTTATATGTTGAATCTTTAAAAAAAAAAAAAGCCACAAACCCAAACTCAGAAAAAGAAATCAGATTTGTGGTTGCCAGAGGTCGAGGTGTAGGAGGGGGAATTGGAAGAAGGTGGTCAAAAGGTACAAACTAACAGTTCTAAGATAAATAAGTAGTAGGGATGTAACGTACAACAGGATGACTATAATTAACGCTGTTGTATGTATGTATGACAGTGTTAAGAAAATAAAGCCTAAGAGGTGTCATCACAAGGAGAAGAAAATTTTTTTATCTTTTTGTTTTTGCGTCTATACGAGATGATAGTTAACTTACTGTGGTAATCAGTTCACAGTATATGTAAACCAAACCGTTATGCTGTACACCTTAAACTGATATAGTGCTGTATGTCAATTATATCTCAAAAAACTGGGGTGGGGGAAGCAGCTTTTTCTTTATTTTTATGTGTCAATTTCATTTTTTTTTTTTACTTTTATTATTTCCTCATGCTTCCTTGTGTTTATTTTGTTCTTCTTATTCTAGGTTTTTGAGGTGGGAGCTTAGATTATTGATTTTAGACTTGTTCATCTTTTCTAGTGTGTGCATTTAGTGCTGCAAGTTTCTCTCAGCACTGCTTCAGCTTTATCCCACAAATTTTGTATTTTCAACATATTTGCATATGCTAGTTGAAGCATTTTTATGATGGCTGCCTTAAAATCTTTGTCAATAATTCTCAAATCTCTGTCATCTTAGTGTTGGCATCTATTGACTGACTTTTTTCGTTCAGTTTGAGAGCCTCCTGGTACTTGGTATGATGGAAATTTTGCTGATCCATAGATTGTTTTGTATTATGTTATGAGACTCTGGACCTTACTTAATCCTGTTTAAGCTGGGTTTCTCTGACACTACCCCATCAGGGGAAAGAGGTGTTCTTTGTTACTGTTGGGTGTGAGTGGGAGTTCTGGCTCCCCACGAGACTTCCACTGATACCACAGAGTTGCTGGGCCATGGTGGAGGTGCTGACTTTCCACTAGGCCTTCTGTGACACCACCCCAGTGAGTGCCTCCTTACTGCCGAGTGGGGTGGAAGTCCAGGCTCCCTCCTTTGCCTTCTCTGACACTACTCTGGAGAGGTGTTGGGCTTCCACATTACAGCCTTTGCTGGTGTGGATGTGAGTGGGGTCACAGATTTTTCTTTTTTCTCTTTTCTTTTCCTTTCTGCGGTGTGTTTGGTTGGAGTAGATAGGGGATTTTGTAAAAGTTTTTCTGTCTTGCTAGGCTGCCCTTTTCCTGCTCCTTTGACGAGAGTGAGAAGGCTTTTTGGGGAACTTTTTATATCTGCACCTGTTAGGATTTCTGGGGTGCTGGCCTCTTCAACTTTGAATGTGAGATATATGAGGTAAAATGAAAACTCTGGGAACTCACCTTGTGTTGAGCTCCCAAGGTCCCTAGCCAGTCTTCTGCCTTTTCTTTTCCTATGTTTGGTTTATTTATAATGTCTAGGATTTGTAGTTGTGCTTTGCAGGAGGAATAGGGAAAAGTATGTCTGCTGTATCTTCTCAGAAGCAGAAGTCCTCTACAAATTGGGCTTTCTATTGGAATTGGTACACATCATTTGGAACTCTGAGACTAGTGTGTTCTACCAGTATTTTCTTGTCTTTGATATTATAAGATATTTTCAGGCTTGCCTGTTGCGTTAGTATTTTAACAAGCTTATTTTAATGTAACTGTATGCTAAACACTAAATTTTACTTTTTATCGGTTTAAAACATACATTTGTTGTATGTGTTTTAAAGTACGGTAGTATGTAAAATTGCTAAGTAAAAATTGATTGCAGAGAGGTCAGATATTCCCAGATTAATCTGTAAATTCAGGGCAGTCTGTAAGAAATGTAAAACTAATTCTATAGATCATTGGGAAAAGTGAATGTGGAGGAAGAGCCAAGGCAATCTTTGTCTTGTGAATTTTGACAGTTTTGAAGGGAAAACAATAATGAAAGTAGTGTGCCCTTTTAGGTATCCACGTAGACTGTAAAGGCATTGAAATTAGAAGAGTATGATGTTGGTAGAGGAAGAGAAATATATATATGAAAGGAACAGAGTAGAGATTTGTGAGAAGACCTATTTTATGTGGGCATTTGGTAAATTAGACACTTGAAACTCATGTGATAAGAGATGGAATATTAATAAATGATTCTTAGATTCCTAACTAATATCATATGAAATTAATCCAGTTGAATTAAAGATATAACATTGAAAAGAATCAACTATGGAGTCATGTAAGAAAAATACATATTTATAATCATTTCTAGTTTTGGATCATGAAAGGACTTTCTAAATACAATATAGGCCATGAGTCATATAGGAAATAGATTTGGCTACATAAAGTTATAAAATCCCTGAATGCAGAAAATATCAAATTTTAATTTAAGCAACAGATTTGGAGATAATATTTGCACTACCTAAAACAGGAAAAGGCTAATATGCATAACATATAAAATGCTCCTGTGAGTTGATAAAAAAACAAACAGCTCAGTAGGAAAATGGGGAAAATGATGTGAGTGGGGAACTTGAATTGAATTCCTTCAGTTTACAAAAGAAGGAATATAAATGACTGAGAAATCAGCTTTAGTAATATATAGGGAATTGCAAATAAAAACAGGATCATTTTACTCCCGAGAGGTTGGCAAAGATCTTAAATATTAATAGTATTATGTTGATGTTGGGAAATGAGCATTTTCATGTGGTAGGAGTTCAAACAGTTGGCCTTTTTGATGGGCAACTTGACGATATCTGTCAAAATTTAAACTGCATACCTTTTAACCTATCACCTCTGCCTGTCAAAATCTATCCTATAGAAATACTCGCTCAGGTTTACAAACATAAAAGCTATTAAAGATTTGAAACAACTTATATATATATATATAATGTGACTAAGTTATTAAAAGGAATGAGGCTCTTAAAGAGAGTTTGTGACAGATCTGTTTATGAACACAAAAATGCTTTGGATATATGAAGTGTGAAGAAAACTGTAAAACATTATGTGTGACATGATCTTACTGAAGAAAAAATTCTGTGTATGTGTGTATCTGTGAATAAGTATATAGTATTTGCAAAGGCACATTAAATGGTATGAAAAGGATACACATACTAAATAATTAACTCATTCATGGTGAGGGTGTGGAGATGAAAGGAGATTTCACTTTTTATGCTCAATTTTTATTTAATTTTTAAATTAACTGTTTATCATAGACTTAAAATTATATACAAAAGTAAGTAAAGACAATAAGATTTTGAACTTCCATGAACCCATCACCCAGCTGCATTGTTACTAACGTTATACCTTTCTGGTTTCATCTACCTAAATCTTTCCTACCCTGATACCTACTTATTTTCCTGTTTTTTTGTTTTTTTGTTTTTTTAAAGCAAAACCCTGACTTCAAACCATTTAAAACACATATGTCAGGATATATTTATAATAGATAAATTAAGCCTTATATTACAATTTTAATGTAATTGTAAGAGCTCTGTCACACCTAACGAAGTTAACTTTGATTTTTGTTGAACCTAGTCCGTGTTCAGTATCCTAGATTCCTTGAAAAATGTCTGTTTATAGTTAATGTTCAAAGTAGAATCCAGAAGGTTCCACATATAACATTTGGTTAACAGTTCTCTTTAATTTGTGCCCCGTCTCCCCCTACATTTTTTTCATGTAGTTTACTTGTTGAGGAGACTGTGTCACATGGACTATAGAATTTCCCTCCTTAGGCATTTGGGTAATTCCATCATTATGGTGTCATTCCCAAAGAATACTGCATTGCCTGTGTTATGCACTTCCTGCTGCATCACATTAAGAGATACCTAATGTCAAGTTGTTCTATATTTAGGGATGAGATTGATCAGTGGATTCAGTTGTTATCATTATGAATCCATTATGAAGTTCCTCATCACCTTTCACCCAGTGATTTTAGCAGCTTCTGATGGTGGTTGGTTAGACTCCTTATTTTATCAGGAGTTGCAAAATTATGAATTTCTAGTTCTTGTATTCTTTCTGTGTTTATTATGCAGAATTCTTTTCTAACAGTGGCTCTCAACAAGTGTAGGCCTCTGCAGCATCAGTATCACCTGGGAATTTGTTGGAAATGCAAATTCTTGGGTCCTGTCCCAGACCTACATCAGAAACTATTGGTAGGAACCAGTTATCTGCATATTAACAAGCCCTCTAAGTGGTTCTGAGGCATGCTGCAGTTTGAGCATTTGTTGCATAAGAACTTTCTTCATCAGCCATTGTTGACTCTGAAATTCAGTTCATCCAGGAAAAGGAGGATAAATAGCTTATTTTTTCCCCCTTGTCAGCTAAATTAGTTCTTTAGCAACCTTTTTTTTTAAAGTATTTTTTATGAACTTACGGATTTTTAGCTATTTGTGTTTCAGACAATTGTAGTTGTTCTTTTTGATACTCTTTTGCCAGTGGCAGCATCTTGGGGCATTGCTTGTGTCCTTTGGATACAACCTTTGGTAGTTTTTAAAATAATTTTCTTACTTTCTATCACGACGAGATGTTACAGGCTCATCTTATGTAGTTCCTGCTTTTATTAACAAAATGTTATTTAGGGACCATAGTATGTGTTGATTGATTTCAGTGCATTTCTTTGAGTGCATTTAATTACTTTAATACTTCTTTCATTGGTAAATGGGGATAATAACTTATTCTGTAGGGTTGTTTTGAAGACTAAATGAGATACATAATAAACTTTTAGAACAGTGCCTAGGTAATAAGAAACTAGTCAGTATTATTTTAAAGATATTCTTAATAGGCCAAAAAAGTTTTAGTTTCAGTTCCACTCTATAAGCATAATGTGAATATACAATGTGATGTGTATTCTTTAGAACTCTTCCAGTTCACAGTGTCTTTTATAGTGGTGTAATGGTCCAGGATGAAGTTTGTGCTTTTCAAGATTTTAAGAATTCATTTGTTGTGTATACCAAAATGAAGGTTTTTAAAATTTGAGGAAGCAGAATTGCCTTGGGCCTTTTAGAATGGGAAAGATGTCCATTTGTCTGGGCCTAGGTGGAGTTTTTTTTTAAACCAGACATTGAGACAGGAGAGATCATGGGTAAATGCCCTTGCAGGACAAAGTCAGTTGGTGGAGCACCAAGTCAGTACTACCCAGAAGCCCTTTTCAGCATGGAGGCTCAAGTTAATCATTTAATATATAGCTCATATGTTTCCATGTTATGACTTCTTTGTTGGTAACTCTTGATCCCCCTCAAATTCTTTCTTGATCTTCCCTCAGAGTAAAGCTATCTACTATGTGTGTGTTTGTTTGGATGTGTGTAATTCAATACTATTAGGTATCTTTCTATATTTGTATATAAATCTATCTCATTTTTTAACAGCTATAGAGTATTGGATTGTATGAATGTACCATGATTTAATTAGTTCTGTCTTTTGTGTTTTATCATTAATATGCTTAGTGTTTCTTTGTGCATTTATGAGAAGATACCCATAGGATAAATTCCTAGAAGTGAAATTTGCAGGGTCAAGGGATTTGTGCATTACATTTTTCATAGATATTGCCAAATTATTTTTCTAAGAAGTCACACTAATTTATATTTTAATTATAATGTCTGAAGGTATCTAAAGGTGATAATCTTACCCATATTCTTGCCAACTTTAGTTAGTGTCAGACATTCATCTTGATCAATTTAACAGGTAGAAAATGATAGTTGGTTTTAATTGCTTAACATTTGTACTTTTTGACCTTCCCCTTCACACTACTTGCATATTTTTCAGTGGGGTTATGATTTGTGAGAACTCTAGAATGGAGGAGGGGAAAGGAAAATATTTGAACTCAATATACTGAAAATAAGAAAGAGTGCTAGATCTGTAAGAAAGTAAAGTTTGTCTTCCATAATCAGAATTTGAAGTTGAGGTTTCTGAAAGTAGTGTAATTTTACGTGTTCCCCTTTCAGCTGCTGGGTGAGGTTAAGACCAGAAGCTAAGCTAGTAGAACAAATAATTAAAGACATAAGTTTAGGCCAAAATTGATTGATTTAGTAAATGTTGAGCAAATTATGAATCAGCTGCTAGCCTTGATTCCATAGATTGGTAGATGAGACTGACAATTGTTGCTTTAGATGGAATTTAGTTGGGAAACACCAGATTAAATTAAAACAATTATAGTTGGAGTAAATGCTCCATAGGAAAAGTATGAGGTGGTATGAGAGCGTATCAGGGCTGCCTAACCTATGTGTAGTGGGTGGTCAGGGAAAAATTAGAGGAAACCATTTAACTGAGGTCTAAAGCATGGATAGGAGTTGGGGAAATTGGAGGAGGAGTAGTGTTGGGCATGAAGAGAGAGTAGTGTAGAGGTGGAGACAGACCTTTTTGGGCCTTTGGTTCATGTTAAGGATTTAAAATGTTATCTGGAGAACAGTAGAAAATCTTTGAAGGATTTTAAGCAAGGGATGGGCTACCAAAAGTGTGAGGCATCCTGGCAGTGATACAGGAGTATGCCAGCTCTATCCATTTTTCACCCACCTCAGCCATTAAGAAGCAGCCATCTGTGTCTGACTGAACTGTTTGTCCTGTCTGGGATCGATAGGATCCATTCAAGAACCATCTGTTGATTATGCATTTTCTGTGGCAAAGAATATTACTAAGTTAAAGCAGTTTCTGCCTTACAGCCACCTATCCATCCATATGAACATGTTTTCTAGTCTGTGATTCAGTTTATCAGGGAAATAAATAAATAAGGCTGTCCAACAGTTGTTAATAAATCCTTAATAGATTTTTGTTTCAAGATAATGGCTTTTCTTCTGATGTCCTTCTATAAGAACTGCAGTAATGCTCATTGGTGCGTGTGTGTGTATATACATATATATATTCGTTTATTAAATTTTTTTGCTGCTTCTCTATATAGAATGCTTCCCTTGGAAAGAAGGTTCCTGTATTTACAGATAAAACAACATTTTTTTAGCTATTTGTTGTATTTATGAGCATTATCATCTACTCTGGTTATAAATTTCAATCTACGTAAAAACACAGTGATTAAATTAGATGATGATATTCTGTATCATATCAAAACAAGTAGGCATATGGTCTGAACAGTGTAAGAAAATAAGTAATGATCCTATCACTTTCTGATTATGAAGAAATAAAACTAGATTATGAACTCAGTATGAATTAGTGAGACTAGATGGCATTTCTGTAATCCTTTGAATAAGTTTGTTTCCTATTGTTTACTCGTCTGGATTCTTCTTTCTGAAGCTTTGTAATTGATCCTTATTTGAATTGTTTGTGAATTATTGTGAATCCATTTCTTACTTGTGTGATGAACTGAACTTGTATCGCCCTTTTTGGGGAGTATGCTCAACTTTTTAGGGAATACTATGTTCTCTTATATTAGCCAGCCAGACTTTATTATTATTATTATTTGTTTTGATGTACCTATTCATATACAAGGCCCCTGGAAAAGGGCTATACTTAGTACCTACAGGAACTTAAGATTTAGTTCAGTGAGGTGAGATATAAGAAAATGGTTTCTCACAATACGTTGACTAGTCCTTACTTGGCTTATATTGGTACAAACATAGCAGTATACACACAGACTAACGGGGATATAATATTGAATTTATGGTTGCTTTCTCTGGTGGTGTCATATTAGTGAAGAGAAAGAATTAAAAAAAGAGAACTAACATACTTAGTCATGTCACCTATCATGTGCCAGTTTGTATGGTGCTTGCAAACTCCTGATTGAACAGGAAAGGTTATTTTTGGTCTGTGCCCAGCATGGTCCCCGGCACATAGCAAACATTAAATAAACGCTAGTTAAATTGAATGGAAGATTGAGAAAATAGGTGTCTTTATAAGGAAACTGTGAACTGTAAAAACGTAGAAGTTGATTACATCAGACCCATTATTTAGCCTTATATTCTGTTGCCAATAGAGTTATTTCTTTAAGAAATTATGAAATGGCTTGTTTGCCCTTTCTGTTAACTTCGCATGTCTTTGTAACAATTTATGGCTCTGTTATATATAACTTATAAAAATTTATTTGAAAATCATTTTTGTGATTTTCTTCTGGAATTGCTTGTTGTGATTTGTTGCATTAGTTTATTGTTCTACATAAAGTTTTAAATGGAAGTAAACTTTTTTCTCTGAAAATTTGGAGAAGGGTATAATTTATGGCAATTTCTAGTTTTTCTCATATTTTAGCCTGGGTTCCACAAGGAAAGAAATGAAAATTATGTTTTGGTATTTGGATTCCATACTAAAGCCATGCTCCTGGTACAGAGTTCATTCTTTGGAATATACTGGGAAATGTGTGTTGAAATCTTGAAAATTTTTACTTTAGTGTACATTGCAGAAATGATTCTGAATTATTTTCAAGAGATTAGTAGCTCACAAATTTTAAAAAACAGTGTAAAATGTATACTTTTAAATGTTTGTGATAAAATAAACATAACAAAAAATTGACCACTTTAATCATTTTTAAGTGTGAAGTTTAATGGTATTAAGTACATTTATCCTGTTATGCAACTATCATTAGCATCCATCTCCAGAACTCTTTTCCTATTATAAAACTGGAACTCTATACCCATTAAACAGTAACTCTCCATATCTCCCTCACCCTAGCCCCTGGCAATCACCGTTTTACTTTTTCTTTGAATTTGACTATTCTAGGCACCTGATATAAATGGAATCACACAGTATATGTCTTTCTGTGACTGGCTTGTTTCATTTAACTTGATGTCCTCTGGGTTCATTCATATTGTAGCATGTGTCAGAATGTCCTTTCTTTTTAAGGCTGAGTAGTATTCTGTTTGTATGTATATACCACCTTTTGCTTATCCATTCATCTTTCGACAGACACTTGGATTGCTTCCACTTTTTGGCTGTTGTGAATAATACTGCTAACATTCTAAAATATTTTGGTTGAGTTGCTACTAAATCTTCTCTAAAGGTAGTATCCTCTTTCATTTATGACGGTAGGCATAGTCCAGTTGTAAAGAGGGAATGCTTTGGAGTTGGACTTTTAAGATTCAAATCATGGCTGATCCCTTCCTGTCTGTTTCACTGTGGGCAGATAATCTTTTTGATGTCTATTTTTATTCAACTGCCAAATGCAGATAATAACGGTACCTTACATTATATGGATAAATTAGGTTTTATATATATATATATTTATCTATATATAAAGTGCTTAGAACAGATTTGAGTATTTAAACTCATTTTGATGCTAAGAAGGCAAATACTTGGATTAAATAATACTTCTAATACTTGAATTAAATAAGGCCTTTTCTTTGTGTGAGGTGTTTTGTGGGCAGAGGCAGAGGTAGGTACAAAAAAAAAAAAAAAAGATAGGGTTGAATACTGGGAAAGTTACCATTATTATCATTTTCATGGGAAAGGGTCCTGGTATCTTAACCAGTTATACTCTATGGCTTGACTAACCAGACAAGCCAGAAGAATCAGAAATTGGTCTCTGTTATTGCCATCTCTCCCTTATCTTTATTCTATGCCAGCAACTTTCAAAAGCATGAAAATTGGTGGGCTGCAACTTTAGACAGGCAAACCAGGTTATGCAGTGGGTGGCACAGCTTTGTAAGGTCCGATTAGTTGTGACTCAGTATTTTACAGTTTCTTATGAGAAGGTTGGGATGCTAGTTTCCCCTAAAAGAAAAATGTGAACTCAAAAGTGGGTTAAATTTTAAATCGAATACTCAAATCTTGAGGACCAAGTGCACCTGGCCAAATATTTGTCTTAAATCCAATAAACTGGCCCACATGAATAGTGCACTGGATTATCAGTCCTGATCATAAGTCCCCTACACCATCATAATGTGGTTGCCACAAAGTATGTTGTTCCTGAATATAATTGTACAACTTTGATTCAATTTTAATTCTAGTAAAATTGAATTATGAAAATAGTCAATATAAAAGATTGTGTTCAGCTCATAGGTTTTCCTTTTATATATGAATCTTAAGTCATATTTAATACTACTATGCCACTTATCACTGTAACCAGTAAAAAAATGGATTCTGGTCAGCAATTAGTGAAATCTTACCTGCTCTTTTAGGAGGATGACTATACCCACAGAATATAGTGAGTAGGGGCATATTTTTGTCAAGATGAATCAGTTATTTAAGGCCATGTAATCCAAAGGGGGGAAAAAATCTAAACTTTGTCCATTTGGTTTCCCTAACATTTACTCTATTAGCTTGGCAAATATTTCTTTCATAAACAAAAAATATGTAATTGATTGAAGTGATATCTCTTTCAACCTATTTTACATTTTGTATTCTTTTATTTGACAATAATATTGAGTTTTAAATCAACATGGGTATTAAAATAGTCATAAATTCAGTTAAGATTTAGGGTACCATTTTAATAACATGACCAATCACCATTTTAAGTGGCTGTATTTCATGTAGTGTTTAATAGTTTTAATAAAATTTAGTACAGGATAGTCAGATGTGAGGATTTCTGTGTATAAAACTATTAGTTTGGAAATAATTAAGACTAGCAATCAAGGATCGCTCAGCCAAGATGGATTCCAGTGAGAAGGATTCTGGGAGGTTGGCAGGATGTATGGACTGGCATCTCCTCTCTCTTTTGACCTTTCCCAAATTCTTCTGGTTTGTGGTAACTTGTTTGTTCCACGTTCTGAACCAGGACCTTCTGTTGTAAGATAACTCATGCAAGTGGTTACTATCTTACCTGGACAGGGCGGGCGGTTTTGGTCAGTGTTTCCCTTAACAGTCTCTTCGTCTCACACTGGCTCTGCCAGACACAGGCGAGGAGAGGCCAGGGCCTTCCTCAAGCTGCGGCCTTGGCTTCCTCCCTGCCCGCCTGCCCACCTGACAGCTGGTCCATCCCTGGCCCTGTGGTGCTCGTGTCCACGACACGAGGTGGTAGTATTTTTATTGTTAAGGTTTGATTTTTTTTTTAAATATAGAATTAGGTTTTTTATCTTGTGTCATGTAACAGTCTATTTCCTTATCACCAATTTCTTTTAAATTTTGGATTAAATAAATAATTTGGAATAAATAAATAATTTTGTTTTGGGGAAAAAAAAGACTAATCAAGGATAAGTGGTTTGGGCGACTTAGAACTGCAAGGAAACAGATATTTCATTGACTATCTCTGCCTCTTTAGTTCTCTTTTTTCCTCACATGAGTGACCTTCAGAAACCAGAGTAGTTATCTTTTAAAGAATAATGACTTGCTAAGTTTGGTAGTAGAATGAGAAGTTAGGGTTGAACATAATACACAAAGGTTAGTAAGTTTGTTGTAGTTCTCTAACTGCTTAATTCAGGTATTGAGAAAGTTTGTCTAAATTAAGTGAGGATATTTTAATTAGGTTAAATCTTTTTTTTTTTTTTTCAGCCAAACCAAACAGGAAGCTTACTTTTCTCTACCTAGCTAATGATGTCATTCAGAACAGCAAAAGGAAGGGGCCAGAGTTTACAAAAGATTTTGCACCAGTTATAGTGGAGGCTTTTAAGCATGTTTCAAGGTATGATAATTGTTTTGGGTACTAGGTAACCTGTTGTAAATGCCTAATGTGTCCTTTTGCTAAAACTTGCCTTAAGACATTAAAGTAAAACAAAGTTATGTATTTCTTTGAAGTTTTCACTTGAAAAGACTTACCTGTAATGGCATTTGTAAATGTGTTAAATACTTGCTGTGAAGGAAACATTTTTTGAGCTGTTACTAAGGTGGGCATTTGGAGTACTTGAATTTTACCTTTTCCTTAAGTAACCAAAAGCAACTGCCATTTTGGAATGAAATTCATTAAGAATGAATGAATGTGTTGAATTGAAAATTTGTGTGCTTATAAAACTATCAATCTTCCAACTAATATTTCTGGAAAAACTTAGTACCCCTTTCTCTCATATTGCTTATAATGATTTTAAGGTTTTCTAGTGTGTGGGTGTATGTCATAACATTTTTAAATGCTTTGGAAATACAGAATATTTAAAATAATCATAAGCCTGTTGAAAATTTTGCCACAGAAAAATTCTGAAGGTAGAAATCTGTACTTTTAAAATGCTTATTTCCAAACATTATATGCAAATATTTGGTAGATTACTGGGTAAACATTATTGGGGTAGGCGATTAAATCAATCTAAATTATAGAATTCAGTGGTGAATGATGATCTGTGTTGAACGATTTAAGGATGAAAGTATACTTACCACATGCCGTGCAGATTCAGTCACAGTAGAAGCATTTTTTAAACAAATTATAGAGTGTGGAAAAAAAATTACAGAGTGTGAAACACTGCAGTATATTGCTTTCTTAATATTATTTATCCTTCAATTTAGATACTCTTACCATCTTTTCAGGTGCTGGTATTTCTTAGAGTTTAGTCCCGGGCCTTCTTCTGGTGTCATATTCTTTACTAGCCCTCTGGGTGATTTCATACATTACATGTATTTATTTATTATCCATACCGTAAAAACTGGCAGTCTTATGCTTCAGTCCAGATGTTTTTCCTTTTAGTCCTGTATATCCAATTGCCTTTTGATTTCTAGTTGTATGCCTCCAAACATCTCAGACTCACTGTGTCTGTTATTGAACTCACTATGTCCTTCCTCCCTGGCAAACTTGCTTCCTCTCTGGGTTCACTCTGTTGATGAATGGCAACTCCATCTATCCAGATGCCCATGTGAGAAACTAGGTGTTATCTTGAACTCTCTGTGATATAGTGATTTATAATATATCAACTGTCCTTTCTCCTTCACGCCCCTTATCCCTTATAGTACATATAGTTCCCTCGGTTCTTTAGATTTCTTTCCGTTCCAATTACCATAATGTCATTTCTGTATAATTACAGTAGCCTCCAGTATTGTTTAATCCACTTAGGAAACTGTAGCCAGAGTTGCAGAGCTGATACAACACTCTCTTGCCTTTGAGTGGTTCTCGTTTGTCCTAGACATCAAGTCTCAGGTCCTGAGTAAGACTTCAGGTATTCCTTCATGGCCCAGGCTACCTGTTCAGTCTCCTGTCTCACATTCCCCGTGGCCATCCCCCCACCACCCCACTCTCACACACACTCTATACACTATACAGTTTAAGCTAACTGAATCTCTTTTAGTTCTTTCTGCCTTAGGCCTTTAAATATATGTTGCTTCTCCCTAGAATTCAATAAAATATTTATTGACCACCTACTATGTGCTAGTCAGTGAGGATACAGTAGTGAAAGACAAAGTTCTGTTCTAGTAGAGCTTACATTTTAGTGGATGACAAAGTAATAGACAAGTGAATATATATTAAAATGTCAAAAGATAAGTACTGTGAAGAAACTTAAAACAGGGAAGGAGCTAGAGAGTGTGATGGTGCTCAGTTGTTTTATGAGATAAAGATTGACTGTTTTGGGGAGGTAGCATTTGAACAGAGACTAAAGGGAGGGATGAAACGAGCCATTTGACTCTAGGAGGAAAGGATCCTAGGTAGAGAAAAAACTTGGCAGAAACAGTGAGATAGCCATGTGCTGGGCATGTTTGAAGATCAGCAAGGAGATTTATATTTAGGAAATGTGGACTGAGAGGTAGCCAGGAAGCAGAATATGTCCACTTTGTGACCCAGGATAAGAATTTCACTTTTATTCTTGGTATGATTGGTGGTTCTTAGAGAACTGAGAGCAGTATGATATGATTTACTTTAGTAGGGAATAGAATGAAGGAGATAATAGTGGTTCATTCTATAGTGGTAGTGATGAAGGCGGTGGGAAGTGGTTGGAAGTAGTCTGTTTCCCACTTCCCTGTATATCCAGTCTTTAGAACTCAGATTAAATACATCATTTCCTCAAATACCCCTCCTCACATATCCTTCCTGATCTCTCTTGAAGTGGACTGTGTCTCTCTGTTAAGCCTGTTTTTAACACCCTGTTCTCTTTTGTGGCACTTATAAAAATACAGCTGCCATAAAGCTCCATTTGTATCTCCAGTGTCAGAGATAGTACCTTGATCGATAAATATTTGTTAAATAAGTTTAAAAATCACCCATTAGAAATCTTCCTTAGCTTTATGTTCATCCCCTATTAGGTTAGGGGTATCTTCTTGATAACCCCTAGGCACCAGTACTAACACTTTCATCATTTTTTGTTTAATAATATGTCTCTAAGCTCTTTAAGGGAAGCAGGGAATATGTCTATCTTAGTCACTTCACCCCTGCTGGTCACATAGTGGAACTCAGTAAACATTTGGGCAGCTTTTTTCAGGGAATGAGTGTCATTGTATTTAAAATCACCATTTTCTTTGCAATAGCACTATGCATTTTACTGTTAATATTTTTATCTTTCTTTAGTGAAACTGATGAAAGTTGTAAGAAGCACCTTGGAAGAGTGTTATCTATTTGGGAAGAAAGGTCTGTTTATGAAAATGATGTATTAGAACAACTTAAGCAAGCTCTGTGTAAGTATATAATCTTTTATCATTATCTCTTCATTAAAATGTATTCTCTGATTAAAACTTAAATGTTCTTTCAATTCAGATGGCGATAAGAAGCCTAGGAAGCGAACATATGAACAGATAAAGGTGGATGAGAATGAAAACTGTTCCTCTCTAGGATCTCCAAGTGAACCACCACAGGTAGTGGCTTTTCTCTGTTAAGGGAGTTAATTGCTAGTACTTCATGTAGCCATCAAGCTTTACTAATTTCAGTGTTTTACTTCTGTAGATTGACTTTTATTATAATTCTGGGTACAGGAAAGAAGCTATGTGAATAAGTCTTATTTTCTGATTAATACATTGCTTATGTTTAATGTAGTGTGCTGTATATTGTATATTAGGCGCTTACATTTTGCGTAGAAAGAGTATTTGATTGCTAAGTATGATTAGGTCTGATGAGATATCTACCATTTAAACAGTTTCCTTTTAAATAAATAAAACATTATATGATAAGACTATTTTGTTGTTTGATTTAAGTATGCTAAAAATTCCGTGCCTAGAGATAAGCACCACTCTTAAGTATTTTTGCTTTTAAACATATAAAAATGCATGTTAGAGTTAACGAGTATGTATTCATACAGTTCTATGTAACTATATAAAACCATGTAGTTCCATGGTAATAAAATAAGATGAATCAGAATCATTATCTTAATACTCCATGTCCTCCCAGGTTGATACAATGTAGCATTTTCTAACCATCAGACGATTCCAAAAAGACATTTTTACCTTAATTATGTGGGCATTGAGTCTTAAAGCTTCCTTCTTCTATGTTTCAAACATATAGGAGGGATAGGTAAAATTTTAAAGGAGAAAATGAAGACATAGCCATAGTCTTAAAACAAGGTAAATATTGCCATGGGCTACAAATGGTACAGAAACATAACTCAAAATATGAGCCAGAGTATGGTTCCTGCTGAGCTTTTGTCTGGAAGCAGACATGGTTTGCAGAAATTAGTATCCTGTAGAGTAACAAGAACCTAAGGAGTTGGAGACCTGGACCAGAACTCACTGTGTGAAACTTGAAGGTGGATGGAGCTCTTTCCACCATGAAAAGAGCTTGAAATAAAGATACAACCAATTACTGCCTGGAATTGTGAATTTATATCAGTGTTAGTACTTAGGAGGCAGAAAGAATTTGCCTGAGGGTCTCAGCTAGTACCTGAGTCAAGCCCCGGTTGGGGCTTACTGACAGTAATGCTGAAGCCCATATGCTAATAGGAACATAACGTTTGGAACAACCAAACAATAAGGCTTATATTTCTCTGTTTGGTAATAATTCAAGACAAGGAATCACTTTTTGCTAAGAGCCCCGTAATGACTCCATGAACAGTATTTTACCCCAGTTCTAAATATAGGGTCTTACCCTCTCCTGTTCTACCTCATGAAAGAGTAACCTAGGTTGTACTTCCTAGAGTTTCTGAGTAACCACCTGACTCTTCTCCAGTACTTGTTGTATAAAATGCTATCGCATTTTGTTGTTGTTGTTTTTTTTTTGGTACGCGGGCCTCTCACTGTTGTGGCCTCTCCCGTTGCGGAGCACAGGCTCCGGATGCGCAGGCTCAGCGGCCATGCATGGCTCATGGGCCCAGCCGCTCCGCAGCATGTGAGATCTTCCCGGACCGGGGCACGAACCCATATCCCCTGCATCGGCAGGCAGACTCTCAAGCACTGCGCCACCAGGGAAGCCCCACATTTTGTTTTATAATGACCATTTTCAGATTAGTTGTACTGCTTAATTCTCAGTGGTTCAGCTTTATAGTTAACCATTTTATATATGTCATTCTTTATAAGAATGGCTAAAATTTCTCATTATAGAATGTAGTTGAACTCATTTCATTCTCCTCTGTCAGGAAGTCCTAGGCTAGTGTTGTTTCAGACAACTTTGCTTTCTTATCTGGATCCTTGACTGAGCATTGGGAGAATTAGCTCATGTAGGAGTGTGAAGGTATGATGAGAGTAGGTTGTAATTAAAGCATGCGTACATCGTCAAAACTGTAAAGCCAGATTTCTTCTTAGAACTCTGGAAAATTTTAGAACTTTCTAAGACTGATTAAAAGATAAAAATATATAAGTTATTTGGGGCACCATGAGAAACAAGCTTCCTGGTAATTGTCATTGCTCTTAAGCTCACTTTCATTGTAGAGGTGAAATGTAACAAAATTATTTTTTTTAATATTGGGATTTTAAACATGTAGTGGTGAATTAAAAGCACACTTGGGATAGTATATTTCTTATTAGGTTCCATTCATTCTTACTATGTTTGATCATTTGCTATGTGCTAGACCCCAGTGGTAGCATTTTTTATAAGGGAATAACGTAAAGAAAAATCAGTTACTGGCTGTCAGTGTCATCTAAATATATACACAGAATTTGAATATCCTGTATTTTTCATGTATGTGTGTAATTTCCTAGTGTTCTAGAATCTAGGCTTAGAGATGAAAAAAAGAAGGAAAAAAGAAAAAGGGAGGTGGGATGGGAATGGAGACTAGCAAAAAGAAAATTTACTCCATTTTCTTTGGAATAACTTTAGATATATTATGAATTGTTAAATCATCAGCAGAGACTTGCCCTTCCCTCATAATTATAGCTGGTATGAAAACAGTGCAACTAAAATATTCTGATGATAAAATACTGGTTAAGCATTATATAAATATTAGTCACCAGATATATATGGAACTTTGTAATATTTTAATGATCTTAGTAACAAACCATAGGATAGTTTAGGTGCCATGTTTGAACATACATATTCCAAAATTACATTTCTCTTATACTTTAACTACTTTATTGAGAAATGGAATTTGGGGGGCTCTTGTATGTTGTGGTAGATGATGATTTGTATCCCCCATCCCCCAATATCCAATTTAATACAAAAAATTCTTAGGTATAATGATAATACAGTGACTATAGCATATATAAAACTTGTATTCTCCAGGTTGAAATTATAGCCTGCCTTTTACCACTGTATGTATTTGGCTTATAAATGAATCACGTTTTAATAGTCAGATAATTATTTTTACATTATTTGTCTCCACCACTAGAAATATCTATATGCTCCCAATTTATATATTTCCAATACCTAATATAGTGTAGCTTTTTTCTTAATATGAAAGAAATGGACTGTCTCTGAAAGCAGCTTAAACTAATAAATAGCCCATAAGGATTAAGGAATATGAAATAAATTTCAAGTCTTTTATATTTGTTTAAGCTTCACTAATTTTGATTCTAAAGTTGTATAACTTTTTAGACTCTAGATCTCGTTAGAGCATTACAAGATCTAGAAAATGCAGCTTCTGGTGATGCAGCAGTTCATCAAAGGATAGCTTCTTTGCCTGTTGAAGTTCAAGAAGTATCCCTACTAGATAAAATAACAGGTAAGAAAAGAAAATGTGATCTGGAACTTTTTTGGGAGTTGGAGTAAGGAAACCACATATGGCATTGTTTTTGTTGTGTAATAATTTTGTTATTCTGTGCCTTTCTTAGATAAAGAATCTGGAGAAAGACTTTCTAAAATGGTAGAGGATGCTTGTATGTTGCTGGCAGATTACAATGGAAGATTGGCAGCTGAAATAGATGATAGGAAGCAACTCACTCGAATGTTAGCAGATTTTCTTCGTTGTCAAAAGGAAGCCCTTGCAGAGAAAGAGCATAAATTGGAAGTGCGTAACCTTTTCCTTATTTAGTGCTTATTTATTTAATTTATTTTTGGTAGGAATTTTAAAATAGCTTAATATTCCTGAACATTTTGCATTTTTTGGACATAGACCTTTTAAACAATGGCTCAGGTAAGCTACTCCTTGCATTAATTGGTTTCTTTTTATTTGAACCAAATCAATCTGCCTAAGTAAATTTAGAAATTTGGAATTCGCAAAATTGGTTGCATTTTAAAATTATTCACGTGAAATTCCAGTAATAGTATTTCGTCTTCTGAGCTTAAACCTTTATCTTCAAGAACAAAAACAATGGGAAAATAACAGTTGGTATAAAGTCTGATGTCAACTACAGTAAATTATGGTTGGACTTAATTTCTGTCTGACTACATGCAGTCTTTTGGGTATACAGTTATGAAATAAAGACTTTTTGTTATGAGTATCCCCAGTCTCCCTGTTCCTGAACATCATTTTTGTTTGGAAAGGTAGTCTTCAAGTTACTCCTTTATTCCTATCCTTGATTCTGATGCTTAACATATTCCTACCCGACTCTTGGCTCAGACACACCCTTAGGTAGAAAGTTACTATTGCTTCTTTAAATTGAACGATGATTGATACTGTTGATGAGAAGTCTGGACAGGTGGACTTCCACCTGGACAGGTGGAAGTCTGGACACCCCTGGAAGATGCAGGGGTTAAAAAAAGAAACACTCAAATTTCCTTTGAGCAGAGTAGCCATTGTCAGGGGTGGATGAACCAGATTGGTTTTATTTAAAAGAATCTTTCATTTGATTAGTTCTTGTTTAAATTGTTTGCTGCTGTAGCAATTTCTTTTTCAAATAATATGTAGGAGAATTTCTCATATGTCCGGATCCCTTTTTCAAGACAGTTCTCTTTAAATTTGTAGGTATGTTATGATGCTGCCTCTGTTAAGTTGCTGTTATTTATTAGAGTTTAGTTCTTGTTTCAGCAGTCTCTAATTGTGCCAAAGATGATTGCCATCTCTACCTGTGAAAGCAGTTAATTAGTATCAGCAGCAGAGCTCTCCCACCCCAAATTGTAGCACTGTTTAGCATTGCACCTTTTCAGTCTGCCCCTCCTCTGCTCACATATACACACTCATAGTTGTTGGCATTGTACTCTACCTTTAGAGAGGCTGCCCAATTTTACATAGAAAGGAAAAGATAGAATTTTTCAAAATACATTTCATAGTTAACTTGCCAGTTTTTTTTTTTTTTTTTTTGTGGTACGCGGGCCAGCGGCCCTGGCTCACGGGCCCAGCCGCTCCGCGGCACGTGGGATCCTCCCGGCCCGGGGCACGAACCAGTGTCCTCCTGTATTGGCAGGCGGACTCTCAACCACTGCACCACCAGGGAAGCCCCAACTTGCCAGTTTTTGATCTTGTGATGGAACTTCAATCCTAAACATACTGTTACTTGTTTTATTGTTAGCAGAATTAAGGGTAAGTAATGTCATACAATTTTTGTCTTTAGTCTTTGGTATGGTTTCTTTAACTTCTATTGAGCTTCTGTTGCAGGTATTGGACATGGGCGTATCTTCTAACGATGTCATCATCATTAGCATATCCTTCCTGCTAAAAATAAATATCAAAATCCAAAGCCTGAATTGTCTCATGTTTTTGAAAATTGAAGACTGAAGCTTTGTTATTCTGCTGCATACTGCTTTCTCACTTAAACTGGTTATATATCACTTGTTACAAAAATAGCATTTATGTTTGAAACGTGTAGAAAAAAGATCAGATACCATCCCACCTTAACTCCCTCTTTTCCCAGTGCCTTCCAGCCAGAGTTCATGATTGATAATTGTAGGTGGTGAGGCTGATGATAATAATGGCAGTAAAATTTACCATGTGTCAGGTACCAGCTGGATTTCATGATTGATAATTATAGGTGGTGAGGCTGATGATAATAATGGCAGTAAAAGTTACCATGTGTCAGGTACTTTTCTAAGCACTTCACATATATCAACTCATTTAATCCTATGTAGCAGGAAATGTTACTATCCAGATTTTACAAATAAAGGAAACTGAGGTACTGGGAGATTAAATAACTTGCTAAAGGTCACAAAGAGGTAGTGAGTTGTTTAGAACCTAGGGAGTCTGCCTGCAAAATGACAATTTTGCTTTCAGTTTTTGCTTAAATGTACGATTACAGCAACAGCTAAAGCCCTCTCTCCAACTCTGTTTCCTCCCTCCTCGGAGGTAATCACTTTCTCAAAATAAAGTGTTCTAGGAACTTTTTTGTTGTTTTTTAGCATGACTGGATTTTCATATTATAAATAAACCACCTAAATTATGTCAAACGTTTCTTACAAGTAAAAAATACTTAGATTTCTAATAAACTAGGAAGTTATTCCATATAACTCTTTGTAAATTATCATTTATAACTATATGATTCTTGTGTCAGAAGATGTGAAAATGATTTGAGTTATTTAGATACTTTTTTGTACCAAGTAGGTGGTATCCCTTTGAAGTTGAGGCTGAGAGGTCAGGATTTATACTTACCATATCAGCTGTGATAGCATCACATAGTTTTCACTTATCAGGCATCTTTGAACATCAACTGTGATTGACTAGGTATTGACATGTCATTAATTGCTCTTTTAAAAAAAAAGGACATAAATTTAAAGTATCAGCTCAGGAATTGGCTATTTCATATTTATTAAGGAAGCCACTGTTAAAGCATTTGTAATGAATGAAAACATGAAGTGTTTTTAAAATATTTGAAAATTATGAATCATGTTTTAAACTTGTAACTACCTTCAGCTGGTTATTAAAGCAGATAACTTAAAATAGACTAATAAACCTAATTAATAAACCTAAATTATGTTTAAAAATCTATTTCATAGATTGCTATGGGAATCATTCGCATGATAACATCTTTGTTGCTCAATTTTTAATACTTCTTTTCATGATTCAATTGGTATAAGAAAACATGCTTTTATAAAATCCCAATTTAGACTTCCATAGAAAATTGGAAATCAAAGTTTGATGGCTCTTAAAAGGAGAAATAAAATCATAGTTCCAAGTTCTAGAAGTCAGGATGGGAAAGCTGTCAGAAAGGATAGTGTTTATCTTTTGTAGTCTTACATCAGTATATTCAGATTTACCTCATTTAAAAAAAAATGAGGGGGGCTTCCCTGGTGGTGCAGTGGTTGAGAGTCCACCTGCTGATGCAGGGGACACGGGTTCATACCCCGGTCCGGGAGGATCCCACATGCCGCAGAGCGGCTAGGCCTGTGAGCCATGGTCACTGAGCCTGCGCATCCGGAGCCTGTGCTCTGTAGCAGGAGAGGCCACAGCAGTGAGAGGCCCGCGTACCGCAAAAAGAAACCCAAACAAAAAAGAAAAAAAATGAGGGCATAATCATTTTATGAATGTTGTTTGTTTATGTCAGTCCCTTCTCATGGTGTCAGATTGCATCCATTGAGTTGCTTTAAGTTTTGTGCATTATAGGTAGTACCAGAGAGAACATCCTGGTGATGCAGGTTTGTACAGCTGGCTAGTATATCTATCTGTTGGATTGATTCTCAGAAGTAGAATAAAATAGGTGGGTCAAAAAGAATGTCTGTTTAAATGTTGATAATGTACTCAAGCCCTCCAAAAGGTTTTGCCTTTTTAAACTCCTTAAAGTATAAGTGCATCTTTTCCTGTACAACCTCACCCAACACTGAATGTCAGTGATCTTTAAAATTTTTGCATATCTGATAGGTTAAAAAAATTTTTTTTATTCACTCAGATTGGTCATTTAAAAATATTTATTAGCCTTTTTATTTCTGCTGCAAATTTCTTATATCCTTTGGCTACTTTTCTGTTTGGTTCTAAGTTTATGGTTCTAAGGCAAATTAATATTTGTCTTTGCCTTTATAGATTATAGGTTTTTTGGATGTAGTTAAGATCACCTTCTCAATTCATAACTACAAAAATACAAGTTTTCTATAGTTTTTTTCCTAATAATTTTATCCATTAGGATTTTTTTGTTCATGGTATATATGATGTAGGGATATAACTAATTGTCTGAAAATGATAGTAAATGTCCCGTCATTTATTGATTATAAAGGTTAGTCAATACTCTATATTTTACTATATTGTAAAATGCCATTTCTGTCATTTATTTCTATATATACATGTGTATACATGAATGTGGTCAGTTTTCTGTTCTACTGGCTCATTTGTTTTACCCACATTTAGCTGCTTGGTAGATTTTTGTTTTTATTACTTTTTGGTATTTTTCATGTCTGTAATTTTAGCTAATCATGATTATTGTGCATATGAATTATATTTTCTTCCCACTTATTATCATATATATTTGCCTTCATAATTAATATTTTAAATGACATTTTGCTAAGTAGACTTTTTTTTTTTTTTGCGGTACACGGGCCTCTCACTGTTGTGCCCTCTCCCGTTGCGGAGCACAGGCTCCGGACGCGCAGGCTCAGCGGCCATGGCTCACGGGCCCAGCCGCTCCGCGGCATGTGGGATCTTCCCGGACCGGGGCACGAACCCGCGTCCCCTGCATCGGCAGGCAGGCTCCCAACCACTGCGCCACCAGGGAAGCCCAGTAGACATTTCTTTATTGGTCTTTTCAAGAGTGCTTGCTTTTATAAAATTTTATTTTCCAAAATGTTCAATTTCCATTTTTTAAAAATGCTTAAATATCAATTTTGTTTTGCCTGAGACATTTAGTGATTAGAAATGCTTAATGTCATCTCCCAATATAGGGTATAAGAATGTTTGAAATATATAGCACTGAAAATGCAAATTTAAAAGTCTGTTGCTAAAGGTGTTGTTTTCATGTAGCTTTTTTGATGGTTATTGATTTATCAAATTACAAATACCATTCAAGGGGATAGTAGGAAGAATATGGAGAACTGCTTATGGAATCTTTCATCTGTGGTTCAGTTATTTCTTTATATTTTACTTTGTTTTTCCATTGAAATCATATTGATTAAATTTAAAATTAATTTGATAAGATGGAGCTATATGGATTTTTTAAAGGCAATTGTTACTAGTTTCTTAATGATTTCTTAGATAATTTTTCGAGATCGAAATATCATTAAGTCTAAAAACTTTTTATGGTTAATTTATCCATTAGTCAAGAATCATGTAATCTTTTAATTATTTTTATTAATTATGCAAATAAGCTTTTTTCATCATAGGAAAAAAGCTACATACACAGAAGGCTTAGCACCATGTATTGGGTCCATGTATTATTTTGCATATTGTCCTTTTCATGTAATATTTTATGTTCATCTTATCATGTCAGTGTTTACATTTTTAATGTATGGATATATCATAGCTATCTGTTCTTTACGACCAGTTGCTTTCATTGGTTTGAAATTATAAACAGTATTGCAGTGAACATCTTTTTTTTTTGGCCATGCCATGCGGCTTGTGGGATCTTAGTTCCCCGACCGGGGATTGAACCCAGGCCCTCAGCAGTGAAAGCACCAAGTCCTAACCACTGGACCGCCAGGGAATTCCCAGTGAACGTCTCTTTTATTAACCCTTTACTCACTTATTTTTTCTTAAATAAATAAATTTATTTATTTATGGCTGTATTGGGTCTTCATTGCTGAGCGCAGGCTTTCTCTAGTTGTGGCGAGTGGAGGCTTCTTGTCGTGGCTTCTCTTGTTGCGGAGCACGGGCTTTAGGCGCGCAGGCTTCAGTAGTTGTGGCACGTGGGCTCAGTAGTTGTGACTTGTGGGCTCTAGAGCTCAGGCTCAGTAGTTGTGGCGCACGGGCTTAGTTGCTCCGTGGCATGTGGAGTCTTCCCAGGCCAGGGATCGAACCTGTGTCCCTTGCATTGGCAGGCAGATTCTTAACCACTGCATCACCAGGGAAGCCCCCTTTACTCACTTATATCATCTCTTGTGATAAATCCCTAAAGGTGAAATTGCTGATTCATGTTAAAGACTTTCAGTAAGATTATACTAGATCATTGTGTTAAGTGATTCCCAGATAATTGTTATCTGTATAGGTCTTCTCTTCTGAGCCATTCCTTTTCTCTAGAGAAAATGTTTTAAGTTTGCTGGGTAGCTAACATAGGGCATCTGTATTCAGAACAGTGCCTCACCTCTTATCTGTGTGATTTGGATCTCCAAATGCAGATCTTTGGCTTAGTTTCTTATCCCTCATTTTTTGGCTCTATGGGGTGAGTTTTAACAGATTGATGTAAAGATATCTATTTGATCTTCATTGTCAACCTTAAGACTTACCGTTACATTTCAAGGAGGTTGATGCCCCAAAGTCCTGAGACTTTCAAAATTACTCAGGATGAATTACATTATTTTTGGTCATTTTCCCTGTTTCATTTTTTTCCATCTTTCAAAAATTTCAGAACATTTGTGTACTGTGGTTCCCTCTTCTCTGTCTTTGTGGGTTTCTGCCCTTATAAATTGTTTTATTATTTTAGTGACTTTTGGGGAGGAGTGGAGATAAACATGAGTTCACTTTGTTATATAAATGGAAGATCTTTTGTGTCTAATTAAATAGAACTAATAATATGTTTCATAACTCCTGCCAAATTACTCTTGTCTGTTGCCTGGTTAACAACTGATATTCCTATTCCCTCTCTTAACTGTCTACATCACTGCAGCCAGATTGATCTTTTAAGAAAACAGGTCTCATCATTCCCCTATGTAAAACTCTTCAATGCTTCCCATTACAATTTTGGATATTATTTTAAACTCCATATAAGTCCTATGAGATCACTAGTCTTGAGTCTCCATTTAACCGCATCTTGTAACCATCTCAAAGGCATCCATTTTGCTCTTTAAGCAGATGAAGCAAGTTCTCACACCAGAGCTTTTGCTTTGCTGATTGCTAACAAGGTGGCTGGAGTGCTCTCTCCTAATCTTTACTAAGCTGGTTCCTTTTTTCATTCAGGTTTAAGTTCCTCTGTCACCTGTTTAGAGCCCTTCTGTATCCATTTCATTTGATTCCACCTACTCTTCTCCTGTATTACATTGCTGATTCATGCCAATACATTGTTCCCTACCACTGTATTACATTGTCATTTTTGTTTTTCTAATTTTTTCTTCATGGAACTTACCACTGTTTGAAATTTAAAACTTTGTATACTTAGTTATCATTTGTACCTGCCTGGAATGTGAGCACCGTGAGAAGAAGAACTTTGTTTTTTCATGTTTATTGCTATATCCTGAGTGCTTGGAGCAGTCCTTTTCTCCTGGTAGGCAGTCAGGTGTTTTTGTTGAGTGAGTAAATGATAGTTGGCCATCGAATGATGAATGAATGAATGAAAGCTAGTACAAATTTAGTTTGCAAGTAGTATGTAATGTTTATATTTTAAATTGGTGATTTCTTTTGTAGATAGATTACAAAAGAATGATGCTTTGATAAAATGATTAAAGATACTTGAGGTTTTTGAAGAAAGTCGTATCCAGCACAAAATAGGTTAACTAATTTTTGTGTGTGTGTGTGTGGTACGCGGGCCTCTCACTGTTGTGGCCTCTTCCGTTGCTGAGCACAGGCTCTGGACGCGCAGGCTCTGTGGCCATGGCTCACGGACCCAGCCGCTCCGCGGCATGTGGGATCTTCCCAGACCGGGGCACGAACCCGTGTCCCCTGCATCGGCAGGCGGACTCTCAACCACTGCACCACCAGGGAAGCCCGGTTAACTAATTTTAAGTCATATTACTATAGCCCAGTACTTTAAAAAAAAGTGGTTGTGTGTTCAAGGACTGTGAATTCTAGAACTGCAGCTGAGCATTTTGAACAAAAGAATGAATGACCATTTTGAAATTTTAAAATTATTTTACCAGTTTGCCCTTTTTTTCCTTTAGTAGAATAACACATTAACAACGTGTTAGAAAACATGAATGACAAATGAACAGTAGTACTCATGAGTCCATAAGTGCAGAATTTGTAAGCGTCACGGTTCTACCTGGTGGAAGAACTGGAGCTACAAATGAAATCAGTCCTTAATCCTGTGTTTGTTCATTACGCTCTAATTGCTCTCTGCTTGTTAACTCCTTCGTGGAATAGAACTCATAATAGTAATATCCTTCAAGAGAGGCATTGCTCTCTCAGCTTGCTGTAGCAGCTGAGAATTACTAGGAATGAGATGAGATTGATAAGTAGGTTGGAACCAAATTGTGAAGGGCAGTGAATGGCTGGCCGAGCAGATGGTTATAATAGTCCAGAGGACAGAGAGGACTGGTAGTAGTAGTGTTTGGAGACCTGCTTATAGTTGCTAAGTGGATTAGAATGGCGAGAGATTTACAATAGGGAGACCAAGATATGACTTGATTGGAAAATTTTATATTGTGGGTAATGAAGGCCTGAACCATAGTTGATGATAGCAGTGAGAAAATAAAGGAATGGGCAGGTATGGGGAACAATTAAATCACCATAATGTGTTAACTGGGTCTGAGAAGTAGGAGGAATCAGTGATGAATGAGATATTGAAAATGATGGGACGCATAATTCTGGCACTGACTAAGAGGATATTGAACTAGGGAACTAGTTTCGGGGAGGGGGGAAGGATGGTTTTGGTTTTAAGTAGGTCAATAAATTTTAGTTCTTTAAAAAAAATTGTAGAAGTATGTGCTCCTCATGGTTTAGAAACCATTGGTAAGCACAGAGGCCCCCTAAAGTCTCATTACCCCTTAAATAACCCTTGACAAGATTTGGAAGATGGAATCAGTTATTACGTTAGCATCTAATGACATTTTTACACATTGTCCTTTTTACACATTTACTGTAAACGTTTTCCCATGATTACAGATATTCTCATTTTAATAGCTAGATCATATTCTGCTTTAAAGAAGTATTTCTTTAGCCAGCTACCTGTTTAGCATTTGTATTTTCCAGTTTCTTGCCATTGAAAAACATTGTTTTGAATCACCTTTTAGCTAAAAATCTTTGCTTATCTGTGATAATTTTCTCAAATTCCTAGTAGGGGAAAACAAGAAAAAGTAATAAGCGATGCGATTTTCATGCTCAAGTCAGGTAGTTTAAGAAAATGAAATGAACGTCCTCTGCAATGGCAAGGGAAGGTGGAAGTGGGGACTCTTACACTGTGGATATAAATTCGTATATCACCCATTCTATGTGAAGGACAGTTGGCAATAAGTACCAGAGCCCTTATTTTACACAATGATTTTTTTCTGCTTTCGGCCTTCTACCAGATCATTTTACATTGCATAGTACTCTAAAAGTAGTTAGTGGGACAAATTCTGGGAGCACTTAAAGTGATGGTATAGTTTTATTTTCTTTTACATTAAAAATTGTAGTTAAGATAGACATACAATTGATCATATTAACCATTTTTAAAAGTGTACAGTTCAGTTGTGTTAAGTATATTCATATTCTTGTGTAACCAGTCTCCAGAACTCTTTTCATCTTGCAAAACTGAAACTATACCCATTAATCAACTCCCCATTCCCTACTGCCCCGGCTACCTGTCTCTATGAATTTGTCTATGCTAGGTATCTAATAAATGTGGAATCATACAGTATTTGTCCTTTTGTAACTGGCTTATTTCACTTAGCATTATGTTCTCTAGGTTCATCCATGTCATACCATGTGCCAGAATTTTATTTTTTAAGGCTGAATAATATTTCATAATATGTATAATACCACATTTTGTTTTCCCAATTATCCATCAGTGGACACTTGAGTAGCTTCCACCTTTTGGCTATTGTGAATAATGCTGCTGTGAACATGGGTTCATAGCAGATATCTCTTTGAGTCCTTGCTTCACATCTTTTGGGTGTATACCCAAAAGGGATTGTTGGATCATATGGTAATTCTGTTTTCCATTTTTCTGGGAAAATGTTATTACCATACTATACTATCTATAATGACAACTATTTTAGATTCCCACCAGCAATGCACAGGGTTCCAATTTCTCCACATCCTTGCCAACACTTGTTTCTGTTTTTGTTGGTCAGTAGCCATCCTAATGGATGTGAGGTGGTATCTCACTGTGGTTTTGCTTTGCATTTTCCTAATAGTGATATTGAGCATCTTTTCATATACTTGTTGGCCATTTGTTTAGCGCCTTTGGAGAAATCCTTTGTCCATTTTTTAAATGAGTGTTTTGTTTTTTCATTGAAAAATGATGGTTATAGTCTTAGATTGATATTTGTTACTCGAAATAGTTTGGAGATCATCTAACCTACCCAGTGCTGGAAATTATTTTAGCACACTTCCTGAAAGATAGATTAATCTTCTTCCCAAAAGATAGATTAATCTATCTGCTTGAATGTTTCTGATGTGAAGGGAGCATACGGTTTTGAGAGTAGTCTTCTCCATTTTCTGGACAGTTGCTAGAAATTTATTATATACTTTTATTTATGAAATTTCACAAAAGTATTTGTTCACCTATGTGTGTGTGTGTGTGTCTACATTCACATTTATTCGTTGGGGAAAACGTGGAATATACCAGAAATCCAGAATGGTAGATAAAAACCACAACCTAATATTGAAATTGCATAATTTGAAATAGTAGCCCTCTTTTAGTTTCTCCCTCTCTTCTCTTTCTTCCTTACCGACCAGTTTTATTTATAGAATCCTAGATCCTTTTAGTGGTCTGTAGAGAATCATATTATTCTTATTTTTAGATTTTATTACATTATTCATATATTATTTGTCATTAAAAAATTTACTTGAGGGCCTCCCTGGTGGCGCAGTGGTTGAGGGTCCGCCTGCCGATACAGAGGACACTGGTTCGTGCCCCGGTCCGGGAAGATCCCACATGCCACGGAGCGGCTAGGCCCGTGAGCCATGGCCGCTGAGCCTGCACGTCTGAAGCCTGTGCTCCGCAACGGGAGAGGCCACAACAGTGAGAGGCCTGCGTACCACACACACACACACACACACACAATTTACTTGAAAAGCTCTTCCAGTCAACTATGTCAAAATAAAGGACAGAGATGTGGAAGTCATGAAGAATAACAAAATAGTGCAAGTCCTAGCGTGTCTGAGAGTGCCTTTCCTTTCTGCTCACCTGTGAATGTCTGCTTGGCTGAATATAGAATTCTTGGGTCACTCTTTTTCTTTTGGCCTAGTTACTGTATTTTTTCCTTTCTCATACACATTTAACAGTTTGACTATCATATGTCTAGGATATTGGCCTTTCATTAATTTGGCTTGACATTGATATGCCCTTTTATCGGAAAAATGCATGTTGCCTTTTATTTTTGTTAATTTTTTATAGTTCCTCTTTAAATTCCTATTACATATATATTGAATCTTTTGAATCTTTATTCCACATTGCTAATCTTTATTCCACATTGCTTATCTGTTTTCATCATTTTTTCTCCTTTCTGTTATTTTCCTTCAGTTTTTCCCATGAGTTTTTGTTGATGTTGCTGTTGTTTTTGTTGTAGTTGTCCTTCCTCGCAGCATGCTTGTCTAATGGTGGGAGTGGAGAGTTTTGTCAGTTTTTTATCAGTCTCTATTGAAAAAAAGAGATTTATACAGCTTTTACTTGGCCAGTTCACAGATTCTGCGACTCTGAGGCAAGTGCATAGGAAATCAGAATCAGAGGAGGTGTTAGGGCCAGAGTTTTGTGAGTTTGCCCAGTCAGCCCAGACCTCACTGGAGCTTTGCCTCTCTTTTGCCAGCCCACCAGCCACACCATACAGTACTCCTTTAGTCATTGTAGGGCTTGGACCCCCTCCGTGCTGCTGGGAGTCCCCACGGGCGCAGGTTGCTTTGTTAAAGTGACACATACGAGAGTCTGCAGTATAAATATCTGTAACGACTGTGAAATAGTCCTGCCTCCAGAGCTTGGTGAAGTCTACAGGAGTGTTTGGACCTATTCAATGTAAATGTAAAATACTGCTTAATTTGCTACTGTCTACTTTTTATAAACCTCAATATATGTTTCTTTGTAGGTTAGCTGCTTATATTTTTTATTGCTAGCAATGAGTGCTTAAAGCATTTTCTCTCCTTTTATTTTTGTAGCAAAATTCATTTTTTATTTGAATTTATTTATTTTAAAATTTATTTATTTATTTTTGGCTGCGTTGGGTCTTCGTTGCCACGCACAGGATTTCTCTGGTTGCAGTGAGTGGGGGCTACTCTTCGTTGTGGTGTGCGGGCTTCTCATTGCGGTAGCTTCTCTTGTTGCGGAGCATGGACTCTAGGTGCGCGGGCTTCAGTACTTGTGGCTCGCGGGCTCTAGAGTGCAGGCTCAGTAGTGGCTCACTGAGCCACCAGTGGCTCACTGGCTTAGTTGCTCCACGGCATGTGGGAGTGTCCCAGACCAGGGCTGGAACCTGTGTCCCCTGCATTGGCAGGTGGATTCTTAACCACTGCACCACCAGGGGAGTCCCTGTTTATTTTTTTATACAGCAGCTTCTTATTAGTTATCTATTTTATACATATTAGTGTATATATGTCAATCCCAATCTCCCAATTCATCCCACCACCACTGGCCCCTCACTTTTCCCCTTTGGTGTCCATACGTTCTCTACATCTGTGTCTCTATTTCTGCCCTGCAAACCAGTTCATCTGTACCATTTTTCTAGATTCCACATATATGTGTTAATATACGATATTTGTTTTTCTCTTTCTGACTGACTTTACTCATATGACAGTCTCTAGGTCCATCCACGTCTCTACAAATGACCCAATTTCATTCCTTTTTATGGCTGAGTAATACTCCGTTGTATATATGTACCACATCTTCTTTATCCATACGTCTGTTGATGGGCATTTAAGTTGCTTTCATGACCTTGCTATTGTAAATAGTGCTGCAGTGAACATTGGGGTGCATGTGTCTTTTTGAATTATGGTTTTCTCTGGGTATATGCCCAGTAGTGAGGTTGCTGGGTCGTATGGTAATTTTATTTTTAGTGTTTTTTTTTTTTTTTTTTTTTTTTTTTTTTTTTTTTTTGCGGTACGCGGGCCTCTCACTGTTGTGGCCTCTCCCGTTGCAGAGCACAGGCTCTGGACGCACAGGCTCAGTTGCCATGGCTCACGGGCTTAGCCGCTCCGCGGCATGTGGGATCTTCCCGGACTGGGGCACGAACCCGTGTCCCCTGCATCGGCAGGCGGACTCTCAACCACTGCGCCACCAGGGAAGCCCTATTTTTAGTTTTTTAAGGCACCACCATACTGTTCTCCATAGTGGCTGTATCAATTTACATTCCCACCAACAGTGCAAGAGGGTTCCCTTTTCTCCACACCCTCTCCAGCATTTGTTGTTTGTAGATTTCTGATGATGCCCATTCTAACCAGTGTGAGGTGATACCTGGTTGTAGTTTTGATTTGCATTTCTCTAATAATTAGTAATGTTGAGCAGCGTTTTACGTGCCTCTTGGCCATCTGTATGCCTTCTTTGGAGAAAAGTCTATTTAGTTCTTCTGCCCATCTTTTGATTGGGTTGTTTTTTTAATATTGAGCTGCATGAGCTGTTTATATATTTTGGAGATTAATCGTTTGTCCGTTGATTTGTTTGCAAATGTTTTCTCCCATTCTGAGGGTTGTGTTTTCGTCGTTTATAGTTTCCTTTGCTGTGCAAAAGCTTTTAAATTTCATTGGGTCCCATTTGTTTATTTTTGTTTTTATTTCCGTTATTCTAGGAGGTGGGTCAATCTCTCCCAGCTTTTAGATTACTTTTCCTAATCCATGGGTTTAGGAAATGTGCAAGTAAATAGGTATTTGAAAGTATATGTTTGGTGAAAATAATGGGCTCTGAGAAAGGATCTTAAGGATCAGTTCAGTAAGCAAAGTAAATATATAATGAGTCTTTATACTTTTTATTCTTTAAGTAAAGAATATTTAAATTATTTCCTGTAAATAAAATATTTATTACAACATAAGTAACGTAGAGCTTTTTTGGCTGCATATAAACTTTTTTCTAGGCTCTGAGGGGTTTTTTTTTTTTTGGTGGCGTATATTTTTGACAATGTAGCACTGGCATTTTTTTGCTCATGCTAATTTTGGGACTACTTCTAACTTTTTAAACATCAGCCATTCTTTTTTATTTTTTTTAAATTTTTTAAAAAATTTAATTAATTTATTTTGGGCTGCATTGGGACTTTGTTGCTGCGCGCTGGCCGGCTTTCTCTAGTTGCGGCAAGCAGGGGCTGCTCTTTGTTGTGGTGCACGGGCTTCTCATTGTAGTAGCTTTTTTTGTTGTGGAGCACAGGCTCTAGGCACATGGGCCTCAGTAGTTGTGGCACACGGGGTCAGTGGTTGTGACCCGCAGGCTCTAGAGCACAGGCTCAGTAGTTGTGGCCCACGGGCTTAGTTGCTCCACAGCATGTGGGATCTTCCTGGAGCAGGGCTCAAACCCGTGTCCCCTGCATTGGCAGGCAGATCCTTAACCAACTGCGCCACCAGGGAAGTCCACGTCAGCCATTCTTAATCTTGGAATTGTTTGTCAGATTCTTATGTAATTAGTTTTTAAAATATATATATGTCTATGTTAATTAATTGAGTCAATGTTTAAGCCTGTAGAGTTTTTTTGAAAACTTGACTTTTGTTATTTCTTGTTTTGGTTCTCTTGGCTTTGTTTCTTCTTCAGATTTCTTAAGGATATATTCTAAATTATAGATAAAAATCATTTTATGTGTTCAAGAGATAATGCTAAAAACATGCCTGTGGTTAGAAATTTTTCTCCATTAATTGACTTGGTCTTGGACTCGTGAACACATCGAGAGGCAGTTTAGTCTTGTGCTGAAGAGTAGAGACTCTGGAACTGGATTACCTGAGATTAGATTCTGGCTTCACCACTTACTAGCTGAGTGACATTTGGCAAAGCGTTTGACCTCTCTGTACCTCAGTTTCCTTGTCTGTAAAATAGAGATAATAATTACACCTGCTTTATATGGTTATTATGAGATTTAAATGATTTGGGTACTAAACTGCCCAGCATATAGGAAGTACCTCAGAAGTTGCAGCCCAAAACAAAAAGACTTGGAGGTTTTCTAACTAGTTTATATCTGTTCTCTCATTTAACCAGTGAATTTATGTTTTATTTATAGGGATACTCTAAAAAGAGTATAAGATATCTGCAATGTTTTTACATCTGTAGGCCTCTCAAAAAGCGTTTATTTATAGTCCTCTCAAGAAGTGTTTATATTCCTAGTTATATTCTTAGCATCTCAGTGATTGCAGCTGGATTCCTAAGTTCTTTTAAACAATATGTTGAATCATTTTCTAAGATTCTGACTTAATCTGCACCAGGCCTACCTCTCTTGTTTATAGAGTCTACATCTTTTCAGAATTAGGTACAGTATTTGCTGGTGTGTACCTTCTTGGTAGTTCTTTATGACATCTGAGATGTAATTGTCTCAGGAATCAAGTTGGTCTGAAGTGTTTTTTACCTTTTACCCCAGCATTCTGGAATGTAATTGATTCTGTTAAGAGACTTGGACTTAATTAAAGTGTGTTGTTCACGTTATTTCCTTGCTTGATTTAGATTTTCACTCTATTCTGTAGAGAAAACAAAAGCAGAATAGATTTCTTTTTACGATGTTAGACTGAGTGGCAGCTTTTCCCACCTCCTAGAACTTATAGAAAAGATAATATATATATTAAAATAAAGAAATTATAAAACCTAGTGTAGTCTGTCTTTATCATATAATTATATAATAAAGATGTATACATCTTATGTTACATATATATTACCTAAATATAAAATATAAAGGTATAATGAAGAGAGGGAGATGAAACAGGAAGAGAAATGAAATGGAAGGAGAGAGATGAAATGGGAGGGTTGAGGTGAAATGTAGAGAGATAAGGAGCTGCACTGTTCAGTAGGTGGCCACTAGCCACAGTGATATTTAAATTAATTACAATTAAATAAAATTTAAATTATCAGCACTAGCCCTATTTCAGATGCTTAGTAGCCACATGTGGCTCTTGGCTCCTCTGTTGGATAGTGCAGATGTAGAACATTTCCATTGTCACAGAAAGTTCTATTCATAATGATTGATAAAGATTGCTTAAGAGATAGATGTAGATAAAGTGGGGAAATTATATTTATTACATATGAGATATGTAATAACTCCACTCTAATAAGAGAAGGAATGCTGTAGGTGCCCCTCTCCCTCAAATGGCAGTCTTCTTAGAAGGTGGATTGCTGACAGGAATTGAATTGAAGAAATAAACCACATCCTGGCATGTGCCCTCTTAAAGGTGGGAGCATCTCATTTACACAAATGCTCTATGCTCAGAAGTGGAACACCGGGAAGAAGGAGGTTGGAACAACACAGTGACTAAGGGTGTTGCAGTGGAAACAATCAGGAAGGTCGACTCCTGTGCATTCCTCCCTTCCTGGGCCAGGTAGCAGTGGTGAGGTGTCTGTGTCTTTGTAGGAGCTTGCAACAGGGGAAACGGGTAGTGTCTCCTCCAGGCTGGTGAAACCCAGGAGTGATAGGGATCATCTGTATCTGGAAAACCATTCCCTGGGATAATTCATGTTGGATCTTGTCCACTTTACTGACATCCCAAGTAGGTTGTACATACAGTCTAATTACATAAAGATAGTAACATCACTGGAACCATCAAACATTTTTGAAAGGACAGTACGTAAGACAGCAGATTCAAGAGGGAAGAACTTTTCCCCTAGGAAATAGTTGATAGAGGATTCAGCACAGTAATGTAAACTACTGAAAATGCCTAAACACCTCGAGATCCTGTCCCATCCCTAATTAGTATTCACCAGAAAACAGGGTGTCCTCACAGCCATGTTATGAAAAGCTCTGTACTGTTTTGTTCTGATCAACAAAGGAATGTTTGGGAATTCTAGGCAAGTAAGCAAGGAAACAATGTAAGCAATGACATAAAAACCTCAATGGCTATGAAATGAGAGTAGGTGAGAGTGGAACAGTCGAACAAGTGAGATACTTTGTGAGATTTTGCAAAACTAAAATTGTGCTGATGAAGTTTAAACATAGTGTAGTAAGTCAGTGCTCCATTGTTGGTATACATGATGCATTCCTAAAAATGTGAATAAAAATAAACTATACTAAATTTTAGCAACAAAAGCATATATTAAGAGGGACAATTTTTGCCCAGAGAGATTTTTTTAAATTACAAACTTCCTTGCTGTAGTTATTGATGTTTTTTAAGCCCCCATGTATTATTTGAGATATAAAGTTAGTAAGGACATAAATTAATTATTAAATATAGACAATGCAATTTAAAAATAATATAGTCAGGAAGAACTGATCTTCAAGTTGAAGGATTTAGTTTTTATTGAACTGGATATTGCAGTGCTGATTTTGACATTTTGACAGCAGTCTCATCAACTTCTGTCTGTCAAGCAGAAGATGTGTAACAATTTGTCATCTTCTCTTGCTTTCTTATGAAACGTAAAGAAGCATTATCGTCCTTTCTTTGGATTTGTGAAATTCCCTTTACTTTTGGATTACTGGAGTTTTTGATGTTGAATCCCAATTCAGAATAGTAAAATTCTGTTTTCATTATCTTTTAGCATGGAACATAGAGCAAGCCAGCCAAAGTCCAGGGAGTATCTGTGTGGCAAGTATTTGCCACTCTTAGCATGTCTGATTTCTATCCGTGTATTTTTTTTTTGGTTGTTTGTTTGTTTTTATCACAAGTATCAGCACCCACGTACCTCCTCGGACTTTTGTACAAAACTGAAATGTTGACAGTAGTATGATAGGGTAGCTTTGACCTGTTTGCTAACGAATGTGTGAAAATCTGAATTTGGTGTCACAAAAGCTGTTTAGGATTATCTGTATGTAGTGTATATACGTAGGGAGTATTAGGTATACTGGTATATAGTATATATACATTTCACACAAAATGAACTTTGTGTTGTAAATGATAAGAGTTAAGAGTTTCCTTTGACAGTAGAACTCAGCATGAGGCAAAGGAACAAAAACAGAGGAGAGAAAAAAGATGGAAAGAAGGAAAACTGGGAGAAAGAAAGAAGATAGGAACAAAGAGTACAGCTTTCTTCACACCTGCCAGAATTTAATGTTGGTTCCCATCCAGCAGCTGCTATTGCCAGATGACTCTTTTTCTTCAGCTCGCTACCTAGACCTGTCCGAGAATTTATCTGTAGGAAGGAGTGGAGCATCTGGATGACTAGTGCTAGTGAGGTAGATTGACTTTTAGGACGTCAGCTCGGGCTCTGCCTGCTAGATTTCATTCTCTCTGCAATCCCATGTTGTTACTCCTTCCTGACTCATCAGTGAGCACCATTTTCCGTCATTTGAGTGTCTACACTCATAATGAAAACAACAAAAACTCCTGTTCATCAAGAAACCCTGCTCTTGGAGCCTCTAAGAGATTATTAGTTTTTAGATTCCCAGAATTCTTTGGCCTCTTGAATGCAATATCCCAATCCTGCATAAGGGAAACATTTCCATACATTATGTGGGTGAAAAATTACCAGTGCCTAACCTGATACCTGCTATTGCACTTAAACTCCATTGTAAGGGAGATAATTTAAATTTTTATCATAAAATAATAACTGATACTTAGCATTTACTCTGTGTGAAGGTACCATTCTAGGTACTGCTCGTATTTTTATTTGTGACTGTATGAGGTGGATTACTATTATTATACCTGTTTTATGAATGAGAACACTGAGGCACAGAAGTAGTAACATTATCTGCAAAGGAAATTTGAAAAATACATTAATTACATTAAAATGAATAAGACCACTTAGCTCCTGATAACACTTCCATGTATTTCCTTAATCTTATAAAAATCATAGATTAAAAATACCATTGTAAGCATAGTTATAAAAATGTTAAACAGTTGTAGCCATACTGTATGTACAAATTTACATCCAACTCAGGTACTTATCTTGGTTAGTCTTCAGTGAGTATGGAGTATGGATTAGAATAATGAACTGAGAGTTATGGGTTTTAGAACTTACTGTGTGAACTCGAAGAAATTGTGCAGTATCAAGCCCTTTTTTTCAAAATGTAGATATCAAGCCTAATGATTTGTGAGATCTATTTAAGTTCTAAAATTCAGTGCTTTTGACTTTTCTCCTATTCCCTTCTTATAGTTAGAAACTTCTGAATACTTTAGAAATTCATCTTTTGAAAGCAATATGCAGTTTAAATTTTTTTCCTTGCCTTTTATTCCTAAAACACTTTCCCATCATAAAAACAATACATGTTTATTATAGAAAATTTGGAAAATACTGAAAAAAAAACCAACTCAAAAGTTTACACGAACCTCTGAAAACACTTATTAATATTTTAATGTGTTTTACTCCACTCTGGGTTTTTTGTTTGTTTTAAATAATTGTGTATATTCAGTCTCATCTTTTAAAAAATGTTTGTGAAAGTGATTTTTTAAAAACATTATAGGTGGCTAGCATTTATTGTTTCTTTTGTTTCCTTTATTTCAAACAGGGGTGGAACTTTAAAAAAGGTCCATTTATCCACATCAGGATAAATAAGTTGTACTTACTGGATTTACTGAAAGAACTAGGTCCATGTGACAGATTGGGATGGGGGGGGATATTTACTATCAAGAATATTGGAAGTTACCTATTTACTACAAGTCATTTCCTCTCTAAGTTCAGTCCTTCAGTACACCATTGTAATTTATTGGGGGAGTGGTATTTTTGTTAGCTATACCTTCTAATTTATTCACTCCTTACTTTTGAAGTAAGATTCATGTTAGAACTAGAATTTATCTTGTAATTTTCATATCATTGCACACATAAGATTTGATAAAGTAAAATGTGAACCTCTTAGATAGTTAAATCAATCAAAATTTTAAGGAGAGCCTTATGTCATTCACACTAACAGTCTCACAGAAAGAATTCTGTCAGGCATAACTTCCTAAAGCAAAAATTCTTTGTAAAGCATCTGCCAGATTTGGTCATGCTTAGATCAGGTTATGGAGAAAGGCACTGCTTCAAAGTAAAGCCAGTTCCATTCTTGGAATCTTTCTAATATCAGTGATCTTATTCCAATATAAAGTAATAGTCTTGGGTGTTTTTTAGGATTAATAAACTTAGTACATTTTAAAATTGAGGTAATTTGCATACAATGAAAATGCACATATATTAACTAAGCAGGTCATTATCAGTAAATTTGATAAATTCTGATAACTTATTAGATGCTAAACACATTTTGCTACAGTAATGTGCTTTATATTCTAATTCCTAATGAGATTGTAGTTACCTTTTGACTTTTGGGACCATAGCTAAATGTGTTCAGTTTTCTTTGATTAAAAAGTTGTATTCATGAAACACCAGAAAGATTGCAGAAATATGAGAACATGGCCCTTTTTAACCTTTTTTGAGTTGCCAACAGGTTTGAAAAATGCACACGCGCACAAATTTGCTTACAACTTCAGTTGAGTTAGGGCTGCCTACAACTTCAGTTGAATTAGGGCTGCCTCTAATATGCATCTTTGGCTCACAGTTTAATAACCATTGGTCCATAACTAGTGCAAATTGAATGGGAATCAATGTGAATCTTGCATTGCTTTCATTATCACTTTTCGCTGCTTAAAAATTTCTGCTGTCAGTTCCTACATTTAGATTCCTCTAAGCTAACTGCATCAACATGATCAGGACCTGGCTTGGCATCACTTCATGGAAGAAAGCAGCGGTCATGTAGCTGTTAGTCAGCATGGTGATATAGCTATGGTAACATAAACAGTGTTAAGCTACACTAAGTGTTCAGAATATGGAAAGTACGTTCTGTTTTATTGGATGCTGGTTAAACAACAGCCAGATTTATGTATTGAACTCAGGCTGAATTCTGCGTTAGCAAAGGGAATTAACTTAGCACAGTGTTTATTCAGAGGCAGAGGCCAGGATGGCAAAGGAAATGGAAACAAAATACATTGGAGAACAGTTGAACAAATGGGGATATCAGAGATCAGACTTGAGGACAGGCATAATTTATGTGTTACCTGTCTTCAGATGCTTTGAAAGCTATCAGAAGAGAAGAGTTGGGTCTACATAAGAAGGCAGAACCTAGGACCAGTGGATATGTTCCAGGTGACAAGCAAGACCATTCTGGCAATTAGAACTGGCCTAATGTGAAAGGATTACTTGATAAATGTTTCAGCCTCGGCTATCTACATGTACAGCAAACCTTAAATACAGCCCCAATCCTGGCCAGATTAATGTAAAACCTCTCAATAAAGATTTATTTACCTCAGTTTTTATTGCCTGGTAATCACGTTCAGCTTTTGAAAAAATTACAAAGCATGCCAAAAGGCAAGAAACAGCCTAAAGAGACAAAACAAGGATCAGCAACAAATTCTTGTATGACACAAATTCTGGAATCACCAGTTCAGGAATTTAAAATAACTGATTAATATGTTAACAGCTCTAATGAAAAGTAGACACCATTCAAGAACAGATCTAAGTAGAGGTGAACATGCTTAAGAAAGAATCAAAAGCAAATTTTAAATGTTAGAAATAAACACTGACAAATGAAAAGTGCCTTTGATGATCACCTGAGTAGACTGGACACTGCTGAGGAAAAAATCAATGAGCTTGATAGTAGAAACTTTCCAAACTGAAATGCAAAAAGAAAATAGAACAAGCAACAACCTCCCCTCCCAAACAAAACAAAAACCAAACACAGAGCATTCAAGAATTGTGGGACAGTTTGGAAAAGTGTAACATACATGTGCTTGGAATACCAGAAGAACAAATGAAGCAGAAGAAATATTTGAAGTAATAATGGCCAAGAAATTCCAGAGTTAATGACAGACTTCAAACCACTGACCCAGGAAACGCAGAACAAACACCCGACAGGATATCAAAAAATCTAGTCTGCACTTAGGTGTGTCATATTCAAACTGCAGAAAATGAAAGGCAAAGAGAAAACCTTGAAAAAAGCCAGAGGGAAAAAACATCTTACTTGTAGGCTAAGAATTACAGTGCACTTCTCAGTAGAATCACACAAGCAAGAAGGGAGTGGGGTGAAAAGTGTTCAAGGAAAAACACCAACCTAAAATTCTATATCCAGTGAAACTTCTTTAAAAGTGAAGGATAAAGTAGTGTTTGCTGTTACTGAAGGTGGTCAAGAAGAAGTTGAATGACAAGGACAAGAGAAATGTTGGGTCTAACGTTTGCCTCACTGTATTCTATATATAAACAACTGGCTCTGGGAGATGGTAGTATATATTCAGCAAACATGTATTTCAGGTTTTTGAGGAGATTTACAAACCAGATTCCCTTCTTGGAGCTTCACTCTGGACATGAGCATATTGGAGATTGGAGCAGGGTTGTAGCAGAGAAACTATGTGTGCTCCCAAACAGCCCAGAACCTCTGATTTATGGCCTGCCTGTTAAAGCCTTGTGTAACAGTGTTCCGTGGGACACCCAATTTGGGAAATAACAAATTGGCTGACCTCCATGACCCTGAAATAGTGTGATTCTTTAGAAACTGGGTAATACATACTAAGGGAGTGAGACCAGAAGGTCACACAGAAAATGAAAATAATTTAGGCTAAAAGGTCACACAAAATGAAAATTTATAGAAAGCATAATTAAGTCTACTTCCTAATTTAAATATCAGACAAGTAGAAAAATTAATTTGTTATATCTCACTTCCTTAAATTCCTTCTTCCCACTTGATTTTGAAGTTGCTTACAAATAAATGACCTCAGTTATATGCTGCCTATCAGCTCCTGGCTCCCCTTCCCCCTCCAAGGTCAAAACTGATGATTAGTGATAGGTTCAACTTTCCTGGAATATTGGTCATCGTTCCTGATTGGACTAGCCCTTTGCCTTTTCTTGTTTCTTTTCCCGTGTGTCTTCTGTATGTTGCTACTACTATTATTAGTCCTTCTTTTGTTTTGTTTTGTTTTTAAGTCTCTAGGCCCATATGCTGTTATTCATGAGAAAATGACAGCTCCTCTCCATTACTGGGGATTCCAGAGATGTTTTAATGGCAGAATTAGACTACCTAATACAAGTCACAGTTTGTTTCCTAAACATGCTGGATTTTGAGTTTTAGGGACATAACTGTTAGTCCTGTGACTGTGGTGATCCTATATTTCATGTAAGGTAGATTTCAGTTGGATAACAGACTTCTAAAGAATACCCATCCCAATAACAATTCCAAGATACGACAGGCAGGATAGCATAATGGTTAAGCATGAGGACTCTGAAGCCAGACTGTCTGGGTTTCAGGCTTTTTTGACCTTGTCTGTTGACTTAAGAGGAAGTTTCTTAATTAGTGGTTAATTGTGCTTTAGTTTTATTATCTGTAATGCATGGATAATAAGAGTCTCTACCTATGAAGATTAAATGGACCACTTAGAACAGCATTTGGCATTTAGTAAGCACTTCAAAATCTTGGTTAGGGTCACACTCAATCTAGAAATGTATAAAGCTTATTTATAACAGTATCTACCCTCATTACAATTTAGCATTTTTGATTTTTTAAAACCCAGTCAATAGCCAGGTAGGCATTGGGTTCCTTGCAGAAAACTAAGTCCCTGAGAAAATATTAAATCTTTTTTCTACTTGTTAATCCAGAAGGCTAATGAGCCTTCATTATAATAGAATTATAATTTATTAACAGGTGGGAATTACCTATTCCAAGAATATTTTAGAAGTAAAATCTGCTTTTATTGTAGAATACTTATTAAAGAGAATGACAGTAAGCCCTCAAAGGAACTGCAAGATATAAGACAGTCTGTTAGATGACATTCATTTACACAAAAGTATTTCCCACTAAAAGGTAACTTTTCTGCAGATGGTCAAGGAAAAATGGTTCCATCAGAGATGTGTGGGATAATGTGAAAAGAAATGAGAAAGGATTTGATATTTTACTTTTAAAATACTTTAATTATATATACAATAGTTTTTAACAATTGCAGGACTAGATCCCAAGCTAAGTTTGGGTATTTGTTTTCTAGAAGACAAGTCAGGGCAAACCACTGAGATCTTTACTTGCTTTACACTCTGTTACCTGGAGATGGCAACAGACTTGACTAATCTCCCCGACATCATGGAATTTCTTGGCCGCCTTTAAGAAAATAAGTGGTATTTTTAAAATATTGATTGATACTTCAATTAACTTTTCCTGTCTAGTCTAGCAAAGAGCCCCAACCCCAGGGTAAGCAAAATGAAGTAAATTATGGTGGATCCTGAAAAGTGAGAATCAGAGCTTCTAAATAGTTACATTGAAGAAAGTCACTTAAGGAAGACTTGTTAACATTTAAAGGGAGGCAGAAGACGTAATGAAATACATATCAAAGAACAAAACCATTTAGGGGTCTGCAGAAGAACAAATAAAATGAACCAGGATTATGAAGATTACCATCAACCTAAGGGGTTCTATAATATGTTCTGAAGATTATGTCTTGATACTATTTTGAATGAAGATAACTAGCTCCACCTTCAACATTAACTTGTGCTTTTGTGACCCAAGGACCAACTTATTTTATTCTCAAACATGTAGTTACTATGACGACTGATTAAAAATGATGTAACAGGTAAATTTTAAGTAGCCCAAACTGAATCAACCAGATTTCAGACTAAGAATACATATAGTGAGATATAAAGGGAGAAATTAAATTGCTTAGGTGTTTGCATAGATACAGCTTGTGGAACACTATGGAAATAAGATGTCGTATGGAAATACGACATCACTCCATCTTTAAGAAATGCTATTGTGGAGAAAGTCTTTAATACTAGGATGTCCATGTTTTTTTGGCTGAAAAAAATATCCTCATATGTCTTTTAAAACTGGGGGTTGTCCAGCCCATATTGTTATACTTGAAAGGCACCCTAAACATTGATTTCACAAATGAACAATGAAAAATGAGAGAGAATGCATTATCAAAGCCTTGTTTTCAGAGCATTCTGGAATCTGGATTACATTCAAACTCGATTCCTACAAAAGCTACACAGCTTGCTCACTAGAATCGGGATTGGGCTTCCTAATTTGATATATTCCTCTTTCTGCTGCAGCAGCTGTCTCTCAGGAAGTGGGTAGGAAGGAAGGGGCTGTAATATGGTAGGCATGATGCTTGAAATTGTTGACCACAGCCCTTAATGGCCACTAAAGATGCACATGTGGGTATAGTTGAATTTCTCCACGTTTTTTTTTTTAATTCAGAGTCATGTATGAAAGAAGAGAGCAGAATTATTAGTAGTAGCATGTGCAAGGTAATGGCAGCCCCTATATATGTATATATATATATATATTTAAATTCAGAAATAGTTAAGCTATTTATTTTAAGCAACTGAAATATTAGAACAACTGTATCTGGATCAGCCCTAAAATGAATAAGAACTCCAAATTTTAGGAAATTTATCCTCTTAGCTGTTTTGGGTGCAAGATGGTTCTGATACCATCCCAGAATGATAACTGCGGTTCTGTGGCACTTCATAATTTGAAAACTTCCACATTAACTTATTTAAGCCTAACAGCTCAGTAAAATAGATACCCATATTTTACAAAGGAAGCAGCTGAGGCTTAGATAATCTTAGGGTGCCCTTGCCTAAGATTACAGGTAGTAAATTGAGGAGGTGGTACTTGTATCCAGATCTTTTGACCTAATGCCCAGGAGGATCGACTGGGGACCTCTTCACACCCAGTGTTCTGCTGAACACTGTAAGGAATATAGATACACACAAAGTGTGTTTCCCCCTAATTATGAAAACTAGAAAACAGTATAGTAGTATTTAAGTTCAGAAATAACTTGAATAGTAGCAGATCATAGGAAGTTAGTGTGAAACTAAAGTAGGAAAAGTTTCTATGGCAAAGTTTGGTCTTAAAATAGGTCTTGTAAAATGGAGATTTGGACACAATGTATACTCAACATTAGCTGCAAAGAAAAGCATTTCTAGTGGTGGTTCAGATTTCAACCTAGCTCTAACCCACTCTAACTGCACACAAGATAGATAACACCTCCTGATTCATTAATGTTGAAATATAGTCAGACGAGGGTTTGCGGTTTTAGGGTGGTGGTGGTGGTGATACCGGCAAGTAAATTAAGAACAAAAATACAGACCTTGTTGAATGAGGGGGGAATAGTGAGGGAGAAGTAAAATGACTCATGTAAACAGTCAACAGGAAATGAGGTGAAGCATTGGTTCCCAAAGTGGCAGCTGATCTTTCAGCAGAAATTCTGCAGGCCAGAAAGGAGTGGCATGATGCATTTAAAGTGACAAAAGGGAAGAACCTACAACCAAGAATTCTCTACCCAGCAAGACTCTCATTCAGATTTGATGGAGAAATCAAAAGCTTTACAGACAAGTAACAGGTAAAAGATTTCAGCACCAGCTTTACGGCTGTTAATGGAACTTCTCTGGGTAAAAAAGAAAAGGCCACAACTAGAAACAAAATTACAGAATGAAAAAGCTCACAGATATAGACAAACATACAGTAAAGGTAGGAAATCATCCATACACAAAGCTAGTAGGGAAGTTAGACAAAAGTAGTAAAATTATCCGTCCACAATAAGGAGGTAAGGGATGCACAAAACAAGATGTAAAATATATCAAAAACAGTAATTGTGAGGGGAGGAGAGTACAAATGAAGGGTATTTTTAAATGCATTTGAAATTAAGAGATCAGCAACTTAGAGCAATCACGTATATATATAGACTGCTATTCCAAAACCTCAAGGTAACCGCAAACCAGAAAATCTATAATACATATAAACACAAAAAAGAAGGGATCCAAACAACACTAAAAATAGTCATCAGATCACAGGAGAAGAAGAGAACAAAAGAAGAAAGAGACCAAAGGGGACAGGGCGGGAGGGATAAACTTGGAATTCGAGATCAACAGATACAGACTACTATATATAAAATAGATAACAAGGACCTACTGTATGGCACAGGGAGCTATATTCAATATCTTGTAATAACCTATAATGGAAAAGAATCTAAAAGAATATATATAGATATTCTTTAAATATATATTATATATAACTGAACCACTTGCTGTACATCTGAAACATTGTAAATCAACTGTACTTCAATTAAAAAATTAAAATTAAAAAAAGACTTTTAAATACACAGACTAGTCAGAGCACGATACCTTTGCAGTAAAAGCAGTTCAGTATTGCTGAGGGAAGGGGCTTAATTTTTTAATGCTTTGGCTTTTCAGAAGTTTTTTTTTTTTTTAATTTAAAATTAGGTCCTTCCCCTTCTTTGGGGCTGGAACAGGGCTAAGTTCTTTTGAAAGCTGTTTTTGCAAAATGCAGGTTTAGTTAGAAAAGAATGAGAACACTGAAAGAGACTTGTGGCCTTACCTATTGATGTGTTTATCAGATTAGACTATCACACCTTTGACTTTCCCTGATACATGCATGCCACTGGATCCACGTTTGTGATTTCTCTTTCATGCTTAGGGTAATTTTCCTGGTTTACTGAGAATAAAAAGAGATATTTCTTTTCTCCCACTCCAGCTTTATTGAAGTAAAATTGGCACATAAAATTGTATATATTTAAAGTCTACGATGGGATGATTTAACATGTATTTGTGAAATGATTACCACAACCAGGTTAATTAATATATTCATCACATGGCTACTTTGGTGATGAGAACACAAGGTCTACTCTCTTAGCAGTGTATCAAGTGTACAACAAGTGTACAACACAGTATTATTAACTATAATCACCATCTGTACATTAGATCCCCAGAGCATATTCATTTTATAACTGAAGGCTTGTACCTTTTGACCAGTATCTCCCCATCTCCCACCCCCGCTCCACCCCAGTCCCTGGTCACCATCATTTTCTGTTTCTGTGAGTTCATCTTTTTTTTAAGGGTCCACATAGAAGTGAGATTATATAGTATTTGTCTTTGTCTGGCTAATTTCATTTAACGTAATGTCATAGGCTTGTGCAGGTTGTTGCAAATGACAGAATTTCCTCATTCTCGTAGCTGAATATTCCATTGTATATATGTACCATGTCTTCATCCATTCACCTGTTGACAAAGAGTTAGGTTTTTTCCATATCTTGGCTATTGTGAATAATGCTGCGATGAACATGGGAGTGCAGGTATCTCTTCCAGACACTGATTTTGTTTTGAGGTCAGTGTTAGATATTTGTTCTGACACCAGGAGGGCGCTATGTGTTTTATTACATGTTTCTTTCTCATGCAAAATCTTTGAGTCAGGTCTGTGGAACTAGGAGTGGGACAATGGCCAGCTTTTCTTTAAATGATGCCCCTGCAATAGGAGCTGAGCTGTTGGTGAAGGGAAGGGGTGCAGGAGCCTGTGTTCCTCTTGGCTTGCCTCTTCTCATGAAGACCACCACCTCCTGAATCGGGGGCAAGGGTTATCCGTGCCCCAGTATTCTCAGCTTCTGCATCTAAGGTAGAGCCTGTGTTTCACGGAGTGGGGCTGAGCAGAAGGGCGCCTTCAGGCTCTTAAACTTAAAATTTTTGAACCCTTAATCCTCTCTTTTTTTGTTTACTTGTAAAGTAGCCTTGACTTCCCCCCCCCCACACATGGCTGTATTTTATTCTCCTATTGCTCAACTTTATTTTCTTCATTGTATTTATACCTGAAATAATATTGATATTTATGTTTTTTTATGCCTCCTTCCCCCTGAAATGTTAGCTTTGTAAAGGCAAGAGACCTCATCTGTTTTGTTTAACACTGTTATCTCCAGCGCTTAATAAGTATATACTAGCCATATGCTGGGGACCGCCATCACAACACTTGCAGTCTTGTAGGGCAGAGAGGAGGATTGTAAATAGACAGTCAACAACATTTTTCTGAAGGTGCTGTGAAAGAGGAGAGTGCATTCATGGTGCTGTGATGATTCTGACCTAAGAGAATTACTATCATTATTGTACATCAGAATCAAAACAATATACATATCTTATTGTAAGCATCATTGCCTTAGGAAGCCAACTTGTGGAATCTTGGAGCCTCTTTCTAGACCACCAGTGAGGCAATTGAAAAGTTTTGGGACTATGGCCTGGATCATAGAATTGGGTAGTTCGTCAGGTTTCATCTGGTTTTTTCTTCAGGCTAACATCAAATAGTTAACCAGAGCTACTTAAATCTTTTGTCTTTCAGATGAAAGTCCGCCTGTGACAGTAGCAGAAAGCTTTTGATCACTACTTTTGTTCCTAATATAGTAAAGCACGATTTTACTCGCTTATGAAGGATAGTCACTCTTCTCACAGGATTATTGAGAGGATTAAATGAGTTCGTATTTTAATGCGTGGCATTCAATAAATGGCAGCTTTTGATTATGTTTACCAAGTTTTTTGTATGCAGTGTTGCCAGTTGGTAGAAGGCTTTTATCAATAATTGCCACAGATCCTTTGAATCAAAGGATTAATATAAACCTTAATAATTGAAGTACAGCCTATCTGGATGCTAGAAACTAGAAATTAGGGTGAGCAGTAATGACCACTAAAGGCACATAAGACATATCTCAAAACATCTAGCCTCGAGAGGAGCAGAGAGTAATTACTTTTGAGCGTGTTTGAACAGCATCTGGATATGTCATGCTGACCCCAGAGTACTTTAGGTGTTACTTATTAGAGAATGATTTAGTAAGAACAGAGGGACAGATGGAGATATGTGTTTGCCCCCCAATCAGCATGTGCTGAGGAAGACACGTATGCCAAATGAGATGTGTGTGGAGATCCGACTGAAAAGTATGCATCTAGAATGAAATACTCTGGTGCTTCTCTTTTGTTTGCCACTCCGAGCTGTTATGCTGAAACCTACCTGGTGTTCCAGTGTGTCACTGGCAAAGGGGAAAAGGGAACAGGAAAATCTTACCTTGAGGTTATAGATCCCAATTAAACTCTCTTTTACTCAACCTTGATCTCCATGATGGATTAGAAATTCAGGAACAGGCAGACATGGCAAAGATTGACCCCGCTCTTGTGTGCCCAAAGCTATCCTAGAACATGTCCAGCTTTCAACCTTGTCTGCTTTGTCTGCCATTGTGCCCAGTTCCCCATGCTTCAGAAATCTTCTCCTTTCCCTTAGAGCAGTTGCGATATAGTAATTCTGACAAACTCCTTTCCCCAGGTGTAGTTATTCTTTAAAAGAGGAGGCTCAGTAACACAAAGTTTGCTAACTGATTTCATTTTAGACAGAAAAACCGTAGAGAAGTAGCTCACAAGTTGGCTGTGTATTAGCATCCTTTGGGGGAGCTTTTACAAAATTTGAGAGCTCTGGATCCACTGCCAGAGATTCTCATTTAATTGATAGATAGTGAGGCTGGAGTTCTCTTGAAAATTCTGAGTTTCTTCAAAAATTACCTAGGTGATTCAGTCAGAGTTGAGAAACAGCTAAAGAAGAAGGGCTCTTTGTGGAGAGACCTTCGACCCCAGATGAAAGCTTATGACTCGCCTGGTCTGTCTTGAGATCACCCTTGGTCAGAGGGAAGGAGAGGTCTGTAGGCTTTATAGAGGGAATAATACCCACTTTCTAGGTTCCCCTCTTCACATCCCACCTCTACTAGGTGATGGAGTAAAGAAGGGTCCTCTCTCCTTGTTGAAGTCTGGAAACTTAAGTTAAAAGATATTTCCACTACAGAGAATGGGCTGTTTCCCCACTAGGCCAAACATGATCTTAATTAGTTTCCAGTCTGACTCCTTAAGCTGCTGTTTGCAGGGTTTCCTAACCTTTTTTCTGTGTCATTGTAATCCTTTGGTGATCTGGCGAAGCCTTGGACCCCTTCTCAAGTTAAATATTTTAAATATAGAAAATAAAATGCATAGCATTACAATGGAAACAAGTTATATTGAAGTAGAGTTATTGAAATAATAAAATTTGTGCAGTAATATATGCTTCTTTACTGATATAATAAATTACATGTAGCAGTTGGTCTAATAATTTCAAAGTAGTCATAAATGTAAACAATATTTTAAGATAGATGTGAAAAACTGTAAAGTAGTATTGAAGCAACTGGTTTCTCTTAAACTCACAGATACTGATAATGCTCCTGTGGCCTGCTGCCAACACTCAGAACTGAAAACAGTGCTAAATTTCAGTTTAAGTTGGTGAAAATAAATATATACTTTTTCTTATCCAAGCTCCTGTATACCTGAAAATCTTATATGCTGTGGTTAAGTATATTAATATTTTAGTCTTCTCTTTACAAGTGTGAAACCAGAGCTTAACGATTGTGATTTTTCATAATAATGAGTTTACCTACTTGAGTATTTCCCAAGTCCCTCTTTTGATCCTAAAGCTCACATTATAATCTCGTTATTCAGCATAAACTGAATGTTTTACCAGATTTAACGTAGAGCATTAGCTAGATAAGCTAGATAGCTCTTCTCTGAACTCCCAGAAATGCTAATGAGAGTGGTTTGATGTTACAGGAATACAAGCGCAAGTTAGCCAGAGTTTCCCTGGTGCGAAAAGAACTCAGGTCCCGGATCCAGAGCCTGCCGGACTTATCTCGATTGCCCAATGTCACTGGCAGCCACATGCACCTGCCCTTTGCGGGGGACATCTACAGTGAAGATTGATGACCAGTCTCTTTCCAGGGCCCAGGACTTTGCAAGAGATGGAGACAGGTTAGGTGGATAGTCCTGTAGTGTTATTTTTGTATATTGTTGAGAGAGTGACATTAACAAAAAGAAATAAGTAATTTATAAAATTGTTTAAAATGTTGGTTTGTTTACTATTTTATTGGTAAGTTAACATGACTTAGTTTAAACAACGTGAATCTCTGTGTATTAATAAGCTCACAAATAGTGATTATTTTCAAAAGATCTTTTTGTAAATTTTTTTGATTCAGGGCCTTGTGAGAAATTCCATGTTTCTATTTCTTCATGTATTTTCAAATGATTTTCTTTATTTTCTTCAGTATCTAATCACTGTATAGTATGTAATTCCTAAAGAGTAAGAACTAATGAGGAGTTTGTTGAGAATTTATTATGGTATAGTTAGGACTTGATTGTAGAAGGGACTAAGTGTTCCAACTTAATTTTCACCCTTCTCCCCAACCAAAATATCAGTTCTGTGCCTCTCAATGCCTTTGATTCCTATTTCCTAGAGGTCAATAATTTAACAGTAAACATGGATGTCATTTTGAGAGTCAGATCAGAACCTAGAGAACTTTTCCACAATAGTACTATAGGGGTTCCATTCCAACTGCCACAGTGTAGAATAAAAGGAATGTTAAATAGGGACCCCCTTGAATAAACTGTTTATTATTATTTGGATAGATTAATATGAAAATGCTTTGGAAATGTTATGAATTTTGACATTGTACCAAGAGAACAACTCTGATTCTAGAACTGATTTCTAGTTGTCAAATCAGGCTCCTTTTAGCATAATTGATCCCTTTAACACAAAGCCATCTGTGGGATTAAAAGAAGTGTAAAATAATGATACTTTATTATTCTCTTAGCCATTTAACTTTAAAAACAATAGTATTTTTAGCTTTAATATCTCAAGAACACAATATTCATTAATGTTCAGTAAAGTAGCCTGGAACATTTTTAATGTTTCCTTGAGGTTTTTGAATGACTGTATATTTGGAAATTAAGCAGTGCTACACTACAGGGTAGATCTGGTAAATATTATATTTGTATATTTAGAATTACCAAAACAAATGTACTTTTTTTTTACCTTTTATTTCTAACCCTGTGTGTTAGAGCAGTTGCATGCTCTCCTGCTTTCTCTTTAAATCACATTGTTAAGCTGTGGATTTTGTACTCAGTGATGACTTAGGATGAACATTTTTTTCATTCATTACTTTACATATTAGAAATTTTTCTTTTCGTTGTAAGAAGATTCAACTGAGATAGTCAATAAAACATCTTTTAGATCCCACAAGCCAGTTATGTCTCACTAGTCTGAATGGCTTCACTCTTTCTCAGTATTAGAGATTATAGCTAAAATGAATTTATATGTGAAGGAGAAGACAAATATTTATTTTTAGTAGCCAGTAGTTTGGGGAACAGTGCTTTTAACAGTTTGACCTCTCAGAAACAGACACACAGAGAAGTAGTTCCCACATATGGCTTATATTCCAAAGTTTTTTAGTCAACTTTTGGGACTCGGGGCACATTTTTTCACAGGAACGGTAGTAATTAGATTCCCTGTGAACACTACCACAGAAAGCTCACCCAGGAATCTAATCCACTTAACCATGAATGTACTTAACTTGTAATGTGGTTGACAAATTACTGGTAGTAGATCCTGACCAACATTTGTAACGTCACTAAGAAAATGGTGTGTAGCAGCCAGACTTACACATTGGGGTGTATGTCTGTCTTGTGTACTTCTGTCCCTAGGTGTAGGATATGTAAGAAAAAGATTCAGCATGGTGGTGGAGGGTGTAACCAATGCACAATTATTAAAACCTGGTTATACCTGTTGTAAAAGTATGTCACACAAGTTAATTTTTGTTAAAGTGAAAGCAAAAGCTTGTGTATTAGTTTATTTTCAGCATCTTGACCTTATTTATGATCTGCTGAAGTGTTGATTTATCTATTCAAAATACATTTTTTCCATTTAAAACTAATTTATAAACTATGTACTCCTGGGAAGATTTGAAACCTATTAGAAGTTTGTTGAAATATTTTCACCATTTAAGACAGACTTCTGACATAGATACTGATTTTAATGCCAGTATCTGCTCTAAATATTTATGATGAAAACGCATTATTTTTTAAAGAGCTTGATGCGATTTGTCATAAGTGATAGTACTCAACATGAATCCTACTCCCAATTTCACCCTTTGACCAATCCTCCACAAACCTTCAGTTGTTGGTTGATTTACTGACTGTAAACACAAATGATATGGTCTGGTTTAGAAGTTATGTTTTCAGCCTTATGATAACTAACATGGTAAGCCTTAGCAGTAAATAGCTTTCCTTTCTAAAAGGGAGACTACATTTTCTCAAGAAGTGGGGCTAGCTGGGGGTACTGTAATACCAGATTCTGAATCATGAGCATTTTCTTCACTGTGTACGTGAGGCAAATCATGCATTTTTGAGTGCAGCTTGGCCTGGCCCCTCAAGAGAAAAGCATGTCACCATACTTGCAGTAGGGGTATTTTGGTTTGAATGGATACCATCACTCTTTTCTCCACAAACAGTGCAGAGAGCTGTCTGGAGTGGCAGTTTGAACAGATTCCCTGGCGTTCCCTCTGCTCCTTCCATCATTACAGTAAGTAAAAGAACCACATGGGGGAACCCGGGAGTCTGAGAAAATGAGCTGTGCTTAATAGCCAACCTCCCTTTCTAGGAAAACCAGTCCAGGTGCAGCTATTTTGGTACCTCTTCTCACGTGCACTCTGCGTCAGGGTTTTTCTGTAAGAACTCCTTCAGGGTCAGCAACAGCCGGGATGACCTTGTCATCTTGATTTGCAAAATTAAAATAACAAACCTAGGTTGTCAATTGTCACTGTAGATGAGCAACTCATCTGTTATCATTATTGAACAGGTTCTGAGAAATCTTTAGAAAGAAAACACTCAAAAGTACAAATTAATAAGGAAAGTTAGAATGTCCTTTCTGAATTTTCCATTCAAAAAATTTATATTATATGAAATAACATAAAGCTCTATACTGCTTTGATTTCTATTAAGAAGTAGCTCCTAAGATGTAGTCTTGTTTAATAGTTGTTGCACTGCATCAAAGCTTTTTAAAGTGTAAATCCAATTCTTCCCTGTATAGAAAGGGAGCATTGTGTTACTTACTGAATGTATTTATACAGAGCATTTGTTGCCATCTGTAATTCCAGCCATCCACACATGAGTCTGTTCTGAGGTGGCAGTAGCACACGGGAAGATGAAGTTTCCCTATTTCTTTACCCCTTTTTCTTTGGTGGTATCTGATGAAAATATAAGATGTTCTTAATAAAGTTTTACGTTCTTTTTGAGATGTGTAGATTATTTTTGTGAATTTGTTTAATTGGATATGGGGTGGGGAGGGAGACATTGATGGACTGGGAGGGAAACAAAGTACTGGGAGTGTCCAGCAATATTACCGTGGAGAAACTGCCAAAGGAGATTCTATTTGCATGGTCAATGGGAACCAAACTTGAGCGAACATCCGAATCACCTGGAGGGCTTATTAAACGATAGGTTGCTGGGCCCCACCCCCAGAGGTTCTGGGATAAGGCCTGATAGTTTACATTTCTAACAATTTGATGCTAATGCCACTGAGTTTAGGGACCACATTTTGACAACCGCTCTTCTAGAGTAACTTTCAAGTCCGTGACTTGCTTCATGATTTAAAATTCCAGGTAATTTCAGGCAATTCCAAGTAATAAGATAATAAAGTATGGGTTTTACAGTTCCGTATATAGCAGTTCCTTTGGGCAGAGAACGAGACCATATCTTGTTTTGTGACCTACTGCACAGAAATAGTGCTTTTTTTCTTTCTTTTTTTTTTGCGGTACACGGGCCTCTTCCGTTGCAGAGCACAGGCTCCGGACGCGCAGGCTCAGCAGCCATGGCTCACGGGCCCAGCTGCTCCGCGTCATGTGGGATCTTCCTGGACCAGGGCACGAACCCGTGTTCTCTGCATCAGCAGGCGGACTCTCAACCACTGCGCCACCAGGGAAGCCCAGTAGTGCTTTTGAGTGAACAGATTTACTTGGTACCTTGAAATCCCTGGAGTACAGGTCCTCTCACCACATCTTGAATTTAAAGCAGAATTGGAAAATACTAGAAATCTGAAGGAGTCTCTAGGGCAGTGTTTGCCAAACTCCTTTTATAAGACTCACTTGGGACATTTGCAAAAAGGGCACATACCTCCTGAATCAGAATTCTCTGTGATTCTTATCTAGAAAGTCTGGGAGGTCTAGTCCTTAGGCTAGTGCCCCTGGTTTTCCATTCCTGGATGGCCTCTGGTCACTTTATCTGAATCCGGGTGCTTCCCATTCCCATTCCAATTTTCCCCCCTTGCAGCAGTAGGTTTTATACAGTGGGACCTGCATCCAGAGATTCTGTTTCTGAAGATTTGGGATAGATTTGGAAATCTGCATTTTAAACAAGCTACCAAGATGATTCTGATGCAGGTAATTCTTGACTGTACTTTGAGAAACAATGCCCTGCAAAGCAAATTATGGTCTATAACATACAATGATGGTAGGTCACGCATTTATGGTACTTACTGTACACCAGGGCTGCTCTAAGCACTTCACATATCCTTTGCGATAGATGCTCTGATTATTCTAGTTTTACATATGGGGAAGCTAAGACACAGTGTAAATTCTGTGTGACCCTGAGCAAGTCAAATGGTGAAGCTGGGATTCAGACCCAGCTCCAAGTCTGACTCTGAGCCTGTGCTTCCGAACCACTACATAGTGCTGCCTGTTATACTGATATGTTGTGTAGCAGCTCTATCATCACCATATCCACATTTTGCATAACGTGAAGTTATAGTGAAATTATAACGTGCAAATATTCAAATTAAAAAGTAACATCTTAGCTAGAAGTGTGGTGAAGGAGGGGGGCTTATGAAAAGATATTATACACAGTTGTCTTGTGTGTTGTTTTTATTGAGCTAAAATGTGTGTAACATAAAATTCACCATTTTAAACTGTACTCTGGCATTCAATACACTGATGGTTAACACTTGTGCAACCATCACCACCATTCATCTTTAGAACATTTTCATCTTCCCCATTTAAAACTCTACCCATTAAACTATAACTCCCTATCTCTCCAGCCCCTTGCAACCATTTTACTTTCTGTCTCTATGAATTTGACTTCTCCAGGTACCTCATATAAGTGGAATTACAAAATATTTGTTCTTTTGTGCTTGGCTTATTAAACTTAGCATAATCTCCTCTAGGTTCGTTCATGTTGTATCATGTGTCAGGATTTCCTTTTTTTTTTTTTTTTTTTTTTTTTTTGTGCGGTACGCGGGCCTCACTGTTGTGGCCTCCCCGGTTGCGGAGCGCAGGCTCAGCGGCCATGGCTCACGGGCCCAGCCGCTCCGAGGTATGTGGGATCTTCCCGGACCAGGGCACGAACTCGTGTCCCCTGCATCGGCAGGCAGACTCTCAACCACTGCGCCACCAGGGAATACCAGGATTTCCTTTTTTTTTTTTTTATAAAGTTTCTCACCACAGACATTTTTTTAAAATTAATTAATTTATTTTTGGCTGCGTTGGGTCTTTGTTGCTGTTCGGGCTTTCTTTAGCTGCATCGAGCGGGGCTACTCTTTGTGGCAGTGCGCGGGCCTCTCATTGAGGTGGCTTCTCTTGTTGCGGAGCACGGGCTCTAGGTGCACGGGCTTCGGTAGTTGAGACACACGGGCTCAGTTAGTTGTGGCACGTGGGCTCTAGAGCGCAGACTCAGTAGTTGTGACTCACGGGCTTAGTTGCTCCGCGGCATGTGGGATCTTCCCGGACCAGGGCTTGAACCCTTGTTCCCTGCATTGGCAGGCGGATTCTTAACCACTGCGCTACCAGGGAAGCCCTTGAATTTCCCTTTTTAAGGCTCAGTAGTATTCCATTGTATAGATATAGAATGGAATATTTTGTTTATCCAATGGATATTTTGTTTATCCACATTTTGTTTATCCATTCGTCTGTTGATGGACCCTGGATTGCTTCCACCTTTTGACTATTGTGAATAATACGACTATAAACATGGGTGTACAAATATCTGTGCAAGTCCCTGCTTTGATTTCCAATTGGTTTTTTCAAAGCAATTATTTATATTTGTATCAATGAAGTAGAGTTAGAATGAACTATTGATAGGGATAGTCTAGACAACATTTTAATGAATACCTATGTTTAAGGCATGGTGTTAAATCTTGTGAGATATACAGAGATTATTCAACTGCATGGCTGCTCTCTAAAAATTTACAATCTAGTGGGAATGGATACAGTAACAATTTTTAGAATTGACCAAAGCTTGCTTTTATTTTTAAACTAGCATATTTTTTCCAAGCCAGTGGTTCCATAGGCCAGCATTAGCCTCAGCTGGGAACTTCTTTGAAGTGCTGAAGTCTCAGGCTCCAGACCTACTGAATTAGAAAATCTAAGGCTGGGGACCAGCAATGTATCTTTTAAACAAGCCCTCTAGGTAATTCTAATGTACACTCAAGTTCCAGGTTTGTATTGTGTACCACTGTTCTAGGCATCCAACACCTTACCTCAACACTTTATTCTCAAGTATGGGAAAGCTTTAGAGGGAATAAAAGGACTTGGTCCAACAAAAGCAACTGTAAAAAAGTGTGCTTTTCCTGACAAGCCAAGGAATGCTTTTTATCTGCCTTATTTCTACTCTTAGGAACCCCACTCTGTCTGCCCTGGCAAATTTCTCCATATTTTCTTATTTCATTTCTCTGTCTAGTGCATCTCTTGTCATTCATCTGAGGCTGGTAGAGTGAAGGAGAAACAGTAATGCAGTCTGGGCTCTGACCATTATCTGCCTTATCTAAAAGACTGATTAGCCCTAGGTATAATTACACCACCACAGGTTTAGCCATTTTAATTGCTGAAGTCCCTGTGATTTTATTTCCAACTTGTTGGATGCCATCAAAAATGAAAACTGTATTTTACTGCCCTTTTTGTAAATGGATCACTGACTAAAATGGAATGACTAAAGTGAATTTTAGAATTACACATTTCACATTTGAGTTCTATGCATCATGGAAAAGGTAAAAAATTGAAATTTTGAATTAATTTTTTTTTTTTTTTTTTTTTTTTGCGGTACTTGGGCCTCTCGCAGTTGTGGCCTCTCCCGTTGCGGAGAACAGGCTCCAGACGCGCAGGCTCAGCGGCCATGGCTCATGGGCCCAGTCACTCCGCGGCATGTGGGATCTTCCCGGACCGGGGCACGAACCCATGTCCCCTGCATCGGCAGGCGGACTCTCAACCACTGCGCCACCAGGGAAGCCCTGAATTAATTTAAGTAAAATTGTTATGCAGAGCCATTAGCTTATTCAGATGTATCTAGAAAAAATCAGTTGTATCGGTATTGTTTAGTTTGGTTGATTGTCTTAAAGTCATATTTCAAACATACAAAGAAATATTTTTAAAAAATAAAACGTGTTTACTTATGGAAATACAAGTTAAACAAGAAATTCTGAGGTTTAAATCATATATTAATACATTAGTATTTAGTGTCTCCCTTTTCCAGCTCTTGATATTTATGTTATAAAATCTTGTAATACTCTTATGGGATTGAGTTACTAGCAGAGAGCTCACAATGCTATTTGATTTTTAAGGGTCTTTGCATAATTTAGTGATAACTGCCATAAGGTGGTTGTGGTTTTGGTTGTGGTTTTGTGATTTGAACTGTTAGACCGCTTAACAGAGGGAAATTCAGTTTTCATTCTTCTTTTTGAGCTGGTATTTGAGCTCTGCAGGACCTCGGGCACACTTCATGTCCATGTCCAGTTCCTTGTGCCTTTATCTAATTGATAGTTCTTGATACCCTATCCTAGTCATTAGTGCTTAGCATTCTCCCTGTTAGAGTTGCTAGTCCCTCCCTACCTTGGCTAGCATGAGGAAGAAAGACTAACTTCTTTCTATTTCCTTTGTCTTTTCTTCCTTGCTTTTATGTCCATTTGATGGACAGAGCAATTACAATTGGGGTAAAGTTTTACATCAACAGAATAAAGCTCTTTTACTAGTTGGGTGTAATTTTCCCACCAGGAACCAATAAAAAGCAAACTACTAATGATGGAGCTTATTGATTGGTTAAAATATAATTTTTCCTTAACCAGCAGGTTTTGCAACATGGCTTAGAGCTTTTTTTTTTAAGGCTAGTATGTTTTTCAAAATGTATGACTTAGAAATAATATTTAAACAGAAAACCTAATTATTTTAATATAGTGGAAGTGTTTTAGAAATAATATGTAAACAGAAAACCTAATTATTTTAATATAGTGGAAGTGTTTTTAAGGGCGTTTTGTTTTGTTTTGTTTTGTTTGCGGTACGCGGGCCTCTCACTGTTGTGGCCTCTCCCGTTGCGGAGCACAGGCTCCGGACGCGCAGGCTCAGCGGCCATGGCTCACGGGTCCAGCCGCTCCGCGGCATGTGGGATCTTCCCGAACCGGGGCACGAACCCGTGTCCCCTGCATCGGCAGGCGGACTCTCAACCACTGCGCCACCAGAGAAGCCCCTAGGGCATTTTTAAAAAGCTCCATATTATTTAAATTAGTTTAAAAATCCTTGTAGTTATACAATGTAATAATTGGTAATTCAAATAACCCAGGGCAATAGGTATGCAATTTTATTTTTAGATGTTACTTAATCATAGTCATATATGAAATTTAATCTTTACTAGATATATATTTTGCAGCTTAATAATTACCTTTGAATACTTTGATGAGGTTAGATATAATGAAGAGATTTCCCAAGTGCTTGTTTGCTGTCATTTTAGAAATTCTAAACAGTTACTTTCATCATAAAAAGTTAGAGGCAATGTTAAGCATCATTTGGTTAAAATATTCCTCTATTTCATATTTGTTTTTGAACATTGATTTGTTTTCCATTTTTGTTATATTACTGAGTGCATTACATGGATATGATAGCATTCTGTAGGCACTTTATAATTTCTTGGTACTGTAGTAGAAATCTCATTTGTTGTTAAAGTATATATAGTATTAAGGATATATAGACTTGTTTCATTGTATGCCACTTAGTGAAATTGTAATTTGTATTTTATGTCCTCTAAGAATGCACAATATACTTTTCTAAAGGATGAAAACTGTCAGTAATTGTTTGCAGAGGTCTTCAGATTAAAAAAATGAAGCAGTCTTCTATTTCAAAAGACATACTATCAAGAGCCAACAAAATTCAGCTGGAGTTGGAACAGCAATTGAAATACATTTCTTTGCTGTCTAGGAAGAAGTTTAATGAGTTCTTTACATTTTCAAAAATGGCGCCAACTAAACTGTAGTGACGAGTAAGAGGAAGGTGGTCTCAGAGTTTGTAGATTCCCAAGAAAACTGTAGTTTCCCAGTCCAAAATTCCCAGTCCAGCTTTTCAAGATTTCATTGACCTAAGTTGTCAGAAGCCCAATTAATAGGGATGTATAGTGTCTAAATAAATCCCTCCTTTCCATTTAATACAGCAAATGTAGTTTCTATGGTTTTTGAATGAATGTGTTGAGCCTTTAATATATGGAAGTTACCATACCAGAAGCTGAGAGAATTCAAACATGAGTAAGATGCAGCTCTGCCCTTACAGAACTCAGAATCTAATGTGGGAAACAGACACTGACTATATTATAATGTCTTAAGTTCTACACAAGTGGTATGAAAAATGTGGAACACTGAGGAAAGAATGGTTGATGTCTATGGGGAACTGTTGGCTAGAGCTTTATAGAAAAGATGAAAGACATTTGAATTCATCTCTGTCAACTAACCATGGGTCAAATAGCAATGAAAAAGATTTTTTAAAATGTGTTCTGTGCCTGAACACAACAATACTGATGAATTAAATGAAAATTAAACGAAATGAAATAGTATATATAAACATACCTTTTGCTCAGTGGAAATCTGAAGGCATTAGATCTTACTCATGTTGAATAACATGGCTAAGTTTAGGGTAAGTCTACTGGAAAGAAGGGTAAGATTTTAAGGAAGAACGTAGTTACCTGATTTCAAGCATGTGCTGCATGGGCCAAACGACAGAAGCTGTCTTGAGGATTGTTCCTTGCCCCCCAACCCCTACCCCAAGCCACAGCTATATGTGTAAGTACACGTATGTGTGTATGTATATATACACACACACATTTCTCTGTGGCTAAAAAGGTGATGCAGTTTTTTTATTCTATTCATGTTGTTGGAAATTCTGTGATAGATAGAACATGATGTTTAGTTTCATAAAACCCAACTCTGTGTCTGAACTGAATTGCAACAATTGTTAAAGTATAGACCAGTAAAATAAAGACTCTAGCATATAAAAATGAAACATGATGTGCAGTCTGATTTCTTTCACTATATTGTCATGACTGGGATTGACTATCTGACAGGGAGAGTGGGACAGATTGCAGCTATCTGTCTGAACTGTAGACCAAGGAGCATGCCACTTGTTCTTGCTGCTAACTAGCTAGATTTACTCTTGGGTAAATGCAGCAGCTCATTTGTTTAACCACATAATTTGAGGAATGCCGTTTCTGACTGTGTAAAGGATTTGAGGCAACAGCCAGAACTACGTACAGTCTGAGGTAAAATATTTGAATTCTCCTTGGAGGAGCATCCCTCACCCAGCTTTGGCTGTGTCTCTCAGACCTGGACCTTTAAGTTAAAGACTCAAGTGAGGGTTCTGTTCACGGATTAATCTAAGGACTGATTTGTTGGAATCTACTATATTTTCCTGCTTTTATTGAATTAATAATTCCCCTGCATGAGCCTAAAGGCTTACATAGTTAATTGAGGTTATGAAACTCCCCCTGATCTGAGTAAGTAAGTGTTTTTCTCTTGTCAGAATTTAGGTACTATAGTTTTCAAGGAAGCGCCTAGAGAGAGTATTATCATATTTGATGTGTGTATATAAGACTGTGGTAAGAAAGTTTGTAAATTCTTTAGAATAGAATTGGTATGCTAGCAATAGTGTAGGTAGACCATTCTCTCTGAGCACTTTTATCCTAGACAAGATGCTGTACCTTAGAGAGCGATACTTGAAGCTCAGGGGAATAGTGAAATTCCTACTGAATTGATGTGAGGGAGCAGTGAGGGAGCAACACAGCACTGATTGGAACCTTAGCAGTGGTGTGCTCTCCCCAAAACCCAAAAGTCAAGTTAGATTTTTATTTTTTAATTTTTTGGCCACACTGTATGGTTTGCAGGATCCCAGTTCCCCAACCAGGGATTGAACCCAGGCCACAGAAGTGAAAGCCTGGAATCCCAACCACTAGGCCACCAGGAACTCCCCCAAGTTAGATTTTTAAACAGAAGTTTGAAGTCAGCCACCCAACTGCTCCTTTATATTCCATTTGTCAAACAGTCGTGTATTTCATCAAGACAACAGCAGAAGTTTAGGAGATATTTAAAATTCAGAAGCATTGCCTGTATTGACTTGGGAGTTCAAAAAAAACTGCTTTAAACCTCCCCAAAACTGTCACTATTAAATAAATAGTCCTGCTTTTGGCCACAAAATTAAAAAGTTAAATCTTACCTACCTAAAAAACTTCTGTCTCTTTTCATTAATCATATAATTATCAATTATATTTAAATATCAGGTATCCTGCCTGGTGTGCCCCTGAGGGTATATGAAAAAAAGTAGCTGGTACTATAGCTAGCTAGTAATACAGGGAGAATTATTTAGATCTATACACTGTAAATGTAATTCCAAGATACTGAAACGAAAATCCCAAATACAGATATTTAAGACCACTACCCAATCTTTGTGCAAAGTTTCCCTAAATTCAGAGTGAAATTTTGGAATAACTAATCTGAAATGAATTAGATCTAATGCTATGACTGGTGATTTTACATTTTTAAAAGTTAAGGATTCAAAGACATACTTTAAATAGTGTAAATCATATGTATATTTGATGTGTGTGTGTGATTGCATATTAAAATTAGTAAGAAAATATTCTCTAAAAAGCTAATAGTTCTAAAAAGCTAAATTTTAAATATTTCATATCAAGAAAAGGTTAAAAAGACTTAGGTTGAATTGAATATATCAAAAACTATATACTTTAAACACCTGTACCACTGCGTTCTCTTTTGTCTGTTAACTTTAATGACAATTGATAATTGACCTCAAGATTTATAACCAACATTTTGGGGTGCACAATATATAAGAGAATATGTTGATTCCACAAGTGTTGCTACAGTTTCTGTCCTTGAGAAAAGTAAAAGATGATTTGGAATTATTCTAAGCAGACATGTATATAAATCTTGTATTTACAACTTTGGATAGAGCCATTACAGGAAGACCCAGTTGAGGCTGTAAGGGCCTCTTGTACATAATTCTGGAGGTTGAACCACTTGGATTTTCTGCATTTCATGAAATGAATTCATAGGTCAGACTTCCATTAACCTCCACTACCTACATGCCACCTCAAGAAAGCAGTCACCAAAGTAAATCTGTCACATGTTAGAACACCAAATTGCCTTGAATTGAACCTGAACTTAGACTTAAGATATATTAGACAAGTGTTGATATTGTTAAAGAAAAAAATAATCTAACACTTGTTAAAAGACTTTATTCAGGACCTTTGTGATAGGTATCAAGACTATTCCAATAGGGGAGAAAGTTTGAGCTCAACTCTGTGCTAAAGACAGCTGGGGATTTATGGCCAAGGAGCAGAGTAAGAGGATCGGTGGATGGAAAATTACTAAAAGGAGATGTTGAGGGTGGGGAAATTCTTGCTAAACTGACTTAGCAGGATTTTTGCTAAAACTGGGCTAGGCAGGACAAATACAAAGCCCAAGGATGAGGCCTAGTCAAAAAGAGGGCTCAGGGCGTCCCTGGTGGCGCAGTGGTTGAGAGTCCGCCTGCCGATGCAGGGGACGCGGGTTCGTGCCCCGGTCCGGGAGGATCCCACATGCCGCGGAGCGGTTGGGCCAGTGAGCCATGACCACTGAGCCTGCGCGTCCGGAGCCTGTGCTCCGCAGCGGGAGAGGCCACAACAGTGAGAGGCCCGTATACCGCAAAAAAAAAAAAAAAAAGAGGGCTCAGAGAAGCTTGTCTAAAGTTTGGTCAAGAAGAGGGTCTTTGTCCATATAATTAAAACCAAAAAATGTTTACAAATACCTCAAAACAATTTGCCTACATCATTAACGAGATGCTTTCAAAGGACAACCACCACAGGGTAATGCTAGATCTTGTTATTCATCTAGTGGTTTTATTGTTGGTGTTCATAGTTTTTCAGTTTTTTTGATCAATTATGATAATACCACAAATTTCTTGAGCACTTTCAACATGCCATCCACTCTTTTAGGTGTTTTTCACGTACCATCTCATGGAGTCCTCACAGCACCTTTATGTGGTAAGTACTATCGTTACCCTCATTTTACATATTAGGAAACAGACTCAGAGAAATTAAGAATTTGCCAAAGATTACACAGTTAATAAATGGCACAGCCAGGTTCTGCAAGGCAGGACCACAAAGACTACAGTCTTAACCAGAAGGTTGTATTTGTTTTTAAGAACAAACAAGTAATTCTTAGAATTAATTTTATTTAAATGAACAATATATGGTATATCAGATTATAAAAGAAAAGATACTTATATTTGGTTGCAGGGTTAAAACATTCAAGTAGGCATTTGGTAATATTAGAATTAAATTTTAAGTATAAGAACTCAGGATTTTTAAGAATTTATCTTTTCCAGCTCTGCCTCTGCAGTGGTCTAGGTACTACTACTATTCCTCAGTAGAAGTATCACCAACATCCTATTTCTGGCATCACTACTAATTTGTGCTCAAAAGTAGCAGGGTTTCTTGGAGAGGGGCTGCTTCCACATCTTATGACTGAGAGAATGAAGATAGTCTGGAACTTTTCTTTGCGAGAAAGCAAGGCAGATGCTTTCAAAGTTCTGATGGGGTTGAAAGAAAAAAGAAGGCAGCTTAAAAGGGCCTCTCATTGGCCAAGATGTAATAATTTAAACATCAAAATAGAGACTAAATTAAAACAAGTAGTCTATAGAAAACTTGGGATTTTCTTTTCAAATAACTGGTATTATATGCAATTGATTTTTATTCAGAAAAATTCCTATTTATATTTAATTGTACGTTTAGTCCCAGGACAGATGGAAGCATACTGAACACTTTCTGGCTGAGTTACACCCAGGGGTTACAGCCCTCACAGCTCAGACTGGGAGGCACACAGGCACAAGTCTCACCAGGCTCCTGTGTGGGAAGAGCTGTGCAAAGGCTTGTGATCAGGGCTTTGAGCATTTCTCTGTGTGTTATACATCAATAAACGGCTTACTAAAAGCAAATTAAAAAGGCTGAGAGTAAGGATCCAGTAGAGGGAGAAGATGAAGAAGGCAGGGCTATTCCACTGGCCAACGGCCCTGGGTCAGAGAAGGGGCGAAATCCAGGATCGATGGCCAGACTGGCCTTGCTGGGGAGGAGGAAGGCTGCCTCTTCTGGAACAGGAGGGAAGCAAGAGAGGCCCTGGTGAGAAAGTGAGAGAACTCAGCTTAAAAGTAGACCAATGTGGGCTTCCTTGGTGGCGCAGTGGTTGAGAGTCCGCCTGCCGATGCAGGGGACTCGGGTTCGTGCCCCAGTCCGGGAGGATCCCACATGCCGCGGAGCGGCTGGGCCCGTGAGCCATGGCTGCTGAGCCTGCGCGTCCGGAGCCTGTGCTCCGTAACGGGAGAGGCCACAACAGTGAGAGGCCCGCGTACCGCAAAAAAAAAAAAAAAAAAAAAGTAGAGCAATGTCTCAAATGTGCAATTGTACTTTGACTGACCCACCTAGGAACATTACTCAGAGTCCTAAAATCTGAGTAGGGATCACATTAAAAGTCACCATTGTGCTTTCGCAGTTGCGGCCCAGGGGCTGTGCTGAGGGAGACAATAGTGGACAGCATGGAACCAGGGTATATTGAAGATGATTTTGGTCTACAGATTGTCAACTATCTGGTGCCAAAGTTCTTTGTGGACACAAATGAGGCAATATTAGATCTTTGTCTCCCCTTGCCCCTTTCCCACCCATTCCTGTTGGTTTGATTTTCCCTCTCAGGGTTCTGCCCACCCCATCCCTCTCTGGCTGGTGAGGGCCTCCAATTAGGCTTGCTGCAGTCCACAGGATCAGTGGTTCTCTGGTCACATGTTCCAGTCTCCGCATCCAATGACTAGACAAGTAGCCCAGAGCTAAGCGAGCTGTGTTCAGGAAGCACTGCGGTAGCTGGGAGGATTCATCAGCATATGAACAAGTGCCATGGCAACGAGATGGAGGTCCAGGGATCAGAACTGCTCGTAGTCTGAACCCTACATGGCACATGTGCTGCTTGTCTTTATAAGACTATCATTTTCACTTACCTATCTACACTGTAATATTTAAAAAATTATTGAAGTATATTTGATTTACAATATTGTGTTAGTTTCAGATGTACAGCATAGTGATTCAGTATTTTTGCAGATTACACTCCATTATAGGTTATTACAAGACTCATGGTAAAATTCTCTGTGCTGTACAGTGTATCCTTGTTGCTTATCTATTTTATATAGAGTAATTTGTGTCTGTTAATCCCATACCCCTAATTTGTCCCTTTCCCCTTTCCTCTCCCCTTTGATAACCACAAGTTTGTTTTCTGTATCTGTGAGTCTGTTTTGCATATACATTCATTTATATTATTTTTTAGATTCTACATATAAGTGATATCATACATTATTTGCCTTTCTGTGACTTATTTTACAAAGCATAATATTCTCTAGGTCTATCCACGTTGCTGTAAATAGCAGTATTTCATTCTTTTTATGACTAATATTCCATTGTATGTATATGTATGTGTATATATGTCTTATTAATCCAGTCATCTGTTGATGGGCACTTGGATTACTTCCATGTCTTGGCTATTGTAAATAGTGCTGCTATGAGCATTGGGATGCATGTATCTTTTCGAATTAGTGTTTTCATTTTTTCCAGAAGATACCCAGGAGTGGAATTGCTGGATCATATGGTAGCTCTGTTTTTAGGTTTTTAAGGAACCTACATACCCTTTTCTATACTGGCTGCACCAATTTACATTGCCATCAACATACGCTGTAATATTTTTAGGTAATTTTTAATTTTCATTTTTTAAATAACAGCTTTACCACATCTTTTTTTATCTTCATCTGTTGATGGGCACTTAGGTTGTTTCCATATCTTGGCTATTGTAAATAATGCTGCAATGAACATGGGATACAGGTATCTTTTCAGATCAGTGTTTTTGTATTCTTTGGATAAATACCAAGAAGTGGGATAGGTAGATCTTGTGGTAATTCTATTCTTAATTTTTGGAGAAATCTCTATACTGTCTTCCACAGTGTCTACACCAAGTTACATTCCTACTAACAAACAGTGTACAAATCTTTCCTTTTCTCCACATCCTTGCCAACACTTTGTTGCCTTTTTTGATACTCACAGTTCTGACAGGTGTGAAGTGATATCTCATTGTGATTTTGATTTGCATTTCCATAATAATTAGTGATGTTGAACATCTTTTCATGTGTCTGTTGACCATCTGTATGTCTTCTTTGGAAAAATGTCTGTCCAGCTTCTCTGCCCATTTTTTAACAGGTTATTTTTGCTGTTGTTGTTGAGTTATATGAGTCTTTTATAAATTAATCCCTTATCAGATATATCATTTGCAAATATCTTCTCCCATTCAGGTTTTTTCATTTTATTCATGGTTTCCCTTGCTGTGTAGAAGCTTCTTAGTTTGATGTAATCCCATTTATTTTTGCTTTTGTTTCCTTTGCCTGAGGAGACATATCTAGAAAGATAATGCTAAGACTGATGTCAAAGAGCATATTGCCTATGATTTCTTCTAGGAGTTTTGTGGTTTCAGGTCTTAACATTCAAGTCTTTAATCCATTTTGAGTTCTTTTTTTTTGGCGGTAGGTGGGCCTCTCACTGTTGTGGCCTCTCCCATTGTGGAGCACAGGCTAAGGACGCGCAGGCTCAGCGGCCATGGCTCACAGGCCTAGCCGCTCCATGGCATGTGGGATCTTCCCAGACCGGGGCACAAACCAGTGTCCCCTGCATCGGCAGGCGGACTCTCAACCACTGCGCCACCAGGGAAGCCCTTGAGTTCATTTTTATGTATGGTGTGATAGTGGTAGTTTCATTTTTTTGCATGTGGTTGTCCAGTTTTCCTAGCACTATTTATTGAAGAAACTAACCTTTCTTCATTGTATGTTCTTAAGAAAATTTAAGTTTTAAGCTTTTGAGCAGCAAAGAGGCTTGGAAACATATTATAAAGTATCTAAATTGTTTACTTAAAGAGCTTTTAAAAGGTTGAATACAGTCCTAGCCTATCATTTAAAGAATGTTTATCTATGTTCCAGGAAAGACTTACGATAGTTAAACTGTTACTATGTTATTTTTTTTTTAAATTGGAGTATAATTGCTTTACAATGTTGTGTTAGTTTCTGCTGTACAATGAAGTGAGTCAGCTATATGTATACATACCTCCCTCTTGGACCTCCCTCCCACCCCACCCCCCATCCCACCCATCTAGGTCATCACAGAGCACAGAGCTGAGCTTCCTGTGCTTTATAGCAGGTTCCCACTAGCTAGCTATGTTACACATGGTAGTGTATATATGTCAATCCTAATCTCCAAGTTGGTCCCATCCTCCCCTTCCCTGACTGCGTCCACATGTTTGTTCTCTACATCTGCGTCTCCATTCCTGCCCTGGAAATAGGTTCATCTGTACCATTTTTCTAGATTCCATATATATGCGTTAATATACGATATTTGTTTTTCTCTTTCTGACTTACTTCACTCTGTATGACAGACTCTATGTCCATCCACATCTCTACAAATGACCCAATTTCGTTCCTTTTTATGGCCGAGTAATATTCCATTGTATATATGTACCACCTCTTCTTTTTCCATTCATCTGTCATTGGACATTTAGGTTGTTTCCATATCCTGGCTATTGTAAATAGTGCTGCAATGAACACTGGGGCACATGTCCTTTTGAATTTCGGTTTTCTCAGGGTATATGCCCAGGAGTGGGATTGCTGGGTCATATGGTAGTTCTATTTGTAGTTTTTCAAGGAACCTCCATACTGTTCTCCACAGTGGCTGTATCAATTTACATTGCCACCAAGAGTGCAAGAGGGTTCCCTTTCTCCACACCCTCTCCAGCATTTATTGTTTATAGATATTTTGATGATGGCCATTCTGACCAGTGTGAGGTGATACCTTGTTGTAGTTTTTTTTTTTTTTTTTTTTTTTGTGGTACACGGGCCTCTCACTGTTGTGGCCTCTCCCGTTGCGGAGCACAGGCTCCGGATGTGCAGGCTCAGCGGCCATGGCTCACGGGCCCAGCCGCTCCGCGGCATGTGGGATCTTCCTGGACTGGGGCACAAACCCGTGTCCCCTGTATCGGCAGGCGGACTCTCAACCACTGCGCCACCAGGGAAGCCCTTGTTGTAGTTTTGATTTCATTTCTCTAATTAGTGATGTTGAGCATCTTTTCATGTCCTCTTGGCCTCTGTATTTCTCTTTAGAGAAATGTCTATTTAGGTCTTTTGCCCATTTTTGATTGGTTTTTTTGTTTTTTTGATATTGAGCTGCATGAGCTGTTTGTATATTTTGGAGATTAAATCCTTTGTCTGTTGCTTCTTTGGCAAATATTTTCTCCCATTCTGAGGATTGTCTTTTGTCTTGTTTATGGTTTCCTTCTCTGTGCAAAAGCTTTTAAGTCCCATTTGTTTATTTTTGTTTTTATTTTCATTACTCTAGGAGGTGGGTCAAAAAAGATCTTGCACTGGTTTATGTCAAAGAGTGTTTTTCCTATGTTTTCCTCTAAGAGTTTTATAGTGTCTGATCTTACACTTAGGTCTTTGATCCATTTTAAGTTTATTTTTGTGTATGATGTTAGGGAGTGTTCTAATTTCATTCTTTCACATGTAGCTGTCCAGTTTTCCCAGCACCAATTACCGAAGAGGCTGTCTTTTCTCCATTGTGTGTTCTTGCCTCCTTTGTCATAGATTTGGTGACCATAGGTATGTAGGTTTATCTCTGGACTTTCTATCCTGTACCATTGATCTGTATTTCTGTTTTTTGCCAGTACATACTGTCTTGATTACTGTAGCTTTGTGTAATAGTTTGAAGTTGGGGAGCCTGATTTCTCGAGTTCCGTTTTTCTTTCTCAAGATTGCTTTGGCTATTTGGGGTCTTTTGTGTCTCCATACAAATTGTAAAACTTCTTTTTCTAATTCTGTGAAGAATGCCATGGGTAATTTGATAGGGATTGCACTGAATCTGTAGATTGCTTTGGGTAGTATAGTCATTTTCAAAATATTGATTCCTCCAGTCCAAAAACATGGTATATTTTTCCATCTGTTTGTGTCATCTTTGACTTCTTTCATTGGTATTTTATAATTATCTTTTTTTTTAATTGGAGCATAGTTGCTTTACAATACTGTGTTAGTTTATAATGTACAGCAAAGAGAATCAGCTAAACATATACACATATCGCCTCCTTTTTGGTTTTCCTTCTCATTTAGGTCACCACAGAGCACTGAGTAGGGTTCCCTGTGCTATACAGTATATAGTTTTCTGAGTACGGGGTTTTTTGCCTCCTTAGGTAGGTTTATTTCTAGGTATTTTATTCTTTTTGTTGCAATGGTAAATGGGATTGTTTCCTTAATTTCTCTTTCTGATCTTTCATTGTTAGTGTATAGGAATGCAAGAGATTTCTGTGCATTAATTTTGTATCCTGCAACTTTAACAAACTCATTGATTAGCTCTGGTAGTTTTCTGGTGGCATCTTTAGGATTTTCTATGTATAGTATCATGTCATCTGCAAACAGTGAGTTTTACTTCTTTTCCAATTTGGATTCCTTTTATTCCTTTTTCTTCTCTGATTGCCATGGCTAGGACTTCCAAAACTATGTTGAGTAATAGTGGAGGGTAGACACCCTTGTCTTATTCCTGATCTTAGAGGAAATGCTTTCAGGTTTTCACCATTGAGAATGATGTTTGCTGTGGGTTTGTCATATATGGCTTTTATCATGTTGAGGTAGGTTTCCTCTGTGCTGACTATCTGGAGAGTTTTTATCATAAATGGGTGTTGAATTTTGTTAAAAACTTTTTCTGCATCTATTGAGATGATCATATGGCTTTTATTCTTCAATTTGTTAATATGCTGTATCATATTAATTGATTTGTGTGTATTGAAGAATCCTTGCATCCCTGGGATAAATCCCACTTGATTATGATGTATGATCCTTTTAATGTGTTGTTGGATTCTGTTTGCTAGTATTTTGTTGATTATTTTTGCGTCTATGTTCATCAGTGTTATTGGTCTGTAATTTTCTTTTTCTGTGATATCTTTCTATGGTTTTGGTATCAGGCTGATGGTGGCCTCGTAAAATGAAAGTGGGAACGTTCCTCCCTCTGCAAATTTTTGGGAAGAGTTTCAGAAGGATAGGTGTTAGCTCTTCTCTAAATGTTTGATAGAATTCTCCTGTAAAGCCATCTGGTCCTGGACTTTTGTTTGTTGGAAGATTTTTAATCACAGTTTCAATTTCATTACTTTGATTTGTCCGTTTATATTTTCTAATTCTTCCTGATTCAGTCTTGGAAAGTTGTACCTTTCTAAGAATTTGTCAATTTCTTCCAGGTTGTCCATTTTATTGCCATGTAGTTGCTTGTAGTAGTTTCTTATGATCCTTTCTATTTCTGCATTGTCAGTTGTAATTTCTCCTTTCTCATTTCTAATTTTATTGATTTGCGTCCTCTCCTGTTTTTTCTTGATGAGTCTGGCCTAAGGTTTACCAGTTTTGTTTATCTTCTCAAAGAACCAGCTTTTAGTTTTATTGATCTTTGCTATTTTTTTCCTCCATTTCTACTTCATTTATTTCTGCTCTGATCTTTATGATTTCTTTCCTTCTACTGACTTTGGGGTTTTTTGTTTTTGTTCTTTTTCTAGGTGCTTTAGGTGTAAGATTAGATTGTTTTGAGATTTTTCTTGTTTCTTGAGGTGAGATTGAATTGCTATAAACTTCCCTCTTAGAACTGCTTTTGCTGCATGCCACAGGTTTTGGGTTGTCGTGTTATCACTGTCATTTGTTTCTAGGTGTCTTTTTATTTCCTCTTTGATTTCTTCAGTGATCTCTTGGTTATTTAGCAGCACACTGTCTAGCCTCCATGTGTTTGTGGGGTTTTTTACAGTTTTTTTTCCTGTAATTGATTTCTAATCTCATAGCGTTGTGGTCAGAAAAGATACTTGATACGATTTCAATTTTCTTAAATTTTCTGAGGATTGATTTGTGACCCAAGATGTGATCTATCCTGGAGAATGTGCTGTGTGCACTTGAGGAGAAAGTGTATTCTGCCACTTTTGGGTGGACTGTCTTATAAATATCAATTAAATCTATCTGGTCTATTGTGTCATTTCAAGCTTGTGTTTCCTTACTAATTTTCTGTCTGGATGATCTATTGGTGTAAGTGGGATGTTAAGGTCCCCCACTATTATTGTGTTACTGTCGATTTCCCCTTTTGTAGCTGTTAGCACTTTCCTTATGTATTGAGGTGCTCCTATTTTGGGTGCATAAATATTTATAATTGTTATATCTTCTTTTGGATTGATCCCTTGATCATTAGGTAGTGTCCTTATCTCTTGTAACAGGCTTTATTTTAAAATCTATTTTATCTGATATGAGTATTGCTACTCCAGCTTTCTTGTGATTCCCGTTTGCATAGAATATCTTTTTCCATCCCCTGACTTTCAGTCTGTATGTGTCCCTAGGTCTGAAGTGGGTCTCTTGTACACAGCATATATATAGGTCTTATTTTTGTATGCATTCAGCCAGTCTGTGTCTTTTGGTTGGAGCATTTAAGTCATTTACATTTGAGGTAATTATCGATATGTATGTTCCTATTACCATTTTCGTAATTGTCTTGGGTTTGTTTTTGTGGGTCTTTTTCTTCTCTTGTATTTCCTGCCTAGAGAAATTCCTTTAGCATTTGTTGTAAAGCTGGTTTGGTGGTGCTGAATTCTCTTAGCTTTTGCCTATCTGTAAAGCTTTTGATTTCTCTATCAAATCTGAATGAGATCCTTGCTGGGAAGACTAATCTTGGTTGTAGGTTTTTCCCTTTCATCACTTTAAATATGTCCTGCCCCTCCCTCTTGGCTTGCAGAGTTTCTGCTGAAAAATCAGCTGATAACTTTATGGGGATTCCCTTATATGTTATTTTTTGCTTTTCCCTTGCTGCTTTTAATATTTTTTTCTTTGAATTTAATTTTTGTTAGTTTGATTAATATGTGTCTTGGTGTGTTTCTCCTAGGGTTTATCCTGTATGAGACTCCCTGTGCTTCCTGGACTTGGGTGGCTATTTCCTTTCCCAATTTAGGGAAGTTTTCAACTATAATCTCTTTGAATATTTTCTCAGATCCTTTCTATTTCTCTTCTTCTTCTGGGACCCCTGTTATTTGAATGTTGGTGAGTTTAGTGTTGTCCCAGAGGTCTCTGAGACTGCTTTCCATTCTTTTCATTCTTTTTTCTTTACTCTGCTCCTTGGCAGTTATTTCCACCATTCTATCTTCCAGCTCACTTATTTGTTCTTCTGTTATAATCCTGTTGATTCCTTCTAGTGTGTTTTTCATTTCAGTTATTGTGTTGTTCATCTCTGTTTGTTCTTTAGTTCTTCTAGGTCTTTGTTAAACATTTCTTGTATTTTCTCAGTCTGTGCCTCCATTCTATTTCCGAGATTTTGGATCATCTTTCCTATCATTACTCTGAATTCTTTTTCAGGTAGTTTGCCTATTTCCTCTTCATTTATTTGGTCTTGTAGGTTTTTAACCTTGCTCCTTCATCTGTAGTATATTTTTTTTGTCATCTCATTTTTTTTGATGGGTGAGACTGTGTTCCTGTCTTACTGGTTGTTTGGAATGAGGCTTCCAGCACTGGAGTTTGCAGGCAGTGGGTAAAGCTGGGTCTTGGTGCAAGATGAGAAACTCTGGGAGACCTGACTCCAAGGAATATTCCCTGGGGTCTGAGGTTGTCTGTTAGTCCAGAGGTTCAGACTCAGTGCTCCCACCACAGGAGCTCAGGCCTGACCCCTGGCCCATGAACCAAGATCCCGCATGCCACGCAGCAAAAAAAAAAAAAAAAAACCCAACATGGCGCATAACAATAACAAAGAATAAGAAATAAAATAAAATTAGAAAACTAACAGATATATTAGAAACAATAAAAGTTTAAATGAAACAACAACTGGAAGAGAAAACAGAACCACAATAGCCAAAAAAAAATGCCAGAAAAGGCCTTGGCTTAGGCAGGGCGTGGGGCTTAGGCAAGGGTGGGGGGTTTAGGCAGGGGGCTGGGGCCTATGCTTAGGACCCACGGGGCCAGAAAAGGCCCAAGTGGGGGGCGGGGCTTAGGCTCAGCACAGCTGGATGGGGCCCTGGAGTGCTGCCAGCCTCAGAGTGCAGAGTATCAGGGCCAGGACCTCAGCAGGCTCGCCAGGGCCCAAGTGGGTGCGGGAAATGATAGCTATGTTCCCCCCCAATCCTCATACCCCAAGGGTCCATCCCCATTCACCTCTACTCTTCCTCCCCCATCCTCCAATGCCCCCACACAGCCAGAGGGGGCCCTGGAGGGTGGAGGACAAGGCCCGTGACCCCAGCAGGCTCCCTGGGGCCCAAGTGGGCAGGGGAAATGCTAGCTGTGCTCCCCTCCGATCCTCTGAATCCCCGAGGGCTTCTCCGCATCCCTGTTGATCCCCTCACAGCGAGTGGGCCTCTCGAGGCATGGGAACCCTTCCCCTACCGCCACCCCTCAGGGGTGCCAGTCCCATTCCACCTCTACTTCTCCTCCCCCCTCGCTCCCCCGCCCATGTTCTGCCTTATCTTTTGGGGGTTCCTGCCATACCCTTGGGTGTCAAGGTCCCCCACCAGCATCTGGTAGGTGCCCTAGTTGTGAGGAGACGCAGACTCTGCGTCCTCCTACTCCACCATCTTGACTCTGCCTCCCCATGTTATGTTCTGATATAAATTTTAGACCTAAAAATAAGTCTTCACCAGAGCAAATGAAATGCCACTTATGGTGAAATATTATACTTTATTGTTTTTCTGAATTATCAATAAGGTTACAGACACCTAGAAAGGAGTAAGCACACCTCTCATAAAGATCTCAATTTCCTTATGAAAGAAAATGACATAATGAAAACTTAAGGGAGGAGAAAATAATAATATAACCACTCAATTCCATATATATCTTTACTACTTACAAGGACCTTTCATATATTTTTGATCCTCACAATCACCTGGTGAGGTAGGCAGGTTTCAGTTTCATTCTAATGAGGTATTTTCTCCATAAACACTGAAGAATGCCAAGAAAAGTTTGCTCTTGAACCCTAGTTTCCATGTATTTTAAGAATAAATAAGTTCTTTAAAAAGTAGGTTTTCTGACTAACTTTAGTTTCAGAAATTACATTAAACATTTCTTATTTTCATAGTCCATCCTTTACAAAGAAGACAAGAAATTTCTGAAGTCCACCTTTGGATTCTTTTCAGATTCACTCTGACTAAGCAACATTTTTAGTTGAGAGAAGTGTTTCTTTGTTTTGCTAACATTCTTTGAGGAGCAAATGGTTGTTGACTGTCCAGATTTAGCTGTTCTGAAAAGAAACATAAAGCCACACTTAGGTATACTGACAAACAACAGTTCTTCCTTCTTAGCCTAGATACCTGCTACTAGAATCGTTTTCTACTGTTCCATAATTATGGCCATATATGAGCAGTGGCTGTACCCAGCAAAGTCATTCCAATTTTATTTAAAAATCTCCTCACTAAACAGGCTACGGGCAACATTTAGGAGGTATAATGGGTGGTTCTGGAAGCTTCTTTCACCACCTGAAAGAGAAAGCTAAAGGCAAAGTGTCATCAGGTCTGAGTTCCTTGTAAGTCTGACACCAAGATTCATGACAGTTCTAAGCAAGGACTTTAAAAACATATTTTTTCTTCACAGCTCAAGACCACTTCTTTCTCAAAAATGAAGAATATCAACCTACACATATAGGTACCATTCCATTGTATTTTCGCCCCTACAGTATAAGCTCCATGGGGCAGACACTTTGTATGACTAACTGTATATTCCAGTGCTTTTTAACAGTGCCAAGCACAGAGGACGCCCTCTAAAAATATCCACTGAATAGATGATTCCCCATCTGGTATGTGTGTATTTATGCCTTGTTCTATTTCCTTCCTTCTAATTGTGTTCATCCCCCCAAACAATATTTGGGATTTGTCAGTCTCATTCCTCTTCTGACTCCCCATCCATGATAAATGTGAAATAGCTTTCTCTTTCCTGCATATATCTAAGAAGGAGTCTGGTCTAAATGCAATTGAATTATTTTAACTATGCCAAATGTTCTTTTATCTGCACATGTCCAATAAAGTAGAAACTTCCATGATGAATTCCTATTGTATCAAACATCAAAATAACTAGGAATATAGAGAAAACTGGACTTGAAATTTTAAATGTCAAACCCAATATAAAAAACCTCAATTCAGTAAAAACAAATAATCCAGTCCTTGCTGAATTTTGTTATTGATTTTCAAGAAACTACCAGACTCTTTTGTAACAAAATGTTTGTTTAAAAATTCCTTTCACAGTTTCTATGGAGCTAAATTTATTGATTAGCATAGTGAAGAGTGTATTGAGGATTATTAAAAATAAAACATGTGCCCAGTCACACAGTTAACTTAGTATCATTTCACAAATCCCTATTCAGTTAGATTTCCACAGGAATTTCTGATACAGGAAACAGCAAGAACAAAGGTTTAGAGCAGGAAAGTAAACTGAGTGGTTCAGTTTTGCTGACACATAAGATGAATTAAGGCAAGTAAGAGAGGCAGACAGATTGGTGCCAGGTAGTGGGGGCTGGAAATCCATAATGGAGTATTTGTTCCATATGCTACAGAGTGAGGTGCTAAAGCTTCTAATCAGAACTGTGCTTTTGGACTTCCTGGTGGCACGGTGGTTAAGAATCCGCCTGTCGGGGCTTCCCTGGTGGCGCAATGGTTGAGAGTCCGCCTGCCGAGGCAGGGGACACGGGTTCGTGCCCCAGTCCGGGAAGATCCCACATGCCGTGGAGCAACTAAGCCCGTGCGCCACAACTACGGAGCCTGCGCTCTACAGCCCACGTGCCACAACTATTGAGCCCACATGCCACAACTACTGAGCCTGCACTCTACAGCCCATGAGCCACAACTACTGAGCCCATGTGCCACAACTACTGAAGGCCTCATGCCCAGCACCCGCGCTCCGCAACAAGAGAAGCAACCCCGTGAGCCTAGAGCTCATGCTCCACAACAAGAGAAGCCACTGCAAGGATAAGCCCATGCACCACAACGAAGAGCAGCCCCTGCTTGCCACAACTAGAGAAAGCCTGCATGCAGCAATGAAGACCCAACGCAGTGAAAGATAAGTGAACAAATAAATACATTTATAAAAATAAAAATAAAAAATATCAGATTAGAAGCACTTGAAACTAGGAGCAGGAAGACTCAGGGAAGTATTGTAGTAGTCCTGACAAAGAGTGAATAATGACCTGAACAGACAGCAGCAGCAGGGAGAAAAAGGAAAGAATAGCTGCAGACACCTTGGAAGCAGGATGGATAGAAACTGGCGACTCACTGGACCAAGACTGAGCAAGTAGGATTGTCAACTATACTCACCATTTCAGGTCAGAATGTCTAGAAGGGCATGTTCATTTACAGAATAAAGAACTTAGGAGGATGGGCAGGTTTGAGTAGTTACCTGTGGGGACATGTAGGGGTGGGAAGTGGATATATTTAATAGGCAGCTGGGGACAGGTCCAGGGAGAGACTGGAAGCAGAGGAACACACCTGGAAGTCAGTGCAGTGATGACTTCCTCAACTGCATGGCAATTTCAGGGAGTGTATTAACAGAGAAATTAGAACTCATGGGTTAACACTGGTAATTTAAATAACTTAATGGATTAAGATACCTGAAAATCAATGCTGGGCTCTTGGCTTTGGAACCAGACATATCATGATTTAGTTTTGCAGAACTTAGAGTCTTTCTCTCTGGGGTCTTTAGGCTGAGTTTACTCGCAGGAGTGGTAGGATTGCTCTTCAATGTTGATAGAAAGCTTCTACTTTTACCATGATGTTTAACTGTTCTGTTGCATGTTTTACAAGTAATCAACTGCCATAAAAAGAAGAAATAGTGGGTCTGATTTCTCTTGTAATTTAATCCAATAAACTGCATGCTCATTAAATTCATATACATAAGGGACTAAACCAGGTACTACAGGGTGAGTAACAAAGGCTGCCCTCAGCAAGCTTGTAAACTAGCAGCAGGAACCAGACAAGACACAAATTTAAAAGAAAATCTTCAATAAAAAGTCAATGGCTAAACATTTGTATATAATTTAAAACACCTTTTTAAAGATGATAAAGTCTTTACTTTCTCAATGTAAAACCGTGTTTGGCGGGGAATGGAGGAGACTGGGAATGATACCCTTTAGCATCTGGAAAGTTGTTCTTTATAACAATAGTAGACATTTAGCAGTTTTTTGCAGACAAACTCCAAGCCTTTTCCCAATACAACAATGGCAAAATATCACTGAAAATTTAACTGACTCTTTCAAACCTTTTATTCCTGTAAATACAGGTCTAAAGCAATTTATAAAACCAATCAAATGAATCCTCACATTCTCATACTTCTTCACTTCATTAGCGATAGAGGTTGACTTTCTTTTCAGGATTCATTTTTCAACACATGGTTCATTTTATAGCTAAATGCCTTTCTTCTACATATCTGACTCACAAGGCACAGGATTCAGCCCAGGCCTCAACAAAATTAACAGAAACTAGTTTAGCTGAGAAGTACTCTGATGTTCATGAGCAGGTAAAAATGCATTTACAGAGGTCTATTTAGGTTACTTTATGCTTTCTATAAACAATCAATTTTATGACAAAGCAAAATTCATCTACCTGTCCAATTATGGTAAACTCCTAAATATGGCAGTTCCAATCTAAGTTATTACCAACTGTAGTCTTGGGCCAGACATAATCTGTCATAATGTCCAGAATGCCCAGCACAGTGCCTGGTAGTAAGCAAGCACTCGAATAGTTGATAAATGTTAACACAAAACATGCAGATAAAGTGTATCTGATACTGGTCTCTATACAGTAAACCGAGTAATTTGCTTTTGGTTGTTTTATTGCACTTAACATCCCCAATACACAGCGTTGTCTGGCATAAGATAGATCCTCAATAAATGTTTGATGAATGAACATAAGATGCACTTACCTTTGTTGGGCATAAATTTAAATACATACTCTGACATGGAGCGGAGGTGACTGAAGAAGTAACACTGGTACCTAATACATAAGGCAAGAGCCTTATGTATATCTAATACATACTGCTGTTCAAAGAAAGGAACCATTAGCTGAAAAAATAATTTAGTGGTAACTGCAGTTCAGGTGAAGTCACACTGGTGAGCTCAAGAAATTCTCAACTTTGTGAAAATAACTGTGCTCAGCAATAAGATCTGGGCAATTGAGAGTTCACGATGTTTGGTTTTAGGTAATTGTGAAAAACAAAAATAAGCTGTACTCTTGATGAAACAGTAATCACTAGAAAGAAATCCTATGTATATATTTTGACAATCTAAATATACTACTACAAACCTCTGAGTTATATTCAGGCTAATTCTTAACCTCATCTTAAGTGAAAGAAAAGAAAATTCTGGTTTACTTATACATACTGGAATTGAAATCTTACCAATACACTTGTGGAGTCTTTGTACTTTTTCAAAATTTTTGCTTCTTTAAAACTGAGTGTATAATTTCTTGCTTCTCGATTAAGAAGTTTCTGTATTTTGGGTGTCAATTTGGGTTTGGGTTTGAGACGTACTCGAGACTTATCCTGAACCAGCAACTGGAAACAGTATGGACACGTTCCTTCAAAAGTGCTTTTATCATCTAAAATTATACAAATGAAACTCATGAGTCAGCAAACAGAATATTTTGTTACTGTAAACTATCAATATTATAAATGCAAAAGAGTACATTATTTAATACAAGCAAATATACATTTTCCTTAAGCACACACTCAAAATATGAGAATTTACAAAAACATAAATCAGCAATAATTTATTTTATAAAACACTATAATTCTATCCATTCACTCCTTTTAGCAACAGATAGGTAAGTCCCCACCCTTTGCTACATTGTTCATTACTTGCTACCAAGTAAAAAAGGCTGTATTTCTCATCAATTTTACAAACACATTTATCACAAAATAACAAATTATATTGTGACTTTTCTTTTTACAACAATTAGCACAATTTTGTGGTTGTGAGCTGGGCTTTGTCTGCAGTACAAGGTAACAGGACAACAGACTTGCCCCAGGACCTTTATGCAATCAAGAAAGCATTCACTGATCATCTACCATGCTAGGCTGTGGAGACATAAATATGGAAGTAAAGGAGTTGCTACCTTTATAGAACTCACGCTCTTGGGGAGCCCTAAACAAATAAAGATAAGATTGGTAAAAACTGCAACAGAATATGATTTAAATGCCCTGAAAATTATTAAACTCTGCATAGACTAGCCAGAAACACTTCCAACAGGCTTGAAAAAAGTCATCACAGGTGACTGTAAACTCTTATCTGTATTTGGAAATGGCATCTATCATTGGTAACGGGCTTTCAGGTACAAGTACAGTGAAAAAGCAAGCATGGTTATTTAGGGAAAGGTGAGGTGTGAAGGTGATGCTGCTAAAAAGGAAGGTGGGCACACTATCTGTTATTCAATAAATATTTATTGGTGAGCCCTGTGTTAAGTGCTAGGGATAGACAGCACTACAAAAAGCCAAAGACCATGTTCGTAACTTAGCTCTGCCAAATGTAAAATTCATTCATATTTACTGAGTGACAGTTAAGTGCCAAGCACTGTTCTGGGTGTGGGAAATACCACAGAGAACAAAGGACAATTCATGCAGAGAGACAATGAATACAACAATGCCAAATGTTAAGTGCTGGGGAGAAAAAAGAAATACAGGAAAAGGGGAATGGGGCGTAGCGATGGAGCTGCTATAATCTTAAATAGGGCAGCCAGTGAAGGCTTTGTGGGGTGACATTTGCAAGAGACCAGAAGGAAGTGAAGGAAGAATCCAAGGAGATATGTGAGGTAAGATTTCCAGGTAGAAGGGCAGGTGCAAAGGCCGTGAAACAGCACAGGGGCCTGGCAGTGGTTGGAGTTCAGTGAACAAAAGGGAGAGCAGGTCGGAGAGGTAATGCAGACCTATGACATAGGGCCATGAAGTCCCTTTAAAAGATTTTCACTTTTACTCTGAGATGGGCAGTTATTTCAGAGTTGGTAGCAGAGAAGTGACATGATCTAGCTTAGGTTTCTATTAGGCTCACGTTGGCTGCTAGATTGAGAATGGACTGTAGAAATGCATGGGAGCTATTGCCAATAATCCAGGAGAGAAACTGATGGCTTGGACCACGGTGGTAAGTTGGATGTGGAGAGAAGTGGCTAGATATTGGATATATTTTAAAGCCATTGGGATTTCTGGCGTACTGGCTTGGGGAGGAAGGCGGCTGTTAGTGAGTCAAGAGTGGCTCCTAGGTTTGGGGGCTAATTCTTAAGGATGGGGTTACCATTTACTGAAATGGGAATAACTGGAGGAGGCGGGTTGTCGTGTTGGGGGATAAAGCTTGAATTTTCGCCTAGCATAATATTCAAAAAAAGTTGTCAACGTATCTGGATGAGCCTAGGATTCGCGGGAGTGGTCTGGACTGGGGATATAAATTTGTAAGTCCTCAGTATGCAGAATTTAAAGGCCATGAGAGTGGATGAAAAACTGTCACCAAGGAATTGAGTGTAGCTAGAAAAAACGTCCAAGGGATGAGTCTTGGGACACTCCAACATTTGTAAGTTGGGGAAATTAGAAGAAACCAGCAAAACAGAAGTACTGGATAAAGAGGTAGGAGGTGAACTTTGTGATGGTCCGGAAGCCAAGTGAGAAAACTATTTCGAATAGCCAGATCAATGCGTCAAATGCCGCTAATAGGTCAGGCAAGATAAGGCACGTTAAGGAATTTGGATTTTTTACGAAACTGAGAAGCCTCTCGAGGGGGTTTATTATGGCAGTGGGTCGATCCGATTCTTTTGGATCATCCTGAGTGTTGTGGGGAATGAAGGCGAGCGGGGCGACGACAGCCTGACCCACAACCAACGGGCGTCCTCCCTACCGTGTGACGAACCGTAGGCCCAGCTGCAAAAGAGAAAGAGACTCATAAGGGACAAGGAAACACCCTCTAGCGGCTAGCCTCCCGCTCCCCCTCCCTCCCTCTCTTACAGGAGATAGCGGGCCTGGCCCGGGCAGCTATCCTGTAGTTTCCGCGCCGCAGCCTCAAGGTAGTGCTTCTGCCTCATAGCCACCGCCACCTCTCCACCGCTGAGACCCAGTCACAAAAAGAAACTCCGGAAACCGGATTCCCAACGTGGCGGACTTTGACGTCGGGATAAGAGCTTCCTCCGGAAACAGGTGCCCTAGGCTGAAGGGTTCCGGTGCCTTCACGTCCGGTCCGGCGCGCAGGCGACCCTCCCCCCGCCGTTGGCCCCGCCCCCCGGGTCCCACCCCGCCCCCCGGGTCCCACCCCGTCCCCGCGGGCGAGGTGGCGATCACCTCTGACGTTTGTGTGGGCGGAGCAGCTTGACTGGGCAGGGGTGGCAGCGTCAGGAGCCGAGGGTGCCGCCCGCCTCTCCGTCTTTGTCTGGTAGCCTCCTTTACCATACCCCTGTCGTCATTTCATCAGCCCCCGTCGCCCTCTAAATTTGCGGGCTGGGGTACTGACTTGGGCCGCGGCGGGCGGAAGCGCGGTCCGCAGGGGGCAGCTGGGAGAAGCGAGGCCTCGAGCTTCCTTCCTAACTTCCGTCAACTGAAATTCACATGACATAACGTTAACCAATTTTAGGTGAACAGCTCAGCGATGTTTAGTACAATGGCAGTGTTGTGCAAACACCACTGTTACTAGTTTGGAAACATTTCTATCAGCCTACCGGTACCCCATTAGCAGTTACTCCCCATTCTTCCCTCCCTCCCAGCCCCTGGCAACCACTAGTCTGCTTTTTGTCTCTATGGATTTACCTATTCTGGACATATCATATAAATGGAATCATACATGGAATCTCTTGTGTGAGGCTTCTTCCATTTAGTATAATGTTTTTGAGGTTCATCCACTTTGCAGCCTATATCAGAACTTCATATCTTTTTATGGCCGAGTAATATTATGTTGTATGTATGTACCATGTATTGTTTATCCATTCATTCATTGATAGACATGTGAGTTGTTTCTACCTTTTGGCTATTGTGAATAATGCTGCTATGAACTTGAACATGTATTTGCTGCTGTATCTGTTTTCTATTCTTTTGGATTTATACCTAGCAGTGAAATTGCTGGGTTTTACTATAATTCCATTTTTAACAAGGATTCCAGTTTCTCCACATCCTCACCAACACTCATTTTCTGGTTTTTTAATTCTAACCATCCTAGTAGTGTGAAGTAGCACCTCTTTGTGGTTTTGATTTGCATTTGTCTAATGGCTAATGATGTTAAGCATCTTTTCACGTGTTGTTGGCAATTTGTATATCTTTGAAGAAATGTCTGTTCCACTTCTTTGCCCATGTTTAAATTGGATTATTTGCCTTTTGTTGTTGAGTTGTTAGAGTTTTTAAAAAATATATTCTGAAAAAAAAAAGGAAAAAAAATATTCTGGATACTAAACCCTTATTTATCCTTCATTTTTAAGTTCAGGAAGGAGTCAAATGATGCAAAAGTTTGTAAAGAGAAACTATATATTTACCCCTATATAGACATATTTTAATTTTTCAGAAGAAAAGTTATTACGTCTGCTCTTCCCACCTTTCCATCCTGCTTCTGTGAGGTGATCAACATTAGCAGTTGGGTCTCTTCTCCTTCTATGACCTTCAACATGTAAGCACTTGTATGAATGTATAAATATCCCCAATCGCCATCACCACACAAACAACAACAAGAAGACATACACAAAAACCAAAAATAGAATGTTAGTCCTTTACGATATAACTTGCCTTTTTCCTTAACAACAGGCCACAAACATCTCTCCAGTATACACAGTTCTCACATGTACTTTTTTTTTTTTTCGGTATGCGGGCGTCTCACTGTTGTGGCCTCTCCCGTTGCGGAGCACAGGCTCCGGACGCGCAGGCTCAGCGGCCATGGCTCACGGGCCCAGCCGCTCTGCGGCATGTGGGATCTTCCTGGACCGGGGCACGAACCCGTGTCCCCTGCATTGGCAGGCGGACTCTCAACCACTGCGCCACCAGGGAAGCCCTCACATGTACTTTTTTTTTTTTTTTTTTTTTCACATGTACTTTTTAATAGCTGACAATATTACAAAATGTAATGAACCATAATTTATTTTCCTATTGATGAACATTCAATTTTTTTTCAGTTCTTTGCTAGTTCAACTAGTATACCAGCAAATATCTTGTATATGCTAATGCTTTTTATTTCTTTTGTCTGAATTCCTAAAAGAGAAATCACTGAGTGGAATGATATCCATATTTTAATTTGCTAGATCATTCAAAAAAGGTTGTAGCAATTCACATTCCCAGCATCAATATGTGAGAGAACTGGGTCAAACTGGATGAGTGAAAAGGCGAAGGTCATTAGTTCACTTAAATACCGGTGAGATAAAGCCTCTATTCATTTATTTCTTGATGATTTGCATTTTCTTTTGTGAAAAGAAATCGTCACTGGGTTGTTTATCAGTTTCTAGGAATCTTTGTATTTTGGTGAAATTCATCCTCTGCTTGTCATTTATGACGCAATGTTTCCTCACTTAACTCTTATCCTTGGCAAGGTTTATAGCATTTTTGCCACACAAGATTTTGTATGTGGTCAAAATCTGCACGATTGGGTCTGGGTTTTCTGTATAGTGTTAAAGGGCCTCGTTTATGCTGAAGCTAGACAACTGACTATTCATCCAAATGTTTTTCTCATACTTTTCTAGTTTGGTTTCTTCCATATACATCTCTTTTTTTTAAATAAATTTATTTATTTTATTTATTTATTTTTGGCTGCGCTGGGTCTTCGTTACTGCGTGTGGGCTTTCTCTAGTTGCGGCGAGCAGGGGCTACTCTTCGTTGCAGTGCACGGTCTTCTCAGCGTGGTGGCTTCTCTTGTTGCCGAGCACGGGTTCTAGGTGCACGGACCTCAGTAGTTGTGGCACGTGGGCTCAGTAGTTGTGGCTCATGGCCTCTAGAGCGCAGGCTCAGTAGTCGTGGGGCTTAGTTGCTCCATGACATGTGGTATCCTCCTGGACCAGGGCTTGAACCCATGTACCCTGCATTGGCAGATGGATTCTCAACCACTGCGCCACCAGGGAAGTCTCTCTTCCATGTACATCTTTAAACCGTATGAACTGTATTTTCACTTAAGTATGAGGTAGAACATATAACTGGAATTTTTTCCAGATGGACAGCAAGTTATGCAAAGATCCCTTACTAGCTAAACTAGTCTTTTTCTACTGGAGTTGAAGTTTAAAAAAATATGCACTGAACACTGCATATGTGCCAGGCACTTTTTAAAGTGTCTTGTATTAATTCACGTCATCCTCACAACCCCGTGGCATAGGTGAAATGTCAGCTTATCTATATAAGTTTTTTTAAAATAAAGTTGCATCTGCTTCTAGATTTTTTTTGTTTCACTAGCCAGTAAAGCAGAAGAGGAGAAATGCACTGTATACACATGTGTACATACTCCCCTGGCCCCCAGCACTTTCCTTCAGCTGTTTCCTTCTATCTGCTCTGAACACCGCACTCCTATAACCAGATGCCTCGTCAGCACCACTACTTGCATCACAACTTATTTTCTCAGACACCGTGGGGCCTAGATAGCACCCTTGGCTTCCCCCACCAAAGAGCCATTGCTGCTGCTGCTTCCCACCCCTTGTAGCCACTCCACCCACAAGCTCTGCGGGCTCCCAGTCAGAGGCAGATCACGACTCTGCCCACTTCTCCTCACACCTAGGCCATCCTCTCTTCTTTTGCCTGCATCCCTACCTTGGCTCCTACATTCTTTTCCTGCTTCCTTTCTCCCAGTCCATTCTTCACAGGGCAGACAAAGTGACATTCTTAAAATGTAAATCGTTTGGGGGGACATGGAGTATCCTCTGCAAGCTCCTCGTTGCACTTGGAACACAAGCTCCTTGCCCTGCTCTCCAGGGCCCCATGTGGCTGGCTGGTCACTGCCCCACCGCAGACCTCACCTTGTCTCACCTACCTATACTCATACTGCTCCTGTCTTGCCAGCCTTCTCTCTGTCACTCAACATATCCTGCTCAGACCCACCCCAGGGCCTTGGCTTTGAATGAGGATCCTTTCCGTGGCTACTTTTCCTCCTCATTCATCTTGGCTCAAATATCACTCTCTCAGAGAGGTGTTCCTTGACCACCCAATAAAGAACTGCTCCTGGCCCACCCACCAAGTCACTCTCTGCCATAACTAGTTTTTATTGTTGTCATAGTAACCTCACTATCTGAAATTGCCTTATTTGTTCATGGTTGACCTGTTCTCCTCCTGAATGCCTTGGCAGCAGGACTTGGTCTGTCCTTTTTGTTGCTCTTTACGTGGACCCCAGCCCAGGGCCTGGCAACAGAGCAGGGGCTCAATAAGGAGCTGCAAAATCATACTGGAAAGAAAGGAAGTTGAAGGGGTTGAAAAGAAAACTAGATTGGCCATGAGTTGACAGTTGTTGGCAGTGAGTTTGTTATGTTTATTTATTATTTTAAACTTTTTATTATGAAAACTCTCAAACATATACAAAATAATCACCATAATATAATGAACCTTTATATATACATCACACAGCAACTCTCAGCATCCTGGCATTCTTGTTTCATCTCTAACTCTCCCTACTCCCCTTCAGTTATAATAACAATTGTAAACATTTTTAAGGAAAAATGTACTTATGTTGAAATATACAAATCTTAAATGTACAATTTAAAAAGTGAGGATACTCCTATCAAGATATAGAACATTTCCAACCCCCTGGAAGAGGAACTACACTCTATCAAGATTTTCCTCATCCCATAAGTCCCTGTAGTGATCTTTCCCAGTCACCTGCCCCTCAAAGAGGCACCACTTTTCTTCTCCTTCTCTTCCTCCTCTTCCTCCTCTTCCCCCTCCTTCTTCTCCTTCTCCTTCTCCTTCTCCTTCTCCTTCTTCTTCTTCTTCTTCTTCTTCTTCCTCTTCTTCTTCTTCTTCTCCTTCTTCTTTTTCTTCTATCATATATTAGTTTCACCTGTCCAGAATTTCATACAAGTGGAATCATATGATATACACTTTTCACATAAATTAGTTATGACTTTCTAGAACTTCACATTAATGGATTGAAATAGTATGTACTTCTTTTACTGTTTTTATTGCTGGGTGGCATTCCATTTTATGGTTATACTACATTTTGTTTATTCATTCACCTGTTGAACATTTGGACTGTTTCCAGTTTTTGTCTATTTTAAATAGAGCTGTGATTAACATTGTTACACAAATCTTTTTGTAACCTATATTTTCACTTTTCTTGGGTAAATAATAGTAGAATTTCTTGGTCAAATGAGCATGTTTAACTTTATAAGAAATGGGCAAATATTTTTCCAAGGTATTTGGATCGCTTTGGATTCTCATCAAGAATGTATGACAGTTCCAGTTGCTCCACATTTTTGCTAATGTTTGGTGTTGTCAGTCTTTTAACTTTTGAACTATTGTAATGGTATGGAATGATATCTCTTTGTGGTTTCAATATTCACTTGACTGGTGAATAATGATATTGAGCACTTTTTCGTGTGCTTATTGGCATTTGTGTGACTTCCATTGTGAAGTGTCTATTCAAGTCTTTTGCCCATTTAAAAAATTGTGTTTGTTTTTATTATCAAATTGTAGGAGTTTATTTTATTTTATTTTATTTCATTTCATTTCATTTTGCCGCACCACGCGGCTTATGGAATCTTAGTTCCCTGGACCAGGATTAAACCTGGGCCCTTGGCAGTGAGTGTGTGGAGTCCTAACCACTGGACCACCAGGGAATTTCCCATTATATATTCTTTTTTTAAAAAAAATAAATTTATTTAATTATTTTTGGCTGTGTTGGGTCTTCGTTCTGTGTGAGGGCTTTCTCTAGTTGCGGTGAGTGGGGGCCACTCTTAATCGTGGTGCGTGGGCCTCTCACTATCGTGGCCTCTCTTGTTGCAGAGCACAGGCTCCAGACGTGCAGGCTCAGTAGTTATGGCTCACGGGCCCAGTTGCTCCGCGGCATGTAGGATCTTCCCAGACCAGGGATCGAACCCATGTCCCCTGCGTTGGCAGGCAGATTCTCAACCACTGCGCCACCAGGGAAGTCCCCCCGTTATATATTTTTAATAAAAGTCTTGACTACCCATTTTCTTAATGGTGTCTTTTGATGAGCAGAAGTTTTAATTTTGCTGAAATCTAATTTGTTAATTTTTGTTATTTTTTCTTGTATGGTTATTGCTCATCTAGCCTCAGATTGTAAGATAGTCTCCTATATTGTCTTCTAAAAGCTTGGTAATTTTGTTTTTATGTTTAAGTCAATGAGATACCTCAAATTAATTTTTGTGTGGTGTGAGGGTAGGGTGTTAGTAGTTCCAGCAACATTTGTTGTAAAGACTAGCTTTTCGCCATTGAATTATCTAACACCTTTGTCAAAACCAGTTGATCACTTAACTGTGGGTCTATTTCTGGACTTTCTAGTCTGTTGTATGGATCTATTTGTCTACCCTTATGTAGATACCATACTGTCTTAATTACTATAATTTTGTAATAAACCTTGAAGTCAGGTAGTGTAAGTGCTCCAGCTTTGTTCTACTTTCCCAGGATTGCTTTGGCTATTCCAGATCCTTTGCCTTTACATATGCATTTTAGAATTTTCCTGCCAATTTCTAAAAGGAGCCTATTGACATTGAATTGTAGGGAGACCACTGTGGGAGAATTGACAGCTAAAAATGTTGAATTTAAATCCATAAATGTAGTATATATCTCCATTTATTTAGGTCTTCATTAATGTATCTTTGCAATGTTCTGTTGTTTTCAGAGTATAGGGCTTACATGTCTTTTATGAAATTTATTCCAAATACTTTATGCTTTTGATGGTATTGTAAATGAGATTATTTATTTATTTATTTATTTACTCATTTATTTGGCTGCATAGGGTCTTAGTTGCAGCATGCTGGATCTTCATTGCAGCATGCTGGATCTTCATTGCAGCACATGGGATCTTCATTGCGACATGTGGGATCTTTAGTTGCAGCATGTGGAATCTAGTTCCCTGATCAGGGATCGAACTTGGGCCCCCTGCATTGGGAGCACAGAATCTTAGCCACTGGACCACCAGGGAAGTCCCCAAGATTATTTTTTAATTCCACTTTCCCAATGTAGACATACTATTGATTTTAATATATTGACTTAGTTAATCTCACACATTAGTTTACGAGTAACCTAGTTAAACTCATGTATTAGATCTAGAAGGTTTGTTCCTGTAGTTGATTCCTTAGGATTTTCTATATAAATGATCATGCCACATGCAAATAGGGGTATATATAGTTCTTCTTTTTCAGTCTATGTGCCTTCTGTTTCTTTTTCTTCCCTTATTGAACTGGCAAAGACCTCCAATACAATAGAATTGGCAAGAGCAGAAAACCTTACTTTCTTTCTACTATGAGGGAAAATGTGTTTAGTGTTTCACCATTAAGAATTAATTAGTTGTAAGTTTTTCACAGATATCTGCAATTGAATTAAACAAACTCTCTTTTGTTCCCAGTTTACTGAGAGTTAAAAACATTTTTTTTCACAATGAATAGGTATTGAATTTTGTCAGATGCTTTCTTTGCATCAGTTGAGATAGTCATATGTTTTTCTTTATTACCTAAATATGGTGGGTTACATTGGTTGGTCTCTGAATGCTAAACAAACTTTGTATTCCTAGGAGTAAACCCTACTTTTTCATGATGGATTTATGTATTGTTATGTTTGATTTACTGATATTTTGTGAATAATTTTTGTATTCATATCTTATAAGGTCTTTGGTATCAGGGTTATGCTGATCTCATAAAACAAGTTAGAAAGTGTGCCTTTATCCTTTGTGTTCTGAAAGAGTTTAAGATTGATATTATTTCTTCCTTAAATGTTTGATAGAATTTACTAGTGAAACCATCTTAGGCTTAGGGTTTCTTGAGAGTTTTTGGTAATAAATTAAATTTCATTGATAAATATAAAGTTACTCAGATATTCTACTTTTTGTATTAGTTTTGGTAAGTTGCATTTTAAAGCAATTTTTAAAGGGTCTTCTTTAAGTAAAAAATAAAAGGCCATAAGTAGAAATAAGAAAATATATGAATTATATTCCAATAAAGATGTTAAAAAAAAAGAAAATAAAAGAAAAAATCTCACTGGTAAAGGCAAGTATACAGGAAAGGGAATGGACCAACCACTTAAAAAGCTAGTTTGAAGGTTAAATGACAAAAGTACTAAAATCAACTATAACTACAGTAAGTAGTTAAGGGATACTCAAAATTAAAAGATATAAAATAAGACATCAAAAACAAAACATTGTGGGGGTGATGGAGTAAAACTTTAGGTGCTTTTAGAATGCATTCAAAGTTAAGGACTATCAACTTAAACAACTATACATATAAGTCAATATTTAGGAACTTCATGGTAACCACAAAACAAAAACCTACAATAGATACACAAAAATGAAGAGACAGGAACCCAAAAATAACAATAAAGAAAATCATCAAATAGAAAGGGAAGAGACCAAGAGAAAAAAATAACAGGGAAGAACTATGAAAACTACCAGAAAACAGTTAACAAGATGGCAAAAAGTACACGCCTATCAATAATTACTTTAAATGTAAATGGACTGAATGTTCCAATCAAAAGATGTAGGGTGGCTGAATGACTAAAAAAAGAAGACCCATCTATATACTGCCTACAAGAGATTCTCTTCACATTTAACGACACACAGAGACTGAAAGTGAGGAGTTGGAAAAAGATATTCCATGCAAATGGAAATGAACAGAAAGTTGGGGTAGCAATACTCATTTCAGACAAGGTAGACTTTAAAACAAAGTCTACAGTAAAAGACAAAGAAGGACATTATATAATAATAAAGGATCAGTACAAGAAGGGGATATAATATTTGTAAACATATATGCACCTAATACAGGAGCACCTAAATAGATACAGCAGATATTAACAAACATGAAGAGAGAAATTGACAATAATACAATAATAGTAGGGGAGTTTTAATACCCCACTTACATCAATGGAGAGATCATCTACTCATCCAATAAGGAAAATTGTCCTTAAATGACACATTATACTAGATGGAATATACAGAACATTCCATCCCCAAACTGCTGGAGTACACATTCTTTTCAAGTGCACATGATATGTTCTCCAGGATAGAACATGTTAGGCCACAAAACAAGTCTCAAAAAATTTAAGAAGATTGAAATCATATCAAGCATCTTTTCTGACCACAATGATATCAAACTGGAAATCACTTACAAGAAGAAAACTGTCACACCCACAAATATGTGGAGACTAAATAACATGCTGCTAAACAACCAATGAATCAATGAAGAAATCAAAGGGGAAATAAAAAATACCTTGCAGGCTTCCCTGGTGGCGCAGTGGTTGAGAGTCCGCCTGCCGATGCAGGGGACGCGGGTTCATGCCCCGGTCCGGGAAGATCCCACATGCTGCGAAGCAGCTGGGCCCGTGAGCCATGGCCGCTGAGCCTGCGCGTCCAGAGCCTGTGCTCCGCAATGGGAGAGGCCACAACGGTGAGAGGCCCGCGTACAGCAAAAAAAAAAAATAAAAATAAATAAAATAAAAAAAAAATAAAAAATACCTTGCGATAAATAAAAGTGGAAACACACTTTTCCAAAATCTATGGGACATAGCAAAAGCATTTCTCAGATGGAAGTTCCTACTGATACAGACTTACCTCAAGAAACAAGAAAAATCTCAAATAAACAACTGGACTTTACACCTAAAGGAACAGAAAAAGAAGAAACAAAGCTGCAAAATTAGTAGAACGAAGGCAATAATAAATATCAGAAATAGAGACTAAGAAATAATAGAAAAGATATATGAAACTAAGACCTGGTTCTTTGAAAAGATTAAAAAATAAACTTTTAGCCATACTTATCAAAAGAGAGAGAGAGAGAGGGATTAAATAGATTCAGAACTGAAAGGAGAAATTACAACTGATACTACAGAAATACAAAGAATCATGGGACTACTATAAGCAATTACATGCCAACAAATTGGACAATCCAGAAGAAAGCTAAATTCCTAGAAACATACAATCTTCCAAGACTGAATCAGGAAGAAATTGAAAATCTGAACAGACCAATTACAAGTAATGAAATTGGGGCTTCCGTGGTGGTGCAGTGGTTAAGAGTCTGCCTGTCAATGCAGGGGACACGGGTTCAAGCCCTGGTCGGGGAAGATCCCACATGCTATGGAGCAACTAAGCCCATGTGCCACAACCACTGAGCCTGCACTCTAGATCCCACGAGCCACAACTACTGAGCCTGCGAGCCACAACTACTGAGTCCATGAGCCACAACTACTGAAGCCTGTGCACCTAGAGCCTGTGCTCTGCAACAAGAGAAGCCACCACAATAAGAAGCCCGCGCACCACAACAAAGAGTAGCCCCCACTCTCTGCAACTAGAGGAAGCCCGCGCCCAGCAATGAAGACCCAACGCAGCCAAAAATAAATTAATTAATTAAAAACAAAAAACAAATAAACAAAAAAAAGTAATGAAATTGAATCAGTAATCCAAAAACTCCCAACAAAAAAAAGCCCAGGATCAGATGGCTTCACAAGTGAATTCTACTAAACATTTAAAGAGTCAACACCTATCTTTCTCAAACTACTACAAAAAATTGAAGAGGAAGGAATGCTTCTGAACTCATTCTACAAGGCCAGCATTGCCAAAGCCAGACAAAGACACTACAAAAAAAAGAAAATTTCAGGGCAATATCCCTAATGAACATAGATGCAAAAATCCTTAACAAGATATTAGCAAACTGAATTCAATAACACATTAAAAGGATCATACTCCATGACCAAGTGGAATTTATTCCAGGGATGCAAGGATGGTTCAGTATCTGCAAATCAATCAGTGTGATACACCACATTAACAAGATGATAAAAATCATATGATCATTTCAATAGACGCAGAAAAATCATTTGACAAAATTCAACATCCACTTATGGTAAAAACTCTCAACAAAGTGGGCATAGAGGGAACATACCTCAAAATAATAGAGGCCATTTATGACAAAACCACAGCACACATCATACTCAATGGTCAAAAATGGAAATCATTTCCTCTAAGATCAGGAACAAGACAAGGAAGTCCACTCTTGACACTTTTATTCAACATAGGATTGGAAGTCCTGGTCACAGCAATCAGAGAAGAAAAAGAAATAAAAACCATCCAAATAAGAAAGGAAAAGTAAAATTGTCACTGTTTGCAGATGATGATCCTATATATAGAAACCCTAAAGACTCCACCAAAAAACTATTAGAAATAATAAATTAATTCAGTAAAATTGCAGCATACAAAATTAACATACAGAAATCTGTTGCATTTCTATACACTAATAACAAAATACCAGAAGGAGAAATTAGAAAACAGTCCCCTTTACAACTGCAGTAAAAAGAACAAAATACCTACCTAAGGAGGTAAAGATGTGTACTCAGAAAGCTATAAGACATTGATGAAAGAATTTGAAGATGATGCAAACAGATGGAAAGATATACTAGGCTCATGCATTGGAAGCATTAATATTGTTAAAATGACCATATTACCCAAGGCATCTACAGATTCAGTACAATCCCTATCAAAATACCAAAGGCATTTTTCAACAGATCTGGACCAAACAATCCTAAAATTTATATGAAACCAAAACAGACCTCAAATAGCCAAAGCAGTTTTGAGAAAGAAGAACAAAGCTGGAGGTATTATGCGCTCTGATTTCAAACTATACTGCCAAGCTTTAATAATCAAAACAGTATGGTATGGCACAAAAACAGACACAGATGTGTCTTTCACACAATGAAACAGAATAGAGAGCCCAAAGTGAACCCATGCTTATATTAATCTATGACAACCTACTGAATGGGAGAAGATATCTGCAAATGATATGTCTGATTAGGGGTTAATATCCAAAATATATAAAGAACTCATTCAACTCAACAACAACAACCTAAAAAAACCCAAGCAAATTTAAAAAATGGGCAGAGGATCTGAATAGACATATTTCCAAAGGAGACATACAGATGGCTAACAGGTATATGAAAAGAGGCTCAACATCACTAGTCATCAGGCAAATGCAAATAAAAAACACAGTGAGTTATCATCTCACACCTGTCAGAGTGGCTACTATCTAAAAGATAAGTAACATGTGTTGGTGAGGACATGGAGAAAAGGGAACCCTTGTGCACTGTTGGTAGTAATGTAATTTGGTACATCCACTATGGAAAAAAATATGGAGTTTCCTCAAAAAATTAAAAATAGAACTACTATATGATCCAGCAATTCCACTTATGGGTATTTATCCAAAGAAAACAAAAAAACTGATTGGAAAAAAATAAATGCACCCCAATGTTCATTGTAGCATTATTTACAATAGCCAAGATATGTAAGCAGACTAAGTGTCTATCACTAGATTAATGGATAAAGAAGATGTGGTACACACATACACACACACACACACACACACACAGTGGAACATTACTGAGCCATAAAAAGAATGAAATCTTGCCATTTGTGACAACATGGATGGACCTAGAGGGTATTATGCTAAATGAAATAAGTCAGACAGAGAAAGACAAATACCTTATGATTTCACTTATATGGAATCTAAAAAACAACAATTGAACAAAGATAAAACAGAAACAGACTCATAGATACAGAGAACAAACTGGTGGTTGCCGGAGGGGAAGGAATGGGGAGATGGGTGAAATAGGGCAAGGGTTCTAAGAGAGTTACAGACTTCTAGTTATAAAATAAATAAATCATGGGCACATAATGTACAGCATAAGGAATATAGTTGATAATATTGTGACAACTTTGGTAACAGATGGTAATTAGACTTATAGTAGTGATCATTTAGTAAGCATAAAAATATCAAATCACTATGTTGTATACCTGAAACTAATATAATATTGGAAGTTAATTTTACTTTAATAAAAAAATATATAAGACTATTCATATATTCCATTTCTTTTTGTGTTACTTTTGGTAAGTTTTATTTTAAGCAATTTGTCTGTTTCATCTAAACTGTCAACTTTATTGGCATAAAATTATTTATAATACTAACTTATTATCTTTTTCATGTCTGTAAAATCTGTAGTGATATCCTCGCTTTAATCTTTGATATTGTGGTTCTGGGTAAGGATTGAGTGAGCACACTCCATTCTGTCCCTCCACTGAATGTAACTGTAAAACCTGGACAGAATGCATAGGGCACCTACAGGAAGACTGAAAAGTGAATTGTAGCAGGCTAAATGGGAAGACGACTTGAAGTACCAGTGAGCTAGATGTGAGTTTACCATTTTTGTTCCTTTGGTGGCAATGTAGCCTGGGATGCATGTAGAGGGAGCTCCAGGGGAGGCCCTTTAGTTCTGGCTGATTATCACGAAACTCCTAACACTCAGAGAGAGTGTGTGTGGAATTCTCCATGTTTTTTCTTCTCCCAATTTTCTGTAGCCCCAGCCCCTAAGCCTTCCTGTGGTGACAGCGGCAAAGGCCACAACAAGAACCAGCAGGAGCCAAAACTCTGAGGGAGGGGAACATTCCTCCCCAATTTGACCAATCCCTATTGCTTCTTTTTTTAAAAAAATTTTAATTAATTAATTAATTTATTTTTGGCTGTGTTAGGTCTTCGTTTCTGTGCGAGGGCTTTCTCCAGTTGCGGAGAGCGGGGGCCACTCTTCATCCCACACGCACAAGCTCAGTAGCTGTGGCTCACGGGCTTAGTTGCTCCGTGGCACGTGGGATCTTCCCAGACCAGGGCTCGAACCCGTGTCCCCCGCATTGGCAGGCAGACTCCCAACCACTGCACCACCAGGGAAGCCTCCTATCCTCTTTATCCTCTTTCTGTCTTCTGCCACTTGGCCAAAGATGGCAGCAGTCACAGGAGTACACAGAGTGAAGTAACTTTCTGGCCATAGGATCCAAAGGGGGAATTGTAGAAAACTGCACAGTACTGGGGAGATTGTGTAGAAAGAGGTGCTCTTTCTTAATTTTATAGGAAAATCTCATAAAGCTGTACATGAATTTCTGGGGTCACCACTAGGCTCTGCACACACGGGTCTGATCAGGATAGCTGTGACTTTGAAAACTGAACTAACAGACAATCGACCAGGTTCCAGATGACTGAGTGTCACATGTTCAGGGTCTATCCAAATGGTACTGCAAGGGCTTTGAAAACTGAATTTACATTTGAACCCACAACCCACAGAAGGCAGGGTGAACTTGTAGCCCAAACCTAAGCAAGTCTATTGCCTAAGACAAAAATATGTCCATTCTCCATAGAATTTAAACAAGACCTAGAGTCTCATTACACAGTATTAAATTTTTCCAGGAGACAGTAAAAAAAGTCTTGGTATATTAAAAAAAAAAACGAGGAAATTCTCAACTCACATGGCCAAAAAATCAACAGACATCAAAGCTGAGATTGACACAGATGTTGGAATTATCTGACAAAGACTTTAAAGTACCTATAGTACAAATACTCCAACAAGAACACTCTTGAAAAGTAGAAAGACAGCAAAATTTCCCATGAAGGGCTAGGTAGTAAATATTATTGGGCTTTGCAAACCATTTGGATCTGATTCATCTGCTCAGTCCTATGAAAACAGCCATAGATAGCCATAAAGAGTACATAAAAAAATGGATGTAGCTATTTTCCAATAACACTTTATTCATGGGATTTGGTCAGAGACCATAGTTCACCGATCCCTGGACTATAGTGTTTTGAAGATATTCTATATATTTACTGAGTTTTTGTGTCTAATTCAATCAATTATCAAAAGCAGGGCCTTAAAGTCTTTCACCGTGATTGTGGGTTTGTTTATTTCTCCCTTCAGTTCTGTTAGTTTTGCTTAAGGTTATTTTGAAGCTCTGACATTAGGTGCATAAAAACTTATAATTGTTAAGTTTTCCTGATGGATTAACCCCTTTTTAAACTGGAAGTTTAGTTGATGTGCAATATTATATGTTACAAGTATACAGTATAGTGATTCACAATTTTTAAAGGTTATACTCCATTTATAGTTATTATAAAATATTGGCTATATTCCCTGTGTTGTACAATATATCCTTGTAGATTATTTTATACATAATTGTTTGTTATCTCTTAATTTTCTATATTGCCCCTCCCCCTTCCCTCTCCCTACTAGTTTGTTCTCTGAATCTGTGAATCTGTTTATTTTTTGTTATATTCAGTATGTATTTTTTAGATTCCACATATAAGTGATATCATACAGTATTTGTCTTTCTCTGTCTGGATTGACCTTTTACAGTTATGAAATTTCCCTTTTTATCTCTAATAATATTCTGTCTTAAAGTCTATTTTGTCAAATATTAATATAGCCACTTCTGATTTCTTTTTTTTGTGGGGGGGGTTGTAAAAACACATAACATTAAATTTATCATCTTAACAACTTGCCTCTCACTGTTGTGGCCTCTCCCGTTGCGGAGCACAGTCTCCAGATGCGCAGGCTCAGTGGCCATGGCTCACAGGCCCAGCCGCTCCACGGCGTGTGGGATCTTCCCGGACCGGGGCACGAACCCACGTCCCCTGCATCGGCAGGCAGACTCTCAACCCCTGTGCCACCAGGGAAGCCCCACCTTAACAACTTTTAAGTTCAGTAGTGTTAAGTATATTCATATTGTGCTACAGATCTCTAGGACAGTTTCATCTTGCACAACTGAAACTCTATACCCATTAAACACTAATTTCCCCTCCCTCTCTCCTCAGCCCTTGGAAACCACTTATCTACTTTCTGTTTCTATGAGTTTTGACTGCTTTAGATATTTTGTATGAGTGCAATTATACAGTATTTTGCCCTTTTGTGACTGGCTTATTTCAGTTAGCATAATGTCCTTGAGTTTCATCCATGTGACAGCATGTTACAGGATTTCCTTATTTTTAAAGGCTGCATAATATTCCACCATATGTATATATCAGGTTTTCTTTAACCATTTGTCTGTCAATGGACACTTGGGTTTCTTCCACCTCTTGGCTACTTTAAATAATCCTGCAGTGAACATGAGTGTGCAAATATCTCTTTGAGATCTTGCTTTGAATTCTTTTGCATATATACCAAGAAGTGAGATTGCTGGATCATATGGTAATTCTACTTTTAGTTTTCTGAGATAGCTGGATCATATGGTAATTCTACTTTTAATTTTTTTAATGTTTTGCTCTACCTCCACACTGTTTTCCATACAGTTGCACCATTTTATAGTCCTACAAACAGTACGCAAGGGTTCCAATTTCTCCACATCTTTACCAACACTTGTCATTGTCTGTTTTTGTTTGTTTGTTTGTTTTTTAATAGTGACCATCTTAATGGATATGAGATGATATCTCATTGCAGTTTTGACTTTCATTTCTCTTATTATTAGTGATATTGAGCATCATTTCATGTATGTGCTCGTTGGCCATTTCAGATTTCTTATTCTTTCTGTTTGCATGGCATATCTCTTTCCATCCTTTTACTTTCCACTTCAGATTTCTTATTCTTTCTGTTTACATGGTGTATCTCTTTCCATCCTTTTACTTTCAATCTATTTGTGTCTTTGTAGTTAAAGTCTTTTCTTTTGGTAGATAGTATACAATTGGGTCTTGTCTTCTTTAGTTTTTAATCCAGTCTTACAATCTCTGTCATTTAATTGGCATGCCTAGTGTATTTATATTTAATGTAATTATTGATATTAAGATGTGACATCTTTGAGGGATCAGAGGGCAGACTGTCATAGACAGCGTAATGGCCCCTTGAAGATGTCCATGCCCTAATCCCCAGAATATGTCCATATGTTACTTTACATGGCAAGAGGGATTTCACGGATGGGATTAAGTTTACTGACCTTGAAATGGGAAGATTATCCTGCATAATCTGGGTGTGCCCAATCTAATTACATTATTCTTTTAGAAGCAGAGAAACTTTCTGGGCTGAGTCAGAGAGATGAGACAGTGAAGAGTGTGAAAGGGATTGAACCTACAGTTGTAGGCTTTGAAGATGGAGGAAGGAGGCCTCAAGTCAAGGAATGTGGCAGAGGCCTGTAGGAACTGGGAATGACCCTCAGCTGACAGCCAGCAACAAGGCAGGAAACTCAGTCCTACAACTGCAAGGAACTGAATTCTGTCAAAAACCTGAATGATCCAGAAACGGATTCTCCCCTACATCCTCTAGAAAGTAGTGTAGCCTGTCAACACATTGATTTTGGTCAAGTGAGACCTGCACAGGACTTCTGACCTCCGGGACTGTAAGATAATAAATCTGTGTTGTTTTTAAGTCACTAAGCTTGTGGTAATTTATTGTGGCAGCAATAGAAAACTAATACAACACATATTTTGGAGTTCATCCTCTCCATAGATTCCTCCGTGCATTTTCCCGCTAGCTTTCCCATTCTTCTACTGGCCTTGTGTCTCCTTCAAGCCAGTCAGGCTGTGGCTCTCTTCAGCTGGAGCTGCTCATGGATTGGGGGTTGCCCTCAGATAAAAATCCACAACCTCACCAATCTCAACAATTTCCATTCATCTTTCAAGGATGGTTTCCTCTCCAGCTTCTACCTTCTTCTGGTCAATCTCCAAGGCCTTCAAATATATTTTTTAAATGTTTTGCTCAGATTTTAGAAATCTTATCTGCATGAAGATTAGTCCACCATTACCAAAAGCTAGAATCTATTATACTCTTCTGCATACTTTTATGTCTGCAATTTTCTTTTTTTTAAAAATAAATTTATTTATTTAAGGCTGCGTTGGGTCTTTGTTGCTGCATGTGGGCTTTCTCTAGTTATGGTGAGTGGGGGCTACTCTCTGTTGAGGTGCATGGGCTTCTCATTGCGGTGGCTTCTCTTGTTGCAGAGCACAGGCTCTAGGTGTGCAGGCTTCAGTAGTTTGGCGCAGGGCCTTAGTTGGGCATGTGGGATCTTCCCTCCCCAGGGCTCGAACCTGTGTCCCCTGAATTGGCAGGCGGATTCTTAACCACTGGGCCACCAGGGTAGCCCAGCAATTTTCTATAATTACAAAAAGAAATAAAAATGGATTGCACAGGATTTTGTCTTAATCTTTTTGGTCTTAATTGTCTTAAATCTTCTAATTCTCATTAATTCGAAGGCTAAAAATGAGTTGCCTTCCATTAATATGGCACTTAAAATACAGTAAAATGAATAAAAAGGAAAGTTTTCAAAAGTTTGATATGGCAGGCGTGGGGGTGGGCAAGAACCCTAATCTTAACTGCTAGGAGGTTAGGAAGCCTTGTTTGCGGGTTTAATCCACCACATGCAGTTCCTTACAGTCACCAGCAGGGGGGAAAGGTAGTTTTCTGTTTCCGATGGATCCCGGCGCCTCGCAGCTAATTCCCTAACCAAAGGAAAAGAAGGGAAGAGCGCCGGGGAGATCTCGGTCAGTGTACAGAGGTAAGTGGCCTAGAGCGGTCACTCGGAACGCAAGGACCCGCGAAACAGAATATACATAGTCCCAGCAGCCCTGTCTTTCCAGGCACACGGGATAAGTTGGCTGGAACTCCCTGCTGACCGCTCAGCCCTGCATGCAGGGCTGCAGCAGCGCAAAGCCTGCTCCAGAGCGGCCGCAGAGGCGCGGGCAGGAGGGGGACCCAGGTGGGGCCGCGCGCCGCTCCACGGGTGACCAGGTGAGCCCACGCCCGAGTCCGAGTGGGAACCAGGTGAGCGTACGCCCGTGTCCGCCGGTGACCAGGTGAGCCCCCGTCCAGCGACTCTAGGGTCCCGGTCAGAGTCGGGTCATAGGACTCAAGCAGTCAGAGGGCAAAATGGTTTGAAGCGGACAGCGAAGCCGGCTGGTGATTCAAGATACCGGCCTGCACAGTTGTGTCTTCCAGGGCGGGGATCAGGAGATTGGAAAGGACATTCTCCTGACAAGTGTGTTCACAGTATTAGCCTTAAAAATAAACCATGCTCCTGAGATGCTGTGTGTGGAAGGGGAAGGAGAGTGGTTATTTTATTAGCGCTGAATGTTAACTATTCCCTCCAGGATCTTGGCTAAACTCTGTATCTGGTGACCAGTCGTAGAGCCTGGGTCTGTGCCCCAGAGTAAATGCGTGGGCAAATGATGAGCTGCGGCTGGAAACAAACAGCCACCACTTTCGAGATCTTTAAGATGGAAAGTCAGTGGGTGATGAAGCAGCGAGAGAGATTGGAGACGGAAAGCAAAGAACAGAAAGATAAGAAGCAAAGATATGGGAAGTCAAGGAAAGGAACCGCGTGGACACAGCCGGGTGGACCCCGCAGCTCGGTGAGGCGCGCAGGTTAGCAGCAGGAGTGCGTCCGGGTTGACGTCTGTCTGTCGAGAGCCAGACCCTAAGCAGATTGTTGGAGTCAGAGGAAGGAGGTCATTGTTTCAGAACCCACTGGTTATCGCTGGTATTATAAGGTTATCATGGTAGGGATAGAAACGCGTGCACCATGTCAGCAAGTTTTCTTCTGACAAATGGTCAAATGATAAGATGTACACATTTAATTGGCTTAGGAGATAAATTGCCAGATGCTTTGTTTTTCTGCACCCTGATGAACATTCAGAGAGGAATCTCTGGAAAAGCCTTTCGTGTAAATAATTAGACGTCAGGATTAAAGGGTTGCAAAACAGCACAACAAATTTTTTAATTACTCTAGGTCTTAATAATACTGCATGTAGCAGCAGTAGTACTCTAATTATGTTTAAAAAATATTTCAAGAATGTGTCCTTTTTTAAGATAGCTGATTACTAGTTTTAAATAGACAGGAATCTAAAATATTCCAGTCATTTGAAATATATGCAAAACATCAAATAAAACATTTGCCAAACCCTACACGAAAATGAGTGAAATAATAACATAGCCAACTTCAGCTACTTTTCGGAAGAGATGTATTAGGCTACAATGCAGCCATTTCCCCTGTCTTTGTATTTGAGTGCTGGGGGCTATTTGTTATTGCAGATTTGGTCTGTGTGCCCTAGTCAGGCCTGTAATACTTGACTGTCCTTCCCACTTCTCAATTTACCAGTCCTAGGGTCCTCCTTTGCACATCTGTTAAAAAAAAAAAAATCCCATTCTTGTGTTTTAAAACTTGCCTGTTTGCTTGACATTTAAGAAAACTTGGAATGGGGAGGAAAGGCTCATAAATCAGCCTCATTTTTTGGAGAAGGGATCATTTGACTGCATGGAAAATGAGAAATTAGGGGTTTGGGGTAGGATATGGTGACCCCATTTGAACTTTACATACTATTTCTTCCTAAATGGGGAGGAGTTTAGAATAGGCACTCAAGCTTCGTTTTGGCTGAAAGACATTAAAAATATTTTTCTCAGGCACGGTTTACATGGAAGTATTAAGGAACATCTTTACATTTTCTCGTAAGCCCCCAGGGACTGATGCCTAGTACCTTAGAGGCAGAAGTTACTTGCCACTAAACATTTACCTTTGCTTTAGTATATTTTATATGGCTCTAATGGAACTTAATGATTAATCAGGATATGTGCTATTAGTTATATATATATGTACATATATATATATTTTTTAATAAGAAATGTGTTGTGGGCTATGTGATTCCTTCTGTTGGCTGTTCACATTTGAGCTGCTGCCCACTGGAAAATCCAAATAATCATAGCTTAGGCAAGATAGAGGTCTATCTTTTTTATTGATTTATTTTTGGCTGCATTGTGTCTTAGTTGTGGTGCGAGGGGCTTAGTTGCCCCACAGCATGTGGGATCTTAGTTCCCCCACCAGGGATCAAACTCTCATCCCCTGAATTTGAAGGTGGATTCTTTACCACTGGACCACCAGGGAAGTCCCAGAGGTCTATCTTTTATAAATGTGTAAATACTCTGGAAGTAGGCAGTCCTTGGCTGGTGTAGCAGCTCCTGTATCTCACCAGGAACCTTCTTCCTTTCTGTTATCCTCAGTGTGTAGCATCCATCTTCCAGGTTGCCTCATGGTTGCAAGGTGACTGCTGAAGTTCCAGTCATCATACCCACATTCTAGGTGGGAGCAAAGAAGAAAGGGAGAAGGGCAGAGGGCACCTGGTAGCTGAGTAAGATTTAACAACTTCCACTATTTAGTGACGGGTACCTTGCCTCGATATATTTTGTGGTATATTGTCCACATAGATGGCTGCCAATCATTCTTGTATGCTCATGTCATTTTTCCCATCAAGGAGTGGAGTCTCTTTCTTTTCTCATTGTGTGGGGGCTGGCCCTGTGACTTGCTTTGACCAATAGAATGCATTGGAAGGCCTTACTAGGCCTTGTTGTTTCTGTTTTTACCCTCTTGGGATCTAGCTACCATGTAAAGAGACTTGGACTAGACTACTTAATAATGAGCAACCATCTGAAGGGAGGTGCAGCCAGTCCCCAGCTATTCCAGCTACCCCAGCTGAGGTATCAATCATGTACATTAAGTCATCTTGGTTGTACCAGCACCAGCTGAGCTCCAGCGGATACCACATGATACACAAGAACCACCCAGCTAAGCCTTGCCAACCTACAGAATTGTCAAAAATGATAATCATTGCTGAATTGTGTTGAAACACAATCAGTTGGCCCCCTGCCTCCAAATGCCAGGATGACCAAGAAGTGAGGTTCATTATTTGGGTCCTTGGCTGCATTGGAAGTGGTAGAAGTCTGTTATTATAGAGGAAGGGGATGGCTATCCCAGGTGGGGTTGGGGAGGGGTGAACAGTTGTACACAGCTGCCAGTTACCTGGTGGCAGCTTGAAACAGAAAAGGCACCTATGGGACCTCAGGAGCAAGGTCCTATGGGATCATTACTCTCAGACTTTGGCACATGGGCCGTGCTCCTGTGTTTGGCCTCGACCCTCTTCCTCTGTTCCAAAGCTTCTGTCCTGCGTGACCTCAGGCTGCCTCAACCCCCTCTCTGTGTGCATTGTGAGCTGGCAGCTCCTCACTGCTGTCAGGCTGCCTGGCTCCTGTTCTCAGAGAGGAGGTCTGATCGAATCAGATCTCCATCCAGCCAGGCCACTGCACAGTCAGTGCTGTGCTCTGGATTGGCTGCACATCCCTTCCCCTGATCCCTCTATCCTTTATCCAGCCAGCCCTGTAAGGAGAGAGCTGTGGCCCTTGAGCTCTGGAAGAACTGGATCAAGTCCTGGCTACACCCCCTTTCTGGCTGTGTGACCTTGAGCAGGCTTTATTGTTCTGCCTCAGTTTTCCCATCTGTGAAATGGGGTCAATGGTACCCACTTTATAGGGTTGTTGTGAAAATTAGAGAGAGTGCATGTGAGTACTAGTGTGTGCTCAATAAATGGCAGCCATTACTGTGATTTTATTTTAACTTACATAAGCAACTGTGTGCTCCCTTTGTGGAATCGATGATCTTGAAAAGTTAGCTATTCATCAAATGATATCTTCCCATAGATGTCTGTCATAAAACAAGAATCCTTTCCCACTGAAAAGTTTATTTTCAATGCCATTACTACATTTAAAAGCTTCTTTTAAAATACTGCAAAACTTTTTTCAAAATCATGAATTGAGAGGAACAGTATCTAATTATATACCAAAGGTAACCCAAAGCTTCTCCATAATATATGTACCTGTTTTTGCTCTGTTGGGGGTAAGTGAGGAGGTTGGAAGTATGGGGTGTTTGTTCCTCTGTGTTACATGATCCCCCAATGCTGCTTTTGGGTGGGACTTAGACTGCTCCTTTGGGACAAAGGCAGCTTGAGAGAAAAACCAGTCACATCTGGGTGCTCTTGAAGACATACTTTGCATTTGTTTTCGGCTGTGCCTTAACCAAAGGTTAAGTGTGATCTTCCATGTGGGGAGGGTTTTAAAAATACTGTAAAGTGAATTTTCTCATAATTGCTTATGTAATAGCTATAGGCAGGGATGTTACAGGTTGTTGATGTGTTTTTTGATATTTTTTGTGGCTGTTTACAGTGAGGACAGGCTTGCCATTCTGCTTGTGATAGACCTTTAAACTTACTGCTTGCGTTATATATTACTTCCATAAAGACAAATTCCTCACGGAGGACTTTTTGCCTTTCCTAGATTGTGAAGCAGTATATAAATGTAAGTGTCACTATAATTCTTTAAGCTGGACACACCTTTACTTGGTTATGACATGTCTTTCTATAATACCTGAGGGTCAGGTAGTACCACATGTAGAAACTGATGATTGATTTTGTGAGCTTGAGACTGAAAAGGGCTCTGTAACAGGGTAGAGTATACACTCACATCTTAGTGCACTATATTGATATGAGGCAAGGAAGAAAAACTGCTTTTCCTAAAACAGTTTCTAACTTGTTTATAAGCTAATCTACTCATAAATTTCAGACAGCTCAGGAGAGTATAAGACCTCCCTCCCATCCCCCATAGCTAGACAACCACTAAGAGTCTCTCATTCTCCAATTAGCAATTTTCTGTGCATACACACCCGAAGTTTGTGGTTTACACTAAGGTTCATTCTTGGTGTTGTGCATTCTGTGGGTTTTGACAAATGTATAATGACATGTATCCACCACTATAGTATCATACAGAACAGTTTCACTGCCCTAAAAATGCTCTGTGCTCGACCTAGTCATTCCCCTCACCCTCCAATCCCTGGCCACCACTGATCTTTTTACTGTCTTCGTAGTTTTTGCCTTTTCCAGAATGTCATATACAGCAGTTCCCCTTATCTGCAGGAAACAGCAGTTCCCCTTATCTGTAAGAGTTACGTTCCAAGATCCCCAGTGAATACCTGAAATCTTGAATAGTATCAAACCCTATATATACTAAATTTTCTCCAATACTGATGGACGGGTAGCATATGCAGCATGGACACACTGGTCCAAGGGATGATTCATGTCCCTGGAGGGACAGAGCAGGAAGGCACAAGGTTTCATCACGCTACTCAGAACAGCACACAATTTAAATCTTCAGTTCATTTGGGTAAAATACCAAGGAGTCCTACATCATTTGGTAAAAGGGTATGTTTAGTTTTGTAAAAAACTGCCAAAGTGTCTTCCAAAGTGGCTGTACCGTTTTGCATTCCCACAAGCAATGAATGAGAGTTCCTGTTGCTCCACTCCCTTGCCAATATTTGCTGTTGTCAGTGTTTTGAATTTTGGCCATTCTAATGAGTATGTAGTGGTATCTTATTGTTGTTGTTTTCATTTGCAATTCCCTAACAACAAATGAAGTTGAGCATCTTTTCATAAGCTTCATTGCCATCTCAATAACTTTTTGGTGCGTTATCTGTCCACATGCTTTGCTTATTTTTAAACCAGGTTGTTTGTTTTCTTATTGTTGAGTTTTAAGTGTTCTCTAACAGTTCTATATCAGATATAGCTTTGGCAAATATTTTCTACCAGTCTGTGGCTTGTCTTCTCATTTTCTTGACTAGAATTTTTTTAATTACTGAAAAAATCATATCCATTGTAGCAAGTGTTACAAAGCAGAGATATTAAGAAAAACTCAATAATCATCTCTTTGCCTCTAATTGTATCCTTTGAGGTAACTGATCTAAAGAGCTTGATTTGTAACCTTCTGCATCTTTCTGCTCAAATGTGTGTGTGTGTGTGTGTGTGTGTTTATGGAAATGTATGTGGGCTTCTTCCTTATATTTTTGTTCAAGAATAAGTTTCTGTATACATTTCTCCATAATTTTATTTTATCCCCTCCCTCTAAACAATTCACCACTGGTATATGTCTAGCCAAATATGTATAAATGTGATGTTTTTTCTTCATGGCTGTGCAATATTCCTTGGTACGGATATTATAATTTAGCCATTCCTCTAGTTTTAGGATAGATATTTAGGATGTGTCCAGTTTTATTTTCCTTTTCCATTATAAACAATGCTGGTGCTTTTATTCTTATAGGATAAATTCCCTGAAGTGGGACTCTTGGGTCAAAGGTGGCATGAATTTCTAATTTTATTGGATATTGCCAGAGTATCTTCCAAAAGATTGTAAAAATTCATTCCCTCACCAGCAATGTATGAGAAGTGCATTTCCCCACATCCTCATCAGTGCTGGATGTTAGCAGTCTTTAAAACATTTTCCCATTTGCTGGTATTGCTTTAATTTGCATTGTTTTTACAGCTAGTGGCCCTGGGTAGCTCATTATAGGCATGTGGGTTCGTTGTTCATATCCTTTGCCCGTGTGGTTAATAAGTTTATACGTGGTGGCCTTTCAAAGGCTGGAGTAGGACAGAGCAGGCAGTGCAGGCACCAGGTGGACAGAGGGTAGATTCCCATCCTCTGGGCAGCTGCCATTATCACAGTAGGATGGTGACGCCTACCATTAGCACCTCCTCCACCTACCTCTGTGTCCCTAGGTCACATCCAGGGCCTCTGGGTAGCACAACTCCAGGGGCCACGTTCACCTGGTGAATGGACAATGTGGGGGGAGGAGTGAGATTCCCAGAGGCTCCCACGATTGTGCCCCTGGAGCTGTGCATTGCCAGGACCCTAGTCTTGCTTTGGTGATAGCACTTGCAGGGCCGCACCATGACCTCCATGTGACTGTCTGTTTGCCATCTTTTCAGACTCCGTGCTTACTTAACTTTGATCCCCAAAGCCTAGTATAGTGCCTGGCACATAACCAGGCCTGTTGGAAAGTGTTGGCTGATGGAATGAATAAAAGTGTCTGCAAGAGCTGGCAGGCCTCAGAAGGTGGTAGGCGAAGGTGGTGGTGGTTTGTGTGTGTGTGTATCTTTATATAAATATCAGGTATTGGGGCTGGCCTTAGGGTAGGGATTGCTGCCAGGAAGCTCAGTCTGGGCATGGATGAGAGGTACCCAACAGGTCAGAGACCCTACCCCCCTTTTTTACCCACTTCCATCTAAGACAGTCGCCCCTAAGACCCCTTTCTGTTGTTCCCTGTCTTTCTGACTTTATGTAGGAGTCACTGTCCTTTCCTGAGAACTCCTTCCCACCCACAGCTCAAGGGGATTTTGTATAAGAGGTCAAGGGTTGTGTTAGATGAAGCCAATTATTCCCCAGAATAATTCTCCCAGGGAACATGGGTCTGCAGACCAACCGTTGGCTTATGTGTCGTTTGAAAGGAACTGGCTGAACCCCGAAACAGAGGTCAGAAAGATCATGACGAGCTATTAATAATTACTTCCCCCTCCCCAAAGCTAATTAAATCTCCCACAAAGCATTGAAATTTACTTAGTTGACTTGAGTCACAGTGGAACCATAAGGAGGCAGGGGATAGAAGTGTCTGTTGCCAGAGCACATGAATGCCAGGTGAAGATTAGAAAAACCTTCTAAGAAAGATAAAAGGCAGAGTTTTCACTTTGAACTTGAAAAACATTCACGCTGCACAGAAGTAAGTGGCCGGAGTTAAACCTGACAAAAACAAACAGAATGCAGGGCTATCATCATAGGCATTTAGAGCTGTGGGTCCTTCTTAGAAGGTGCATAATGCATTTACCCTCAGGGCATTCTTACACATTTATTCCGTACTTTTGTCATGTTTTCCTGTCCTAAACCTAAACGTCCTCTTTATCATCATTTGATAGGAAAAGGCCTTGCAGGGCACCTGCACCAGAGGCCAGGAACCCCTCTTATGACCGTGAGTGAGTCTGGGCCTGGTACAGCTACGAGGCCGGGAAAGGAAGCTGGGAGGTGGGGGGAGGGTCCTTCTCTCCATGGAGGGGCCTTGATTTCCATCCTGAGGTTTTCAAAAAGTCCTCACCCTCTCAGGCATTGGCTGTGAGCGTGACTTTTCTCACTGAGCACATTCCTCTTGGGTTTGCCGACATTCTCTTCTCAACTGTCTGTAACACCTTGACTATCCAGGGTCTTTGAACACGACTTTCCTGGATTAACAAATGTCAATCCTTTACATCCACATATTCTGTGCCTTTGAACAGAAATCATTCCAGAAACATAGCACACGTTTTGTCCTTACTCAGCTGAATGGACTGCTTTGTTTTGAGGGGATGGAGAGTGACCCCAGCAACTGCTGTGGGTTAGTTCCCTGGGAAGGAGCACAGGTGGGCTCAGAAGAGCTCCAAGCGTTGGCCTGCTTTCCACTTTGCCTCCTCACAGAAGTGCAAAGGCAAGTGTGGGGCTGCAGACCTGGAGGCAATTTAATGAGGCTGCTTCCTTCAAAAAGTAATGTGTTACAAGCGGAAGCAGTCTTTCCCCACAATGCACAACACTTGTTTTTTTTTTGCCTGCGCTGCGTGGCTTGTGGGATCCTAGTTCCCCGACCAGGGATTGAACCTGGGACCCCGGCAATGAGAGCATGGAGTCCTAACCACTGGACAGCCAGGGAATTCCCAGCAACACTTTTAATTAATTAATTAATTAATGGCTGTGTTGCGTCTTTGTTGCTGCACGCGGGCTTTCTCTAGTTGCGGTGAGTGGGGGCTACTCTTCATTGCGGTGGACGGGCTTCTCACTGCGGTGGCTTCTCTTGTTGCGGAGCACGGGCTCTAGGTGCATGGGCTTCAGTAATTGTGGCAGGTGGGCTCAGCAGTTGTGGCTTGCAAGTTCTAGAGCGCAGGATCAGTTGTGGCGCACGGGCTTAGTTGCTCCACGGCATGTGGGATTTTCCTGGACCAGGGCTCGAACCCATGTCCCCTGCATTGGCAGGTGGATTCTTAACCACTGGGCCACCAGGGAAGCCCAACACTTTCTTAAATGGCAGAAAACTCTACCTTTTCCTTTTTCTCTGCCATTATCCACATCCTTTGATTTTCCACTGGTATCCCAAACGTTGTCTCTTGTTTTTGCCTCTAACACAACACAACTCTTCAGCTTACCTCACTCATATTGAAGTGGCTAAAACATGCAGGAGAGACATCCCTCACCATCTTCAGGTTTTATCCAGAGCTCACCTTCCCAGCTGAGTGCACTTTTGCCGACAAAACACAGGACTACAGTTCCTCCACAGCTTCCTCGATATTTTATTTTTTTCACTGAATTCCAAGCACAGGAAATATTTGAAAACTAGGGCTTTAGTATTCTGAGGCTGAAAGTCTTATAGAGTGCTGTGCCAGTCATTAAGCTGCCTCTTAGCTGCAAACCCATCCTGGGTTGGATGCTGGTACAGGGGCTCTGCAAACCTCATTTTTGCTTTTCCTGCTGACAGTTAGGCTGTGCCAGTAGGGGGTGCTAGATGGAAAGGGCAAGCTGCAGGAGGAAGGGACATGCTCCCCTCTTCTCTTGGCTTGTGGCTCCTGTGAACATTATTCCAACAATGGTTGGTCACCCTGGAGGTGGCAGTTCCTCCCACAGAGGCAGCTGGATCCTGATGGATCCTGTTTGTAGTTTTTCCAACACTTGCAAAGCTACACTCATTATGCTCCTCTGTGAGACCCAGTGTCTCCTCCTAGAGATCTGGACTCCAGGCTCACGGGGACCTCCATCCAAGCTCAGAGACACCAGCACCAACTGGTCAGCGCCCCTTTCTCAGAGTTTTGGGTCCCAGGTCTGGATCTCATTCTTCTCTGAGCAGCTCAGAAACACCAGCATCAGTGGAAGCGTCTCTTGCCCTCTTGTGTCTGAGGAAACCTGCCTTCCCTTGCTGGAGAACTTTGGCATGAAATGTCTCATTAAATGATATTCTGAATAATGGCTTGGACCATAAGTTGAATCACTGAGGTAAGAGTGATGGATAGAAAAAAAAAGAAAAATCTTAGACTTTTTCATTGCTCAGGGGAGGCCCCATGTCTTGTCTAGCAGTAGACTCATTTACTGTCTTCAGGCAAACCCCCGGTTCTGCAGTAACCATTGGATACAGTCGAATAAATTGAATGCAGTCATGAAAGGTCACTTTCTCAGTGCATTTGTTCACGCTTTGCAAACGGCTGGCAAAAATGTGGCACCTTTGAGAACCTGGAGAAAATTAGATTTCTTCCCAGGCACCAAAATTTCTTCTTTCTTCTTCTTTTTTTTAAATGGGTGCCTATAGCATAAGAATATGCAAAAAAGTCAATGTGTCCTTTTTTACTCTGTTTCAGATCAGGGGCACATGCTCCACTTATGAGGAAACTGACAAGTGACACTACAAAGACCCATTTCATCAGCCTTGTACAACTGCCCTAGAGAAAGAGTACTTTGAAATGCATCTATCTGAGAACGCCTCACATTGTCCACCAACTCCGTGGTCTGATTCCTGTCATGACTCACTTTGAAATGGACAAGTCAATCTTCAGAAAATATATGGTGCAGTCAGACATACTTGTCCACTGAAATCTTTGCCTTTGGCTGAGCACTGAGCTGATCTTTCCTTGAAAACCTCTCTCTCCAGAGTAGGGCAGTGGCCAGTGGCTTTCACAGTGAGAGGCTGAACCTGCTAAGAATATGATGCTTTGTCTTTTCCAATCTCTGATGTCCTAGATACTGATGCCTTCTCCTGGTTAAGGCTGCTTTCTAGCAGAGCCTGAGACAAGGGCTTTGCTGCAGACAGCTCATTTGGGAGGTGATTCTGGGAGAGGAGAGGGTGAGTCAGAGAGGAGCGGGGGCTCTCTCTCTGGGTAGAGGGCTCAGTTCTGTCAGAATACCTCTCAGAGTTGTCTGCCGAGGGCCAGAGCCCAGAGCATTTCTCCACTGGCTCCTGTTGCCCATTGGTTGAAGATTCCCTGGGCCTCTTCCCTGCCTTGCATCTCTAGGCTGCAGGTAGAGTGGGATGGTGTGGGAAAGCGGAAAGGTGCGGCATAAGCTGGAGGGCCTGTCACAGCTCACGTGGAACTGTCCCCTGCAGCTGCACCTCCTATTAGGGGGGATGAATGTGATGGACATCGTAACCGGAGGTGAGCAGCTCACTTTGCAGCCAGACCACCTCAGATCAGATCCCTGGCTCCAACGATGATTAACTGTGAGATCTTGGTCAAAAAACCAAACATCACTTTCATCGTCGGATATTATTATCCTCTTGGGGATAATAATAGTACCATTACCGAAAGCAAGTTCATGTGCCCGACACACACTGAGGCCCAACAAACTGAAACATAGGAGTTTGGAGCAAAGAAAGGTTTATTGCAGGGCCATGCAAGGAGAATGGGTGGCTCATGCCCCGGAAAATCCTGAACTCCTCCAAGTGTTTCAGCAAAGCATTTTTAAAGGCAAGGTGAGGGAGGGGCATGGTTGGTTGCTACCTCCTTGGTGTAGGAATCCTTTTTCTTGCAGCTGTCCAGGTAGGTCAGGTCATGATGTTCCTGTAAACCTCCCACAAGACAGATGTTATTCTCTGTTCTGCAAATTTTTATCTCTACATGAATGGAAAAGTATTATTATACCCTTAAAGGTCAGAGCCTTGAGAATGGGCTATCCTGTATATTTCAGGCTATAGGCAACATTCTTAACTCAAAGCAAACGCCAGAAGAATACAAAGGTTAAACTAAAAGAAACAGATCTAATATGGAGTCGGATTTGTTCTTCCCTATTACGGTACCTCATGGAGTATTGTGCTCAATAAAGATTAGCTATCGTTACCCAACAACAGTCTCCTAGTCTAAATTGTGTCCAGAGTTCCCTTTTCTCTTTCAAGGTGAGCACAACTTCTCTGTGCTTCCGTATTTCTCTCGGGGAAATGTGGAGACCTGTGTCAGCACACGCTGTTGAAGCACGCCTTATATCTCCTGCCACATACCTCAGGGTCTTGCAGCTTAGCTGCCACTCCAAGGACACCCACATGGTCCCCCTTCTCCTTTTCCATCCCTCCACTTCTCTACTTTTCTGCCATCTTCGTTGTCTGGATACAGAGGGGCTGCAAAGCTCAAGCCCTCAGCATGCCCTCCTGGTGCTGCTGGCTGCACCCCTGTGGGGCTGGTGTCACATTGTAATTTATTCCAAAATTCACTGCAACTCACTGTACTTTCTTGCAAGTGCTGATGTAAATGTTTCTCTGCCAGAATCTGGTAACATTCTAATACTTCCAGGACTTAGATTAGTGTCGACACTTTTGTTGACCTTCTAAAGACAGATAAGGTGAAGTGGTTCGGCTAATGTCAGCTTTCAGGGGCCTCATCTTTCCAAAGTGACTACAACCATTCTAGATCTTACTTTCTGCTAGGAAAAACTGTGATATCTTCTGGCAAACAGGAATGTTTTTCTTTTTCAGATAATAAAAGTTATGTAAAAATTAAGCTACTTTTTTTTTTTTTTTTTTTTACTTTGGTTGCTAGGATGCTCTGAGTTAAATTGTATGTTCCAGTATAAAAATTATACTTCACTGTTGTTTTCTGATATGTCTATCTTTTCCACTGGATATTTAATTCTTATTTTAATTGTCCTAATATATAGGTCTTTGTATTGTAAGCTGACTCAAATCCTGCTAGAGGCAGTGCATAAGTAGAAAGTGATGTGTGAATTATTAGAATTGCCCCCATTAAAATACAGTCACTGTTGGTTGTTCGCTCTTCCTGAGTATAGCACCTTTCAAAGCCAGAATTTCTGAAGCCTGTTACGCAAGATATGGTAGTTTCCACTCTATTAATCGTTTAATAATTCAGAAGACACATGACATTTTAGTTAGGACGTTTTGGGTTGCAGGTTACTGAAAATCCCATCTAATTCACAGGCCTTGAACATTAGAGGAGATTCACTGAGTCTTGTGACCCAAGTGCTTGATGGGTTTCAGGCATGGTTTGATCAGGGTTCTGCCTATGGATCTGTTTCTCTTAGTTTCTCCTAGATTGCTCCCCTCTGTGTTGGCTTTTTCTTGAGGCTGACTTCATTCATAGGGGTAGGGGCTGCCAGCTGCCTCTGTGCTTTACTCTGATTGGGCCACACTGTGCAAGACTATTCCCAAACCAAACACTGCAGCAGAGGAATAGGGGTGCTCTGATTGGGCTGGACTAGTCAGGTCCTACCTGCAGCCACGACCCCACACAAAGTCCCCGGGGGCTGCATGGTAGGGTGGGGTGGAGTGGAAGAGAGAAAGCGAGGTTTATTGCTCACTCCATCTGACAGGGCCAGTGAAAAGAGAACAGGGGAAGGGCTTGGACCTACTGTGAGGAGTGCTACTATAAAACTGTGTGCATATGCATTTCTTTGGGATGAACAACGCCAGATTGTGCCTTGGCAGGTCTTGTAAATTCTATCAAAACTCTCTCACTCTCTTGTTGGCCTCCAGAAAGAATCTGTCTTGCGATGCCTCTAGATTGGGGCAGGTGGAAAGCTTCCTGCAATTATATTCCTTATAGGTAACATTTCTCTACCAGACATTTGCAGTTTTGTAGGGTCCATCAACCAGTTGATAGCGGATTTGAGATGTGAGTTTAGTGCATCAGAGAAGGAGAGGCGGGTTCCATGTGCCCAGGGAGCAGCCTGGTGCTTGGCTCAACGTGTCCACCGATTGCTTTATAGGAGAAAAATCCTTAGAGGAATTAATACACTTCTGCAAAGAGGGCTCAAAAGGGTTCTGGATTCTTTTCCTCTTAATTAACCAAGGAATATTTCACTTCTTTTTAGAAGTAACTGTTTTCTTTCCCAGTTCCTATATTTTGCCGTATCTGATTATAATTTATGTCTGAAGTAAGCATTTCATAGAGGACCATCAGAATTTATGGAAAAGAAGAAACCCCATGTGTGCACACGCAGGTACACATACACCCTGACTCACAAATGACTGTTTACGCCAGCATCTTTTTCATGGCTGGACTAAGGGTAGGACAATGGCCTCTGCCAAAGGCCTTTTCTTGAATGAGCACTGTGGCTTTCAAGTTCCCTTGCAGAGCTGTGGCTTGGCCATACTTCTGGCTTCGAGAGTAAAATGACCCAGGGTAGAAGGATGGGCATGTTGGCTGGGGGAGGATGGAACCTGCCCCAGCAGACAAGCTGTACCACTTCTGTACCCAGATGTCCCGAGAGCCTGTTCGCTGCCGGGTGAGGCCAGGGTACTTGAGTCTCACTGTGGTGGCTTGTAGTGAAGTATGAATCTTGGTGGCTTTGTCCTCAGTGAGGAAGACCAGGCCAAGGTGGCCCAGGGCTCTCTATATAACAGGGTCGCTGCGTGTGTTCTAGGTGTTGTTGTCATCCCTTCAGTAATTACTGTCAGCTGCTTAACACCTCTCCCCACCCATCCTCACTTCTACCTAAAAAAGCAGAAATGAGGAGCTTGAAAAGGCCATTTGTTGAATCCAGTGTGTTTTGGGTGACGGCACAAGACAACCGAGTGAACGGGACTGCTTCTTGCCCTGAGAAACACTGCTGCGAGCCCATGTTAACAAAGGCAAATCCCCCCCAAAGTGGAGCCAGTTGGTGGTTTGTGCGGGCGCTTGCTTGAGCTTAGCCAAGGAGTGCCAGGGAGGACAAGGGGAGGACTGGGAAGGGCAGATCGGGGCTGGAGACCAGAACACATAGAGGGCTCACCCACAAAGGGAGTGGTCAACCATGCAAACTACGGTGCCAAGGGTTGCAGATAGCTCTGGACTGATCAGGCTGGGACATGACCTGACTCTGCTGAAACTCTGGTTCTTGGGACCCAGCCCAGGATCAGGGCCTTGTCGATCAGGCCCCTGAGGCAGAAGCCCCATCATATGAATATTGTGAACATTGCAATTTCTAGAAAGACCCTTGGATAGGGACATCTGCCTGGGAGAGCAGTTTCAAACTTAGCACACTCTGTCTTTAGCAAAAGCCCGGAAGATTACTCAAAGGCTGCAGGCTGCAGCCACAGCCCCACCTGCCAGGGATTAAACCGGGAATGTGGGAATGCTGGTCCCGGACCCCGACTGTGCCCAGCATCCTGCAGAGTTGCTTTCACCTAACTGGAGTCTCAAGGTCAGCCTACCACCCTGATGTTGATGAGGGAATCCACTGTGTGACACAGTCTTTGGTTTATGGGCACCCTCCGGAGAAATGTGACCTACTTGAAGAACAGGAAACTGGCACTTCTCAGCATGAGACTTATTTTTATCTTAAGGACACTGTGAATCAGGTAAGCTTCTCACAGTGTTTTCACAGAGTTTTCAACCTGTGTATAGGGCTTTGTAGTATACATTTTCATGTTTACTAATTCCTGGCTCCATTTTACTCCTTTATGCTTGTTTCATTCCTTCCTTTTCACCTACTTTTTGCTTATGTTACCTTGATGCATTTTATGTACCCTTTTAGGTTGCCTTCCAGTGGTGTGCTAGAACCTTTGCAGTTGTTAAATATTCAGACATTTTATGAGCCCCCTGTTAAACAGTTGATAGCTTGAAATCAGCCATAGTGGGAATATTTACACCACAGACATAGGCAGACACTACAAAATAGGCCTTCCCCCCCACCCCCGGGGAACTAGTTTACCAGCATACTACTGTTTATATCTTATCTAGAAAAGGTGAAGTCTTAATAGATGTGTTTTTTAGGACCTAGAGATTATCATACTAAGTGGAGTAAGTCAGACAGAGAAAGACAAATATCATATCACTTATATGTGGAATCTAAAAAAATGATACAAATGAATTTGTTTACAGAACAGAAACAGACCCACAGACACAGAAAACAAACTTATGGTTACCAAAAGGGAAAGGTGGGGAGGGATAAATTAGGAGTTTGGGATTAGCAGATACATACTACAGTAGTCTATATAAAATAGACAAACAACAAAGACCTACTGTATAGCACAGGGAACTAAATTCAATATCTTGTAGTAAACTATAATGGAAAAGAATCTGAAAAAGAATATATACATATAACTGAATCACTTTGCTATACACCAGAAACTAACACAATTTTGTAAATCAACTCTACTTCAACTTAAAAAAAAATTTTTTTATTGTGTTTTTTACAAGTACTATGAAATTATCTATCTTATTTAAATATTGCCTATAATTTTAAATCTAAAGAACATTGGCACTGTTTTGGGTCCAAAAATGTTTCCAGGGTACATAAGTTTATGAGATTATTTTTTATTGATGGCAAAGGAAAAATGGGATTCATCCAACCGTGCCTTCTAGTCAACTTGGCTGTTGTGCAGCTGTTCTGTAAAGGAGAATATTTATGTATGGGGACGTGGTAACAGCTGTTTACATTTCTGTTTATTTCATTTTAAGTTGTACTCTGGTAGAGCTAAGATTTTGGTAAATCTAGCAGTATTAGAAGTAAGTTGATATCCCATTCAATGTGGGATTGTTGTTAAGGGACCATTCAATGCAAATTAGAAGTAATAATAGCTCTGGTTTAAAAGGGCAAAGAATTAGGGCTGGGAAGGGAAAATGACTCCCTACATAGGACAAGGGTTTTGCAGTGACAAATGTGGACGTTTGCTCAGTCCAGGAACTGAGAGCCAAGGAGGAGTGGGGACAGAGCAAGGATGAGGAAAGCTGCATCATTCCTGGCAGGCTCCTCTGGTCTTGGCTTGCCTTGGAATAAGTGTAAATAGCAGCAGGAAGCATGTTTGTTACCCAGACTTGGCAGCCCAGCAATTGCAAACTTCTGCAACAGTACGAAAAGGGAAGAGAAGATCTCTGACAGTAAAACGGCAATTCCTGGGCCACAAACAATGATACTGAAGACAGCTGGAAAGTCCCCCAAACCTGAAGATTCCCCCGAAGGCACTGCAACAGAACCATTCACTGACCGTGGAAGAGCTAACAACGTCTGTGTGTTGACTGCCACGTACAGGAGTGTGCTAGAAAACACTTTCCTTGTGTAGCCCGTTTAATTCTCCAAACAGACTAAGAAACTGACACATAGATGGCTGGAAGTTACTTGCCCCAGGTGCTCAGTGATTAAGAGAAGGAGCCAGGATTTGTGCCTCTGCTCTCAACTGCTCAGATCAAACAGAAAGAAAAGATTTGGGTGGATGGTGATGATCTGAAATGCGGTGATCGGGGCACAGGGAGCAGGTAAGTGAAGAGGAACGATGTAAGCAGCATGAGAATGATCTCAGAGAGGCAGCAGTGAGTGGTGGCCTGAAGCGAGATCTTCATTCCCTGCCCAGGAATTGAACCTGGGTAGCCTGGATGAAAACCAGGAATCCTAGCTACCAGAAGCCCTGGCTCTTGCCTCCAGTGAAAAATGCATTTCTCACGGAGGCAAAAACTGTAAAAACAGGTACAAAGTTTATTATTAGAGACACAGCACAACAGCGGGAGAGCACACAGTTTGTTTAGTTAAGATAGAAGCAAGGCAGAGAGGCACACCGGGAGAGAAAGGATGTGGGCGTCCTCCCTAATGAGGAGGAACGCAGCAAAGAGGCGGTTAAGTGATCTATATAGGGCAGTTCTTCCGGGTCTTTGTTTACCTTTGGCCAATTACCTGGTTTCTTTTTCCACACCTGACCTGCCCTAGGGCCCTCCCCAACAGGCGTTCGCAACTTTTTTCCAAGATGGATTTCAGCCCAGAGGCCTATGGGATGGCCTTAGCATCACATATTAGGGGGTGGTGCCCCCTCCTTTTTGACCCCCAAGGAGCTTTTATGCACATGTGCAATGTCTCCCTTGCCTCAAGGATGGGAAACATGTGACCTCTTGGTCCTTTACCCAAACAATGTTTAGCCCCTCTCTGTTCCTGCCATGACCGTTATCTTAAGGTGTCCACAGGAGACAAAGCCTGGCTGTTTACCTTGTTTCTGTTGTTACTTCCATTTGGGAGAGGAAACAGGAGGCTGATTTTAAATGTCTAACCTGGAGCCCATCTATCTCCTGTCTCAGGAAATGCAAGCAGGAGAGACTAGTTGTAAGTGTCCGGCCTGAAGCCCACTTCTTCCTGCCCCATGAAATGTAAACAGGAGGCCAGTTGTAAATGCCTAGCTTGCGGTCCATCCATCTCCTTCCTCAAGAACAGTAAAAAAGAGAGACCGCTGAGGGGTGGGGACCGGACAGGGCCCAGTTCCCAGCTCAGGAGACCTACAGCCTTCAACTACAGGGGGAGGAAACCACCTAGAACACCTAGACAATCTGCTTTCTACTGGCCAAATAGCACCACATATCAAGCTGTTGCTGAGCCTCTGTACTGTTAAAGGCGGCCGTGGGTGTGGGATTTGAGGGGTTACACTGGTGTAGGGCAGTTTCTAGAGGGGACCATGCATGCTGAGCTGCATGTCTGGAGGGTGGATTATCACCATATAGAGGACTTTATTGAGCAGGGTACTGGGACAGAGACTCAAAGATCCGAAGATAGGAGCAAACCCATAAAAACACTGATCTAAACCTTAAGGGAGAAAATGGGAATCTTTATGTCATTGGAACGGACTGAGCGCCAAAAATTTGTCCAGATGAGCACAGCCATGCTTCTTCCTTGTGAACTCCACCTATTTGCCCTGAGGACCATTACTCCTTACCAAAGAGTCCCAGACACTGCGCTATTTACCAGCTGATAGAAATCTTTGCGGATTGCTGGTCAAGTAGCTATATATTAAAGCACCACACAAACACACCAGAGGCTAGACCTTGTTTGTTTGAGGAGCTCTTGGCTGCTCATTGGACAGAACCCGGACTTTCGCTAGGTGACTTTGGTGTTTCCAGATCCAACAGCACTGAAGGCAAATTCTGGCTCCCAAGAACCAGAGCTGGAGGGTTGAAGCATCCTCTCCCAAGCTCCTCCCACAGGACCCAAGTCTTTAACATACAGTTTTCTCTCTCTTTAAAAAAAAGTTTTATAAGTTATAATTTACCTACCATAAAATTCACCTGTTTTTGTTTGTTTGTTTGTTTGTTTTTTGTGGTACGCGGGTCTCTCACTGTTGTGGCCTCTCCCGTTGCGGAGCACAGGCTCCGGACGCGCAGGCTCAGCGGCCATGGCTCACGGGCCCAGCCGCTGCGTGGCATGTGGGATCTTCCCGGACCGGGGCACGAACCCGTGTCCCCTGCATCAGCAGGCGGACTCTCAACCACTGCACCACCAGGGAAGCCCAATTCACCTGTTTTAAGTGTACAACCCAATGGTATTTAGTACCTTTAAAGAGTTGTACATATATGACGATCTAATTTTAGAACATTTCCATCATTCCCAAAAAGAAACCTCCATTTGTATTCACACCCAATTTTTACCTCCAGGCCTAGGCAACCACTTATCTGCTTTCTGTCTGAACAGTTTTATATGGGGATGAAACCGGGGATGTTTTGCAAACACAGCATCTGCCCTGCACCTGGGATGAAGCAAAACACAGACAAGTTGACAATTTTTGCATAGTCTCATAAAAATAAAAAATTCAGTAACTTTAATGTGTTACAATTTAATGTGTTAAAAGATGCAATAACCTATTGCTTACCATCTTTGAATATATTCTGTGAAAGATCAGTTATGAATTGTCGGCTGACTTGAAGGTCCAAACTTTCATATAGCTAGATGATTGTAGAACTCCATAGAGATAGTAGGGTACAAGCCTAGATTTGATTTTTTGTTACCATTTTCTTTTTCTCTGAAATTCATGTCGTTAATTTAACTTGTATTCTTGGGTGCTTCTCAGAGTACGAACTGCTATGACAAAGCAGATTTCATGAGGAAGTTGGCCCATTGTTTGAACTCCTCAGAACTGGGAATCCAGAACGTCACAGCTGCATTTGAATCTCGCCATGTGTCCTGTAGGATTAGATGGCTGAGTGTGGGCCCCTCCCTCTCCTCTCTCTGATAGACCCTTTCCTCCTGCAGTTTTCTCCTTTCTCTCCTGTACTGTTGAGTTTTCCCTTTACTGGACCATTTGTAACAGGGTGCACACCTGCAGCAATTTTTTTCTGTCTACAAAAACCCTCTCTTTGCCTGGCTTCCCCTTCAGATACTGCCCATCATCTCTGATTCCCTTTTCAGAGAATTCTGGGATGGAATTGTCTAAGGTAGCTCTCCCTACCTCTTCTTCAATTCCCTCTTGAACTCAGTTTGGGCAGGGCTTTGTATCTGCCACTCCACCAAAATGGCCCACGGTGTCATTGCCAGTGACCCCACGTGACTGATCCCATAGTTGACCCTCAGCCTCTCAATGCAGCTTATCAGTTGCACTGACACATTGATCATCCTCACGTTCTTGAAGCACTTTCTTCTCCTGGCCCCTGGAACAGCTCTGTCACTTGGCTTTTCATGTGCCTTGCTGGTCCTTCCTACTCAGTTTGCTGAAGGCTACTGCTCTTCATATCTCCAGCATAGCTAAGTGTTGGAGAGTCCCAAGTCTTGTTTCTTCACCTCTTCTCTCCTCGGCCTGGGACCCCCTTCAGGTGATCTCATGTAAGATGGTGGGTACTTTAAATATTATATTGCTCCTGACTTCCAAATTTGTATCTCCAACTCTCCCATCCTAAAACTATGGGAGTTCAGGAGAATTGTTCATGGGGATGCTAGAAATGTGAGAGGGCTCAGTGGGCCCTGTCCTTGGACCTCTTCTCTTCTTTGCACTCCTTCACTTGGTGGTCTTATCCAGTCTTATAGATTTATTTTAATGAAGTCCAGCATATCATTTTTTTCTTTCATGGATCATGTTTTTGGGGTTGCATCTAAAAACTCATCACTAAACCTAAGGTCATTATAGATTTTCTCCTATATTTTCTTCTAGCAATTTTATGGTTTTGCATTTTACATTTCAGTCTACAATCCATTTTGAGTTAATTTTTGTGAGAGGTGAAAGGAAGTCTGTGTCTAAGTTTATTTTTTGTATCTGGACATCCAGTTGTTCTAGCACAATTTGTTGAAAAGACTATCCTTTCTCCACTTAATTGACTTTGCTTCCTTGCAAAGATCATTTGACTCTACTTGTATGGGCCTACTTCTGAACTCTCTATTCTGTTCCATGTTTCATAACTTTAAGTATCACTGCTGAGGCTCTTCAATTTATATGTCTAGCCTGAACTTCTCCCCTGAAGTTCAGACATATATATCCACTGCCGTCCTGTATCTCCACTCAAATGTCTAACAGACATCTCAAACGGACCACGTCCAAACGTAACATTATCTCCTTCCCCGCTACCCCATCTGCTTCTCCTCCCATCTCCATGGCAACTCCACCTTTCCTGTTGTTCCGGTCAAAAATCTTGACTTCTCTTCACTCTCTCATACTTCTCATCAAATAGGTCAGGAAATTCTGTTGCTTCTACTTCAAAACACATCAAGAATCCAACCATTTCTTACCATCTACCCTGCTACCATGCTGGTGCAAGCCACCATCATCCCTTTCATGGGTCACTGCAATAGCCTCCTGACTGGTCTCCCTGCTTATTCCATTGCTTCTTGATAGTCTACTATCCACAGAGCAGCAAGAAGGAAGCTGTTAAAGTCAGATCATGTCACTCTTTTGCCTGGGTCCCTCCAGTGTCTTTCCTTTGAATTCAGAGTAAATTCCAAAGACCTCATATTAGCCCATATGGTCCTTTATCACTTGTACTACCCATTCACCACCCACTGCTCCTCCTTGCTTACTCTGCTCCAAGCCACCCTGGCCTCCTTCCTGTTCTTTGAACAGGCTCCTGCCTCAGGGCCTTGGCACCAGTCCCTCTGCCCGGCACGTTCTTCCCCAAGAGATCCACAGGGCCTACTTCCTCACCTCCTTCAAGGCTTTTCTCAAATGTCACTTTTTTTAAAAAAAATTTATTTTATTGAAGTATAGTTGATTTACAATGTTGTGTTAGTTTCTGGTGTACAGCAAAGTGATTCAGTTATATATATATATATATATATATATATATATATATATATATATATATATATAGTAGTTTGCCTCTGCTAAGCCAAGCTCCCAATCCATCCCTCACCTCCTGGCAATCACAAGTCTGTTCTCTGTGAGTCTGTTTCGTACATAAGTTCGTGTCGTATTTTAGATTCCACATATAAGTGATACCGTAAGGTATTCGTCTTTCTCTTTCTGACTTACTTCACTTAGTATGATAATCTCTACGTCCATCCATGTTGCTGCAAATGGCATTATTTCATTCTTTTTTATGGCTGAGTATTATTCCATTGTATATATGTACCACGTCTTCTTTATCCATTCCTCTGTTGATGGACATTTATGTTGCTTCCATGTCTTGGCTATCGTGAGTAGTGCTGCTACGAACATAGGGGTTCATGTACCTTTTTGAATTAGAGTTTTCTCTGGATATATGCCCAAGAGTGGTATTGCTGGACCATATGGTAGGTAATTCTATCAAATGTCACCTTCTTCATGAGACCTTCACTGACAAACCCATTTACACTCTCCCTTGCCACTGGCACTTTTTATCCCCATTACCTTACACAATCCAACATATAATTTGTTTATTTGTACGTTCCGTGAGGATGGGGGTTTATGTCTTTGCTATATTCCTAGCTGGAACCTCATAGCTGGTTACTGATAAATGTTTGCTGAGTGAATCAATGATTGGAAAAAGGGGTGACTGGTATGTCCTCCTCTGGTTGGGTATCCACACGAGCATCCTGCTTCTTGGGCAGGAGGAGAAGAACCTATGAGAGCTGGCGTGGTGAAGAGACGGGCCGCCTACAGTGGAGTAGCCTGCAGGCCTGGCCTTCATTGTAGCCAAAATGATGGAGGTTCCTCTGGGTCAAGTGGTCACTGAGTTGCTCACATGTGACTGGTGACTGAGCTGGGCATGTGGTGATGAGGGAACTCTTGGAGGCTGGAGCTGGGGTAGGGTTGGAAGAGGCTGAGTGGGGCAGGTCTGCCATGGTCCCAGGTGAAAGAGGAGTATAGTGAGGAGGCCCTGCAGGCCTCTGAGGAAGCCTGTCCCCCGCTTCAAGACAGCCAGCATTTGGATAACCCCCGCAGAGGGCATCAGCAGCTAGCAGGGTTGACCGGACATGGGAGGCCACTTGTCCAGCTCTGTCCGGCCCATTCTTCTACACACCCCTCTGCCCAGTGGAGACCTAGCGCAGGGAGGGAGGGGAAGCAGGTGCTCCCAGCAGACTCCTCACCATTCCTGCTGCCTCCAGCGAGCCTGGCCAGACGGGCGGGGGGAGGGAGCCTTGCTGGAAGCTGCGAAGTGGACTAAGCTAAGGGTAAGGTACGAGACCTACCAGAATATCACTGAGGGAGGGAAAAGAGCCATTCCACTGAGTGTGACTGAAGGCAGTGGCGCTGGGAGATAACAACGCGTTATGTTAGCTAAGTAAAGCGTCTAAGGGAAAAGAAACAATGTTTTGAAGACTGAATTTGCAGCTCTATATCCATGAAAAACAGCCAAGAATTACCTTTGCTTCATGAGATAGCTTTACTTTAAGGTAAAGTGAGATAAATAAGCAGAACTTAGCTTCCTAAAACTTTTTCACATGTTGCTCCAGGTTTCTTCAAACAAAATTCAAATCACTAGGTGAACTTGTGCACAGAAACATGTTGAGAAGCCACAGGCCCTGGTCTCAGCCCCGTGCTGTTTGGCTTCCACAGGGACATTTTACCCATAACCAGGGATACTGCACTTGACCTGAGCTCCCATCTCACCAAAGTACGCTGGTCAGCCCTGGATCACGGAATCATAGACTCTTAGAGCTAAGAGGCATGAATTAGTTCAATTCTTTATGATACACAAGATGAAGCAGGCTCAGAGAGGTGGATGGTTTGGTCAGGATCACACAGCAAGTTGGGGGTTGTGGTAAGCAGAATAATGGCTCCGAAGATGTCACATCCTTATCCCCAGAACCTGTGACTATGTTCCCTTTCATGGCAAACAGGACTTTTCAGATATGATTAAGGATTTTGAGATGCAGAGATTATCCTGGAGTATCCAGGTATAATCACAAGGGTTCTTATAAGTGGGAGGCAGGAGGCAAGAGTCAAAGAGAGAGAGATGTGACCATGGAAACAGAGGTCAGAGTGATGCAGCCATGACTTCTAGAAACTGAAAAAGCCAAGGAAACAAATTCATCCCTGTCACCTCCAGAGGAATCGCAGCTCTGCCGACACCTTGATTATAGCCCCGTGAGACTCATATCAAACTTCTGACTTCCAGAGCTGAAAGATAGTAAACCAGTGTTGTTTTAAGTTATTCGATTGGTGGTATTTTGTTAAAACAACAGTAGGAAATTAATCCTGTGGTAAAGCCAGCATTAAAACACCCATCTCCTGGGGCCTCCCTGGTGGCGCAGTGGTTAAGAATCCGCCTGCCAATGCAGGGGACGTGGGTTCGATCCCTGGTCTGGGAAGATCCCACATGCCACGGAGCAACTAAGCCCGTGCACCACAACTACTGGGCCTGCGCTCTAGAGCCCGCGAGCCACAACTACTGAAGCCCGCGCGCTCTAGGGCCCGCATGCTGCAACTACTGAGCTCGCATGCTGCAGCTACTGAAGCCCACGTGCCTAGAGCCTGTGCTCTGCAACAAGAGAAGCCGCCACAGTGAGAAGCCTGTGCACCACAACGGAGTAGCCCCCGCTCACCACAACTAGAGAAAGTCTGCGCACAGCAATGAAGACCCAGAGCAGCCAAAAATAAATAAATAAATAAATTTATTTAAAAAAATAACATGCTGAAAGATGCCTTAAATAGCACCAAATCCAAGAAAATGACCTAATATTTTAGTTAATTAACAGCCTGACACATCTCTGTTTTTCCCTATTTTTTTTCTTGTTTTGGCTGCATGCTCTTTGATCACCTATCGTACTCAGTACAGAGAATCAAAAGGTAATACGTTCTATTTGGCATAATTTCAAATTAGCATAATTTCCTTGAGCCTGATTCATCAAAATTTACTGCATCTGGAATGACAGACTTCATCAGGACAAGGTGTGTCAGATAGTTTAAAATGGGATCTGACACGTTGGGATACATAAAGCATGTGACTTCCACAGAGACAAACTCAGTGTTGGTAGTATTTTACAGGTTTATGTCCCATGAACACGGAGATTCTGATAAAAGTTTATCAAAAAAGAGAAAAGAGCATGATATGTTTATAATTGTATAAACTTCATTCTCAAGACTGTTCCTGACAGGAGAGAGTGGCCATTCTGATTGGCGTTGATGAGAGCTGAATCTTCTGCTTACAATTCTACACATCTGGTCCTGCAAAGAATTTTCTGTAGAGCAGTTTCTGGCTGGGTACGTTTTAAACCTTGCTTCTCCTTCTCCTCAGATTCTTCTGCTGCTGGGTCCCCTGAGACATGTTCATGTTATAATACGGCCCTGGGCCCTCAACCTTCATGGCCAGACCAGGGAGTCTGCCCAGAGGGTGGCAGAACCCTTCATGGGGGACATTCTTGTAATTGGGCAGTCAGCAATAACTTAGCTATGCGTGGGAGTGACTGGAGACTGCACAAATGGATCCTGTCATCCAAATTAAATGTATCCCTAACCTTATTTCCCTTGCTGGATCCCCCAGATGCCATGGCCATTCCACTGCCACCTGGCCTGAAGGAGAGTGTGACATAGGGAACTTTGGAGTGGACATGGGCAGTGGTCTCACTCAACGATGGTAAAATATCTTTAAAAAATTTACAGAAAGGACTTCCCTAGTGGCGCAGTGGATAAGACTCTGTGCTCCCAATGCAGGGGGCCCGGGTTCGATCCCTGGTCAGGGAACTAGATCCCACATGCACGCCACAACTAAGCAGCCGGTGAGCCGCCACTAAGGAACCCTGGAGTTGCAACTAAGGAACACGCCTGCCGCAACTAAGACCCAGCGCAACCAAAAAAAGAAAAAAAATTGCATAAACACATAACCATGTTTCCAGGGTCTGCGAAACAGCCTGGCGAGAGAGGGGCCCTGAAGCTGGAGCTTCGGAGGTGTGGTTGGCTGAAGTCACTGTCCCTGTACTGTACACACTGTCCTCCAGACCTGAGAAAGGGGGCTTGTTTTACATTTGAATAGCCGAAAGGCCATTTAGAATGTTTTTCCTACAACAAGGAGCACTGCCTCAAAACTCGAGCCTCTACCATTTGGGAGGCAGAAAGCTACTTGAAACTTTAAAGTTTTTTCCAGTATCTATTCATTAAGAATTAATTTTTTTTTCATCCAGAACTAGTCACTTCCCTTTTTATATCTTCAAGAACACCTTGCTTATATCTTAGTTATCTGGTGTCAGTCACTAAATTAGTGTTTTGCAAACTGGAGTCCACAAGTCCTTGATGAGAATTTTAAAATGCTTTGTTGGGTGAAATGCTAAAAACTCTGGAAAAGTGTGACACTTTCTTATAAAACTAAACATATAATTACCATACAACACATCACTCTGACTTGCAGGCTTTCATCCCAAAGAAATGAAAAGTTACGTTCACACAAAAACTTGTACATGAATGTTCATGGAAGTTTTATTTGAAATAGCCCCCAAACTTGAAACACACCACATGTCCTTCAACAGATGAACGGTTAAACAAACTGTGATGCATCCAGGTCATGGAATCCTAGCCAGCAATGAAAAAGAACAAACTCTTGATACACACTACACTTTGGATGGATCTTAAAATACTGAGTACAAAAGCCAATCCTAAAAGGTTGCATACTGTATGGTTCCATTTATATAAGATTCTCGAAATGACCAAAACTATAGAGATGGAGAACAGATTAGTGGTTGCCAGGGGCTTGCGGGGTGGGGTGGGTACAGAGGGGAGATGCGTGTGGTTATAGAAGGGTAGCTCTAGGGATCATTGTGGTGATGGAACTGGTTTATGTCTTGACTGTGGTGGTAGAAACTGCACATGAGGTAAAACTGCATGGAACTAAACACACAGAAAATAAACACAAATGAGTAAGTGCATGTTAAACTGGGGGAAATCTGATGAAGATTGGTGCTTTGTCAAGGACATTGTCAATGTCAATGTCCTGACTGTGATCTTACTATGGTTTTATAAGATGTTACCCCTGGGGAAACTGGGTGAGGGATGTGTGGGATGTCTCAGTATTATTTCTTATAACTTCATGTGAATCTACAATCATCTCAAAAAAGAAGTTTAATTAAAAGTTATGTGGGGCTTCCCTGGTGGCGCAGTGGTTGAGAGTCCGCCTGCCGATGCAGGGGACAGGGGTTCGTGCCCCGGTCCGGGAAGATCCCACATGCCGCGGAGCGGCTGGGCCCATGAGCCATGGCCGCTGGGCCTGCGCGTCCGGACCCTGTGCTCTGCAATGGAAGAGGCCACAACAGTGAGAGGCCTGCGTACCGCAAAAAAAAAAAAAAAAAAAAAAGTTATGTGAATATTTCGAGGTAATAAAAAGACAAGTGTCAGTACATTCTGGATGACCTGAGTGACCCCTTTACAGCCTTATGAGCTAGTTCCCCAATGGGTCACCAGTGCTTTCTTTGGAATGAATGTTTATTGCCAGTCACTTTGCACCAGTAACATCTCGACACGAACAGAATCAATGACAAGCCTCCCCAGCGAGCAGGCCAAGCGTCAGAGAAAGATTTTGCAAGGCAGAACTGAGAAAAATTCTTATTGGGTTGACTGTATTATTATAATGCTATTTAAACACATGCAAGCTCATATGCAAATTTCTAACTGAATATAATAAAAGCTAGTAAAATTCAAATTAGTGCCATTAATTTAATGCAATGAATGATGCTGTTGTGTTGAAACTAATTTGCTGATCACAAAGTGGAGATTATACACACACTGCCTCAGGGCTTGCCTACCATCTTTATTCAGAAGTGGGACGTCTTTGCTTACAACTTGAACTTCCTAGGGAACCAGGAAGAACATAGAAAAAGGCCTCAGACCTTCTGGAATAAATGTTAACAAGGACCACTCGTTCTTAACCTTTTAACAACACGCTTCTTGCTCAGACATAGACTTTACCAGCTTGGTTAGCTAGTTTTCTGGCCTTTGCAAATACAAGGATTGCTGCTGCAGGCTGTCCCCTCGTGAAATGACCACAGAGAATCTGACAGTCATGGGGAGATTGGAAAATTATGAAAAGCAGGTACAGAAACTAAATATTTTAGCAATTGAGAGGAAAAGGCACAGGGCTTCCAAGAAAATCACAGTCTGCCCAGCACACTAAATAATGCTCATGATAATGACGCTGAGTGATCAGTGGAAGGTCGAATTAGGCTGAGAATGTCATGCTTGGGAAGACTGGGTGGTCCCATCTGGACCCTCACGTGTTTTGAGTTCTGGTCCTTGAACGAGCATACGTCAGTTATCTGCAGACCTGGGCAACCCTTTCCCAATAGGGAGAAGGCCGGCTCTGTGTGCTTGTGTTTGTGTGTTGGGATGGGATGGAGGAGGATGACGGAACTCCACGACATGCAGAACAAATGGTCTCACACGTGATTAATTGTGCCCCCTGCTCCCCGGGCCCTCAAGGCTGCTAATAATCGCTCCCCATTTCAGGATTTCGAAGTTGCACATCCGACCTTTTGAGCTTTCATCTTCACACCTCTTCGTGCCTCTTATGACCCATAATTATGGCTGAGGTTGAGCATCAACAGGAACGCAGACCTCTTATCTTCACGTTAGGCACTTCAACCAACATTTTAAGACAAATTATTAATAATTGTGCTCGAGAAAATGATACCAGCAAAAGCTTCAGAGATATTGAATTGTTTTGTGACCGTGGAAGAAAGAAAACCATTTCCATGACAAATAGGGGGACTTTTATGAAGTAACTAAATATTAATTTATCCAACAAATATCTATTACATACCTTCAATGTTTGAGATATCTTATTAGCGACCAAAGGGTACACAAAGCCATACATGATTCAGTTCCTGATCTAATGGAGTTTATAACTTGGGAGCTTATTGTTTAAAAGTCCTACCATATAAAGAAGTGTCAAAAATGAAGTTCAATCTTAGCTCTTGAGGAGGTGAGAAGTGGGGGTGTCTAATGAGAAGGGACCCCTGAGCTGCCCTGAAAGGATGGGCAGTGCAATGATGGACAGGAATGGGGACGGGCATGCCCCATGGAGGGGATGGTGTGGGCACAGTTGTGAGGGTGGGGGGCAAGGAAGCAGTGAGTGTGTCGGGACCATGGAATACTGATGGAGGAGTAGCTGGAGATGGGGAGAGACCAGGTTGTACAGCAGTTTTAAAATGCCAGGCTAAGAAGTTAAGCTTTATTCTTTGGGAAGTGGAGTGACTAATAGAGGTAATATTAGTGGGGAGACGATTAGAATGGATTAGAATGATCTCCATCCAGCTAGGAGGCCACCACAGGGGTCCAGGTAGAAGGCCTGGAAAGAGGAAGTGGAAATTTTTAAATAGTTTCAGCGAGTCTGGCATGACTATGTCAAGTAAGTCTGGAGCGGGGTGAGCCTCACTTTTGGTCAGAGGCAGCAGGATAGAGAGAGCCAATGTCTGATAAGGCTGTACGGGTTTCGGCAGGGAGGGGGACACAGCCTCCAAGGCATTCCTGCTCCAAAGGGCTTCCGCAACCTCAGTGTTTTTGTTACCGAGTCCAAGCTTGTACTGCTCGCCGCACAACAGGCCAATAAATGACGAGGTGCTGGGGCAAGAAATAGGGACTTTATGTGGAAAGCCAGCAAACTGAGAAGATGGCGGACTCATGCCCCGAAGAACCATCTTGCCTGAGTTAGTTAGAATCCAGGCTTCTTTTATACTAAAGGGGAGGGAGTAAAGTCAAATATTTCGTGGCTCTGATCAGCCCCCTGAGGGGATGTGTTCATTTCTTCCTGCAGTCATTCACAGGTGGGCCTGGTCAGCATGTTTCCTATGATCTAAACAAAGGTATTTTAGCTTAATGCTCATTACCTGGGGAGGTAGGGTTCCCAGAGATGGGCCATTATGTATAATTTAAGCTTATAGACAACATCCCTTTAGTGATTAACTTGTAATAGGATACAAAAGCTTCTTCCCTATTACACTTTGAAACTACTGTACTAAGTCTATCTTATCTGCAGGCTGACATTTTGCAATTTTAAACTGATCCCATATGGTTTCATGAGATGTGCCTTGAATCTCCCCAGAAGGTAACCCACACCTGGTGGTGAGTCCCAAGCCTATCGCTGGAGTTGGTCAGGACCCTAAGAGTGTGCCCGGCACCCAGTATGAACACAGAAAATGCAGAAGTCTATAACCGTGGTTCCTATGAAAGGCCTAGCTCAGGTCAGACCTTCATTTATCGGTCTGTTCACCTGCCGAGTATACTGAGCCCTACTATGTGCAGAAGCCAGGCCATGTCTGTGGCTCTCAGCCTCGATGACCTTCCCCTTCTCTGAACTCCTCTGGGGAGCATGTGATGCACCCCTGGTTTTCCTCACTGGCAAGTTCTTCCTGCCAGAGGTGGAAAGAGTAGAGTTTCCCCTGCTGGGTGGGATCTGGACTGATCACCAGCAAGGAGCGGATTGAGGGTCACCGCTGTGGGGAGCCTGGGGAATAAGCCTTTGTGTCTAAATGTGTCACTGAATGAAACAGCGTCGCTGGTGCCTACGACGGCAACAGCAGGTACTGCATGGGGAAGGGGGATGGGGGCCTGTCTGGGGCAGGTACAAGTTCTTTACCACGTTACACCTCATCCTCCTCATGGCCATCTGGTGAATGTGGCCCTATCACCCCCATTGTAAAGATGGAGAGACTTGTTTTCACAAGCACTGTGTAATGTTCCCCAGGTTACACAGCTCATAAGCTGGATTTGATCCCAGAGCATTCTGGCTCCAAAGCTTAGGCCCCGGCTTAGCCCACAGACTTAACCCCTTTACTGTCCCTTTAAATATGAAATAGGACCACGTTTGGCTGCAGGTAACAGAGCGTGACCACCATGGTCGGAACAGCTGTGGGGTTCACCGTCTTAACTTCTAGTGCTTAGCATAGGGTCAGGCACACACTAAAAGCTCAATAAATGTTTGTTAAATGAATATAAGAGTGCGTAATTTCCTTAAATAATAATTCTACTAATATCTTGCATCAACATAACATTTTATTGTTAGTGTTCACTCCCATTTCAGGGATAACAAAGAAGATCCTATCCTGCTCTACCTGTAAAAACAACCCCATACAAAGGCCAGGACAGGTTTTATATCCCCATTTTGCAGAGAAGGAAACTGAGGCTTAGAAAGTTTAAAGTGACTTTCCTGAAGTCCCAGAGTAAGGGCATCACAGTGCAGAATTCAAAAGCCTTTATTTATTTATATATTTTACTTTTGCTCAATACACCTTCTCCATCACTGCACCTCTTCCTCTAAACAATGTGGTAGGAGCCAAGGTGCAGGGGCAGAGATTTTACCAGTGAGCCCATCCTATTAAGTGCCATAAAGCAGACTTGTGTGGTCTTCCGTCCTGCTCTGGAAGCATCTGTGAGTCTCGTGCTCTGGAGGCAAGGGGAAAAAAATGTATTAGGTTCTCTAATATGATAATAATACCAAAGAAATGTATGGTGCCCCAGAGGAAGATAATTACAAATGGATGAAAGGTGACTATTTAATGTAGAGGCTTTTTTTTTTTAGGGTATAAAAATAAATAGAAGAAAATAGAGTGCCAATAGAACCTGCAGAAAATGGAAGGCAAATGGGCCTGTTTCACTGGTGCTCCCACTGCAACCCACCTTCCTGCATAATGATGGCCATTTTTAACATTTCTGACTTTGTCATTTTTCAAGTAGCTCTAAAGTCTCTTGCTTGTTTGCCAGTCTTCAAGAGGTTTCTAAAGCTCCAGGAGTGCCTTTGGCCTCGTCTTTCCTTCCTTCACCACCTCCCTTAAGGCTCTGTGGTTCTTCCCTAAAGTCAGACCCTGGGCCAGGCAAGCAGGGATGGGCACTGTGCTCCCTCCTAGTGCTCTGGCCACTGAATCTGCCCTGCTAGGACATCTGTGAATGGCTGGGGGCACTCTGTGGGCAGCCCGCAGGAGGGGTGGTGAGGGGCCAGAAGCCCATCTCCCAGGGAAGCCAGGCCTTTGCAGACACTCACTTCACATGCCCTGGTCTCTGGCACTGCCCTTTTCCCTCCCCCACTCTAGGGCGGGTCGTCAGGAGCTCTTCCCCTGCCTGAGGACACTCAGGGGCCTGTACCCCAGATGCTCGGCCCGCTGCCCTCTTACTGCAGGCCGCGGCCTGCCCTGCTTGCACATCCCAACCCTGCCCAGTGGGGAAGCGGCCAGGACGTTCAGTGCAGCCATGTCGGCCCCGAACTCCAGCTGCACTTCACCAAGGCCACGCAGTAGGTAAACTCTGCTCGTTTCCCTGAGTCCCGCCCTACCCCAGACTTCACTGCTATGGAGGAGGCCGCTGACCTTCCGCCTGCAACAGTCTGCACCTGCTACAGATGCTCTTTGATTTAACGGAAGCACCTTTTCTCCTTTGTTCTCGGCCTGCTGCGCGTGCAGCATGCTGGTTTCAGTGTCCCCCAGCCCGCAGGGGGGCTCTGGGGGCTCTGAGCCTTGCCCTCAGCTTTTCTGATTCCCATTCTCTCTTCATTCTGACCTCTCGTTGGTGCAGACAAGCCAGGCAGCCCTGCCTCATCACAGGCGTGGAGGAGATGACTGGTTCCTCCAGGGTAGTGGGGGTGAGATAGGGGGGCGGAAGGGCCCAGGAGGCTTGTCTTGTCCCCATCTTCCTGCAACACCGCCCCTCTCCCCTGTTCAGGACTCTTCTGAACTCACCTCCTGTTTGGACTCACCTTCCACCCTGGCCTGGAGCTTCTGACTGGCCCACCTCCTGTTGGGCTCCCTGCTCCCCTCCGCCCGGGGTGGGGGGCCCTGCCCCTCTGCTGTTCCAGCTGAGCCCCAACGTGAGCCAGGCTTCTGACTAGGGGTGGAAGGCCCGCCTCACAGCACCCGGAGGATGTGCCTTGGGCGAGGCGCAGGGGCTCCCGCGGGCTGAGGCTCTGCCTCTGCCTGGCCCGCACTTCGCTTCCTGGTTCCAGGGGACCAGCTCTCCTAGCATCGTGCAAATAGGCAGGGCATGCCTGCAGCCTTGGGTTTTTTTCTAGGGGTGGCACATAGTGGCCTCACCCCCTGCTGCTGTGTGGCAGGGCTGGAGTTTTAGGCCACCTCCTACCCCCCCCACCCCCCCTCCCCCGACGCCGTTGTATCGCCACAGGGCTTTCTCCTCAGGGTCCGGTCTGCCTCTGTGTCCCTTAGTTTCTCAAAATACATCACAGGGTGCCACACATGCTCACAGTCAGACGTGCTGATAAGCACTGGGAAACCTTCACTTTCTTAAAACAGAACTCTAACACAAAACTAATTTCTGCTGTTTTTCTTTTTTTTTTTTTTTTTTTTTTTTAATTTCTGCTGTTTTTCAAAGGCAAGGTCATCGTGCAGAATTTCAGTTTCTTCTGAGTTTAGTTAGGGCCTGGCTGCTTGGAGACAGAGCTAACATCAGGAGTCTGGATTTTCTAAGCAGAGGTCCTGGGGAGTGGGGAGTTTCTCCCAGCAGCCAGCAGCGGGCCACTGCCTGGTGGCTGTCTGACAGGTCTCCTTTCTCAGAGGTCCTGCCCTGGGCCCCGAGAATACAACAAAGTCTTTAAAAGTGAATGATTCCAGGAGATACAGGACAGAAAAGTGAAAGGAGCTTTGGAAAAAAGTAACTTATCTGGGGAATGTGTGTCTTCAAGGCACTGCACACACACTTAGAGACAATGGTGAGAATTCAGGTCATCTGGGAAGAACCCCTGTAAATCTTTTAGATCATTTAGGCAGGAAAAGGGTTTTTGGTTTTTTTTTTGCTTTGAGACTGTTCAATTTTAAGTTTCTGTGTAAAATGTGGGCATGATATTTTTCTTCCTCTTCCTCCTACATGGTGGGTCTGTGGAATTCTCGTCTTCTTTTATTGGGAGAAAACCATGTCATATTGAATCTCGACACTTATTTAATGTCTCATCTGTGCTCAAAGCCTATTGCCTTCTTAAACAAGGCTGATGATCTGCGTTATTGGAGCAAAAGTAGAGTGAGCAGTGCCTCAGTTGATTCCTCCGTCAGTCCATGATTTCAGCAAAGAGTTTAGCTGACAGGGAATGTGGCGGAGAAATTTCAGTAGGCCACCTCTGGGGAAACTGAACGGGCACTTTTTTGATTCTGGACCTTCCTCATTTTATTTTGTGAGAAAACCCAGAAATGGCTCACCAAAAAGAATTCACATAAAAATGATATGTAGGAGTTTTTGAATAAAAATAAGCCATAAATAAGTAATAAATCCTAGACAGGCCCATTGAAAATGGATAGCAATAATGCTGTGTTTACTGCCTCACTTCCAAAGCACAGACATTTATTATAATTCAGGGCAATTCATTGTACTAGTCTGGCATTTACAAAATTCTCATCATAGTATTAGAGTAAGACCCTATTTCCTAGGAAGCATTGTTGTAATAAACTGTAATTAGTGTCTTGTAAACAGCGGTAATTCATTTTTGGAAGGAAAAGGCACGTGGACAGCTAAATATTGTGAGCGTACCTGCTCTCTGAGCATTTCCATCAGGCTGCGGTGCACCTGGGGCGCAGGGCGCCCACGCCGCCCCCCGCAGGGCTTGGGCGGAGGCAGTCAGACTCCTCGGCTCCCGCCTGCCCTACACCGAAGCCACTGTTTTTTCCTCTGCTGCCGCGAGGACAGCCCCTGTCGCAGCGCCCCATCCCTACGTGGCCTCTGTTGTTTTACAGCGTGCTCGTCCAGATGCACGGCAAGACAGACTCCTCAAGCCTAAGCCGGGCGGCCCACCTGGAAGAGGAAGCGGGGCAGATGCCCGCAGGCCGGGCTCACCATGACACGGTGTGAGACCTCCGGCTACAACATGGGACCCGGGCGCTGCTCCGACCCCTCGTGTCTTGTGTTGCAGCCGGAGGGACGCAGGTCCGCAGCAGAGCCTGCTTCCCGCCAGGGACGCGACGTGGCAGCAGCACGGAGACGGCGGGAAGGAAGGTGGGTGTAGCTCCCGGCAGAGTGGCCTGGGGGCAGCCCCCGCCTGGCCCCTTCTTGGTCCGCGATCAGTCTCGGTGCAGGACTTCGCTCACCCCTAGTCCGCGTCCGGTACCTTGTGCCAGCTGTCTGGGGCGCGGCCCGCTTCGACCTGGGCTTTGAGGCCACTTTCGGCTCCTTACCCCCGGTCCCCAGTCCAGCTCAGGTGACTGAGGCTCCACAGTGAGGCTTGAAGGACAGCAAGGAAGGCAGCTGCTCCCCAAACATCTCTCCCATTGATGGGAAAGCCCACCGCTAAACCTGCGTTCCCATCGGGACAACAAACATTGCATTTTTACGAGTTGTCTATTAAATGTGAGTATTTCCTGCAAAGTGGTAGGTTAAACCACTGCAGGCATCAGCTGGGTTTCATTGATTACGTTACTCTCCTACATGGCAGGGACTTGAGAGGTAAATGAAATCAGATGGTGAATTTCTTTTTTTTTTTTAACACCTTTATTGGAGTATAATTGCTTTACAATGGTGTGTTAGTTTCTGCTGTATAACAAAGTGAATCAGCTATACGTAAACATATATCCCCATATCCCCTCCCTCTTGCGTCTCCCTCCCACCCTCCCTATCCCACCCCTCTAGGTGGTCACAAAGCACTGAGCTGATCTCCCCGTGCTATGCGGCTGCTTCCCACTAGCTAGCTATTTTACCTTTGGTAGTGGATATATGTCCATGTCACTCTCTCACTTCATCCCAGCTTACCCTTCCCCCTCCCCAGATGGTGAATTTCAATAGGGAAGAAGCTCCAACAGAGGACCCTCAAACTGGAGGTGGGAGGCATCAGAGGCAAGCTGCCTTCACCATCACAGCACTGGGGTGGGAGCTGGGGACACAGGGTCCAGGGAGTGACCCCTACCTTTACAGCTGGGGTTTGTGGGTCACATTTCTGCAAAGCGCCTGCCCTAGGGTAGCATCTTTCAGCCAGATCCAGATCAACCTCTGGTCTGACGACCATCTGCGTATGTTTCTCCCACACCTGCCCAGTCCTCAGTATAAATCATCCATTTATTCCTTCACTTTTCTCTGGCCTCATGGTGTTCGTAGAGCCTCCTCTTTTAGCAGGAACTTACTAGGTTTTAAATGTAATAGGTTCAGTGTTTTTCCTTCTCTTGAATGATTTAGAGGGCAGTAGAATAAAATGAGAGGCTATATTTAAATGAAACTGCTGGGGAAACCAGGTTGCTGAGACGGGTGAGATGAAGTGATGATTCACAGCTGGTCCTGGAATTCTTCTCAGGCAATGCCCTTATTTAGGAAAACAAGTTGGGATGGAAAGCAGTTCGGCAGACATCAAGGAATCAACAGAAACATTTAGATTGCCTTTTGTAGAAATGAACAATAATTTGGAGGTGGGGAGGACAGAAAAGGAAGGGGGAGCAAAGAGAGTGGGTCAAATGGTAGGGGGTGTTACTGTACACTTTTAAGTTGTTTTTGTTGCTAAAGAACCCATCCTGTGTCCCCTGACGTTCGCTAAAGTCTGTTACGCTCACAAAGGCCTTATGTGAATGGGGTTCTGTTCGTTTCTTGGTTTTGTTGGAACTTGGTGGAAGGGCCTGAGTTTTACATTAATGGCACATGTGAGATGGCCTGATGATTTGTAAACTGAATTAATTTAGGACAGATATTAGTTTGGAGACCATAGGCAGGCTCATCCTTCAAGAAATTTAAGAAATCATGGTAGGGAGGCATGATGGTTAATTTTATGTGTCAACTTGGCTGGGCGGCAGTGACCAGGTATTTGGTCAAACATTATTCTGGATGTTTCTGTGAAAGTGTTTTTGTTGGATGTTTTGTTGGCTGAGATTAACATTTAAATGCGTGGACTTCAAGTGAACCAGTTACCCTCCGTAGGGTGAATGGGCCTCATCCATTCCTTGAAGCCTAACTAGAACAAAGACTGACTTCTCTTGAGGAAGAAGGAATTCTGCCAGCAGACTGTCTTTGGAGGGTCTTGAATGGCAGCTCTTACCTGAGTCTTCAGTTTGCCAGCCTACCCTGTAGGTTTTGGATTTATTAAGCCTCTGCAATCACATAAGCCGGTTTAAAAAAATATCTCCCTCTCTCTATATATGTATGTATATGCATCCTATGGTTTTCTTTCTCTGGAGAACCCTGACTAATACAGGAGAGGATATCAGATTTCCATAGATAGAAGATGAGGGTCAGCGAAAAACTTACCTAGATTATTTGAGGCAGGGAGACTCCACTGACATATAGGTGAAGACTTAGTTATTATTTTAAAAAATTGATTTCTAGTTTAATTCCACCGTGGTCAGAGAACATATCCTTATGATTGCAATGCTTGAAATTTATTGACTTGTTTAATGGCCCAATAAATAGTCTCTATTGGTGAATATGTGCACTTGAAAGGTATGTGTGTTCTGCTGTGGTTGGGTGGGATGTTCTATAAATGTCAATTAGGAAAAATTGGTGGATAGTGTTGTTCATATTTTTTTGTATCTTTACTAATATTTCTATCTGCTTATTCTAAAGATTACTGACAGGGAGATCAGCTCGATGCTTTGTGACGATCTAGAGTGGTGGGGTACGGAGGGTGGGCGGGAGGGGATATATGTATACATATAGCTGATTCACTTTGCTGTACAGCAGAAACTAACACAACATTGTAAAACAATTATACTCTGATAAAGATGGACAAAAAAGATTATTGAGAGAAGAGTGTTGAAATATTCAGGTAAGATGAAGGATTTGCTTGGTTCTATCCTTTTTTGCTTTAGCTATTTGTATGTGAAAGCTTGTTGTTGGGTGCATATATTTAAGATTGTCATGTCCTGTAAAACTGAGCCTTTTATCATTATGAAATATTCCTCTCTCACTGGTGATAATCCTTGTCCTGAAGTCTACTTTCTGTCTTATTAACATAACTGCACCAGCTTTGTTCTGATTAGCGTTTGTGTAGCATGTGTCTTTCAACCTGTGTCCTTATATTTAATGTGTACCTCTAATAAATAACATATAGTTGAATCTTCTTTTAAAAATCCAAATGATTTTTTATTGGAACGTCTAGTTCATTTACAGTTACTATAATTACTGATATGGTTGGGTTAAACCATTTTGTTCCTATTTTCTATTTGTCCCATCTGTTCTTTGTTCCTTGTTTCATGCTTTCTCTTGAATTAATCAATTACTTTTTGGTATTCCATTTTGTCTCTTTTATTTGCTTTTTGGCTATACTGCTTGATAAATAGATAGATTGTTAATTTAGTGGCTGTTCAAGGGATTATAGTATGCAGCCTTAAGTTATCACAAGTGACCCTGAATTCAATCATACCACTATACAAACGATATAAGAATCTTACAACTGTATTTAACTCCATTTCTTGCTTTGTGCTATTTTTTTGTTGTATATTTTACTTCTATATTTGTTATAAATACTCCATACGTTGTTTTTACTGCTTTTACTTTAAACAGTCAATAGTTTTCCAAAATCTTTCGCTTTTGAAATAGTTATAGACTCACGGGACGTTGCAAAAGTAGTACAGAGAATCTTGTGTATCCTTTGCCCATATTCCCCCAGTGGTAATATCTAACCCAAATAATATCGAAACCAGGAAATTGATATTGGTACAATACTGTTAACTGTGCCTTATTCAGATGTCACCAGTTTTCACTGATGAGTTTGTATGTGTGTGTATGTATAGTTCTATTCATTTTTTCCACATGTATGGATTTGTTTTACTACATAATCGAGATATAAAACTGTCCCATCAATACCAAGGAACTCCCTTGTGCTACCCCTTTATAGCACCCCACCCTCCCTCCCCAAATCTCTATCCTCTGGCAACCATTAATTTGCTCTCCATCTCTATGATACTGACATTTTGAGGATGTTGTGTAAATGGAGTCATACAGTATGTAATCTTTTTAGATTGGCTTTTTTCACTCAGGAGAACGCCTCTGAAGCAAAACACTATCGAACACTATTGAAAGCAACTTTCTTTACAGGTGCATTACACCTGTAAAGAAATCAGTATACAGAGTAAATACTGATGTGTATTTTCCTCCTACGATTGCCTCAAGACAACAGAGCAGGAGAATAAAGAGGCAGTAGTGTGGAAAAAAAAAAAAAAAAAGAATGCCTCTGAGATCCGTGTAATATGTGCTGTATATCAGTAGCTTGCTCCTTTTTTATTGCTGAGTAGTATTCCACTGTACCATAGTTTGTTTATCCATTTACCCACTGAAGGATATTTGGGCTATTTCCATATTTTAGCTATTATGAATAAAGCTGCTGTGAACATTCATATACAGGTTCCTGTGTGAGCATAAATTTTCATTTCTCTGGGATAAATGTCCAAGTGTGTGAGTGCTGGGTTAAATAATAAGTATATATTTCGTTTTATAAGAAATTGCCAAACTGTTTTCCAGATTGATCGTCCCATTTTTCATTCCCAATAGCAATGTATGAGAGATGCAGTTGCTCCACAGCCTCACTGGCACTTATTATTTTAATTTTAGTCATCCTAATAGATTTGTCATGATATTTCATTGTGGTTTTAATTTTCGTCTCTCTAATGGCTAATGATGTTAAACAACTTTTTAAATGTTTATTGGCCATCCATAAATCCTTTTTGGTGAAATGTCTGTTAATGTTTTTTTTTTTTTTTTTTTTTTTTTTTTTGCGGTACGTGGGCCTCTCACTGTTGTGGCCTCTCCCGCTGCGGAGCACAGGCTCCGGACACGCAGGCTCAGCGGCCATGGCTCACGGGCCCAGCCGCTCCGCGGCACGTGGGATCTTCCCGGACCGGGGCACGAACCCGCGTCCCCTGCATCGGCAGGCGGACTCTCAACCACTGCACCACCAGGGAAGCCCTCTGTTAATGTTTTTTGCTCATTTTCTCAATGGATCGCTTGCTTTATTACTGTTGAGTGTGTGAGTTCTCTATATGTTCTAGATACAAGTCCTTTGTCAGATACATAGTTTGCAAATATTTCCTTCCAGTCTGGGGCTTGCCTTGTCATTCTTTTATGATCTTTCATAGAGCAAATTGATGAAGTTTAATTTATCAATGTGTTCTGTTAGGAATTATACTTTTGGTGTCATGGCTAATCACTAGTGATGTTGAATTTAGCACTAGGTTCCAAAGATTTTCTCCTGTGTTTTCTTCCGAAAGTCTTACAGTTTTACATTTAAGTCTATGGTTCATTATGAATAATTTTTTTATATGAGATCTGAGGTTTAGATCAAGGTTTTTGTTTTTGTTTTGTTTTGTTTTTGCCAGTTGCTCCAGCACCATTTACTGACTAGACTATCATTCCTCCATTGAACTGCATTTTGTACCTTTGTCAAAAAATGTTGGGCATATTTGTATGGATCTATTTCTGGGTTCTCTATTCTGTGTCATTGATCTATGTGTTCATTCCTCCAGCAGTACCCCACTGTCTTGGTTACTGTAGGTATATAGTAAGTCTAAAAATTCCTCCCACTTTATTCTTCTTGTCAAAGCTGTCCTGGCTCTTCTAGGCCCTTTGTTTTTCCATATACATTTTAGAATAAGCTTGTCTTCCATTGTTTGTTAAAAGACAAACATTGAAAATAGTCTTTTATGTTTACCCACATCTTCACCATTTCCAGGACTCTTCTTACAGGTCTAGTCTTTATAGGATCATTTCCCTTTAGCATTTTTTTGCAATGTAGTTCTGTTGGTGATAAATTCTATTTTTATTTGTCTAAAAATGTCTCTACTCTGTCTTCATTTTTTTTTTTTTTTTTTTTTCTTTTTTGCGGTATGCGGGCCTCTCACTGTTGTGGCCTCTCCCGTTGCGGAGCACAGGCTCCGGACGCGCAGGCCCAGCGGCCACGGCTCACGGACGCAGCCGCTCCGCGGCATGTGGGATCCTCCCGGACCAGGGCACGAACCCGTGTCCCCTGCATCGGCAGGCGGACTCCCAACCACTGCGCCACCAGGGAAGCCCTGTCTTCATTTTTGAAGGATATTTTCACTGGGTATAGTGTTGTAAATTGACTAATATTTTCTTTTAGCACTTTGAAAATGTTGTTCTACTGTCTGGTGGTTTCCATAGCTTCTGATGAGAAGTTAGTCATTATTGATATTGTTCCCCTGAATGTAAAGTGTCCCCCTCCCCACATTGACTGTTTTAAGATTTTTCTCTTTCTCTTTGGTTTTCTGAAGTTTGACTATAATGTGCCTTTGTATTCATCCTGCTTGGGATTCACTTAGATTCTTGTATGTAGACTGATGTATTTCATCAGTTTTTGAAAAATTTCATTTATTGTCTCTAAATATATTTTCTCCACATCTTGTCTTCTTCTGGGACTCCATACATATGTATTGGACTGATAATGTCCCCAGATGCTCTTGCTTTTTATTATTATTTTCTCTGTGTAGTTCATTTTGAATCCTTTCTATTGACCTATCTTTGATTTCACTGATTAGTTCTTCTTCTGTGTCCAGTCTTCCGCTAAGCCCTCCAATGAATTCTTTATTAAGCTATTGCATTTTCAGTTTCTGTACAGAATTATTTGGTTCTTTTTAAGAGTTTCTCTTTTGGAATTTCCCATCTGTTCACCTATGTTACATATTTTTCTCTAAATTTGTTAACATATTTATAGTAGTTACTTTTAAGATCCTTATTTGGTAATACAAATATCTGAGTCATTCATTTGTCTGCTTAACTTACTGTTTTCCCTCTTGATTATGGATCACATTTTCTAGTAATTTTTTTCTGAATGCTGAACATCGGAAATGATATATTGTAAAGGCTCTGGGCTATATTGTCTTTATCTAAAGATTGTTAAGTTTTATTCTGTCAAGCAGTTAAATTACTAGCAGAGTCAGATATTCTTGATCTTGTAGCTGCTTGGTGTTAGAAGAATATATATCTATTCTCATTTTGGGGGAAATGGATTATAATAAATCTCAGTGGAAAACAGTAAGCTAACTCCTTAGGACCAAAGAAGAATGCCTATTTTAAGGTCTGAGAGCTCATACGGATATAGTTGAAAAATGGTGGAGACACAGGTTTCCATGAATTTATTGAATGAGAATCTCTTCAGAATCTAGCCTAATTCCAGTCATTTTAGATATCAAGAATATTCTGGTTAGAGGTCTGAAAACTTAACCTGTTTTGCCACATCTCATTAGTCACTTCAAGTGATTCTCACCACAGTTCTTAAATCTTTGTATCACAGGTCCTTGTATCACAAATAAGGAGACAAGCTTGCAAGTAGGTTATCTACAAAGATGTTTACTGCACCATTGTTTATAATACCAAAAAAAAAGGGGAAACAGCCCAAATGACTATCAATAAATGATCAATTAAATAAATGAACCATAAATTCTATACAACAGAATGCTGTACAAATAATATATCTATATTTAAGGGCAAAGGAAAATGTGTTCATTCTATGTTAAATGAGAAAAGGTTAATAAGCATAGTATATAATATGACCCATTGTCCATTAACAAAATATTGGAGTATATAGGAAAAAAAGTCTCTAAGTGTGTGTGTGTGTGTGTGTGTGTGTGTATATATATATATATTTTTTTTCTGGCTGCGTTGGGTCTTTGTTGCTGTGTGCAGGCTTTCTCTAGTTGCAGTCAGTGGGGGCTACTCTTCATTGTGGTGCATGGGCTTCTCATTACGGTGGCTTCTCTTGTTGCAGAGCATGGGCTCTAGGCACTGGGGCTTCAGGAGTTGTGGCTCGCGGGCTCTAGAGCGCAGGCTCAGTAGTTATGGAGCACGGGCTAAGTTGCTCTGCAGCATGTGGGATCTTCCCGGACCAGGGCTTGAACCCGTGTCCCCTGCATTGGCAGGAGGATTCTTAACCACTGCGCCACCAGGGAAACCCTATATATGTATTTTAAAGAAAATATTATTTTTAGAAGTAAGACAATGAATTATTTTAACTTTAAGTTTTTAATATTTGCATTGAGGATCCCCAAGACCATACATTATGTTTGATGATTCACTAGTAGGACTCACAGGACTCAGAAAAGCTGTTATACTCACAGAGTTTGTTACAGTAAAACAATATATACTGAAATCAGCAAAGGGAAAGGCACATAGGATGGAGTCCAGGAAAAACTAGGACAAGCTTCCAATTGTTCTCACACAGTGGAGTCACACAGAAAGTGCTTAATTCTGCCAGCAACAAGATGTGACAACACATATACCGTGTTACCAACAAGGGAGTCTCATAACTGGGGAATATCACTGAGCTTTGGTGTCCAGGGGTCAGTCACTTAGGCATGCAGACCCCACATTCCAGAGGTCAGACTAACAGTGTGGCCTAAAGCCTCAGGCCTACAGAAACAGTTTTCACCATAATCACATTGTTAGCATAAACTATCTGGGGCGGCCCAAGGCTTCGGGCAGACAAAAACACTCTCACAGGCAGGATATTCCAAAGGCTCAAAGGTCCATCTTCAAGAACTAGGCCAAAGTCAAGTCCTGAAGATCTTGGGAAGGTGTGGGTTTGAACAGCGCAGGCCGCAAGCCTGCTGAGTTAACTCTTTACTGCACAATGCTTTTCTTGTTTTTAGTGCTTTGCAATAACCACATATTGCTTTTATCATCACAAAGTAATTAAACTAACTCCATTCTGCAAAAAAGGAAATGCATCAGAAATGTCTGTGTGCTGTCCTTCTAATATTGTTTGATGTCACCCAATTCAGACTCTATGTAACAACTTTCTGAGTTGCCAAAAGTGACATCTCAATAACTATAGGTGAAACATATCATTTTGAAATAACTTTTTTTTTTTTTTTTTTTTGCGGTACGCGGGCCTCTCACTGCTGTGGCCTCTCCCGTTGCGGAGCACAGGCTCCGGACGTGCAAGCTCAGCAGCCACGGCTCACGGGCCCAGCCGCTCCGTGGCATGTGGGATCTTCCCGGACCGGGGCACGAATCCGTGTCCCCTGCATCGGCAGGCGGACTCTCAACCACTGCGCCACCAGGGAAGCCCTTGAAATAACTTTCTTGCCAGGAATGATCTGAATTTTATAAACAGTCTTATGAATTTATACCAGAGAAGGCCAGGAGCCAACTGTCTTCATTTAGAAGAAGAAAACCTTAGTCCCCGGTGCCACATGCTTGGAAAGTCAGAAACAGCTACCTAGGAAGGTGGCTGAAAGAATTGTTGTCACCCTAGCCCCTTGAAACTCAAATAATTTAGAACCATTTTGTTCTGGTGACTGTGTTGTGAATTAAGGATTGAGGATTTCAGAAGCCTGGCTGGCCTAGAGACTGTTCATTTGCTGGCAATTCTGATCATGGACTCAGAGATTGGCACGAGCAAAAATAGTCTCTCACCCTTTTCAGTCGTTGCCATGTTTTCCTGGGTGGCAAGGAATGAAAGAGCTGTTTACTGTAGGCTAAATTCTGCGTCAAACACTTAGATTACACTCAACCTTCAGAACAGTTTTGTAGGCTCTATATTATCATCCCCACTTTACAGAGAAGGAAACTGAGGATCGGTACAAGCCTCAGGACAGTGACAACGGGATAAAACGAAAAAGAGGTCTCTTCAGTGTGATATTCGATTGAAGTAATGCCAGTAAATCTACACATTTCAAAATTCTTACAACCCAGCAGGAGTAGCCAGTATTGGGAAACTACCTCTGATGCCCACTGTCATGTTTAACCATCACAGAAAGGAAAGAAGTACATGTATATTTTAGGATAAAATATTTCCCTCTCAAAGAGAGAAAAATGGCATAACCTAAAGAAAATTCTGAAGAGAGCAAATTACTAAGAAATATTCAGCATAAAGTTGACAGTGCTTCCATAACATTTTGAAGTCAGATCTGATTGTGAGTTAAGTTGCAAGAGGGTGACAGATTCTGAACAAGTCAATTGAAACTCAGTAAACAGTTGCTCCATCCAAGTCCTCAGCAGTTAATTACGGTAAGAACCCTGCTTCCTGGGATGTGTTGTTATAATAAATTATAATTAGTGGTTTGAAGCAGATACTTTTCCCTTAAAAAAAAAAAAAAGTGTGTACCAGGGTAAAGAGCTCTGTTGGAGCTGTACCGTTTGAGTCCGAAAAGAGTTACGGTAGAAAATCGGTTATTCTTTTGGCAGCTGAGAAAAACTGTCAGTCAAGACTGTGAGTCAAGAGCTCCGAATATTATTCAAACAGAAGAGAATGAACCTTGTAGAACGTTCAGGGTGGAGAGGCCCTTGGAGCCTTGGCAAATGTTCCGCCTTACTTAATGCCGAATGCTAATTGATGGATCTCTGCTGATTGCTGTTGGTTTTAAAGCTACATTCAGATGCGGCTTTCTCTGCCGCAGAGAATGTGGCAATTAAAAAGTGCTTTAATATCACTAAGAATGGGCCCAGGAGCAGCTTGGATGGCTCCATGAGCTCATCGAAAATAACGACAGATGTGGGATAGCGCTCAAGGTGGGTAAACAGCTCTGCGCACTGATTTTTTTTTTTTTTCGGTACGCGGGCCTCATGCTGTTGTGGCCTCTCCCATTGCGGAGCACAGGCTCCGGACGCGCAGGCTTAGCGGCCATGGCTCGCGGGCCCAGCCGCTCCGCGTCATGTGGGGTCCTCCCGGACCGGGGCACGAACCTGTGTCCCCTGCATCGGCAGGCGGACTCTCAACCACTGCGCCACCAGGGAAGCCCTGCGCACTGATTTTTAAGCAAAGGCTCAGAGCTTAGCCGAGGATAGTTTGACAGCCGGGAGCTTCCTCCACGCTGCTCCTCTCTTACCTCCAAGCCGCCTCTCCTCCCTTCCTGTTGCCTTTCTTTGCCTTTTCTCTCAGAGCTTCCTTCCACTGCTGTCCTGGAGCCCTGGATTCTAGTGATAGTGACAGAAACTTCTGCGGCTGCTATCTCCTCAGAGAGCTTGGCCAAATCCAGTTATTTCTAGAACTACTGGAACTAGGAGTAACCCAGGGGTGGGTAGGGGCTGGATATTTGGTTGGCTCCACCCTTCCCTCCCATTCTGTGCCCTCAAAGACTGACTTCTATAGGCTGCATCGGCTGAGTGTTATCCTCTGGCTTCTGATTAGATCAGCCGGGGGGGGGGGGGGGGGGGGCGGGGAGGGGCGTGGCGGGCGGGGAAAGCACCAGCAGCAGACCGGAGGATAAGGGAAAGAGGTGGAGATATCTATTCTCCGCCCCCCGCCGAGCCCGCAGCTCGGCTCCCATCCAGCCCACCCTCTTCCGTGGCTATAGCTTTCATTGGGTTCCAGTAACAGCTCCCTCCCCTTGACCTTTGAGGCTTAGGGGTTTAATGAGTTCCCTCCATGTCCCTTGTTTCTTTTCTCCATGCTTCTCAGTTTCCTTAACCCTCCTCTCTGTAAACAGTCCCTTCTTTTTTTTTTTTTTTTTTTTTTTTTTTTTTTTTTTTTTTGCGGTATGCGGGCCTCTCACTGTTGTGGCCTCTCCCGTTGCGGGGCACAGGCTCCGGACGCGCAGGCCCAGCGGCCATGGCTCACGGGCCCAGCCGCTCCGCGGCATGTGGGATCTTCCCGGTCCGGGGCACGAACCCGCGTCCCCTGCATCGGCAGGCGGACCCCCAACCACTGCGCCACCAGGGAAGCCCTAAACAGTCCCTTCTTTAATTCTCTTCATTTTGAGCAGTCATCTGTCAGCTGATGGGACCCTAGCTGATACATACAGCAACTTAGGGCCTTTCAGCAGAAGCGATGAAGGCGAGCATCAGGTACCGTTAGTGTGTGGGAGAGTCATTTGTCACCTGTGCAGCCAGGTGACAGGTGCCATGCTTAGATTCCAGAGAAGCTCTCCTCCAGTAGCCTTCCCAAGTTCCAGGTTAAATATGCTGTGGGACCGTGAACTTGGAAAGGTGGAAAAGGAACAAACCATCGGGGTAAAGAGGCTCTTGCTACAGCCCTGTTTCTTTCTTTCCTTTGGTAAATTTCTAAACTGTAAGTGGAGCCCACCAGGCCTTGGTTTTCTTGCCTCCTTTTCAATCCCTATTTCTGTTCCATTTTACTACCATCAAAATTGCTCTGCTGAAGCTGCTTTTTTAAAAGTCACCAAGTTCCAGGTCGCAAAGTCCAGGTAAGACAGTCTCCTTAAAGCTGGTCTTACTCTCCCTGCCTGTGCTCTGGATAAGTTGTGTATTGATATCCTGGCCGACTAGTGTGTATGTGTGTGTGTGTGTGTGTGTGTGCATGCATGAGTATGTGCGTGTGTGTTGTGTAAGTAAAGATGTATGCATTTATATATCCTCTAGTGGTCCATGGTCTCTCTGCTCCATCTTTACTTACTTTGGGGCACAATAAGTCCCCAGTGCAGTTCCTTATATATAGTAGGACCTAATGAAATGTTAGTTGAACTCTGTGTTAGGCAGAATAATGGCCCCCCCAAAGATGTACACTTTCCCATGCCAGGAAGCTGTGGATATGTTACATTATATGGCCAAGGAGAATTAAGGTTGATGGAATTAAGGTTGCTAATTTGCTGATCTTAAAATTGGAAGAGTATTATGAACTATCCTAGTGGGCCTACTAATATAATCACAGGGGTGCTTAAAAGTGGGAGAGAGTGGCAGAAGATCAGAGTGATGTGATGTAAGAAGGATTCAACCTCTTTCACTGACTTTGAAGGTGGAGGAAGGGGGCATAAGCCAATGAATGAGGGTGCCCTCTAGAAGCTGGAAAGGACAAGGAAATGGATTCTCCCCTAGAGCCTCCCGAAAGGAATGCAGTCCTGCTGACACCTTGATTTTGACCCACTGAGAACTGTATTAGACAAAACCTGCAGAATTGTAAGATAATACATTTGTATTGTTTTAAGCTGCTAAGTTTGTGATAATTTGTTATAGCAGCAATAGAAAAATAATACAAGCTCCATGCAGAACTATACACAGGACAGGAACTAGCATTAGAACAAGGACCAAAAGGAGTCAGTGGTGGACTTGAGTTAGGCTGGGCAGTGTGCAGCAATGGGACTCAGGTCAGCCTAGGGTTTTGGCCAGAAATCCAATGGGTGACAGGCTGGGGGGTCCTTAGACACTCACAGGGCAGGAGTTGAAATCCCTCACCCAAGTTTGCTTCATCCTGAGAGGGGCATCATTATGGGTGAAATGTGGTCTATGTTTGTGCATGGGGTGTGGGTGAACGTAAGGGGTGGAATGCTATACTGAGAGGGCTCTTCCTTAGAACGACTCCTACACCCATAGCACCTGTAAGGACACCTACTTCACTGGCCTTATGTGATATGTCACCCTCTGTGTGTCCGTCCTCCTAGCTATGGCTGCCCAGGCAGGGTGGGCACATAGCTTAGGCTGCCAATTTGCATACTGACTCTGGTATGATATGACATAGGAAGAGGAACTGGGTCACATAGACTCTCTTTCCCAACAACCTGAACAAAGAAAGACGAGGGGATAGGATAGTGGGCTGCAGAGGGAGGTGAGGCCATGGCAAACTTCACTGTGTAAGCCAAAGAGGGAGCTAAAATCATGAGGGAGCAGGGGGGTTGGTTAGTGATGAATGGAGCAAAGAGGAGAGACTGAGGCCCACAAGGGAGAGGCAGGGAACAACCAGGTCCTCAGCTGCCTCAGGACCTGACAGCTCCTACCTGATCCCCATGATGCCCAGCTGTGCCTCAGATTTGCTCTTAAGTTCCCATGTGATCATTGTCTTATGTGCCAACCATACCCTAAGTAACAGGTGCTTTAACAGATCAATATTGTATAGCTATCAGATCTTCACAATAAAAACAAGCCTAACTAAGGTATGTGTGGGCCCCTAAAGTTGACAGCACACCTTGTACGGAACCTGGAGGCCAATAGCAGCCATAAAATATTTGGCAACAGAATGGAGGAAGTGGAGGAGGAATGGGGAAGAGGTTCCCCAGGTCTGACCCCTTTTACAGGCTTTTGTCGATGGTTTCCAAAATGAGAACTGGCTGTCCTCTGACCTTTCCCCTTGAGTGTAGCAGTTCCACAAAGTCTGGTGCCTAAAGGATGTGGTGTAATGTCATCATCTAGAGTAATGCCTGCCTGGGTCTGAATTCCAAACCTTTAAACTACTAGATGTGATATCTTGAGCAAGTTACTTAGCTTCTAACGTAACCTCAGTTTCCTCATTTGTAAATGGGCAAAAGAATAGTATCTATTCATAGTGTTATGAATGCAAAATGGACTAATCCATGTAAATGGTACAGCACCACGACTGACATATAGTGCGTGATCAGTGTAGTAGGTTGAATTGTGGCCCCCAAAAGATATATCTAAGTCCCAGCCCCCAGTACCTGTGAGTGTGACCTTATATGGAAATAGGGTCTTTGCAAATGTTACTAAGGATCTTGAGATGCCACCATCCTGAATTTAGAGTGGACTTCAAGTCCAATAACCAGTGTTTTCCCAAGAGACAGGAGAGGGAGATGTGAGAAAAAAATCACCACCAACAACAAAAAAAAACAGAGACAGAGGGACGAAGGTCATGAGAAGAAGGCAGAGATTGAACCGATGTGGCCACAAGCCAGGGTCTGCCAGGGGCCATCAAAAGCTGGAAGAGACAAGGAAGGATTCTCCCCCTAGAGCCCTGCCAGCACCTTGATTTTGGACTTCTTACCTCCAGGACTGTGAGAAAATAAATTTCTATTGTCTTAAGCCACCTGGTTTGTGGCAATTTGTTACAGCAGCCTTAGGAAATGAATGCAATCAATATATTTTCTTTTGCTATTTTAAAGGGGAGCCATGTCTACACTGACAAAGGATGAGGGTAGTGTTCAGAGGCAGCTGGTAGCAGTGTCTTGATTTCTTGCTGTCCTTTGTTCATTTACAAGAGGGGTGACAGGCAGGATAGATAAATTCACAAACTGGTCTTACTTTGATTCTTTAATTGTTAATATATTTTCCAGTTTTATTGAGATACAATTGACGCACATCATTGTATAAGTTTATAGTATACAGAATAATGGTTTGACTTAAATGTATTGTGAAATGACTACCTCAATAAATTTAGTTAGCATCCATCATCTCATAAAGATAAAATAAAAAGAGAAAGCAAAAAATATTTTTTTCCTTGTGTTGAGAACTCTTAGGATTTACCCTCTTGACAACTTTCATATATATCACAACAGTGTTAACTATGTCATCATGCTGTACATTACATCCATGGTACTTATTTATCATGTAATTTGAGGTTTCTCTTACTTTGATTCTTGAAGAAACAAGGAAATTGCCAACCCTTTTACTGAGGCCAAACTAGAAGAACTGGACAGAATAGAAAAGATATATATATACACATATACATATATATACACATACACATATATATGTATACACACACATATACACACACATATATACATATATATCTACACATACATACGTATATATACATATACACACATATACATACATGTGTGTATATGTATATACATATATGTGTATACATATACATACACACATATATACATATATACACATATACATATATATACACACACACACATATATGTATATATATTTTTTGGCTGTGTCGGGTCTTAGTTGCTGCACATGGGACCTTTGTTGAGGCATGTGGGATCGTGTGGGCTTCTCTCTAGTTGTGGCACGCAGGTTTTCTTTCTCTAGTTGTGGTGCACAGGCTCTAGAGCACATGGGCTGTGTAGTTTGTGGCACGTGAGCTCAGTAGTTGTGGTGTGCGAGCTTAGTTGCCCCATGGTATGTGGGATCCTAGTTCCCCAACCAGGGATCGAACCCACGTTCCCTGCATTGGAAGGTGGATTCTTTACCACTGAACCACCAGAGAAGTCCCTGAAAAGATATATATTTGAAGGAAGAACCTGGAGTTCAGCAGACTCACTGACTAGAAGGAATGAAAAGGGAGTTCAGGTTCTATCAGAAAGAGATTCTGCTAAACTCTAAGACTTTGTCTCGAGCTATGTCCTGGGAGTAAAAATGAACTATAAATAGATCAGTCAGCATATGAATTGAAACCATTTCAAATTCTATTAATCCCTCATTGGATTAAGATGGTCTGGAATTGGGAGTGCCTCTAACTCCCTACCAGAAGCAAAAGTAAATCCTCTCTGGAGAAAGATACCAATATCCAGGCCTCAAGTTATATCTGATTTTTTTTTTTTTTTTTAAGATTCATGGATCTTTTCTTCTTTTATACATTTATTTATTTGGGGTTTTTTTTTTGGCTGCGTTGGGTCTTCATTGCTGCATGCGGGCTTTCTCTAATTGCAGCGAGCAGGGGCTACTCTTCGTTGCGGTGCGCGGGCTTCTCATTGCGGTGCCTTCTCTTGTTGCAGACCATAGGCTCTAGGCACGTGGGCTTCAGTAGTTGTGGCACGTGGGCTCAGGAGTGTGTCTCACAGGCTCTAGAGTGCAGGCTCAGTATTTGTGGCACATGGGCTTATTGCTCTGTAGCATGTGGGATCTTCCTGGAACAGGGATCGAACCCATGTTCCCTGCATTGGCAGGCGGATTCTTAACCACTGTGCCACCAAGGAAGTCCTGATTTTTTAAAAATACGATGTCTAGTGCTTTAAAAAAATTACAGGATACAAGAAACCAAGACCATATGACCAAAAATAAGAGAAGCAATGGACAGTAGAAACAGGTCCACGGGAGATTCAGGTAATTAATATATCAGTCTGGGATTTAAAATAACTCTTCAAGGAGTTAAAAGGTGATATTGAGAATTCTAGGTAACCCAAGAAAAATGGCAGCACATAAATCCAAATCACTCCATATCTTCTCTAAAAAGTATACAGATCAATAAGAGGAACAAATAAAACCACATGAAACAGATACCTTTAGGATAACTAGGAGTCAGAAAAACACGACAAACTTCAAATAATCTGTCAGTAGAAAAATAAACACTAAATTCCACCAGAGTTCTCTCTCTAGCTGACACTGCAATCCTCTGTGGAGAGTGATTTGGGAGAATATTTAATAACGGGTCATTGAAGAAAGGCAGAAAAACAACCAAGAAAATGAGATACAGAGGATGTAAAAGGGATCATGGGGAAAGTGGTTGCAATAGAAGACAGACAAAGCAAATCCAACATAATTAGAGTCCCTGAAGCAGAAAAACAAACAATATAATAGAACTAATGTTTAAACAATCCAAGAAAATATTTTGGAAAAAAAAAAAAAAAGGCCTGAGTCTACATATTGATAAATCCAACTGGGTACCTTGGAAAATTCCCCCAGAATGGTTGACTCCAAGAAATAGCTTGGTGAAAGTATTAGACTTCAAAGATTAAAAAAAAAAAAGACCTCAGGCCTCCAGGCAGAAAAACGAAATGACTTTGCAAGGGCAAGAAAATTAGGCTAGCATCAGACTTCTCAAGAGCAACATACAAAGCAAAGCAAAAGAGGACGGCACTTATAAGAAATTCAAGGCAAGAAATGTGAGAACCAGAAATTCTGTATCTTGCCAAGCTGTCCTTCAAGGATCCAGGCTGTAGAAGAAGAGTTTAAAACATTCAAGAACTCAGAGAACTCTGTATTCAATGAACCCTTCTTGAATAAGAATAAGTTACAAAGGGATCAAATATATAAAGATAAAAACAAAATCATACATTTATTAGAAGAAAGCATGGGTATCTATAACCTGGATATAGGGAAAAGCTTTCTGTCACTTAAAATATAGGTACAATAGAAGATAAGATTGATTAATTTAACTGCATTTAAAAAGAAAAAACAAACTTTGCATGGTGTAAACAAACAAAAACCCATTAAGTTAAATAATGAAAGACAAAGTGGGAGAAAATATTTGCAACATATATTACGGGTAAATAGTTAAAGGAAAGTGATCAAAGAACTCAATAGAAAAATGGATTAAAAATATGAACATACACTTCACACACACACAAAGATATTTAAAATCACTCATAATTATAGAAATGCAAGTCAAAACTATTGAGTTACTATTTCTCATGTATCAGATTGGCAAAAATTAAAAAAAAAACCACACTGCTTGTAAAGGTGTGGACAAACAGGCACTCTTATACATTGCTGGTGTGAGTGCAAAAGCACGCAATTCCCTTATGAAGGGGAATTTTGCCATATCTCACAAAACTACACGAGTTTACTTTGTATCCAGAAGTCCCACTTGTATAAATTTACCCTAAAGATACACCTTCAATAATTTGAAAATGCATATGTGAAATGTTATATACTCTAGCATTGTTTGTGATTATAAAATATTGGAAACAACTTAGATATCCACATATAGAAGATTGGATGAATAAACTATGGTATACCCATACAATGGAATAATGTGCTGCTGAGAGAGAGAGAGAGAGAGAGAGAAACAGAATATCTACAAAGAAATGAGAATCTGATTTGCCTCAGGATTTCCAAAGACAACTTGGATGCTTAACTCAATAAAACCAAATTCTGGAAGAAAATTATATTAGACATAATTTTATATTTAGCCAACCTAGTATTATAAGTGTGAGAGCAAAAATAGAGACATAGTTAAACATGTAAGAAATACCCTTAAACTATCTCAGAAAGAAATACTCGTTATTTTTTCAGTAGAACAAATAAGTTAAAAAAATCCAAAAGAGCCAGTAAATACAAGCAAAGGAACCAATGAAACTTATTTATTTTTCATTTAAAAAATACTTTATTGAGTATGGTTGAGTATGAGTATGTGTTAATTTTTACTATACAGCAACATGATTCAGTTATACATACATACATACATATATATTCTTTTTCATTCTGCTTTATCACAGGATATTGAATATAGTCCCCTGTGCTATATAGTAGGACCTTGTTGTTTATCCATCCTGTGTATACTAGTTTGCATCTGCTAATCCCAAGCTGCCAACCCTTCCTTCCCCACCCCTCCTCCCCCTTGGCAACCAGAAGTCTGTTCTTTATGTCTGTGAGTCTGTTTCTGTTTCATAGACACGTTCATTTGCATCGTATTTTAGATTCCACATGGAAGTGATATCATATGGTATTTGTCTTTCTCTTTCTAGCTTACTTTGCTTAGTATGATAACCTCTAGTTACATCCATGTTGTTGCAAATGGCATTGTTTCATTCTTTTTTATGGCTGAGTAGTATTCCATTGTATATATGTACCACATCTTCTTTATCCATTCATCTGTTGATGGACGTTTAGGTTGTTTCCATGTCTTGCTATTGTGAATACTGCTGCTATGAACATAGTGGGTACCTGTACCTTTTTGAGTTATAGTTTTGTCCAGATATATGCCCAGGAGTAGGATTGCTGGATCATATGGAACCTAGCTTTAGTTTTTTGAGGAACGTCCATACTGTTTTCCATAGTGGCTGCACCAATTTACATTCCCACCAGCAGTGTAGGAAGGTTCCCTTTTCTCTACACCCTCTCCAGCATTTGTTATCTGTAGACTTTTTAATGATGGCCACTCTGATTGGTGTGAGGTGATACCTCATTGTAGTTTTGATTTGCATTTCTCTAATAATTAGTGATGATGAGCATCTTTTCATGTGCCTATTGGCCATCTGTATGTCTTCGTTGGAGAAATATCTATTTAGGTCTTCTGCCCATATTTTGATTGGGTTGTTTTGTTTTTCTGTTACTGAGTTGTATGAGCTGTTTGTGTATTTTGGAAATTAAGCCCTTGTCAGTCCCATCATTTGCAAATATTTTCTCCCAGTCCATAGGCTGTCTTTTTGTTTTGTTTATGGTTTCCTTTGCTTTACAGAAGTTTTTAAGTTGGATTAGGTCCCATTTGTTTATTTTTGCTTTTATTTCTATTGCCTTGAAAGACTGACCTAAGAAAACATTGGTACAATTTATATCAGAGAACGTTTTGCCTATGTTCTCTTCTAGGAGCTTTATGGTGTCATGTCTTATATTTAAGTCTTTAAGCCATTTTGAGTTTATTTTTGTGTATGGTGTGAGGGTGTGTTCTAACTTCATTGATTTACATGCAGCTGTCCAACTTTCCCAACACCACTTGCTGAAGAGACTGTCTTTTCCCCATTGTATATCCTTGCCTCCTTTGTCAAAGATTACTTGTCCATAGGTGTGTGGGTTTATTTCTCATCTCTCTATTCTGTTTCATTGATCCATATGTCTGTTTTTGCCAGTACCATGCTGTTTTGATTACTGTAGCTTTGTAGTATTGTCTGAAGTCTGGGAGGGTTATGCCTCCTGGTTTGGTCTTTTTCCTCAGGATCGCTTTGGCAATTCTGGGTCTTTTATGGTTCCATATAAATTCTAGGAGTATTTGTTCTCATTCTGTGAAAAATGTCATGGGTAATTTGATAAACATTGCATTAAATCTGTAGATTGCTTTGGGTAGTGTGACCATTTTAACAACCAATGAAACTTATTAAGTTAAGTTTACATAAATGTTGAGGAATAACATTAATATAACCTCTACCATTACTTGTATTATCTTTGGAAAGTAACATACCATATGTATACCTCATAAACATGTTGGTAAGATTAGAAGAATTTTTGCTTATACATTGTGGAATAGAGTAAGTTGTTCTATAAATGTTAGTTTTGCTTGTTATTACTAACAGTATTCTTATTATTGGAACTGAAGTTCCAGATAATTGTGACATGTGTGGTGGCAGGGATGAGTAAGAGGGAAAGAGAAGCTTGTTAAGTTTCTTTTCCTTTTCAGGGGAGAAGTTAAAGATACTAATTAACTAATTTAACATTAGTTAAAGATACTAATACTAATGTATAAATATGTGCTTTACATTTTAAAGGAAAACCACTAAAAGAACAAAATGAAATAAGGAAAATTCAATCAATCTTATAAAAGGCAGGGAAGAAAAAAATACTAAAAAATTATAGTAAATTTGAAAGAATAAAGTAGAACCTTTAAGTAATCACAATAAGTATGAATGGACTATATTCTATTAAAATTCAGAGTGGTTACAATAAATAAATAAGTAATAAGTAAATAAACAAATAGGCTCTGTGCTATGTATGAGGCTCTTTAAAACAAAATGACATAGAAAAATATATGCCAGGAAAATGTTAACAAAAGAATACACATAGCAATATTAATATCAGACAAAATAGAATATAAGGCAAAAAGCATTTTCTGGGATAAAGGAGTTTTTCATATTGATAAAAGTTACATTCTAATAAGAAGATGCAATAATCCTACAGTATTATATGTCTGAAGATATAGTTTTAAAATATAAAATAAAAAAATGATAGATTAGGAAAATGAAAATCAAAACCACAATGCAATACCACTTCATACACAGTGGGATAGCTATAATCGAAAAGACAATTACGGGTGCTGGTGAGGATTTAGAGAAGTTGGAACCCTCATACACTGTTTGGTGGGAATGTAAAATGGTGAAGCTGCTTTGGAAAACAGTCTGGCAGTTCCTTAAAAAGTTAAATATAGAGTTACCATATGACCTAGCACTTTCACTCCTGGTTATATATACAAGGGAAATGAAAACATATGTTTATACAAAAATTTGTACATGCATGTTCATAGCAGCATTATTCATAATAGCCCCAAAATGGAAACAACCCAAATGTCCATTATCTAATGAAAAGATAAAGAAGAGGTAGTGTATCCATATAATTGAATATTATTTGGCAATAAAGAGGAGTGGAATACTGATCCATGCTACAACATAGATGAAACTTGAAAACATTATGCTAAGTGAAAGAAGCCAGTGACAGAAGACCACATATTGTATGATTCCATTTATATGAAATATCCAGAACAGGAAAATCTGTAGGTAAAACGGTAGATTAGTAGTTGCCTAGGGCTGGAGGGGTTGAAGGGAAATACAGAATATGGGGTTTGGGACGATGAAAATACTCAAAATTTACTGCGGTCACGGTTGCACAATTCTGAATTATACTAAAAACCATTGAAGTGTACACTTTAAATGACAGAATTGTGTGGTATGTGATTTCTAGTTTAATAAACTTCTTATAAAAACAAATGCAAAAAGATAAATATAAAGAAAAATTGAAAAAAATACAGATAAAAAAGCAATTGTAGTGCAAGTGTTTAATCATGCATGCACAGTAAATTATTCGGTAGAGCATTAAATATGTCCATATATGTTCACTGATGCTGGCGTGGGACCTGGCCTCTGCAGCTTTAATATAGCTCCCACTGCTGTAGTTCAAAGGCCATGGTTCTAGTCCCAGATTCTGATTCCAATTTACCCTGGGCCCTGAGGAGAATCACTCCACCCCTCTGGGCCTCAGTTTTTTCACCTGTAAAGTGAGAAGGAAAGAGACCTTCCTTAGTGATCTTAGTGAAAGAGATTTTCTTAGCAATCACTAAGAAACTTCTGTTCTCACATCCCATGAAGACCTGGAAATTTCCCTTGATGTGCTGTTCCTGGTCATCTCTGTGACACTTGTATAAGCCCTGGCTTCTCCTCCCAGTCAGAAGTTAGAGCCCCGTGCAGCCAGCAGCAGGCACCTGTATGGTAACTGTGCACAAAGAAAAGACAATCTTGTAGATAGTATGTTCATTTCACTCCGTAGAGGCTACTGCCAATCTGGACCTGTGTTCATTTCGGTTTTGAAGGGATATATTTTGTCTTCTATTTAAGTCACTGTCTTTGTATTTACATTCAAGAAATTTAACTCTTAAGAATTTTTCCTTATTTGCATTTTCCTTTCTAGGGGTCCTATGAGTTCTTTCAAAAAAACTGTAAGCTACTTTGATCAGAGACAGATAAAGCAATGAGAGAATTTGTTACTCTGCATTTAATTCTGACCATCTAGGTGGAAATAGGGTGGACAGGTGGAAATGGGAAAAAATGAGCTGGAAGGTCAACATCATGGCATAATGAAATGAATGTGCCATTGAGAATCAGACCTGGATTTGAATCTTCGTTCATCTCAGTTCACCATTACTAGATGTATGACTTTGAGCCTGCTCAATAACCTCTCTGAGCCTCAGTTTCCTCATCTGTAAAATGAAGACAATATGCTTTACCTTATAGAGCTGAAAGAATTAGAGATAATAGCAGTAGCTGTTATCATTTCTAACTACTAAATGCAGGAATTACAACAGCTAATTACTGCTCAAACACACGTCCTCTGCAGCATGGAAAACCGTGTCTTTGTGAATATCTGTGATTGCTAAAAATTCCATCCTTATATTGAGGTGAAATATTCATCCCTTTAACTTCCATCTATTATCCTCCTTTTATTGTTTGAACCATTGTCATCCTCGTGATAGACTTTAGATACTACAACATATCCCACACCGGCACCAAGTATTCTCTTGGCTAAGTACTCCCCATTACCTCCATTTTTCCTTATAGGACAAGGTTTCCAGATTCCCCACCATCCTGGATGTCAGCTTGGTGATAGCCCCTGTGATTTGTATCTGAGACCATTGGTCTAAACATGGTCTGATTAACCCAAAAAACGTTGAGGCTGCTTCCTCTCTCGGTAACTCTAACGGAGCCTTGAGTGTCATTAGCTTGTTTAGCAGCCTAGTCATATCCTTTGTTCCTGTTGAATTTGCATTTATTTGAAACCTGTTAAATTTTTCAAATGGACTTTTTTCAGGGTCAGGTCCTTGGTCCTCTTCAACCTACAGTTGCACGCACACACACACGTACATATACACTGACTTTTTGTCCTATTTTTCAGATGAGAAAACAGAGAGGTTAAATAGTTTGTGCAAGTATATATATTTCTAAATGTACCTCTATATTTATTTATGTGAAGAGTTCCAGAAAGTGCTAAACACAGCATGCAGATAACATCTAACATTTATTGAAAATGTTCTATGAGCCATCACTGACTTTTTATCACATTTTCAGAAGAGGAAACAGAGAGGTTAAATAGAAGGTGCATATTTTTTCACAGCCTGTGAGTGTTGGAACTGGAGCCCAAGCTTGTACTCTTAACCACTGCTCTATACTGACTCCTGACATGGCACCAAACACATGCCCACACAATGGTACCACTTCCATCCGAGTTGAGGACGGCACTGAAATTCAGGTCTTAATTAGGTCACAGTCTCTCTTGGTCCTTATCTGTACTACGTCTGGTTGGGCTAGAGGATTTCTTATGTTTCTCTCAGCCCCAAGTTTCTGCATAAATCCACCAAGACTCTAATCAAAGTGTAGAAGAGAAGCTAAATTTAAAATTTTCTTTCTCAGAAAATTGCATTGAGCTCACGCACAGAACCTCACATTTGCCCCTATTGAATTTCGTCTTATCAGATTTGTTGGAGTGATAAGAGCTTCTGGAATCAGTATTTCCACGGCAGCCACATCTCTGGCCCTCCGACTGGGCAGCAGCATCTACAGGCTGACGCTCTTATCCTGTTGGCCTTCTTCTAAGTCACTGGTCACACACACAGAAGCCCATACTGGCCTGCAGGGGCCTTGCTTTGGCCACTAGAAATGCTTCTGGGACATGGGGACAACTGTGCATACTGTGGTCTCCAGAACTGTTTTTTTGTTTTTAATATAAATTTATTTATTTTATTATTTTATTTTATTTTTGTCTGCGTTGGGTCTTTGTTGCTGCACACGGGCTTTTCTCTGGTTGCTGCGAGAGGGGGCTACTCTTTGTTGCGGTGTGCAGGCTTCTCATTGTGGTGGCTTCTCTTGTTGGGAGCATGGGCTCTAGGCGTGCGGGCTTCAGTAGTTGTGGCTCGCGGGCTCTAGAGCGCGGGCTCAGTAGTTGTGGTGCACGGGCTTAGTTGTTCCACGGCATGTGGGATCTTCCCGGACCAGGGCTCGAACCCATGTCTCCTGCATTGGCAGGCAGATTCTTAACCACTGCGCCACCAGGGAAACCCCCCAGAACTCTTTTAATGATGTGTCCCCAAATGGTCTTTCCTGCAATAACCATGTAGGATGCAAACCAAGATGAACCATGACCACAGTCTCTGGGTCAGAGTGACCCTGAGCAAGTCCATTAACTGTCTGGTTGTGGCCTTTGGGGTCAGCTTGGAGGAGACCGTGTGAGCTTTTGGGCAGAGGTGGGGTGATGTTGAGAGCACACTGAGAAGCTCGCTCACACCCCACTCCACCATTCTGTCCCCTGCAGGCTCAACTCCACAGCAACTCAGTGGGCCACTTTCCCTTCCTCAGCAAGCTCCTTCTCCTTTGATAAGAGCAAAAGTCTCACTTTTGGTAAGAAGAAAATGTTGGGCTTTTATTCCTGGCCTTCTTTCCCCCCAAACCTAAGCAAGGACCTGGTCTTTTCTCTGTCAACACACATCCCCTGTCTGCAAGGAAAAGAAGAATTCTTTTCATCATAGGATCTATTTTTTCGGTCATGCCCTATCCCTGGAATGCAAACGCAGACCAAGCTGGTGCAACAATTGACTGGTAGCAAAACTCTGGCACTATTTTGGGAAACCTTGGAGAAAATCTCTTTTTTGGTGCTAGAGATTTTTCTTTCTCGTTGACAGCAGATAGGATGAATAGAACAATTGTCTTTTTCTTAAGTGATCATGCAGTGGATGATACGTTCCTTTCCAGGTCATGTACCGTGTATCTGCAGCAGGGAAAAGAACACGCAATTTTGCAAACTTCCTGTTAAGTTCCCCTCTTTGTTTAGAAATTATGCTTGCTTGTTTGAAAAGGTTTGTAGTCAAGACTAGGGGGAAGCATGTCTCACTGTGTCCCGCATGAGGGAAGAGCACTGTGATTAGATGTCACCTTTAACCTAGAATTTCTGCCCCGAAGAAAGAGATAGAAATAAGACAGGATCCCTTGCCCCCAGAAAAGGTGGTAGAGACACAGCCTCAGTCATAGCCCTCTCTGGTTTTTTTTTTTTTTTTTGGTTCCCAAAGACAAGTAAACCAAGATATCCAGGATATTTGCACAATCTCACATTCTGACAGAGGAAGTTGTAATCAGATAATGTGTGAATTTTATGGGACTTGCCTTCCACAGGGAGTCAGAGATAGATACCTTTTGTCTGCCATCTGTCTCCCAGAGTTGACTTTCTAATAAAAAGAATGAGAGTGTGACCTGGCTCAGACAGGGATGACATCCCTAATTTTGACAAGTCCTAAAATAAACACCAAGAGTTTAAGTGCCTTAGCGAGGGTCATTCAATATTGAGGTCAACTCCTGATTCTAGATCCAAAGTTCTTTCTTAGTCTTAAGAAAGTCTTAGTCTCAAGGGCCAGGTTTCCTTCAGATGAAGAGCAGACAGAAGCTATCCAGGTCAGGGTTTCCAAGAATGGCTTCTACGGCCCTCACATTTCCTCTCTAGCCTGGGTGTCCAGCTTCAGGGGCTCTGGGGAAGGAGGTAAATGAGAAAGACATTTCTGCCAAACACGCCAGCTTTGAGCACAGTGTAAGCAATGGTGTCTCTCCGCTAGGAGAAAGCATAACAAAGGACACGAGGTTCATTTTGGGCAGTCTGTCTCTCTGGACATCTGTGACCGGCCGCTGCTTGAGAGCACGTCTTCCATTTGCCATCATGTTGCTCTGAGTACAAAACAGATTCCGTTCCAACTTAGTGAACTGTGGTGACAGCAGTTATTCTGGTTTTCTAGCTCTCCTTGGTTCATATCTTCTGCTGATTCATCTGTCTTTCATTGTGGGACCTTCCTCCAGCTCTTCCTCCCTCGTGGCCGGGTCAGTACACGATCCAGAGTGGATCAGCTTTCAGTCCCCATGGTTGCCCACCCCTTGTCCCTGACTCACCACGGAGACGTCTTGCACATTCCTGGCTCTGACCACAGCAGGGCATTCCTACCAGATGTGCTGTTTGATCAAGAGGCCCCTAAAATGAAGTATTCGGAAGCCTGGTGAGCTAGAAGCCCCGGCGAGGCACTGTGGCAGCTGTGTGTCCTCAGATCCTTGGGCTCACAGCACAGCAACTCAGCCTGTCTAACTGCTGCTGGCAGCAAAGCTGAGGAGCACATGTTCCTGGTGACAACAGGACTGGGAGACCAGCATTCCCCGAGTGCTGTTTCAGGTGTAATAACAGGTGCTCCTGAACTGGTTGCCATCTGTGCTCCAGATTTGCAGGAGCTTTTACCTTGAACCAAGAATAATCATTTCCTCTGTTTGATCTTACTTTTTATGATAAATACAACCGTGGTGAGAGACTGGACATACACACAGACCATGGCCAGACCATATATGACAATGGAACTCTGATCCAAAACCTCTGCAGCAGAAAGGTCAGCACTTGGGCAGTGACTGCAGCTTCCTATTTATTTATTTTTTTAAATCACCCGCCCCGCCCTCCAATTCAGGACCAACTCAAAAAAGCCAAATAAGCTCCCCAAACCAATCCCATAGGACGCCCCACTTCTCATTAGCCTGCCTCTAGCTTTCCCATGACAACAATCTCCAATGAGAGCGTACCTGAAGACTTCCTTTTTTCCACTCTAAAGATTTCCCACTGCCCTGCCTGCCTGGGAGTCTCTGCCAACACGGGAGATGGTGGCTGGCTGGCTCCCTTGCCATAGCAAGCTCTGAATAAATAGCCTCTGTCTGTTCTCATTTGGGAAGTTTCCACACCGGGTAAGTCGTCCAGCTCTTAAGCTCCTCCCCTCCTACCCTTGACTGCTCAAAGGGAAGATATCCTCAGTAATGGAAAGGGAGCCATGTTATGGTGATGGGCTGTAGTTCCTTTAAAAGAACACAATAAAATGACATCAGAGGAACAGAAAAGCATCTTTTTTTCTTAATGTTTGGCACTGTCTCTGCATTACCCACGCAGATGTTAAAGGAAAGTGGCCACCCTGGGACCGAGGCTCCACTGAATGGAAAACTCAAGAATCGAGCTTTAAGGATTCCGAAATCCCCTGAAATAAGTGCCCCTTTGTGCTTACGACTGAAGCCCCAGCCCACCCCCCATGCCACCCACCCCCTCATTTTCTCTTTGGATACCTTTCTTCTTGCACAGGATTGTACCCACTGGAGAGCTCCTTGGTCCCTCTAGAACCTCCGATTAGCAGCAATTAAAATAAGGTCTTCCAGCAGCTTGACAGTTTTGAAATGCTAATTAATGCTAAGCAAAGCCATCAGGCTGTCCTTCATATCTACTCAGTCCCTGCCCCGGGCATTTTTGCATATTTGAATCAATAAGTTTCTAAAACAAGGAAGTGTGAGATATGCAAATAGAGTGCTCCCACTGTCCTTGCTGAGACTGGTACCCATGGAGACCCAGAAAATGCCCGCAGTGCCCCCCACCCAGGGTTTTTTGTTTTTTTTTAACATCTTTACTGGAGTATAATTGCTTTACAATGGTGTGTTAGTTTCTGCTTCATAACAAAGTGAATCAGTTATACATATACATATGTTCCCATATCTCTTCCCTCTTGCATCTCCCTCCCTCCCACCCTCCCTATCCCACCCTTCTAGGTGGTCACAAAGCACCGAGCTGATCACCCTGTGCTCTGCGGCTGCTTCCCACTAGCTATCTGTTTTACGTTTGATAGTGTATATATGTCCATGCCACTCTCTCACTTTGTCACAGCTTACCCTTCCCCCTCCCCATATCCTCAAGTCCATTCTCCAGTAAGTCTGTGTCTTTATTCCTGTCTTACACCTAGGTTCTTCATGACTTTTTTTTTTTTCTTAGATTCCATATATGTGTTAGCATATGGTATTTGTTTTCCTGACTTACTTCACTCTGTATGACAGACTCTAGGTCCATCCACCTCACTACAAATATCTCAATTTCGTTTCTTTTTATGGCTGAGTAATATTCCATTGTATATATGTGTCAAGTCTTCTTTATCCATTCATCCGATGATGGACACTTATGTTGCTTCCATGTTCTGGCTATTCTAAATAGAGCTGCAATGAATATTTTGGTACATGATTCTTTTTGAATTATGGTTTTCTCAGGGTATATGCCCAGTAGTGGGATTGCTGGGTCATATGGTAGTTCTATTTGTAGTTTTTTAAGGAACCTCCATACTGTTCTCCATAGTGGCTGTATCAATTTACATTCCCACCAATAGTGCAAGAGTGGTCCCTTTTCTCCACACCCTCTCCAGCATTTATTGTTTCTAGATTTTTTTTTTTTTTTTTTTTTTTTTTTTGCGGTACGCAGGCCTCTCACTGCTGTGGCCTCTCCCGTTGCGGAGCACAGGCTCCGGACGCACAGACTCAGCAGCCACGGCTCACGGGCCCAGCCGCTCCACGGCACGTGGGATCTTCCCAGACCAGGGCACGAACCCGTGTCCCCTGCATCAGCAGGCGGACTCCCAACCACTGCGCCACCAGGGAAGCCCTGTTTCTAGATTTTTTGATGATGGCCATTCTGACCGGTGTGACATGATATCTCATTGTAGTTTTGATTTGCATTTCTCTAATGATTAATGATGTTGAGCATTCTTTCACGTGTTTGCTGGCACTCTGTATATCTTCTTTGGAGAAATGTCTGTTTAGGTCGTCTGCCCATTTTTGGATTGAGTTGTTTGTTTTTTGGTTATTGAGCTGCATGAGCTGCTTATAAATTTTGGAGATTAATCCTTTGTCAGTTGCTTCATTTGCAAATATTTTCTCCCATTCTGAGGGTTGTCTTTTGGTCTTGTTTATGGTTTCCTTTGCTGTGCAAAAGTTTTGAAGTTTCATTAGGTCCCATTTGTTTATTTTTGTTTCTATTTCCATTTCTCTAGGAGGTGGGTCAAAAAGGATCTTGCTTTGATTTATGTCATAGAGTGTTCTGCCTATGTTTTCCTCTAAGAGTTTGATAGTGTCTGGCCTTACATTTAGGTCTTTAATCCATTTTGAGTTTATTTTTGTGTATGATGTTAGGGAGTGTTGTAATTTCATACTTTTACAGGTACCTGTCCAGTTTTCCCAGCACCACTTATTGAAGAGGCTGTCTTTTCTCCACTGTATATTCTTGCCTCCTTTATCAAAGAAAAGGTGACCATTTGTGCATGGGTTTATCTCTGGGCTTTCTATCGTGTTCCACTGATCTATATTTCTGTTTTTGTGCCAGTACCATACTGTCTTGATTACTGTAGCTTTGTAGTATAGTCTGAAGTCAGGGAGCCTGATTCCTCCAGCTCCATTTTTCGTTCTCAAGATTGCTTTGGCTATTCCGGGTCTTCTGTGTTTCCATACAAATTGTGCAATTTTTTGTTCTAGTTCTGTGAAAAATGCCAGTGGTAGTTTGATAGGGATTTCATTGAATCTGTAGATTGCTTTGGGTAGTAGAGTCATTTTCACAATGTTGATTCTTCCAAGCCCAGGACCAGATGGCTTCACAGGCGAATTCTATCAAACATTTAGAGAAGAGCTAACACCTATCCTTCTCAAACTCTTCCAAAATATACCAGAGGGAGGAACACTCCCAAACTCATTCTACGAGGCCACCATCACCCTGATACCAAAACCAGACAAAGATGTCACAAAGAAAGAAAACTACAGGCCAATATCACTGATGAACATAGATGCAAAACTCCTCAACAAAATACTAGCAAACAGAATCCAACAACACATTAAAAGGATCATACGCCATGATCAAGTGGGGTTTATTCCAGGAACGCAAGGATTCTTCAATATACGCAAAGCAATCAGCGTGATACACCATATTAACAAATTGAAGGAGAAAAACCATATGATCATCTCCATAGATGCAGAGAAAGCTTTCGACAAAATTCGACACCCACATTTATGATAAAAACCCTGCAGAAAGTAGGCATAGAGGGAACTTTCCTCAACATAATAAAGGTCATATATGACAAGCCCACAGCCAACATCATCCTCAATGGTGAAAAACTGAAAGCATTTCCACTAAGATCAGGAACAAGACAAGGTTGCCCACTCTCACCACTCTTATTCAACATAGTTTTGGAAGTTTTAGCCACAGCACTCAGAGAAGAAAAGGAAATAAAAGGAATCCAAATCGGAAAAGAAGAAGTAAAGCTGTCACTGTTTGCAGATGACATGATACTCTACATAGAGAATCCTAAAGTTGTTACCAGAAAACTACTAGAGCTAATCAATGAATTTGGTAAAGGAGCAGGATACAAAATTAATGCACAGAAATCTCTGGCATTCCTATACACTAATGATGAAAAATCTGAAAGTGAAATTAAGAAAACACTCCCATTTACTATTGCAAGAAAAAGAATAAAATATCTAGGAATCAACCTACCTAAGGAGACAAAAGACCTGTATGCAGAAAATTATAAGACAGTGATGAAAGAAAATAAAGATGATACAAATAGATGGAGAGATATACCCCCCAGGGTTTTAACTTTTTCACAAGTGGAATGCTCAGATCCTCCAGGGAGTGACCTTTGTCCTTTGTTAGAGCTTTGTTCCAACATTTGCATAAACTTGTTGACAAACACTTGGTTGAGTCTGTTGCCTAAGCAATGAAGTGGTTTAAAATGCCACCAGGGTATACAACCCGTGAAAGAAAGGATGCAGAGATGGGACTGCTGAATAAGGTACAGAACTGGCTGATGCCCCCAGAGCAAGAAAACCCTAACACCACCAGGCAGAGACCATTTATGACATATTAATCATCTATCAGTCGGTATCTAATGTCACAGTGTGATCAGTAGTCAACAGAATGCCAATAGTGTGTCAAACCCAGTTACATTTCTCTAGAGCAGTGAGCTCTGAGGCTTGTCAGACAATGATCCTATATGAGTTTGAAAGGGCATGCGGTCATCTTTTGCCTTACTTTTTTTTTGTTTGTTTTGTTTTGTTTTTTGGGTTTTTTTTGCCTTACTTTTATTTAAAAAAATTTTTTTAACATCTTTATTGGAGTATAATTGCTTTACAATGGTGTGTTAGTTTCTGCTTTATAACAAAGTGAATCAGCTATACGTATACATATATCCTCATATCTCCTCCCTCTTGTGTCTCCCTCCCACCCTCCCTATCCCACCCCTCTAGGTGGTCACAAAGCAAGGAGCTGATCTCCCTGTGCTATGTGGCTGCTTCCCACTAGCTATCTACTTTACATTTTTTTGCCTTACTTTTAAATACTTCACACTTTTGGAGATTGTTCCTGAAGGGTAGCAGAATATGCTATCCCCAAATATGGTTGTTTGGCATAAGGGTTATTTGGAACCAATTATTTTTGAGAGAAAGCAGTCACAGAAGAAGCTGTAAAAACAGAGTAGAATTTACTCTTTTGTAAGGGAAATGTACACTGATGGCGGGAATCTCCATTTGAATGATATCCCCATCTCTGTATCAGGAAGAGAATGACTAAATTACAAGAAGCTCTTATCAGTGTGTCTGACTTAAATCTGCATAACAACCTTACCCATGTTTACTGTGTTTTCCCTAAGAAGCTCCCATAACTTGTCTGCCACCCATCAATATCTTTCTTTTGTCTGTAGCTGAAGATGGTATTTAGGGTGGTGGTTTGGGCCACTTCAGTGAGTTTTGCTCAGTTTTCCTGGGTATCCCCCATTATACAGTTGGTATCCATTTTATTAAACTTGTGTTTGTTTTTCTCTTGTTAATCTGTCCTTTATTACACGAGGGTCTCTCACAGAACCTAGAATGGTAGAGGGAAAATGATTTTTCCTCCCCTACATTCCCACCCCCAGGGCAGCCCCAAGACCTGCATGGCAATGTTCTCATCCAGGAACATGTCCTTGCAGCTGATGTTGCCTCAAATCATGCAGACAAGAAGGTCCTCTCCGCTGGGCCTTCTTGTCCCCAAGACCCGGTATAGCAGCCCTTCTGACAATGACTGTCCCCTCTACCAAATGTTACTCAGGGTCCTATAAGCCCTCTTCTCAACTAGGCCTCAGCCTTGGCCTTCTGAGTCCATCCTTCAGGAGTCCCCACTAAGTCAGTTTAGAGAGAATACTCTACCCTTGCTATCCGATCAAGTTCTTCGTCCTCAAACTTTGCTGTCCCAAGTCCTTGGCCTGCCTTTAGCAAGAATCCCCCCCGCCCCTCCCCCCGCGCCGTTGATATCTCCTCTCAGTAATTTTCTGTCCACTGGCCCCTCGGCTAGAAATCCCCACTGTCTTTGATGGATGCAGAGTTGAGCCCGATCTCTGTCTCTCTCTCCTATTACAGTAGTCTTGAATGAAGTCTTCCTTACTGCTTTATCAAGCGTCAGAATAATTTTTCCTTTAACCCTTCTACGGGACACCACTCCTTTTGCCAGGACTTGGTATAGCTGAGTTCTGGGGCTCATAGCAACACTGCCCAGCAGGCGCCCTGGGATGGAGGAGGATGGAGCTATTGCCTTTGGCCAGCACGGTGCCAGCCCTTCTCCTTGGCCACAGGTGGGCACAGGATTTGGGCCTAGGCCACTCCCTGGACACAGGCTGGTCCACATGTGCTGGGCCTGATACCCAGACAGTGGCAGAAAGAAGACATCTTCTGTTGAGGTTGCCGAGCTGGGAAGATGTTAAATTGGGGCTTTGCCTCCATCCCCTCAATGGGGGAATCCCTCCTGCAGTTGACCAGAATGAAGCTGAGATGCAGAGGGCAATGGGGCACAAGAGGGAAGGGTCCTGAGGACATCCCAGAGACTCCAGCTGGCCTGAGTCCCTCCTGAAGCCAGGACATTCCCTTTGGGTCTGAGTTGGGATTTTTGTCAATAGCAGCTGAGTGCCCCAAGTACTGCAGGGTGATGGTTCAGTTATCCCCTTGTACATTCCCCAAGCTGCCCTCCCATACTTTACTCACAGGGCCCCAAGAGAACCTCCTGTGCCAGTTCCTGGCCCCTCTCTCTGAGCTAGCCTTGGCACCGAGCATGTCTGAGCAGGGTCTGGCTTTCCTTTTGTCTTTACAGCTGCTCTGCACAATCTCTCATGACAGTACACTAAAGCAGTGTTTTTCAAGTTTGAGCAAAGAACAGACCCTATTCAAAGAAAAGAAAAAGCAGACCCCCCTGTGTGAATTTAAATTATTTTTATACTAAGTGCAAGCATATAACATATATCTATGGCTATATAAAACTAAAATAAAATTTCAAATATAAAAGCAACAAAATTCAAATTAAAAGCAATAATTTCATGACAGATTATATTTTGCTAACGCCACATTGCTAACATTGAGTTATTATTAGAAAATGCTCTCTATTTAATTCCTTCTGAATTTTGATAGAGAATAAATGGTGGGAGAAACCCTTGGGCCAATTTCTATTTCCCAGAGTCCTAACATTTCCATTTCATTGTGATCTTCCAGAAGGAGGCAAGCACTTCTGCTTCTGAGAGTGGAGCTGACCTCCAGGTTCCCCTTGAGATTCTGAGAGCCCAGTTTTGAAACCCTGGATTGTGAGGCTCCCTTGGTGTCCCTGTTCAGGCCCCTTGTCTTAAGGAGAATGGAGGAGGCCTGCCAGGAGGCACATGGCCCTGGACTCATAAAATACTTGCTTCTCTATGTTTTGGTCTTAGGCAGGCAGGTGTAAAAGTCCCCTCATAGGGCATGGCTGCCCCAAGTCCCATTGGGAGAGCAAGAGGGTTCTTGTGATGGTTAAATGCTCTCAGCATTTGGAAGGAATAATGGAAGAATGGGAACATACTGAAAAAATGACATGAAATAATGGAAAAACAGAACAATGTCTTTCTTTCCAGAACTGTTAAAAAAAAAAATAGTATATTGAAAAGGAACTGAGACCTGAGATCCTGGGTAGGTAAGGTCAGTGCAGAGAGAGGTTACTCCAGGACCCTGGTCCCCAGCATTGAATCCTCTGCCTTTAGCCCCCAGAATCCCCAGTTCCTAGATCCTGGGTCTCCAGCTCCAAGCCCCAGCCCCTAACCCCCAGCAGTCAGTGGCCCCATTCCTTTCTATTTTCTCAAAAACTTTATTCTATTATAAAATACTTAAGCTTCATTCATCGCCAAACACACTTCTTTGTAATAAAGAACATGTATCGTAATTGCAATGAAAAACTTAAAAAATTTTTCCTGTGACCATAGTGCCTGCTTCAATTTTTTTGAAAGCAAATAATTAAAAATAACATTTTGGAAGTGCATTTCTTAATCCTTCTATGTTAATAATTGCTTATCAAAATTCATAATGCATAGAATGATATATCATTTTGATAAAATACATACTACTAGTCATTGTAATCTTAATCCAATCCAGAAATTTTTAAATGTAAGAAGTATTTAAATACTTGGAGTGTTACTGTCACAGGAAGCTTTTTTAAGTTTTAAAATTCAATTATCTGATGATGTATTCCTTTGTGAGTTTTGACATAAAGTTGGAAGGAGTTCAAAGTATTGAGTGAATTGCTATAACAGATCTCCTGCTATTACCGTCTACTTATTTGTATGAATAAGAGTACTTACATCAATGAAAATGAAAAATAGGAGTAGAATCTTTGCTGAGTTCTATCTCATTCCAGTAATAAGTACTATGAAGTGGGCACTCCTGGCAAGCGTAACATCAGATTCTTCTTGAAGCCTCTTCCCTCCTCTCCTCCTCTCAATAGAGTTATACTGCTCTTTTAAATTAAATCAATATTCAGCATTTGTATTATTATGACTGGGTAAATATTATTCATGGCTAAACCAGCAGTAAGCTATGCTTATATTTCGTTTCTTGTACAATGATATCTTTTCTATTCCTTAGTCTTCTTTATGACTAGTCCTAAACTTTGTTATAGAATTGAAAGTCTGCTCTCAACATGATCAAACACGTCAAATATAACTACAATTCCATTTTCTTCTTGGAGACATTCTCCTTCGAGCTCTCAGTATTCTCCTGCTCTAACCTGGACTTGTTCCTTGTATCCGTTACATAGCTGTCATCTGAGATTCACCTCCACATCTTCGGGGACTCACGTCCATGTTATTTGGACGAGCATCCTTGCCTCTCTCTTGAGCTGGATCCCAGGTCTTTGGTCTGCCTTTGTTTTTAGTGGAACACATCTTCGTTGGCTTCCTGGGGAAGCATGCCAAGGGAAGTCCTTGTTCTCCTCTAGGTCCAAATATTTCCAAATTCAGGAAATAGAGAGGACAGAGGAGATTACTGATATCATAGGGATGCAGTCAGCAAAATAATCTGGAACATGGGCAACATTACAGGTCACACAACCCAGTTTCTTCAACAAATAAATTTCAAGAAGGAAAAAATGCATTTGCAAGAAAATAGTTTGTATAGAAAATAAGAGGAGAAAATGAGAGATTAAAAGATTTAGAAAGCAAACAGTTTATAAGGTGTGGACCTTATATGGATCCTGATTCAAATAAACTATAATTCTAAAGAGTGTGTGACATTTATGAAGCAATTGGAAATTTGAACACTGAATATCTAATGATATTGTCCAATTTTATTTTAGGTGTAATAATGACATTATTCTTATATTTTGAAGTCCTTATCTTTTAGAGAGACTCATTGATAGAACAGAGGGGGAAACAAGGTGTAGATGAAGCAAGATTGGCCATAATCTGATCATTGTTGAATCTGGGTGTTAAGTAGATGGGAGTTTATTATACCATTGTCCTCTCTAATTTTAAGTGTTTGAACTTTTCCACCGTAAGTAGTTTTGTTTTGTTTTTTTAATGAGGAAAACAATAATAAAAAGTCACTGGTTTTTCCCCAGACTTAAGTGATACCTCAGCTGGATATGAATTATAAGACAGAAATTCTTTTACCTCAGAATTGTGAAGGGGTTTCTCCACTGTGAGTCTTCTAACTCACAGTAAGGTTGGTTTCTGAGAGGTCTGATGCTTTTTTGTTATGTTTGTTAGCTAGTTATTGTTGCATGTAGCAAAGCAATCATTTTGTTTACTAAGTTTTTTAACCAGTTTGCTGAATTCTCTTATTTCTAACAGTTTTCAGTTGATGATTTTGGTTTTTCCAGGTATACATCTATATCATCTCCAAATGAAATTAATTTTGGGTCTGCCTTTTTGTTTATTTTTAACCTCTTCTTTCTTTTTAGTCTTTAAAAATAGATGGTGATGGTGGGGTATTGATTTTTCATATGTTGCTACATTGTCTTTCCTAGTTTTTCATTTTGAAGCTTCTTTCACTATTGATAAGTGATAATGGATGCTGTTGGTTATGGTACAAAGCAACATGTTCCTCTGTCTTCTGCATTTCCTACAAATTGACAGCTGGAGCCAGAAATTGGACCAGATTCAAGTTAAATTCTTTTAGCAAGACAGCAGGAAACACATAATGTCTGGTTGTCTCTCTTTTTGTGATCATAGCAGTCACTGATGCTTAATGCCTGTATGCATTCCCTGGGGTACATGGTGATATTCTGCCATTTCTTTTTAAAATATTTAAATAAACATCTTGTTTCAGAATAGTTTTAGATTTACAAAAAAATTTCAAAGATAGTGTGAGAATTCAGTGTACCCTGTGCCGAGTTTCCCCTATTTTAACATCTTACACTCCTGTGGTACATTTGTCACAACCAGTGCATAAGTATTATTATTACTATTATGCATACATTATTATGCATACATTATTTATTAACTAAAGTCCACACTTTATTCAGATTCCCTTGGTTTTTGCCTAATGTTCTTTTTCTGATCCAGGATCCCATCCAGAATATCACAACACATGTAATTATCACGTTTCGTTCATTGCTAGTGGGGATGCAAGACAGTACCACCACTTTAGGAGACAGTCTGGAAGTTTCCTACAAAACTGAACATAGGCTTACCATACGATCCAGTGATTGTACTCCTTGGTATTTACCCAAATGAGTCGAAAACGTATCCATGCAGAAACCTGCATATACTTATAGCAGCTGTATTCATAATTGCCCAAAATCGGAAGCAACCAAGATATCCTTTAATAAGTAAATGGATAAGCAAATGCTGCATCCATACGATGGAGTATCATTCAGCAATAAAAATAAATGAGCTATAAAGTCATAAAAAGACAATGAGGAAACTTAAAAGCATATTGCCCAGTGAAGGAAGCCAATCTGAAAAGAATACATATTGTATGATTCTAACTATATGACATTCTGGAAAAGGCAAAACTAGGGAGACACTAAAAGGACCAGTGGTCGCCAGGGTTCAGAATGAGGGAAGAACAGGTGGTGCACAGGGGATTTTAGGGCAGTAAAACTATTCTGCTGATACTGTAATGGTGGATACATTCATTACACATTCATCAAAGCCCACAGAATGTACAACACAAAGAGTGAACTCTAACATAAACTATAGACTTTGGTTTATGAGTCATATTACCTCATAAATTATAACAAATGTACCACACTAATACAAGATGTTAATAATAGCAGAAACTCGTGTGTGTGTGTGTGAGTGTGTGTGTGAAATATATGGGAACTCTGTACTCTCTGTTCAATTTTCCCATAAACCTAAAACTGCTCTAAAACAAAGTCTATTAATTTAAAGAAATTTCTCATCATATTCCTAATTTAGTTAATCAGTTACTTTATATGGATTCATAGAGTCTTATTTTGTCCTATAAGTTATGCCATTATTATTGATAAAGAAAAAGGCATTCCTGAGATCTAGGACCTGGTGTGATGCTTTCAGCTGGGCGTCACTGTTCAAAGCTGGCCTGGTGCTCAAACTAGGCCACGTATCCTCTTCTGTCGGACACGAATCGTCTCACAGAGCACCAACATCAGACAAGGCCACTTTGAGACTATGGCAAATTGATACAAGACAAGGCCACTTAATCATTTTTTCTAGGCATAGACAAAAGCAAGATGCAACCCACAAAATACCAAATATCCCTCTCTCCTGGCTAATATGAGTGACTGCTTCTTCTTGACTGTTACAGCCTGATCCCCGCTCTAGTCTGCCCTCCCTACAGATAAGATTTGTTGAGGCACCCATCATAGAAATGTCTCTGCTTCCTGACTGTGTGATTCAGAGCGAACCCCATGTTCTTGGACTCTCCCCAAACCCTCCAAAACAAAAGCCGGATCCTGTAATAGTTTCTGACATCCTCTTACTGAGATACCCCATGGTTACTTATGGTACGCATTCGCCCTCACTGTAATGAGTAGTAAACCCAACTGGTTCAACTATAGGCACTGACACTATCATCTATTTTGATGCTAAAATGGTCTCAGATTTGACATGTAGGCCAAAGTCCTGTTGACATATCCCTATTGTTTTTTGAGCACTTTCCTACTTTCTGGCACAATAAGATATCCCAGGCTCATCTTGTAGGTTCCCTGCCCCAGCCCTGGAATCAGCCATTTCTCTAAGGAGCCCTGGTTTCTTTCAGTTGGGAATGATATTAAAAAGCCAAGATTGGGGAGTTAAGTGGGCTCATTGCTTTTGTGGTACCACTGCTTCCAGGTGTGGCCAGGGTTAGGGAATATATATATATGTACTTTTTTTTTTTTTTTTTTGCGACACGCGGGCCTCTCACTGCTGTGGCCTCTCCCGTTGCGGAGCACAGGCTCCAGACGTGCAGGCTCAGCGGCCATGGCTCACGGGCCCAGCCGCTCCACGGCATGTGGGATCTTCCACGACCGGGGCGCGAACCCGTGTCCCCTGCATCGGCAGGCTGACTCTCAACCACTGCGCCACCAGGGAAGCCCTATCTGTACTTTTATCTACACACACACAAACATTTGCATCTGTATTTATCTCTGTCTTTATTCCTATATATATGACGTGAGTTCACACTGACCGTCAGTTTCAGCACCACAGGAGTCATTTTATTTTTTCCTTCCTTATTTGTAACTTTCTTTTCTGTCAGTGAGAAACCTGGCATCCCTTTCCCTTAATATATCCACGTATGTATGTAGCCACTCTCCTGCCTCAGACTTCCCTCTGATGCCCTCATGTCACCTGGGCTCAGAAATCCCATGCTGTGCTGTGCTCTCACCAGACATCCTCCAGACCCCGACTGGGCTCTCCCACACTGCCGCGAGCCACCATGACTTCCTTCCACCTTGCTCTGCCCTACCTGAGGGCTTTAAGCTTGAACTGAGAGGAAGGGAATGAGGAAGAGGAAGAAGTGCAGGAAAACTTCTATATTTCCTGTTAACTTTAAAAAAAAAAAAAAGGAACAGTGTCGGCCAATTTGATCTAGGCAAAAAACTCTGCCTAAGATACTATTCATGGCAGCTTGTATATTAAACAGTCAATTTCACTTAACAAATGTTTGTTAAAGCATCTGTTTATATTTTATTGTAATGTACTTTTGTGACCACTTTTAGTATTTGTATGGTATAGAATATAGTTCGGGGGCAGGGCCCAATTTGCGGCATTGTACCTGTGGAAAGGCACCACCATGGCAACTTTCAGGTGCCAGGGGCAGAGGTGGAGAAGGGCTTTCATCGGCAAGAGCAGCGCCAAGCTGGGGGGCTCCCATCAGACCCACAGGTGTGGCAAGAGGGGAGGGAAATCAGTGTTTGTGGCTGGTGGTGACAGGTGGGGGACGAGTGGGGAGGCAGGTGGGCCTGTTAAAGAAAAAATGATTCATGCTGTTTATCAAAGATCGTAAGGCAGCTTTCATTCAGGACCATGGCGATAGGTAGAGAGACCACTGCAATGGGATTCTGCAGCAGGAGAGAGACTGGACTTAACTCTGAATACCGCACAGGCAAGTGGGAATTTGTAGCCAAGGATGAGGGTGGGAGTCAGTGTGTGGAAAATTCCTACATCAGGACTAAGAGGGAACTCTGGCTAAACCAGACTAACAGGATTCTTGCTGAAGGCAGGCCAGGGGTGATCAGATACCACCTGGGAAATGAGGGGGACGAGGAACCTGATCAGATATTGAGGTTAGGGGAGCTGATGCTTGCTGAAACGGTATTTTACAAGCAAGTGCAGAGATGGGCTTGGAGAAGGTTCGGGAAACTGACTAAAGTTTGGTCAAGCAAAGAATCTTTGTCAGCGCTCACTGAATCAGGCTGGCCCACGAGGCCTGTCACCCCTGTGACCCTGTGATAAGGGACTGTCGTCCAGGGCCCCTGCTGCTGAGCCACCGTGGTCCCACCTCACCAAGAATGCCTGGGGGTCACCATTTGACTGTTGATTCAGTCAGATGAAGCTCAGATTCTTCCCCCCAAATTCAAGGGAACAAATATCGGTAAAGCCTGGATTACGTGTGTTACGTGTTATCATTAATCCAATATATACCTGTGGATAGAAGATACCTCCCCGGCGCACCATTCCAGACACATAGAAAGACTTACTGTCTCCAGAATATGCTCTGTGGTCCTACCTCTGCCCTTTGCTGAAGCTCTATCTCACCCTGGCCAGAGACCGTGGCCCTCCTTAGAATTTCTAGAGCTTTCTCTCCTCTGTCCTCTCTTTCTCCATCCCTCCAAGAACGGTAGTTTCTTTCTTTTTTTCTTGAAGGGTCATTATCTTGACAATACACAGAACTGCAGAGCTACCGTGACTGCACCCTGACAGCGGTGGGGAGTGGAATGGGGCGTTGTGTGAATCCACTCGAAGGAAAGAAAACCCTGCCCTGAAGTCAGGGCTGAAAAGCCCAGAAGACGCTGAGCAGGTCCCTCCAGGAGCCACTCATGTTTGCAGGAGGCTTGGAGGAAGTTGTGTATCTTACAGGCCGCCTTGGGCACCCACTCGGGTGAGTGAAGGGCTGACCCGTACCTGTGACCTTCACTGCTGTTTGTCCGACTCACCCCCTGGGTCTTGCCACAGAGCTCAGGACCCTCTCGCCCCGTTCCCCCTCCCCTGCCTCAGCCACCCCTGTGTGCTGGTCCCCCAGGCCCTGAGATAACCAGTAGCTAACCCCCTCCATTAGCTTCTGTCCTCCCTGTGGTCGCCGGGTCCAGGGAGGCCCTCTCGGCTCCTGCGCTGCCCACAGAGGACAGACGGCGGCCCGTGACTTTCAGAGGCATCTGTCCATTACCACCGGCGCCCTGACTGCTCTTTCACCCCACCCGTCCCCCACAGTACCCAGCCCGGACCCCTCGACAGTGGGAAGGGGCGTCAGGTTTCCCCGTCTCCACGAGGGCCTTTGACTTTCTTTCTCAACATAACAGGACTTCCATGGGCACCTGAAGGTGGTAAATTTTGCCAGGCAGTGTGCATCTTCCGATCTTGCTCGCTTCTGGGACGTGACAGGCTGTGATTTGTTTGTTTGTTGTGACTAAGGAGCCACAGGCTGGGAAGGCGATTGGCTGCCGTCAACCCTTTACTGCCCAGCTGTGAAGGCAGGTGACAAGGAGACTGTTCTTTGCTGTGTGTTCTCACTGGCCCAGCCCAGGATCAGAGCATCCAGGGGTCCTGGTGGGTGGGTGATCCTGGTAAGGCTGTGAGAGCCTTGTCTCACCTGCAGACCAGTGCTGCCATTATCTGAGCCCTTTCCGGGAGCCAGGCTCTGTGCTAGGTGCTTTGTTGCCAAGTTCGCTGTCTCACGTAGTCCTCACAACAGCTCTCTGCGAGGTAGGTGTCAGCACCCCCATCTTCCAGGAGAGGAACCTGAAAGGTTCAATAAGGTGTCCACGGCCAGGACTGTAGACGGTGGTGTTGGACTCTGGCCCCGGCCCACCTGGATTCATAAGCAGTAAGCTAGCTCAGCTCACAGCAGCACACCCACCACCAGCCTTACAAAGTGGGGGGACAATTTCGTTAGAGTACAAAGCATTAGGGGTTCAAATAACAAATGGTTGTCCAATGCAAGCCCATGACATGGTTTAAAAAAAAGCACCTTTTCACAGCTGGAAGCCCCGGTCTAATTTCTCTCCCTCTGCTGTAACATGGACCACCTCTAGCCCAGGTCCTCTAATGGAACTTGAGGGTTTAAATTTCTGCTGCTGTCCAAGACACCCTAACTCTTAGACCCCAGAACCCACCCAACCTAGGAGTCCAGCCTGAGCAAACTCGCACTGTGGCCCTCTCAGCCCTTGCCCTGGGATCTCCCAAAGTCTTTGTGGAATCTTCTTTCGTCCCCACCTCAGAGAATATCCTTGCTCCCCCTTCTGAGCTCAGGCGGGGCGGGGCGGGGCGGGGCGGGGGTGGGGGCCACAGGTGCGGCCACTTGAAGTTCCCTGACTGCCAATTGAATCCGGGCCGCCTCGGTGAAAATCGGGAATCTTAACGCCTAGACCACAAGGGCCAGCGGGCTTGAAACAGGACCTTGGTCCTTGTCTTCTCTGAAGAAAGAATTCAACAAGGAGACAGAAGGTAGTGAAGCAGGTAAAGTGTTTATTCGAAAACAAGTACGTGTGGAAAGACACACGAGGGGGCTCGGAGAGTCACGTGCTTTGGGGGTGGCTTAAACTGTTTATATGGGGGCAGTTTTCTGGGTTTCCTCTAGCCAATCATCTTGCTTCATCTGGCTTTGTGCCCATATCTGGTCTGACTCAGGGCACTCCCCGACATGGGCGCACGTCTTTTAGCCAAGATGGATTCCAGCGCGAGGGCTCTGGGAGGCTGTCAGTACGTACTATGGGCTAACACCCCCTCCCTTTTTTGACTCCTGAGGAACCTTTTTTTGCGCATGTGTAGTCGGGGAGGTCTGCTTGACCCCAAGAATGGAAAATGTGGTTGTCTTATCTTTTTACTCAGGCAGAGCTCAGCTCCTCTCTGTTCCTGCCTTTATTTTTCCCTTGAAATGTCTGCAGGAGACAAGCTCCAGCTGCTCCGTCTGCGGCCCAGCTATCTCCTGTCTCACTTCCAAGGGTGTGATGGTGCCCAGAGGGGCTAAGCTGGTGTTTACTGAGGGATGGCCATCTAACCTTTGGATCTTCATCTCAGTCCTCCTGGTCTGTAACCAGGGTGAAAGGAAAGACTGGGTGCCCGGTGTGCCTCAGATCCACCCCAGCCCTTCCTGTGCACCTCTTCTGATTGTAAGGAACTACAGTTCACGGACATCTTTACCACTGACCTTGGGAGGCATGCCACCGGAGGCCTGGTGGAAAACTGGAGGGAGGGGAGGAAATTCCCTACTGCTTTACTCTCTCCCTCTGCTTTTGCATCTCAGCAGTGGCTGTGTTCCCTTCAAGGCTCCAGCTGCTGCCACGCAGCCCCTGCCTTATGGTCCCAGCTCCCATGGGGCCATCTCACAGTTTCAGTATCTGCAGGAGACCTGGTTTTGGCCCCTGGTCCCACCCTCTGCTCCCACTGTCTCACGGGCCCTGGTGTGTTTGTGGCTTCCTGCTGTGGCTAATCTCTGCTGTTCCACTGTTTCCTGTTGAATTCCTCTGCGCTCCTGTAGCTTCATCAACTGATCCCCTGTATTAAGTTCCTCTTTTCAAAGACCTAGAGGGATTTCTGTTTTCCTGGGCAGACCCATCTTTCACCAAGTGCTTTATGAACCATACTTCCTAGACAAAGGAAGAGGCTCTTGTTCCTCTGTTCCTCCCTGCCCAGCTTGGAAGTGAGGAGGGCAGAGCTCATTTCTTTCTTTTTAAAGTCTAGATTTGTTATGATTATAGAAGTTACCTGTTAGTGAGGAAAGCTCTGAGCATCAGTGATGCGACCCTCCACTCAGACTGTGGGACTGTCCCCCTCTTTTTCCCCAGACCCTCAGCTCCTGCACAAGAGGGTGAGATGAACATCTGCAGCAACACGGTTCTTATTCCCGGATGACTGCAACCTGGCTGGGAGCTAGGCTGCAAGTCCTTCCTGCTGAGGTCATGGCTCAAAGCTTCAGTTCACTGGGCATGAGCTGCCTGGAAACACGTGGATGCGTCAAACCAGGCGCCGGCAGCAAGAGCTGTGAGTTGGTGTGTGTGGGTGTGTGTGTGGGGGGGTGAGTCCTCTGTAGAAATGTGCAAATGCCATTTGCTAGGATGGGGACTTTGTCTCACAGGGTCTCCAGGAAGCAGGGAAGGGATGGGGTGGTGGAGAAGAGAACAGGAGTCTGATGCAAATCAACCCAGTAACCCTGGAGACCGGTGCAGTCGGTACCTTCAGCAAACACTGAAGCCTTTCCTCTGTGTGATATTTATTTCTTCTAATGTGTTACTATAGTTGTTATACTTTATCAAAAAAAGATGCTACATTAGAAGGGGAAATTCAGCCAGTTCTCTAGCAGTGGGGGAAAGGAGAATGATGTTGGCAGAAGAAAATCTCCTCTTAAAATCTGGCAGGTGCTGTTGAAGGTGGCAGTCCTGATATTACTGCAATGCTTCTTTCCTTATGCTCGGATGGAGGGAACTGAGCTATTCCAGATCTTTTATTCTTTGTCTCAGAGGAGTAGGAGCTAATTACAAAATATCATTCGATATACTCGCTGTTGAAGGATGACAGCCACTATGTTTTTCTCTTTTCAAAATGCAGAAGCCACTGATCCATTTCATTGCCTGGCCCAGCTGTGAAGTGCACATTCTAGATGCTAACTATTATGTTTCTTAGAACAACTTCCCTTTGATAAAACTTTTCCAAAGAGTAGATAATGCATCCTTTACTTCTGAGGAAGTGACGTGCAGCAGACAGAGAAAAACTGGGGCTGGAAGAGTCCTTTTCCTGCCCTCTAACCCTGAGACCAATACTCTGAGAAGGTTAACCCTTCTGCCTCCTTGAGGAGGGGAGGGGTGAGAGGGGCCACCTAAGAACTCCACTCTGGCCAAGGGAAAGAACTTATATTTCAAGGCCCTGCCCCAGAGTTTGAAAAGTAAATCTCTCAGCTGTTTGATAAGCGGTGAGAAAGAGCCCCTTCCTTTGTACTCTGGGCATGGTCTGGACAGAAGAGAGTGGACCAAATGGCTCAGCTGATGCTCGGCACGTTAATGAAGAGGTCCATAGGAAACACTTTCTGCCTTTCTTTTTATTATTTTTTTAAATTAACTTATTTATTTATTTTTGGCTGCCTTAGTTCTTCATTGCTGCACGTGGGCTTTCTCTAGTTGTGGCGAGCGCGGTGCATGGGCTTCTCACTGTGGTGGCTTCTCTTGTTGCAGAGCACGGGCTCTAGGCACGCGGGCTTCAGTAGTTGTGCTGCGTAGGCTCAGTAGTTGTGGCTCGTGGGCTCTAGAGCACAGGCTCAGTAATTGTGGTGCACGGGCTTAGTTGCTCCGCAGCATGTGGGATCTTCCCGGACCAGGGCCCAAACCCGTGTCCCCTGCATCGGCAGGTGGATTCTTAACCACCACGCCACCAGGGAAACCCACTTTCTGCCTTCCTATTGCTACACTGTTTTCTTCTGGAGATTATTATTCATTATTGGGAAGTGTGTGTGTATTGGGAGTGGTGAGCATTACTGCCCAAAGATTGTTGCAGGGAACTGAGTGGAGTGGGGGGAGGGGGGCTCCATCCCACCAAAGCCATGCATGGTGGCCATAGTGTAGGTGGAGGGCAGCAGTCCCTAAATTCCAAGTGGTAGTCCCCAGTGGAGGAGCCGAAGGCCATGGGGAGCTGAGAGACGCATAACGAGGCATCAGCAACATGGCTGGATCATGGCCTGTGTGAGACCAACGTCTCTTTCAAAACGTGACGTGAGCTCTGCCTGGAGAGGTAAATATACAGCTGTCACAAGTTCTTCCAGGGTTTAATGAAGGAATATTCTAGATGAACCCATTGGTCATGACACTTAGCCAGCATTTCTCCCCAAAACCTATGCTATTAAGAAACTGAGTTAATATAATAAGTAACTATTTGGAATAGAAATCATCCATACTCGTGCTACTAAGAAAGTAATTTACATAGAAACGGAGAGTAGAATGATGGTTGCCAGGGGTGGGGATGGGGGAGAATGGGAGATGGTCAAAGGGTACAAACTTCCAGTTTTAAGATGAGTAAGTCCTGGGGATCTAATGTACTGACATGGTAACCATAGTAACAGTGTGGTTATACAGTAATACAGTAACAGTTCTGTATTACATACTTGAAAGTTGCTGATAGATCTTAAATGTTCTCACAACACACACAAAAGGTAATCGTATGAGAGGTGGAGGTGCTAACTGACCTTATTGTGGTAATCATTTTGCAATATATACTCGTATCAAATCATCATATTGTATACCTTAAACTTATACAAAGTTGTACGTCAGTCATATCTCAATAAAGCTGGGGAAGTTAATTAATAAGAAATGCTCCAAACCCATGCTATTAAGAAAGTGAGTTAATGTAATAAGGAATTACTTGGGGGAAAAGTCCCAGCCCCACATGTGGCAAATCACTATTTGGAAATTTTGGAGTGTGGTGAAGAAAAGAAAGTCAACAACAAAGATTAAAACCTTAGAGGACCTCAAGTTATGATGGAGTTTAATCCTATGAGCTAGGAAATACTGACAACAAATTTAAATCTCATTCATAGGATTTATTAAGAGCCTCGTCCTAGGGCCGGTGGCCTAAAACTAGCCCAGTAATGAAATGTTCACCCCTCCAAGCAAGAGGGACGTTCAAAATATTTCACAATTAAGTGGGGCCACTGGAATCAACCACTTAGATTTCCTATCAGCACGGAATTCTGTGCCAGATGATAACTGTACAATTGCCATTGTGGAAAGGACTGGGGGCTTTGTGGGAGGAGGAGGATCAAGGTAGTCAGGACAACAGGAAGCACTTGAAGAGCTCAGGGAGTGACATATTTACCAACCAATGTGGAAGTATTTTAATGTTTCGACAACCCGAATGCCCATGCTGTTGCATACCATCTTGGTCCTGCATCCATCCAATTCGATCATCCACCATATCTACTCATCTACCACCCACCCACCCACCCACCCACCTATCCATCCATCCATCCATTCATTCAGTGTTCCATCTATCTATTCAATACACCTATCCTAGGGATATTTCCTTGGGTGATGTGTGTCACAGTGGATATACGGATGAGTGGACATGGCTCTTAGCCTTGGGGAGCTCACAAACTATTCTTGTTATTTGTGGGGAGGATGTGTTTTGGCTGCTGCCATTTATCCTACTGTGATAGAATTATGGTGAGATGTCGTGGAATAACACATTAAATAAATGTATAAAATTTCACAGAGCGTAAGTTTATCATTTTATACGCCTCAAAGAAATTTTGTACTTTCCTCCTAGCAATCCTGTGAGATGGGCAGAAACACATTCTATTGACACAAACAAAGGCACTGAGATACAAAACTGTTATGTGACAGCCAGAGGGGTACAGAGCCAGGAATCTGGCCAATGGCCCTTCATCATGGGTAGAAGTGGGTGGAATCATTGCTGAGTGATTGTGACTTCAAAGTATGGAATCCTTTCCTATCTTAACATTGACATTGTCTGGCAAACTGCGTAGCCAAGAGTGGATGATCCAGGTTTCTGTGGTTGAGTTGGCGCTGGCTCTGCAATTAGCCAATGTTTGGCTCTTCGCTGGTTCGACAGAGTAAGAAGGAAGGAAGGGAGGATTCACTGAAATTCAAAAGTCCCCTGTGATTGGAATGGTAAATTTTCATATAAAATGCAATTCAACACCCTCAAATGAAGAAAGGGCTTCTCATGTTCTTTCAAGGACCTACTGAACCAAGACAAATGTCCCAGTGTTCCCACTGGGGATTTACTTTCTTCCTTTCTGTGAAGCCAGTATGAATGGTTACTTTTCAGTCATCTGGATCTTTCTGTACCCAACTGCGGTAGACTCTGACAGATAAAGTGGCTGCCTCTGGCTTTGAGGGTGAATGGAAAAACACATTCTTGTAGCCGAGTGAAAGAGTACCTCCCAGAAGTTGATCAAGTTTGAGTCAGTTTTTAAGCTGTCAGTGGGGACTAGCCTATAGAGTATTTGTAAGAGGAAAATAAGATTTACTGTCCTTCTTTCCTCCCTGAACTTCATTGAAGGTTTTGGCTAGAGAAGAAGTAACTGCAAGAAGCGTGACCTGTCCTCAGGAGATTTATGACCAGAGCCTGACTGGCAGTGATTTAAGCTAAAAGTACCTGGTCAAAAAGCAGAAGAGTTCACTCTTGGTTATTGGTCATTCAAGAGGTGAAACAGTAACCAAGAATTATGACTCCTCTGTCACACCTCCTTGAAATGGGTCAATACCTCTGGTACCCAGAGCAAGGGCAGGTAGAGCTTTCTACCAAATATAAAATAGGCTCCAATATTGTTTATGATGGCTGAGCCCACAGAAGGGTCTGTGAACAGAATAGATTGTTCATGCGGAGACCACCAGTGGCTTTCATGTGCCTGTGAGAGATGTTAGCTGAGAAAAGGTCCTGGGGAACCTGCCCTCGCCCTGCTACCCCTCAAGCCAGGAGTGGATCCTGGATGGGGAGGGCCTAGGAAAGATGGAACATCACGGTCTGGTCCTGGGAAGCAGTATCTGAAAGAGGCAGCATCAGACTCAAGCAGGAGATGATTAAACCAACCCTGTCTGCTGCATGTATGTGGCCACCTCGGGCCTCTGAGGTCCCCACCTGCTCCTTGTCCTCAGCTGGTCCTGGTTAACTTCCTCACATTCTGCTGCTTCCTCTACTTTGAGCCCATGAAGTCAGTGCTTTCTACATATATAACCCCAGAAGGGATCAGAAAGCCTGCACAGCACTTTAGGCATTACAAAGAGCTCATATTAGTTATATATATCTGAATTAAAAACCACCCTAAAACCAAGAGGCTTAAGACAATTATTTGCTTATGATTCTGTGTAAGAAAGTAAAAAGTGGCCCCAACAGCTGGCAGCTGTAGTGTTCCTGAATGTATATAAACAGTTTTCACAGCATATAAACAATACTCAGACAAGGCCATTCTTTGACCATGATGGAATAAGACAGAACAAGACTATCTTGTGATCATGCCTGAAACTATACAGAGACAAGGACAGTCTGCAACTCAAAAATAACTAAACACCTCCTCCTTCCAGCTAATATGAGTTGCCACTGACAAACGTAGTCCCTCTTTAATCCTCCTGCCTCACAGATAAAAATTATCAAGAGATCCACTCACCAAGGTGGCCCCATTTTCTGAAAGCACCCAATCAAAAACTGGCTCCCACTTCCCTAAATGCCTTATGGAATCACCCAACAGACACCCACATCCTATAATAAGCCCCTCCTGGCTTCCCCTTCCTGGTTCTTCTGGTGTACACTCTCCATTGCTGCAGCACTCGAAATAAAGCTAACTTTGCTCGACTACAAGTGTGTTCCTAGTGGTCTTTGACAGGTAGGTTAGCAATTGGGGATGGGCTCAGCTGGCTGGTTCTTCTGCATCTGCAGTCTCTTGTATGGCTCCAGTCATCTGGCAGCTCAGCTGGGATAGGATGGTCTAAGACGGCCTCACTCTCATGGCTGGGCAGACAGCTGAGCCACACGTCTCCAGCAGGCTGGCTCAGGCGTCTTCTCGTGGTAGACTTGTGTGGTATAAGAAGGCAAGTCCCAATGCACAGTATGTTAAGCCTCTGCTCAAATTATGTCTGCGAATGTGCCATCAGTCAAAGCAAGTCATGTAGCTAATCCCAGAATCAATGTGGGATGAGAACACGAAGGGTGGAGATACAGGAAGAAGTAATTGGGGCCCCATTTCTATAATAAACTACCATAGCACTGAATACACACACAGTCTCATTCAAACCTCACAAATGAAGACACTGTTTTCCTAATTTTACTGATGAGAAAATTCAAGTTTAGAAAAATTTGAATCTTCACTAAGGCCATAAAGCTAGTAAATTTCAAGGCTGGAGCCCAGGACCAGATTGCTGAGCTGTACTTCAGAGTTTCTCTCCTCAGATCCCTCACTGAAGATTTGCACTCTTGCTTTGGTTCTGCAGGGCCCTTCAAGTACTTTTTTTTTTACATCTTTATTGGAGTATAATTGCTTTACAATGGTGTGTTAGTTTCTGCTTTATAACAAAGTGAATCAGTTATACATATGTTCCCATATCTCTTCCCTCTTGTGTCTCCCTCCCTCCCGCCCTCCCTATCCCACCCCTCTAGGTGGTCACAAAGCACCGAGCTGATCTCCCTGTGCTCTGCGGCTGCTTCCCACTAGCTATCTATTTTACGTTTGGTAGTGTATATGTATATATGTCCTTGCCACTCTCTCACTTTGTCACAGCTTACCCTTCCCCCTCCCCATATCCTCAAGTCCATTCTCTAGTAGGTCTGTGTCTTTATTCCTGTCTTACACCTAGGTTCTTCATGACATTTTTTATTTTCTTAAATTCCATATATATGTGTTAGCATACGGTATTTGTCTTTCTCTTTCTGACTTACTTCACTCTGTATGACAGACTCTAGGTCCATCCACCTCATTACAAATAGCTCAATTTCATTTCCTTTTATGGCTGAGTAATATTCCATTGTATATATGTGCCACATCTTCTTTATCCATTCATCTGATGATGGACACTTAGGTTGTTTCCATGTCCTGGCTATTGTAAATAGAGCTGCAATGAATATTTTGGTACATGACTCTTTTTGAATTATGGATTTCTCAGGGTATATGCCCAGTAGTGGGATTGCTGGGTCATATGGTAGTTCTATTTGTAGTTTTTTAAGGAACCTCCATACTGTTCTCCATAGTGGCTGTACCAATTCACATTCCCACCAGCAGTGCAGGAGTGTTCCCTTTTCTCCACACCCTCTCCAGTATTTATTGTTTCTAGATTTCTTGATGATGGCCATTCTGACTGGTGTGAAATGATATCTCATTGTAGTTTTGATTTGCATTTCTCTAATGATTAATGATGTTGAGCATTCTTTCATGTGTTTGTTGGCAGTCTGTATATCTTCTTTGTAGAAATGTCTATTTAGGTCGTCTGCCCATTTTTGGATTGGGTTGTTTGTTTTTTTGTTATTGAGCTGCATGAGCTACTTGTAAATTTTGGAGAGTTGCTTCATTGGCAAATATTTTCTCCCATTCTGAGGGTTGTCTTTTGCTCTTGTTTATGGTTTCCTTTGCTGTGAAAAAGCTTTGAAGTTTCATTAGGTCCCATTTGTTTATATTTCCATTTCTCTAGGAGGTGGGTCAAAAAGGATCTTGCTTTGATTTATGTCATAGAGGTTCTGCCTATGTTTTCCTCTAAGAGTTTGATAGTTTCTGGCCTCACATTTAGGTCTTTAATCCATTTTGAGCTTATTTTTGTGTATGGTGTTAGGGAGTGATCTAATCTCATGCTTTTACATGTACCTGTCCAGTTTTCCCAGCACCAATTATTGAAGAGGCTGTCCTTTCTCCACTGTACATTGCTGCCTCCTTTATCAAAGATAAGGTGACCATATGTGCGTGGGTTTATCTCTGGGCTTTATATCCTGTTCCATTGATCTATATTTCTGTTTTTGTGCCAGTACCATACTGTCTTGATTACTGTAGCTTTGTAGTATAGTCTGAAGTCAGGGAGCCTGATTCCTCCAGCTCCGTTTTTAGTTCTCAAGATTGCTTTGGCTATTCGGGGTCTTTTGTGTTTCCATACAAATTGTGCAATTTTTTGTTCTAGTTCTGTGAAAAATGCCAGTGGTAGTTTGATAGGGACTGCATTGAATCTGTAGATTGCTTTGGGCAGTAGAGTCATTTTCACAATGTTGATTCTTCCACTCCAAGAACATGGTATACCTCTCCATCTATTTGTATCATCTTTATTTTCTTTCATCAGTGTCTTATAATTTTCTGCATACAGGTCTTTTGTCTCCTTAGGTAGGTTTATTCCTAGATATTTTATTCTTTTTGTTGCAATGGTAAAAGGGAGTGTTTTCTTGATTTCACTTTTAGATTTTTCATCATTAGTGTATAGGAATGCCAGAGATTTCTGTGCATTAATTTTGTATCCTGCTACTTTACCAAATTCATTGATTAGCTCTAGTAGTTTTCTGGTAGCATTTTTAGGATTCTCTATGTATAGTATCATATCATCTGCAAACAGTGACAGCTTTACTTCTTCTTTTCCAATTTGGATTCCTTTTATTTCCTTTTCTTCTCTGATTGCTGTGGCTAAAACTTCCAAAACTATGTTGAATAAGAGTGGTGAGAGTGGGCAACCTTGTCTTGTTCCTGATCTTAGTGGAAATGCTCTCAGTTTTTCACCATTGAGGACGATGTTGGCTGTGGGTTTGTCATATATGGCCTTTACTATGTTGAGGAAAGTTCCCTCTATGCCTACTTTCTGCAGGGTTTTTATCATAAATGTGGGTGTCGAATTTTGTCGAAAGCTTTCTCTGCATCTATGGAGATGATCATATGGTTTTTCTCCTTCAATTTGTTAATATGGTGTATCACATTAAATGATTTGCATATATTGAAGAATCCTTGCATTCCTGGAATAAACCCCACTTGATCATGGTGTATGATCCTTTTAATGTGCTGTTGGATTCTGTTTGCTAGTATTTTGTTGAGGATTTTTGCATCTATGTTCATCAGTGATATTGGCCTGTAGTTTTCTTTCTTTGTGACATCCTTGTCTGGTTTTGGTATCAGGGTGATGGTGGCCTTGTAGCATGAGTTTGGGAGTGTTCCTCCCTCTGCTATATTTTGGAAGTGTCTGAGAAGGATGGGTGTTAGCTCTTCTCTAAATGTTTGATAGAATTCACCTGTGAAGCCATCTGGTCCTGGGCTTTTGTTTGTTGGAAGATTTTAAATCACAGTTTCAATTTCAGTGCTTGGGATTGGTCTGTTCATATTTTCTGTTTCTTTCAAGTACATTTTGTGACTGACACTTTTCATCTATCATAATGTTTTCAGCTTCATCCATTCCTTTTTATGGCTAAATAATATCTCATTGTATGGATATAGCATATTTTGTTTATCCATTCATCAGTTGATGGGCATTTGGGTTGAAGCCAAAAGGAGGAGGGGCTGTGAATTCAGTTATGAGCTGTGCATAATAAAGTTATGCCAGCCCATTTATGCCTTTTACTGGGGCAATTTGACATCTCAATCTACAAACTGCCTTCTCTCCTCCAGGTTGAGGAGGGGATATATGTCCCAGGAGGCAGGGATAGTGAGTGGGGGGAGTCATGAAGGGCTCCACTGCAATGGACCTCTCCCAGGCCTGAAGCAGTCTTGCTCCCACATTGAGGCATTTCCCACAGGACCCCATCTGGGGACAGGCTCTCACTTCACGGGCACAATTTTATTGCTAGAGCCTCTAGACATAGCACATTTAATCAGTCAGGAATTTCTTCTGTCACCAGATCAACAACTATGGCCCTAACACAACTAGGAAAAGATTCCCTAAAAATACAGATTTAACCAATTTCTGCTTTTTCTTAGTTAAACAGAAAAAGCTTAGGGTGGGGCTTGAGAAGGAGGAAAGGAAATAATCTCTATCCCCAAAGCTACTCTACAGCAGACAGCAGGAAGTGTCAGGTGTCTATGAGAACAGGCAGGGCTGCAAGAGCTAAGATTGATTGGAAGTGGCAGAAACTAGAGACAGTTCTTTTTAAAAGACCACACAAAACAAAACAATGGTGCGTTTAGAAAACATGTGTTTCTAGAATTAATTGTAAAAGGCAGTGATGAAAATGGCTGTCAGGACATGTCCTGAGACCTTCTTGCTGAACTGTGCTCCAATTGCAGTGAGGTCCTTGAGTTTATCCACCCCCACAGGGTTCCCCAGAGGTGCCAGAGGGGGCCTGGAAATCCACACTTTTAACAGGGCCGTGAGTGGTCTGAGCATCCCATTTCGGAATCGCTGTCCTAGAGGCCACCTTAGTTCTGTCTTCTGATTGCAGTGTTCATTTCTGAAGGTGGAAGTCACAGAAGAAAGGGGAATGCTTTGGAGTCTTTGGGAGTGACATGAATCAGTCCTCACATAACTGGAAAATTTAATTCCACTTAAGACACATGCCCACTTTAGGTCAATGAAAGGAGTATTTTAATATCGGTTCAGTTTGTTTAATCGAGTTGAGAAGCCCACCGGGGAAGGAGAACTACACCATTTCTACTGGAAACTAGTGGATATTCACAGGTTGACTGCATTGTGGTGTATTAGTCAGGGTTCCCCTGAGAAACAGAACCAACAGGATATATATGTAAAGAGATTTATTATAAGGAATAGGCTTATGTGATTATGGAGGCTAAGAAGTTCGAGCCCGAGTCTGAAGCAGGAGAGCTGATAGTGTAACTTCCAGTCCAAGTCTGAATCCAAAGGCAAGAGGAGACCAATGTCACAACTCAGAGACAGGTAGGGAGAGAGTGAATCCCTCACTCAGCCTTTTTGTTCTATTCAGGCCTTAATCTGTTTGGATAAGACCCACCCACACAGGGGAGGGCAATCTGCTTTACTCATTCTACTGATTCAAATCTTAATCCAATCCATAAACACCCTCACAGACAAACTCAGAATAATATTTAATCAAATATCTGTCCATCCCATGGTTCAGTTGATATATAAAATTAACCATTACATGTTATTTCACATTTCAAAATAAAGTGGGATCTAAATGTATTCTACTACTCTTAATTTAGTTAAACCTGGCGAAGGACCCCGAAGTCAAGAAGTCTCTAAAACGATACCTCAGTGCTGTGCTTTTTCTTGGGTTGACTGGCTGGTGACCCTGGTGTCCCTCTTCTTTCCCACCATGGCTACCCTGCTTTGTAACACAATGGCTTCTTTACATGGAGATCTCCTCCGTCAGACTTGTGAGTTCCCAAAGCCAGGAACCTGATCTATATTGTTTACCCAGTACTGCTAGCCTGGCATGGTGCCTGCCACATAGAAGGTGCTCAATAACCTTTTTTTAGAAATTGGACTTGATCCTTGGCCCATAATACTGGTATATTGAGTTGGCTTCCCCATCCACCACCAAATCTCTTGCAGGACAGGCTTAGGGCATTGTTAAACTTGGTTTGACAAATTAATATGAAGTACTAAGAGAAATTATTAACATTTTTATGACAGAGAAAGCGTTAGAATAAAATGAGACTATAAAATAAAATTGTAGCAAATGACTAATAAAGATGGGGCTCAACCCAATAAACAATCTTTCCATAGTTTGTTTTATTCTGGTGAGTTGTGGCAGCAGCTGCTGCTGAACAAGCTGATTCTGACCAAATCTAGCTCAGATTGTGATGAAGAAATGTAACTCAATATTAAGCACAAAATATAGTTCATAGAGCTTCCCTGGTGGCGCAGTGGTTGAGAGTCCGCCTGCCAATGCAGGGGACACGGGTTCGTGCCCCGGTCCGGGAAGGTGCCGCGGAGCGGCTAGGTCCGTGAGCCATGGCCGCTGAGCCTGCGCGTCCGGAGCCTGTGCTCCGCAACGGGAGAGGCCACAACAGTGAGAGGCCCGCGTACCGCAAAAAAAAAATATATATATATTTCATTTGTTTTGTTTTGCACCAAATGTCATTGAGGCATTCAGAAAAATGTTAAAATACCTTTCATGGATGATTCTTCTCCAGTAAATTTTTAATCACACCAAATATGCAATAAACAAATGCAGTTATTTTCTCTATAATTAAATTGACTAAATTCACAAGTTCATCACATTAATTAAAACAGCACTCACCCAGCTGTCAAATTACAAATAGCTGGCTTTCTCTTGGGCTTCAGATGATAGCTTTTATTAGTTCATATATTTACGCATACACAGGCTATCATTTGCCCTGCACTCTTTCAGATTTGTTAATTTTGCAACAAATCCTTTGTTAGGAAAAAAATGAAAATTTAAGTAATATCTGTTCTTTAACTGAAGCCCACAGTCAAACCTGTTGCAGCATTTTTTTTCAGTCAAATGTCAGCTATGTCCCTATAAATAAAGCTAATTACCAACTTCAAAGTAATAGATAACCCTGAACTTTTAGAGAAAGAGTATGTTCATTTGAATTCATTTAAGCCTGGATATAAATGATTTCAAGACATAATGGTGCAAAAACCCAGTATTCCCAGAGACTGATTATATTCCCAGAGACTGATTAAGACCCAATGATGATACAACATAATTAAACACACGGTGGTGTGAGTACCTCTGAAGCACATTATCTGCAGCGTGGATAAAGAGAAAAGAAACGGGATTTCTTTTTTTTTTCCCTTAAATGAGACTTTAAGAATGTAAATCTGGTTTTCAAATGTTTAGCTAAATCACTCTTTTCTCTCTCTCTCAAATCCCACATGCAGTTAGTTTTCATAGACTCAGATTTGGAAGTTGAGTCTAATTCCTGACTCAGAACCAGAATCTTCTTTTTGTTGCTCTAATCGCAGGCAGCCTCTCAAGGCAGCCTTTCCTCTATTTGAAGGGCTCATTGCTGGAAGCATCTCCTTTATGTTGTTAGAGCCTTAAACCATGTCCCTGTAGGGTCCCATAATCATTTGACCTTATTTGGCCTTGTTTCTGTAATTCAGAAAAAGCCCCTCTCACCCCTAGAAGTGACCTGAATCTTGCTCATATTATATGTTTTTCAGACGACTTCCTTTCATTCTGGATACTAAAACCCTGACTGACTCAAACTTGTCAATACCGGTTTTAAAATGTAAGTCACAAATTCAATTCTGCAGATTTCTTGAGTAGCATTGTGTCAGGTACATGCTAAAACTTTGGTTATTATAAAGAGATCATTTTTTTATTTGTTTTCCACCAAGTGTCATTGAGGCATTCAGAAAAATGTTAAAATACGTTTCATGGATGATTTTTCTCCAGTGAATTTTTAATCACACCAAATATGCAATAAACAAAATGCAGTTATTTCCTCTATAATTAGATTGACTAAATTTTACTGTCCTCCAGTAGTTTCCAATTGGGAATAGACCAATTCTGCACCTCTCTCCAAGCTTCTCTTTCCACACCATCCCAGTCTCCCTCTAAGGGGGAAGTTGTGCCTGTGGTTGGGTAAATCCCAGGATAGTCACTGGTCCTGTTTTACTAGGGGACCAGGTGGCTGAGCCTTAAAAGATACCACCCATTTGTGGTGCCCTGTCCATCTTCCCTAAGGCAAGATTTGGAGCCTAGTGACAGGCCAGCCATCCACTGTTTCTGTGTTGTGTCCACTCTGGTAAGTGGACTCTGCCCACTTGAACCCCCTCCATCTCTCTCTGTCTCTCTGTCGATCTGCCCCTCTCTCTGCACTGGAGGTGCAGGTGGGAAGAGTAAGTATCCCACTTTGACCTTGAACCAAATCTGCCTACTCTAACTGAATTTTCCTAGTGGGCTCTACTTTGTAGAATAAGGGCATTGGTTCACATTAAATCCTGGCACTTTATTCTCATTCTGCTATTGTTCTTTAAACACAGGTTCCTCAGCCTGAGCCACGATAAGGAGGAGTGGGGGGAGGAGAAGCACCATACAGACTTTCCTGGGACCCTGTGCCTCATTCCGCCAGGTGCACACCAGAGCCCCACCCAGAAATCCCAACACTCACACAGCAGACATAATAAAAAATATATACCCATAAAAGGAGAACAAAAACATGGAGTTTCCTGGGTGAGAGATTGGGGGTTGAGGTAGAAGTTGTAATGCAAGGTACGGAAAGAATTAGAATTTCAGCAGGTGCAGCTGGAAGGCTGAGGAGGGAGATGACAGCCTGTGAGGGGGGGGGAAACTGGAATATATTCAGGAAATGGTGAGATCTCAAGTTCAGTTGAAACATGTAGGAAAGAGAGGGAAGAAGAAGGCTGGAAAGAGCTGGCCAAAACCTGAAGCTCTTTGCCTTACAGGCCAAGGTTTTGTGCATGGCTTGGTAGGCAATGAGGAGTTGCTGAGGTTTAGCGTGTTGGGAAGTAGAAGTGGTCCCTTCACATACAATGATATGTGGGCCAGGGAAGAGGGAAAAGGGAGGCTGGGCAACTGTGAGCCCAGTGAGGAGGCTGTCAAGTGTAACACCCAGATGTGGTGGTCCATGGAGAGGGCAGTGCAGAAAGGATTGATGCAAACCCAGGTTGGACTCATCCTTTTAGCTGCCACATCAAACTCTTGGTTGACGTTGGACTTGGCATTGACTGAGATCACCAGATCTTTTTTTTCACAGGATTTCTTTCAAGTCTCCCCACACTCACAATTTACAAGTGACTAGGAAGATGTCTGTATAAAGCCTGACCTTCATCTTTGTGTAAATTAATCTTTTTTAGTGTTAACTTGACATTCCCGACTCCCAAGATAAGTCTCAATCTTCACTCTGTTGTCTATCACTTTATCTCTTCTTCCCTGCTCTGTTTTGTCAGAAAATGGAATAATCATCAAAGCTATTGCTAAAAATGTTGACAAGATAAGGACAGATACGGGCCCCTGGAGCTCTAAGTGGAAGCCCCACTAAATAGCATCAAAACCATTGACCAACAGACTGCAAGAACATTGCTTCCCTGGAAGCAAATCCATCCATCAACCTCATCATGCCCCTGAGTGTTAATCATTTCATTCCATAAAAGACTTCACAGTGACATCAAATACTCTGTGCATTCCCCTGGCCTCTGGACTCTAGCACCGGCAGTGATGAGAAGGTGGGTCATGTGACACTATTGTTCTGCTAATTTTACAAAGACTGCTCTTTCTTTTTTTTTTTTTTTTTTTTGTGGTACGAGGGCCTCTCACTGCCATGGCCTCTCCCGTTGTGGAGCACAGGCTCCGGACGCGCAGGCTCAGCGGCCATGGCTCATGGGCCCAGCCGCTGCGCGGCATGTGGGATCTTCCCAGACCGGGGCACGAACCCGTGTCCCCTGCAACGGCAGGCGGACTCTCAACCACTGCGCCACCAGGGAAGCCCTCTTATTTTCATTTTAAAGACATTTTCATTTTTCTTATACAAATACAAGAAGTAAGATTACTGGATCATATAGTAGTTTTCCATAGTGGCTGCACCAATTTACATTCCCACCAACAGTGCACAAGAGTTGCCTTTTCTCCACATCCTCACTAACATTTGTTATCTCTTGTCTTTTTGATAAGAGCCATTCTAACAGGTATAAGGTGATACCTTATTGTGGTTTTGATTTGCATTTCCCTGGTGATAGTGATGTTGAGCACGTTTTCATGTACCTGTTGGCCATTTGTATGTCTTCAGAAAAATGTCTATTTACTTCCTCTGCCCATTTTTAACCGAATGGTTTTGTTTTGTTTTGTTTTTGTTATTGAGTTGTGTGAGTTCTTTATATTTCACATATTAACTTTTATCAGATATTTGATTTGTAAATACTTTCTCCCATTCTGTAGGCTGCCTTTTCATTTTGTTGATAGTTTCCTTTGCTGTTCAGAAGCTGTTTAGTTTTATGTGGTCCCATTTGTTTATTTTTGCTTTCGTTGCCTTTTCTTTTGGAGTCAAATCCAAAAAATCATTGCCAAGACCAATGTCAAAGAGCTTATCCTTTGTATTTTCTTCTAGGAGTTTTATGGTTTCAGGCCTTATGTTTAAGTCTTATTCAATTTTGAGTTGCCTTTTGTGTATGGTGAAAGATAGTGGTCGAGTTTCATTCTTTTGCATGTGGTTGTCTGGTTTTCTCAGCAACATTTCTTGAAGAGACTATCCTTTCCCCACTGTATATTCTTGGCTCCTAAATTAATTGACTGTATATACATGGGTTTATTTCTGGGCCCTCTATTCTGTTCCTTTGAGCTATGTGTCTCTTTTTATGCCAATACCATAATGTTTTCATTACTATAGCTTTGTAATACAGTCTGAAAAGCAATGTTAAAAAACAAAATTCAAAAAAAAAACAAAAACAAAATTCCACTGAGTAAATTTGAAGATCTAATTGGCTTTATTCAAAGATTCATGAATTGGGCAGTATCTCATCTAGTAAGCAGAAAGGTGCTCCAAGGGGTGGTACAAAATGGAAGGTTTTTATAGGTAAAAAGAGAGTGGGACAAGGAAATGAAAAGAGTAGATTACTTCAGGAAATGTTAGCTTCCTTTAGGGATAGGCAGTGGGTCTTAGGCAGATTACCTCACTAGTGCTGACCAGGAAATCAAGACTGATTTGTTTAAATTTCCATTCTTGGGAGAAGCTGAAACTGCAGTTAGGTTAGATAGTCTTGGTGGGTGTTAGCACAAGTGACACCATTTGGGGCTTGTTTCTTTTAACATCACAAAGTGTGATGCCTCCAGCTTTGTTCTTCTTTCTCAAGATTGCTTTGGCTATTTGGGGTCTTTTGTGGTTGTATACAAATTTTGGGATTGTTTGTTCTATTTCTGTGAAAAATGTCATTAGTATTTTGATAGGGATTGCTCTGAATCTGTAAATCCCTTTGGGTAGTATGGACATTTTAACTATTTTTTATTTGGACATTTTAACTATTCATTGATCCAAACTATGGGCATAAAATATTTTTCCATTTATTTGTGTCTTCTTCAGTTTCTTTCATCAGAGTCTTATAGTTTTCAGTGTACAGATTCTTCACCTCCTTGGTTAAATTCAATCTTGCTATTTTATTCTTTTTGATACAATTGTAAATGGGGTTGTTTTCTTAATTTCTCTTTCTGATAATTCATTTTTACTGTATAGAATTGTAACTGATTTTTGTATATTGATTTGGTATCTTGCAATTTTACTGATCTTGTTTATTAAATCTAACAGTTTTTTGGTGGAGTCTTTAGGGTTTTCTATATATAATTCATTAATTATATATTTTCTCTATATTATATATATAATTTATTTTATTATTATTATTAAGAAAGTTTAAAACAACCTTGTAGGCAGAATTCTAAGAGAGTTTCATGATCTCCACCCCCTGATGTTATGCCCATGATTGGGTTTCATATATGGCAAAAATGAAGGAATTTTGCAAATGTAGCTAAAGTCCCTAAGCAATAGACCTCGTTTTTCTGTTGTTGCTGTTGTTTTTTGTTTTTTAAAATATTTTATTCCTTTATTCTCTTTTTCCGGAGAAGATTTTAGTCCTGGATACATGAAATACGTCAGGGGGAGGTAAAAATCATTGTGTATCCAAATAACAATATATTTGCTGAATACATTTTCTTTCTTTGTAGTTATACAATAAAGTAAGCTGATTTTTTTGCCTTTATTTATTTATTTTTTATACAGCAGGTTCTTATTAGTTATCTACTTTATACATATTAGTGTATATATGCCAGTCCCAATCTCCCAAATCATCCCACACCCGCCCCACTTTGCCCCCTTCGTGTCCATATGTTTGTTCTCTACATCTGTGTCTCTATTTCTGCCCTGCAAACCGATTCATCTGTACCATTTTTCTACATTCCACATATATGCATTAATATACGATATTTGTTTTTCTCTTTCTGAGTTACTTCACTCTGTATGACAGTCTCTAGGTCCATCCACGTCTCTACAAATGACCCAGTTTTGTTCCTTTTTATGGATAAGTAATATTCCATTGTGTATATGTACCATATCTTCTTGATACATTCATCTGTCAATGGGCATTTAGATTGCTTCCATGACGTAGCTATTGTAAATAGTGCTGCAGTGAACATTGGGGTGCATGTGTCTTTTAGAATTATGGTTTTCTCTGGGTATATGCCCAGTAGTGGGATTGCTGGGTCATATGGTAATTCTATTTTTAAGGAACCTCCATACTCTTCTCCATAGTGGCTGTATCAGTTTACGTTGCCACCAACAGTGCAAGAGGGTTCCCACACCCTCTCCAGCATTTGTTGTTTGTAGATTTTCTGATGATGCCCATTCTAACTGGTGTGAGGTGATACCTGACTGTAGTTTTGATTTGCATTTCTCTAATAATTAATGATGTTGAGCAGTTTTTTATGTACCTCTTGGCTATCTGTATGTCTTCTTTGGAGAGATGTCTATTTAGGTCTTATTCCCATTTTATGATTGGGTTGTTTTTTTAATATTGAGCTGCATGAGCTGTTTATATATTTTGGAGATTAATTCTTTGTCCATTGATTTGTTTGCAAATATTTTCTTCCATTCTGAGGGTTGTCTTTTCGTCTTGTTTATAGTTTCCTTCTCTGTGCAAAAGCTTTTAATTTTCATTAGGTCTCATTTGTTTATTTTTATTTCCATTACTCTAGGAGCTGGGGCAAAAAAGATCTTGCCCTGGTTTATGTCAAAGAGTGTTTTTCCTATGTTTTCCTCTAAGAGTTTTATAGTGTCTGATCTTACATTTAGGTCTTTAATCCATTTTGAGTTTATTTTTGTGTATGGTGTTCTAATTTCATTCCTTTACATGTAGCTGTCCACTTTTCCTAGCACCACTTATTGAAGAGACTGTCTTTTCTCCATTGTATATCCTTGCCTCCTTTGTCATAGATTAGTTGACCATAGGTGCATGGCTTTATCTCTGGGCTTTCTATCCTGTTCCATTGATCTATTTTTCTGTTTTTGTGCCAGTACCATATTGTCTTGATTACTTTAGCTTTGTAATATAGTCTGAAGTCAGGGAATCTGATTCCTCCAGCTCTGTTTTTTGCCCTCAAGACTGCTTTGGCTATTCAGGGTCTTTTGTGTCTCCATACAAATTTTAAGATTTTTTGTTCTAGTTCCGTAAAAAATGCCACTGGTAATTTGATAGGGATTGCATTGAATCTGTAGATTGCTTTGGGTAGTATAGTCATTTTCACCACATTGCTTCTTCCAATCCAAGAACATGATATATCTCTCTATTTGTTTGTGTCATCTTTGATCTCTTTCATCAGTGTCTTCTAGTTTTCTGAGTACAGGTCTTTTACCTCCTTAGGTGGGTTTATTCCTAGGTATTTTATTCTTTTTGTTGCAATGGTGAATGGGATCATTTCCTTAATTTCTCTTTCTGATCTTTCATTGTTAGTGTATAGGAATGCAAGAGATTTCTGAGCATTAATTTTGTATCCTGCAAGTTTACCAAATCCATTGATTAGCTCTAGTAGTTTTCTGGTGGCATCTTTAGGATTCTCTATGTATAGTATCATGTCATCTGCAAACAGTGACAGTTATACTTCTTTTCCAATTTGGATTCCTTTTATTTCTTTTTCTTCTCTGATTGCCATGGCTAGGACTTCCAAAACTATGTTGAATAATAGTTGTGAGAGTTGACATCCTTGTCTTGTTCCTGATTTTAGAGGAAATGCTTTCAGTTTTCACCATTGAGAATGATGTTTGCTGTGTGTTTTTCATATATGGCCTTTATTATGTTGAGGTAGGTTCCCTCTATGCCCACTATCTGAAGAGCTTTTAACATAAATGAGTGTTGAATTTTGTCAAAAGCTTTTTCTGCATCTATTGAGATGATCATATACTTTTTATTCTTCAATTTTTTAATATGGTGTATCACATTGATTGATTTGAGTATATTGAGGAATCCTTGCATGCCTGAGATAAATCCCCTTGATTATGGTGTATGATCATTTTGATGTGTTTTTGGATTATTCTTGCTAGTATTTTGTTGAGGATTTTTGCATCTGTATTCGTCAGTGATATTGGTCTGTAATTTTCTTTTTTTGTGATATCTTTGTTTGGTTTTGGTATCAGGGTGATGGTGGCCTCATAGAATGAGTTTGGGAGTGTTCCTTCCTCTGCAATTTTTGGGAAGAGTTTGAGAAGGATGGGTGTTAGCTCTTCTCTAAATGTTTGATAGAATTCACCTGTGAAGCCATCTGGTCCTGGACTTTTGTCTGTTGGAAGATTTTAAATCACAGTTTCAATTCATTACTTGGGATTGGTCTGTTCATATTTTCTATTTCTTCCTGGTTCAGTCTGGGAAGGTTATACCTTTCTAAGAATTTGTCGATTTCTTCCAGGTTGTACATTTTATTGGTATAGAGTTGCTTGCAGTAGTCTCTTATGATGCTTTGTATTTTCTGCGGTGTCTGTTGTAAGTTCTCCTTTTTCTTTTCTAATTTTATTGATTTGAGTCCTCTCCCTCCTTTTCTTGATGAGTCTGGCTAAAGGTTTATCAATTTTATCTTCTCAAAGAACCAGCTTTTAGTTTTATTGATCTTTGCTATTGTTTTGTTTGTTTCTATTTCATTTATTTTTGCTCTGATTTTTATGGTTTCTTTCCTTCTATTAGCTTTGGGTTTTGTTTGTTCTTCTTTCTTTAGTTGATTTAGGGGTAAGCTTAGGTTGTTTATTTGAGATTTTTCTTGTTTCCTGAGGTAGGATTGTATCACTATAAACTTCCCTCTTAGAACTGCTTTCACTGCATCCCATAGGTTTTGGATCATCGTGTTTTCATTGTCATTTGTCTCTAGCTATTTTTTATTTCCCCTTTGATTTCTTCAGTGATCTCTTGGTTATTTAGTAACGTATTGTTTAGCCTCCATGTGTTTGTGTTTTTAACGTTTTTTTCCGTGTAATTGATTTCTAATCTCATAGCGTTGTTGTTGGAAAGGATGCTTGATATGATTTCAGTTTTCTTAAATTTACTGAGGCTTGATTTCTTACCCAAGATATGTTCTATCCTTGTGAATGTTAAGTGTGCACTTGAGAAGAAAGTGTAATCTGTTTTTGGATGGAATGTCCTATAAATATCAATTAAATCTACCTGGTCTGTTGTGTCATTTAAAGCTTGTGTTTCCTTATTTATTTTCATTTTGGATGATCTGTCCATTGGTGAAAGTGGGGTGTTAAAGTCCCCTACTATGAATGTGTTACTGTCGATTTCTCCTTTTATGGCTGTTAGTATTTGCCTTATGTATTGAGGTGCTCCTATGTTGGGTGCATAAATATTTACAATTGTTATATCTTCTTCTTGGATCGATCCCTTGATCATTATGTAGTGTCCTTCTTTGTCTCTTCTAATAGTCTTTATTTTAAAGTCTATTTTGTCTGATATGAGAATTGCTACTCCAGCTTTCTTTTGGTTTCCATTTGCATGGAATATCTTTTGCCATCCCCTCACTTTCAGTCTGTATGTGTCCCTAGATCTGAAATGTGTCTCTTGTAGACAGCGTATATATGGGTCTTGTTTTTGTATCCATTCAGCAAGCCTGTGTCTTTTGGTTGGAGCATTTAATCCATTTATGTTTAAGGTAATTATCTATACGTATGTTCCTATAACCATTTCCTTAATTGTTTTGGGTTTGTTTTTGTAGGTCCTTTTCTTCTCTTGTGTTCCCCACTTAGAGAAGTTCCTTTAGCATTTGTTGTAGAGCTGGTTTTGTGGTGCTGAATTCCCTTGGCTTTTGCTTGTCTGTAAAGCTTTTGATTTCTCCATCGAATCTGAATGAGATCCTTGCCAGGTAGCGTAGTCTTGGCTGTAGGTTCTTCCCTTTCATCACTTTAAATATATCAGGCCACTCCCTTCTGGCTTGTAGAGTTTCTGCTGAGAAATCAGCTGTTAACCTTATGAGAGTTCCCTTGTATGTTATTTGTCATTTTTCCCTTGTTGCTTTCAATAATTTTTCTTTGTCTTTAATTTTTGTCAGTTTGATTCCTATGTGTCTTGGCGTGTTTCTCCTTGGGTTTATCCTGCCTGGGACTCTCTTCCTGGACTTGGGTGGCTATTTCCTTTCCCATGTTAGGGAATTTTTCAACTATAATCTCTCTCTCTTTTTTTTTTTCTTTATAAATTTATTTATTTAGGCTGCATTGGGTCTTCTTTGCTGAGCACGGGCTTCCTCTCTAGTTGTGGCAAGGAAGGCTACTCTTTGTTGCCGTGCACGGGCTTCTCATTGCAGTGGCTTCTCTTGTTGCAGAGCATGGGCTCTAGGATCACAGGCTTCAGTAGTTGTGGCTCACGGGCTCTAGAGTGCAGGCTCAGCAGTTGTGGTGCACACGCTTAGTTGCTCCATGGCATGTGGGCTCTTCCCGGAGCAGGGCTCGAACCTGTGTCCCCTGCATTGGCAGGTGGATTCTTAACCATTGCACCATCAGGGAAGTCCCTATAATCTCTTCAGATATTTTCTTGGGTCCTTTTTCTCTCTCTCTTCACCTTCTGGGACCCCTATAATGTGAATGTTCGTGCGTTTAATGTTGTGCCTGAGGTCTCTTAGGCTGTCTTCATTTGCTTTCATTCTGTTTTCTTTATTCTGTTCTGTGGCAGTGAATTCCACCGTTCTGTCTTCCAGGTCACTTATCTGTTCTTCTGCTTCAGTTATTTTGCTATTGATTCCTTCTTGTGTATTTTTCATTTCGGTTATTGTATTGTTTATCTCTGTTTGTTTGTTCTTTAATTCTTCTAGGTCTTTTTTAACCATTTCTTGCATCTTCTCGATCTTTGCCTCCATTCTTTTTCCAAGGTCCTGGATCATCTTCACTGTCATTATTCTGAATTCTTTTTCTGGAAGGTTGCCTATCTCCACTTCATTTAATTGTTTTCCTGGGGTTTTATCTTGTTCCTTCATTTGTTACATAGTCCTTTGCCTTTTCATTTTGTCTGTCTTTCTGTGAATGTGGTTTTCGTTCCACAAGCTTCAGGATTGTAGTTCTTCCTTCTTCTGCTGTCTGCCCTCTGGTGGATGAGGCTATCTAAGAGACTTGTGCAAGCTTCCTGTTGGGAGGGACTGGTGGTGGGTAGAGCTGGATGTTGCTCTGGTGGACAGAGCTCAGTAAAACTTTAATCTGCTTGTCTGCTGATGGGTGGGGCTGGGTTCCCTCCCTGTTGGTTGTTTGGCCTCAGGAGACCCAGCACTGGAGCCTACCCAGCTGTTTGGTGGGGCTAATGGTGGACTCTGGGAGGGCTCACGCCAAGGATTACTTCCCAGAACTTTGGCTGCCAGTGTCCTTGTCCCCACAGTGAGCCACAGCCATCCCCCCACCTCTGCAGGAAACCCTCCAACCCTAGCAGGGAGATCTGGTTCAGTCTCCTATGGGGTCACTGCTCCTTCCCTTGGGTCCTGATGTGCACACTACTTTGTGTGTGCCCTCCAAGAGTGGAGTCTCTGTTTCCCCCAGTCCTGTCAAAATCCTGTAATCAAATCCCTCTAGCCTTCAAAGTCTGATTCTCTAGGAATTCCTCCTCCCATTGCCAGACCCCCAGGTTGGGAATCCTGACATGGGGCTCAGAACCTTCACCCCAGTGGGTGGACTTCTGTGGTATAAGTGTTCTCCAGTTTGTGAGTCACCCACCCAGCAGTTATGGGATTTGATTTTATTGTGATTGCTCCCCTCCTACCATCTCACTGTGGCTTCTCCTTTGTCTTTGGATGTGGGGTATCTTTTTTGGTGAGTTCCAGTGTCTTCCTGTCAATGATTGTTCAGCAGTTAGTTGTGATCTGGTGTTCTCACAAGAGGGAGTGAGCGCATATCCTTCTACTCCACCATCTTGAACTAATGAGCCAACCTCAAGTTAATGGAAAGAGAGATTTACCTGTACGGGCATGACCTAATCAGATGAACTCTTTCAAAGAAATGCAAAGCAACTGAGACTGTCTCCTGTTGGCCCTGATGAAGTCAACAGCCATGCTGTTAACTGCCTAAGGAGGGTGACAGCCAATCAGAGCACAAACCTCAGTCCTACAATGCAAGGAACTGAATTTACCAGCAACCTGAGGGAGCTTGGAAGCTCATTCTTCCCAAGTTGAGCTTGTAGATGGGAATGCAGCCCAGATGATATCTTTGCTGTCACCTTGTGAGACCCTGAGCAGAGAACCCAACTAAGTATTCCTGGACTTCTAACCCACAAAAACTCCTAACCCACAAAAACAGAGTAAATTTGTGTTATTTTAAGCCACTAAGTTTGTGGTAATTTGTTATGCAGTGATAGAAAACAGTAACACACACAAAAGTAGAGAGAATAGTACAATGTAGCGCTACTCAAACTATAGTCCATGGACCCATTGTGTCCACAGTCTGTTTGTTTCTGATCCATGAGGCATTAAGTACAGAAATTGAGAGTAAACACTGAGAGACTTTCACAGAAATTTGACATTGCCATGACTTCCAAGTGCCTGTCACTGGATTCATCTCAAGAAGCAGGATAGACAGTTTGGATTTATTAAACTTACATGATGTGGGCTTCCCTGGTGGTGCAGTGGTTGAGAGTCTGCCTGCCGATGCAGGGGACACGGGTTCGTGCACTGGCCTGGGAAGACCCCACATGCCACGGAGCGGCTGGGTCTGTGAGCCATGGCCACTGAGCCTGCGCGTCCGAAGCCTGTGCTCCGCAACGGGGGAGGCCACAACAATGGGAGGCCCGCGTACCGCAAAAAAAATAAAAAAATAATACATAAATAAATAAACTTACATGTTGAATTGTGTACGGTGTGACCGATGTACCAGATACACATTGCAACATATACAATTTTCAGTTTAATTTGGCAACTGAAATCTAAAAGTTATAAAACTCCTACTTTAAGCATTTATTTATTTTTATGACTTGTTATTTTTTTAAAATCAAGCTTTCCTGTTTTTAATTTAGCAAATTATTAGCTTAATTAGGAAAATAGCAATCCAATGATTTATTTTTAACCCTATGTTATTTGACCCCATGTTTCATTGACCATAGCTTGATACAGGGAGGAACTGCCTAGTATAAAGAAAACAAACACACAGAGCAAATAAAGCCAGTAAAGAATTTTTAATTGTAGCATAAAGAATGCACAGATTTGTTAATATGGTAATTCTAGTATGTGTGAAATTTAAACATGATGGTGATATGTATTCTTTCTAACTTCAGTGTCAATAAATGCAACTAGCTCTGAACTATATAAATTACAAAAGAATATATCATCAACAAATGTAGTTTGGAGTTTGTTTTGTGTAGGACAGTGTGTTCTGATAGCATAGTTGCAATGATGGGAGAATATTCTGGACCAGTCACCTGGATTAAGGAGCTTGTGAATTAATGCACTGCTTCCTTCATTGAGAAAGTCTTGTTACCAAAACAAGCAAGTAAAAAAATCACGTGAACTAGTGCATTTAATGATTAATTAAAAATCTGTGAATTACATAAAAGCAAAATGCATTAACATGGAAACAACCTAAATATCCCTTGATGGATGAATGGATAAAGAAGGTACAGTATATATATACAATGGCATGCTATTCAGCCATAAAAAAGAATGAAATAATGTAAATCAACTATACTTCATTAAAAAAGTCATTCTACTTTTATGTGATGTATGGATGTGGAGCATAATAATCTCTTACTGCATGCTGAGGCGCAATGCTTGTTGCAGGGAGAATTCTTTTGGAATACAATGCAGAACAAATTCACCATTTTTCTGTAAGGTAAGGAATCAGTTTGATCCAATGTGTATTTTTGTTTTTTTAAATTTATTTATTTAATTTATTTTTTTATTTTTGGCTGTGTTGGGTCTTTGTTGCTGTGCACGGACTTTCTCTAGTTGCAGCAAGCGGGGGCTACTGTTGGTTGCAGTGCGTGGGCTTCTCATTGCAGTGGCTTCTCTTGTTGTGGAGCATGGGCTCTAGGCACGAGAGCTTCAGTAGTTGTGGGTTGAGGGCTCAGTAGTTGTGCTCACGGGCTCTAGAGCGCAGGCTCAGTAGTGTGGCGCACGGGCTTAGTTGCTCCACGGTATTTGGGATCTTCCCGGACAAGGGCTTGAACCCATGTCCCCTGCATTGGCAGGCGGATTCTTAATCACTGAGCCACCAGGGAAGCCCCTGATCCAATGTTTGAAGATGTGAACTAGAGCTCCAGACTTGTTGATTTGTCTGATCTCTTAGATATTTTTGGGGTTTTTTGTTTGTTTTTGCTTTTGCGATACGCGGGCCTCTCACTGTTGTGGCCTCTCCCGTTGTGGAGCACAGGCTCCGGACACGCAGGCTCAGCGGCCATGGCTCACAGGCCCAGCCGCTCCGTGGCATGTGGGATCTTCCCGGACCGGGGCACGAACCCGTGTCCCCTGCATCGGCAGGCGGACTCTCAACCACTGCGCCACCAGGGAAGCCTTCTTAGATATGTTTAATGATCTTAAAACTTCCACCCAAAAAGGAATGCAACAAAATATCAAAGAGGCAAAAGTTAGGATTTCTATGATTTTTATGACATGTCTCAACAACAATTAGGAATGTAGGTAGTGGCCTTTTACTCTACACTCATACACCTATGAATATGAATTTTATTTTGCACCAGAAGACAATGCACATGTAAGAAATCTATGGCTCTGGAATAATTTTTCATCAAAAGGTATGGATAATTTAAATTGAAGTACAACTTTATAGGATAAGTTGATGGCACTGGCTAGGATTAAGGACTGAAGACGAATATTGAAAATATATCATTATTTGCTTCATTTTGGATACAAGTTAAAATGAATATTCTGAGCCTGCTGAAATGACTTGAAACTCTCTCCTGCCATTCACACCTCTGTGAGTCTGATTTCTCTACTAGAAGTGTCATGACAACGAAACAAAGAAAAGTTTAGAGGCACATTATCCTCTGTGAGTAGTGTTGTTATCAATCCAAAGTAGTTTAGATAAATTAACAAGCAAGAAGCAAACTCAATTGTCACATTAAAAACTTTAAATATTGATATGTGTGGTTTTTGTTCAAACTGTGTGCAGAGGCATTTAATATGGGGAATCACTATCTCACTCATAACTTTCTGATGAGTTATGATTATGGAATGACAAAAAGTTATGAATGTCATAGCAATTCTCCATATTCATTGCTTATATAGGCACATTCAGTGAAAAACAGCCACAAAATAGGTTTAAAAAGTTATTTTCGCTTTCCATGTAGTATATTTGTTCTGACTGTATTTATTTCAGTGTAATTGTATGTGTGTTGAACCCAATGAAAAATTTAGACTTATATGCTGTATGTCTGGTATTTTATCATTTAACTTTTTTGGCAATTCACTTTTATTGTATTTTACAAAAGTATTGGTCTACAATAAATTGGAAATTTTAAAATAAGCAAAGCAGTCTTCTCTCCCAGGTAGATGAGAAGCTACATGAGTGTAAAACTGCAGGGGCCAATATCCTCTTCCACAGAAATCCACTTTTCAGCATTCTTGTCTCAGGTGCTCTCCCATTTATATTTTTCTTGCTGGAGTATTGTAAAGCAAACCTCAGATATCATATAGTGTCATGTGCAAATATTTCAATATGTATCTCTAAATGTAGTGACTTAAGAACTCTAACCATAATATCATGACAGTCAACAAAATAAGTAATTCCTATTAGTGTCCAATACCTGGTTTATATTCACTTTTCTCTGATTATTTCAAAAACATATGTTTGTAGTTGGTTTTTTCAAATCAGGATGCAAATAAGGGCCACATACCGCATTTGATTGTGATGTCCCAAGTCTCCTTTGATCTAACAATTTGCCTTCTCTTCTTTAAAACCGTATCTTTATTGAAGAAACTGGGTCGTTTGTCCTGTAGAATTTTCTACATTTCCAAGTTTGGCTTACTGCTTTCTAGAACTATCTGTTAACCTGTTCCTCTATCCCTGATCGTTTCCTTTCCTGGGAGTATGGTCAAGGGCTTGGTCAGATTCAGGCTTTTTTTTCCATCAAAATTACTTCCTAGGTAGTGCTGTGCGCTTCCTATTGCATCACCCCAAGAGGCAAATTTGCCCACTTTTGATGACACTAACTCACATTGATCGGTGGGTTTAGTTTTTCACCCTGATCCATTCATTCTAATACATTCCATTGACTTTCACTGAATGGTTAGCGGCCATTAATTATTGCTACCTAGGTCCGTTTTTCATTGGGGATTTGCAAAATGCTGATTTTCTAATTACCTCATCGCTTATTCGTTTATTAGCTTGAGTGGTTTTCAATAGAAAGAAATTTTCCTTCTTTACTTGGTTATCTTGAAATATAGGTTGTAGAAAAAAGCAGGATAAAGCTCAACTCTTTCCCTTGCCTTATCAGTTTTCAGAATAACAAGTTTGTGCCTTATCTAAGGTAATCAATTAGTTTTGTTTCGTTCTGGGGTTTTTTTTGTGGAATATTAATATTTACTCATATATTTTAATATATTTCATGTCTTTCAAAACATTGTCATTATTCAAATGGTCACATTTGGGCCACAGAGCCTTTTCAAGTTGACTCTTGGGTCTTTGTTTGCCATGACCCTTTGAGATTTCCTTTTTTTCAGGCAGGACCAGATGGCCCAGGTTCATCTCCTACACTTTTGGCCCAAGATCTGGAATCAGCCATTTAATCCTGGTTCATTTTAGTGGGAGTTGGCATTTTGGGGCCAAAGTCTGTGTTCTACGTGTCTAATTTCTTTAAACTCTTTTCTCATGGAAAACTCACCAGGAACTGAATATGTTGGAGTTTGTGGCTAATGCCATTGCTTTGCTTTGCGAGTCCAATGTCTGTGTCATCCTCAGGGGCCCCCGAGAAGAGAGAGACCTGGGGCTCCTGACCTAAGGTCAGAAAATGACACTTGCACCACCCCCTGAAACATCTAAGTGGCTTCATGTTTTCATTCAAGGAAAACTATGATGATTGCCTATTGTCACTATTGTTCTGGGCCAGGATGGTCCTCATCCATGCTGCCATTGATAATGACTTTCTGGTGAAGGGACATTCATGTGTCGGGGTATGGGGGCTGCTTTTCTGTGCAGGGGCGTCTGATAAACATTGGAGCAGAGACCTGCCTGAAGTGAGGAAGGATACCAGGCAGAAGTCTGGGGGAAAAGTGTCGGGACAGAGGGAACAGTGAGTGTAAGGGCCCTGAGTCAGGAGTGTGCTCACTGTGATTTCTAATATTGACAAATTCTTCACTCTCCAAGATTTCAAGATTCCTTATCAGTTGCAAAATATTTTCTCACGGTAAAAACTTAAAGTTTGCTGCTTGCCTTTCAGTAGTGATCTTTTATATGACTCTTCTGCCATCACATCGTGCCTTACAAGATATACCATCTTGCCCCTCCCCCCAACACTCATATTCTTAAAAATAACTTTCCTAATTCCAGAAGTCATAGGTGTTTGTGGCAGAACACACGGAAAACCCCCAAAAGAACACAGAACAAAATAAAATTAAAACGAAACAGAGGCCATCTGTGATCCCGCCGCCCCGCGCCAGAATTAACCTCTGTAATATGGCAGTTGGTATCCATCCTTCCATTCTTTTACAAAAGTGCTGTCTTTCCTCCTCCTCCTCTCCCTGCCTTCCTACTTTCAGACGTGGTCTTCAGTGGCTGTAGAGATGTCTAGCTTTTACCTGCTCAATACTTCTTTGTCAGAGCAGAAGTTTCTTGCGGAGCTTACACTTGCCGACTCAAATTGTCCCTTCAGACCTAGGGGCACTCCCGATGTGCCCTGTACCCCCATCCTTCCCTGTCTCCAGGGGACATGCCTCTGGGTCCTGCCATTCCCACATCACTGACCAGTTCTTGCTTCGTGGTCAGACAGAAGTGACAAGGAAAGTCTGTCCTGCCTGTCACCATTTCTCCTTCCTGCAGAGAGAGATGGTGGGGGAGGGGAGAGGAGGCCAGCGATATTTCAAAGGTAACAGTGGAGCTGGAATTTAATCAACTCTTCTTAAAAGAAAATAATTCATTTCAGCATAAAGTGGAATTTTCATTTACTGGCTTTGCTTCCGTCACCCAAGGCTGCGTGTGGTATTGTCACAGAGGGCCTGTTCATTTGTTAAGTCTCATCCCAGTTACCTGAATACTGGTATATGTGAAATATTCTTAACAAATTTAGACATGTGTGGAAGAAAACAAAGACCACCCAGATGAGCACAAACAGATCCCAGGTGTTAAGATTTCAACAGACGTTTCTCAGGGAAACAATTCAACCTACCACAGGTACCTTGATACTACAAAAAGAGTATTTTTGAGAGGCAGCATGACAAAGTAGCTGGGAGAGGGATTCTGGCACCAGATTGTCCAGATTCAACCTCTGGCTCTGCCGCTTCTTAGCTGAATGATCTTGGGAAAGATAGTCAGCAATCTGTTCCTCAGTTTCTGCATCTGTAAAATGGGGATGATGCTAATAGAGGTACTGACCTCACTGGGGTGATAAGGAGATCCTGTGAACGAGCACAGGGACGGCACGGGACAGGTGCGCAACCCATGCTGGCTGTGCTGAGTGAGCCTTCCACGGGTATTAACCTTGATCTTCAAAACAACTCAGTTAAATTCGTACTATTATTGCCTTCATTTTACAGGAGGTTTAACTGAGGCACAGACAGATTAACAACTAGTCCGAGGTCACACACTGGAACGTGGCACAGCTGGGATCCAAACCTGGGCAGCCCCAGTTCCGAGCCTGTACTTGGCTACAATGTCTGATATCTGCTTAAACCTGGCGTTTCCCGCTAGACCCATGGAACCTGTTTCCTTTGAATATTATTTTCTCCCTCGTGTCTTGGACTCAAATATGTATATGGATATGGTTCTAAGTTTAAAATGAGGCTTTCTCTGCCCCCTCAGTCTTCTGGGGCTGTGGCCCCTTGTCCTGGGCTGTCTTCACTTCTCTAACTCCTCAGACCTCTGGCATTCACAACGGACTCCCTGAACCCTTCCTACCTTTGCCTGTGTGTAGGGAGCTGCCGGCAAGAGTTCGGTTACAAAATGGGTCTCTATACAAAGAGTGTCCTCACTGTCTGCCGGCCGTCTCTCAACCTTTGCCCCTTCTCCTTTGTTTTATTCCTTTTTTGGAAAAAACTCAGCCGCAATGCTGATGACTTCACAGTTTATTTGTATCTGTAAGAGATGGCCCCTTTCACAGTGTTCTCATCCCAGGTTCCCAGGTGCAAGAGCCAGAGGACCACACAGGGACAGGGCAGTGGCAATGCCTGGTCACAAAGGAAAGAGGGGCTTGGCTTGACATCAGGTTCATTTTGAATGAATTTATCCAGAGGCTGCTTTGGGCCAGGACTGGGAATAAATGAGGAAGAAGTTCCAGCCTGCTTTTGTGGCAGACACATAGCAAGATCTGGGGTACGATGCAGGTGTCATAGTGGAGGTCAGGGAAGGCTTCCTGGAGGAGGTGACCTGAGCTGAGTCAGACTCAGGTTTGAACTGAGGCTTCATTGCTCCCTAACTGTGTAATATTGTCAACCTCTCTGGCCTTCTTTCCTCACTGGCTAAATGGAGCTATTGTGAAAATGAGACGTGCACTGTATGTGGCATCCATGGGTCATACTGTAAATCACAGCACGTGGTGCTATTGTCAAAATTTTACCCACTATCAATGACAATGGTTATTTTCTAATAACATGCCCTCCTCATATTCAGAGGTTATGTTCACTTCCAACAGCAAATCCCAGTCTACATGCAAATATGGCTCTTTAAAAATACAATTATACATAGAAAAGCAAGGTTTTAAAGAAAAAAGGTGTTATAAGTGGATTTCATCACAGATCGTTTCATGCAGCTCCTGCACCACTGACCCTCTTGACGGGTCTCCCATGAGCCCTGTTAAACGTTTGGGGATTTGCAGAACCGGAATCAGACTTTCTATCCTCTGTGCCGACTTCCATCTGAGCAACAGGACCAAAGATATTTCCTCCACCTTTAACCCATTACATGGGATGTGTAATTATGACCATGGTGGAACATTTTCAGCTCCCTGGGATCACATCGTAGCGATGATTGTTTTGTAAATTGCCATTATTTCTCCACAGAGTACAACTGAGTGAAGCCAGGTTGCCAAGACGAATGGTATAAGCGTGTCATTGCATTAAACGGACGTTTACCCCCTTGGCCTTTAATAATTTATACCTTAAAGAAGACAAGTAGCTGTCCAGCCAGCTAATTAAAAATGCTGGTCCTCACAGATGAGAAGTATGGTTCTTATTAAAGTGTGCATTTGCTACCTTGACGGTTTCTAAGAAATAGATATTTCTACTGCTACAGATGTAAGGAAACAAAGTTACTCAGCCGTGGGGAATCCACTTAAACAAATGAGTCCATGAGACTCCCCCATGATGACACAGCCCTCGGTACAGAATCAGATGGTAAAGTGGGATGCCTGAAGAAAAAATGCAGTTCTCATTAAGTGAGGGAATTGGAACCTTCTTGATCCCAGTATCAGCCTGTGGTCCACACATTTCCCCCACGTTATCAGGGAGGGGATTTGTCGGAATAAATACGAAGCATCCCCTCACTAAGCACAGGACTTCACTAAGGAGCAGTTCTCTGACAAAAGCCTGCCCCAGACAAAAACCTGACACGACTGCCAGTTACAGATGCTGTGGGGATGCGGTCACCTGCAGCTGCTCTGTCTCCAAAGTCCTCTAAAGACAGTAAAGGGACAAAAAAAGGCATAAGCCCTCAAAAGGTAAAGAGACTAGGCCAAGAGTTCACAGCAGAGAGAGAAGGCAACACAAATTTGGAAAAAGATCTCTGAGTGGTCACCGACCTAGCAAACACAGGAAGCTGAGAGCTGACAGCTGGCAGGGGGGCAAGCTGAGAAGCCAGCCATGTGAGCCCAGAGCTGGCAAGGCTCAGAACAGAGGCATCAGGGAGCTGAAAACACAGAGGCACCTAGGACCGGAGAAGAACAAAATGACCCCTGACAGCTGGGAGCTGGCCTGGCCCTCACAATGAGGCCATGATATTCTCCTGATGAACAAAGACAGTTTCCTAGGACACCTCCATCAGACAAGGCCACTCGGTGACGTGACAGATGAAGATTAAAAACGAGACCATTCATTCCACAGCCACGCCTGAGCATGAAGAAGAACACGAACAACCGAGACCTGAAGAATGTTCCAGAGACCCCTCTTCTGGCTCAGAAAGTGCCTGAGGCTTCTTTACTGATTACACTTCATTCCTCTTGACTCCTAGATAAGGTTCATTAAGCAATCACAGGATTACCCCTCATTTCCAGACAGCACCCAATCCGGAGCAAACCACACTTCCTTGTACCCTCTTCCAAATCACCTAACTCAAGTCCAAATCATATTCTAAGTTCTTCATCACACTCTTTCAGAGACGCCCGCAGGTCTCCACGGTGTCCGTCTCTCTCATTTCAACAAGACAATAAACTCAACTTTGTTTCACTGCAGGTGCGCTCCTGGTGGTCTTTGATGAACATACATAGGCCCAAGACCCCAGCCCCTACACCATTTCAGGTAGTTGGAGAGACTGAGCCTGGGGGACTGAGCCTGAGGGAGCACCAGGCCCTGTGGAAGAAGGGGTGGGTTCTCCAAACAGGGCATTAAATGAATGACATCATAGCGAGACTACCAACCTCCTCCCCCACCTGGTTCCTAGAAAATACAAAGCAAAGAAAAATCAAGAATCTCACAGGAAGCAGAGACAAAAGCAAAAAATAGAATGTCTAAAGGTGAAGCATATTCTTCAACAAATAAATGACATGGAAAAAAGAGTTGGAAGGGAAATTCAACATTAAAAGAGACTTAAGAGCTTTATCGCTGGAGAGGGTGTGGAGAAAAGCTGGAGAGGGTGTGGAGAAAAGGGAACACTCCTGCACTGCTGGTGGGAATGTGAATTGGTACGGCCACTATGGAGAACAGTATGGAGGTTCCTTAAAAAACTACAAATAGAACTACCACATGACCCAGCAATCCCACTACTGGGCATATACCCTGAGAAAACCATAATTCAAAAGGAGTCATGTACCAAAATGTTCATTGCAGCTCTATTTACAATAGCCCAGAGATGGAAACAACCTAAGTGTCCTTCATCGGATGAATGGATAAAGAAGATGTGGCACATATATACAATGGAATATTACTCAGCCATAAAAGGAAACGAAATTGAGCTATTTGTAATGAGGTGGATGGACCTAGAGTCTGTCATACAGAGTGAAGTAAGTCAGAAAGAGAAAGACAAATACCATATGCTAACACATATATATGGAATTTAAGAAAAAAAATGTCATGAGGAACCTAGGGGTAAGACAGGAATAAAGACACAGACTTACTGGAGAATGGACTTGAGGATATGGGGAGGGGGAAGGGTAAGCTGTGACAAAGCGAGAGAGAGGCATGGACATATATACACTACCAAACGTAAGGTAGATAGCTAGTGGGAAGCAGCCGCATAGCACAGGGAGATCAGCTCCGTGCTTTGTGACTGCCTGGAGGGGTGGGATAGGGAGGGTGGGAGGGAGGGAGACGCAAGAGGGAAGAGATGTGGGAACATATGTATATGTATAACTGATTCACTTTGTTATAAAGCAGAAACTAACACACCATTGTAAAGCAATTATACCCCAATAAAGATGTTAAAAAAAAAAGAGCTTTATCAACCAATAGCAAAGTGTGGTACTTACTTGGATTCTGATTCAAACACACCATAAAAAAAAAAAGCCATTTATGAAATGTAGAGCTTTAGAACCAGCCTCTCCCAAATGTGCCACTTTTGCATGAGGATTATTTTGGACTAAAGGCAATCAAGCTCCTACAGGTTCAAAAGAAACTACTGCCCCTCCCTTTGAGCACCTGGAAGAATTTAAATTGAGGATTTTCCCCAGAAATAAGTTATTACCAGCAATAAATTTTATCTAAGTGGCCCCATCTATGTGGCAGAGCAAACATCTAATTACCAAACATCTGCTCTTCTTATTGGCCTGTGAAGACCTTCCAGTCTTTGGAAGGCCCATGCCCTTATCCCACCCCTTAGCTCAGGATGGCACATATACCTCATTTTACCCTTCTGTCTCTGAACCTCTCATGTATGTGTAGTCGAAACTGAGCAGGACCCCGTAGGGCCCTTCTGGGTACAAAAGCCTTTCTGTGTCCCCCATTTCTTTTTTCTTTTTTTTTAAAGTTAATTAATTAATTAATTTATTTATTTTTGGCTGCATTGGGTCTTCATTGCTGTGCGCAAGGTTACTCTTAGTTGCGGTGCGTGGGCTTCTCATTGCTGTGGCTTCTCTTGTTGCGGAGCATGGGCTCTAGGCATGCAGGCTTCAGTAGTTGTGGCACATGGGCTCAGTAGTTGTGGCTCGCAGGCTCTAGAGTGCAGGCTCAGTAGTTGTGACTCACGGGCTTAGTTGCTCCGCGGCATGTGGAATCTTCCCAGACCAGGGCTCGAACCTGTGTCCCCTGCATTGGCAGGCGGATTCTTAACCACTGCGCCACCAGGGAAGTCCTCCCATTTCTTGTTTGTAGGAAAAAGGTTTCAGCCTCCTAGACCTTCCCTGAGTTCCCAAGCAAGGGCAGATTCAAGCAGTTACTAATAGGGAAGTGAGGGGAAGCAGAAACAAAGGGAAAGTAGTCAAGAAACAGTAGCAAGGCAATAAAGCAGAGTCCTAGTTCCTCATCAAGGGATATACAGAACCACCTGATCCACATCTCTGAGTTCTACAGGAACTAAGGCCCCACCCAGGTGGAAGATAGTAACTTCAGGCTGACCAGAGTTCAAGATGAACCAGGACTGGCAGGTATGGAATTGTCAAAACTGGATGGGAGGTATAAAGAGGTTTATCATTCTATTAGCTCTCCTTTTGCATATGCTTGGAAGTTTCCATAATAGAGAGGGAACAAAAACAAAAACAAAACATAAAAACTCCTAAAGTATTACCTTGAAAAAATGCCTTAGCTTATTCAGACCCTCCCTTTGTCCCTAGTCAGGAAGGTGTCAGAGAACAGTGGTCCTCAAAGGAAGAAGGCTTTAGAAATCTCTCTGAAAATGTCATAAATCTTATTGAGGATCTAAAGCAGGAAGGTTAAGAGGGCAGCCCTGAGCACAGTTGTACAGGGCTGTCTATCCTCCCTGCATCCTCTGCCCCCACCCTTGAGTGAGCCCATGGTATCCGGGGACAAGGCCCTTCCATTCTTCAGGGAGCCCTACTGGGCAGCTTTGCTGGGGGGCTCTGGAGGGCCAAATGCAGGCGGTAGCTCTGGGGTCAGATTTGGCCCTGGGTGAAGGTAGGGAGGTGGCTTGCCTTTGATGCAAGGGAGCCCTCCACTGACCCAGGTGACAAGTGGGAGGTGGGCACCAGGAAGGAGAGGACAGTTACGTTTGTGACAGCTGAGCTGCTGGCAGAGTGGAGGTTGGGGGTGGGATTTGACTCTTGGAGGCAAAGAGCTGCTGCTCAAGTTTTCTCCAAGGGATGTTGCTTAAGGGTCTGTGACTTCAAACAACTCCCTCTGACATTAATGATGTTAATCTTGGGAAGAAATTCTTCATTTTAAAGTTCACTGTGAGACCCAGAGGCAGCTTGAAGCAGACATTTTCTTTACCAGGAAATTTCCAAGGGCTCTCCTGCTTTTGAGCAACTTACCTAGGTTTTCATATTTTTATGAGACTCGTTGCTCTCAGCCTCTTTGAAGTACAATGAAAAAAATATTTTTCCACCTTAGTAATAGAGAGTAGTACCTTCATGCTTTACAAATAAGGGTTTTCACCAAGTGTGTGGAACTGGGGATTCATTTAATGATGGCTAGATGGAAGTTTGTGGCTTATAAAGAGCTGCTTTCTAAAAATAGACAATTATCAGTGCAATTCATTCACCAGGAAAAGGGCACGTCAGAACAGTCCTGCAAAATAGGCACAGGCCAGAGCCACGTCTCCTGAGCTTTTTGGAGTAATGGACCCATCGAGAATCTAATGGAAGATATGAATGCCTCAGAAAAATGCACAAAATGCTCAGCCACACATATTTTACATATCATTTTAGAGGGTTCATGAGCCCGAGGAAAGCTCCTGAACAAGAACACAGAGTTGGGAGGAAGCGATGGATCATTTACATCACAAAAGAACTCTTTGCTCCAAAAAAAGGATTTGCTCTGGGCTCCAAAGTTCCAGTTGGTTTATTTGATTTGCAAATATTCCATTTCTATGAGACTTCACAGCTAAGACACTGGTTAATCAGTTCAAGCCTACTTCCTTCACAAATCCATGAATGAGGGGGCTTCCCTGGTGGCGCAGTGGTTGAGAGTCCGCCTGCCGATGCAGGGGACACGGGTTCGTGCCCCAGTCCGGGAAAATCCCACATGCCGCGGAGCGGCTGGGCCCGTGAGCCATGGCCGCTGAGCCTGCGCGTCCGGAGCCTGGGCTCCGCAACGGGAGAGACCACAACAGTGAGAGGCTCGCGTACCACAAAAAAAAAAAAAAAAAAAAAAAAACAAAAAAAAACAAAAAAAAACCAAATCCATGAATGAAACAACGAATTCTTTCAACGAATTGTTATTGTGCGTTGGGCAAGAGAGTGAGTCTGGGTTGTTCCTGGCCGTGTCTCCAGCACCTAGGACAGCTCTCAGTACTAGCGACTGGATCAATGTAGGAACGAATAAGTCCGCTAAATACAAAATACTATGGAGAAAATGAGTGCTGTAATGGTGGCTAAAGGGTGGGGGTAGAGGGAAGAAACCTCAGTGGAAGGAGGCGGGGAGAGATCAGGGAAGGGGTCCACAAAAAGGAGAGCTTTAAGTTGAGCCCAGAAGGATGAGACCTGGGGAAGAGTATTTCAGAAGGGAAGACCAGCACGTGCAAAATCTCAGGTCAGGAGAGGTGTGCCATGGTGAGGACACGTGATTGTCCTGGAGCATGAGAAGGAACCAGACATAGGGCTTTCTAGGCCAGGGTAAAGAGCTGCTTCTTTAATTCTGGATGCTGTGGGAAGTAATTGGAGGGTTTAAGCCATGAAGGAATATGATTTGATCTACATTTTCAGAAAAATTGCTCTGGTTGCTGTGTAAAGAATAAACCGTTGGGAGTGAAGGACAAAGAGGACAGCTGGAGGCCAGTTGTCTGGGCAAGAGATGATGGTGGCTGTTTGATTTGGGGGGATGGTGAGTTAGGGATGTTGAGAAATGACTGGAGATGAGTGATCCCTGGAAGAAGTCAACCAGGAGTGGTGACAAATCTGCTGTGGACAGAGGAGACTCAAGGATGGCCCCAGACTTCTGGCTAGAAGGATGGTGTTGGGCAGGCAGAAATTTTCCTTTACCCTTCTAGGTTCTTCTGGCTGGTCTAAATTGACATGAGTCAGATTAAAAGGAGAAAATCAGTTTAATTTCATACGTTCGGGAACACCATAAACATGAGGGTCAGAGACAGAAGGGTAAAATGAGGTATATATGATATCCTGAGCTAAGGAATAGGATGGGGCTTGGGGCTTCTGAGGACAGGAGGGTCATTCACAGGAAGATAATAAGAAGAGCAGATGTTTGATGATTAGATGTTTGCCCTGCTATATGGATAGGGCCACTCAGGTAAAATTTATTTTTGGTAATAACTTTTTCTGGGAAACGTCTTCAATTTAAATTCTTCCAGGTGGTTAAGGGAGCAGCAGTAGTTTTTCTTGAGCCCACAGGGTCTCAACTGCCTTTAGCTCAAAAGTGGCACATTTCAGGGGAGGGTTGCTCTGAACCCCTACAATGGTGATGTTATGCACAGAGACGAGGAAAATGAGAGAATGGGTTTTGAGGGAGAAATCAGGAGTTCCGAGTTGGATGTGTTGGATTTGAGAAGTTGATTGGACGTCTAAGTGGCATGTGAAGGAGGCATTGCCATTGGAGGAGTCTGGGGATGGAGGATGAACTGGGATAGGTCACAGCATGGGGGCATTAAATCTAGAGAGATTAGGGAGCCCGGAAAGACCAAGTGACCGTAAGTTTTATTTATTTATTACTTATTTATTTCTGGCCACGTGGCTTGTGGGATCTTAGTTCCCTGACCAGGGATCGAACCCAGTCCCTCAGCAGTGGAAGCGCAGAGTCCTAACCGCTCGACCACCAGGGAATTCCCTCTAGTCTTTTCTTAATCCAACCCACCCTTTAAAACTCAGTTCACTCCCTCTCTGGCATCACCCTGGGGACAAGGGTCCCATCCCCCACCCCTGTTCTGCTTTGTGCTGAAAACCTCTTGCCCTGCACAGCATTGCACGTGCATCCATGTTGCCCCCCAAACCACAGAGAACATGAATCAAGGTCTTCAAGTGCCCTGCTGAAGCCCTCTCTATACTTGAGGTGAAGGAGGACTCCCCCCATACCAAATCTTGGGCCTTTTATGCTGTGGACGAGGTGTGCTTTTGAAGTAGTCCTGCATCGTGGGCTTGTGTCCCACCCTGGAAAACGGGGCAGCTTGTATTGATAAATCTGGTGCCTCTGCCCTGACTGCCTTTGGAAGATCCCATTCTACATGTATTTATGGCCCTTTGTTTTTGTTTTATTGGAGTATAGTTGATTTACAATGATGTGTTAGTTTCAGGTGTACAGCAAAGTTCATCAGTTATGCATATACATATATCCCTTCTTTTTCATATTCCTTTCCCATATAGGTTATTGCAGAATATTGAGTATTGTTCCCTGTGCTATACAGCAGGTCTTTATTACTTATCTATTTTCTATATGGTCGTGTGTATATGTTAATACCAATCTCTTAATTTATCACTTCCCCCGATGTTTCCCCTTCGGTAACCGTAAGTTTGATTTTGAGATTTCTGAGTCTGTTTCTGTTTTGTAAATAAGTCCATTTATATCAATTTTTTTTTACTAGATTCCACATTTAAGTGATATTATATATTTGTATTTCTCTGTCTGACTTCACTTAAGTATGATAATCTCTAGGTCCATCCATGTTGCTGCAAATGGCATTATTTCATTCTTTTTTATGGCTAATATTCCATTGTATATATGTACCACATCTTCTTTATCCATTTATCTGTCGATGGACATTTAGGTTGTTTCCATGTCTTGGTTATTGTAAACAGTGTTGCAATGAACATTGGGGAGCATGTTATCTTTTCAAATTATGGTTTTCTCCAGATATATGGCCAGGACTGGGATCGCTGGATCATATAGTACAAAGGATGGGAGGTGGTGGTGGCCTTCACGTGGGCCCCACCCAGGGGCAGGGTTTAGAAAGCGAGCAAGAGGAGGTGAGAGCAACATCGGAGGCCATGGGGCAGAAAGCTCGGGGAATTGGCATCTAAGAAATTTCAATGAGTCTCTTTTTGATAAAAAGGGTACTTTGCCTTGGTGATGTCAGAATGGGCAAATGTTCCTTTTTTTTTTTCTTTTTACCAGCTAACATGTGCATAGATGTTTGTTACTTGCTCCCTCTCTGAGCCTCATTCTAAGGAGTGGTGACTAGACTTTGGAGTAGTGTGGGGCCCTGAGAGCCAGAGAGGGGTGTTGGCGAGAGTTGTGGCAGGCAGTAGGAAGCCAGCATAGGTCCTAGAGGAGAGGAGGGATATCATGAGTCCCAAGAGGTGAAGATCTGGCAGGTTAGGCAGGGCTGAAGGCTGAAAAATCAGTGAGACGCTGCTCCCACCTGGATGGCAGGAGCTATGATAAGACAATGTATCTGTGTTAAAATTAAAGTGAAAATTAAGAACACGCCTCCCTCTTAGTCAGCACTTTTAAGGCTGTCTTATTTGAAGTTCAGAAAAAGAGTTAAAGAATCTATTTAAATGCAAATGTGCCATAAAACCAGCAATTCATCTTCGAAATGCTCTCAGCCCTTCTTTCATCAGGCTCTGCTCATAATAGTGTTACTTTTTTCATCGTAGAGAATAATATCTCTTGAGAAGGCCTGTGTCGATGGAGTGCACCTGGTGTGATTACCTGGGGTTGGCGAGGGACTGGTGGTGGTGCGGGTGGAATCTGGGACTTCTTCTGGGGCAGAATCAGCACATGTGCCCCTGTGCCTTCTGGGATGGGCTGAGCAGCACAGAAGCTGGGCATGGCATCCACCTAGTGGGACTGGGGGTTCTGGGCTCTGGGGGTTCCTCTGCCTGGAGTTTCCTCCCTGGCCTTACTGATTATAGTGCTCCAGAGGAGCCAAAACTTACCTTTGTGTTCCAGTGAGCAGGAGGATGTGGTGCCCAGACTCAAGGACTGAATTAGACTCTGTTCAAGAGGATGCAGACACAGCACCTGACTCAGAGGAAGTGACCTGACAGTGCTGACCACAGACCCTTGTGCTCAGTGCAGGAAGGAGGAGGGAAGGTAATTGACCCTCACTGTCTGTGAAACCTGTGTACCCTGTGGGGCCCTCCTAGATACAAATGCCCCTCTGTGCTGCAATTTTTTTGTTTGTAGAAAAAGATTTTACTCTCCTAGGCCTTCCCTGATTTCCAAAGGGCAGACTCAAGCAGTTACTAATTAGGGAAGTGAGGAAATGCAGAAACAGAGGAAAAGCAGGCAAGAAACAATAGTTCAGTGATAAAACAGAGTCCTGGTCCCTCCTCAAGGGATATACATAACAATCTGACACATATCTTTGAGTTGTTCTTTAGGAGCTAAGGTGGAGGATGGTGACTACATGCTGAGCACAAACACTGTAGACCCCAGACCCCAAAACGTTTGATGATTAAGATTCCTGAAACATCATCCTATTACCTCACCACCAACCAAGCAGAAGAAAGTCACCCTCCCTGCAACCCTCACTCCAAATGTTGCCTTTAAATACCTTGCACCCCAGCCAGCCAATAAGCTGGATCTGAGGCAAACCTACATCTCCCATCTTCTGGGTTGGTGCCCTCTTGATCAATAACCCTTTCTTTGCTCCGAACTCTGGTGTTTCCTTTGTTTAGCCTCACTGTGACTGTGCATGGGCACACGAACTTGGGTTCAACAACATCTGTGTACATAGGGGATTGGGCACCAGGCAGCTAGGGCAGAGCTTGGTGGGGAATCTAGCATGGTGCTGAGTGAAACCATCTGCTTCTCAGAGGCAGGAGGGCCTTTGTCCCCATCAAGGCCTGGGGCCCTCTGGGAGCAGCCAGGGAACCCAAAGCATGTCCAATGACCACAGATACCCTTGTGCCTGTGCCCTTGACTAAGAGGAGACTCTGTACTTGAAAGCCCCCCAAACAGAACTATCTAAGAACTACCTGGCTCAAGGTGAACTCTTGTTAGGGAGCAGGCAAAGCCCACCTGGCACAGCTCACCTTGTCTCTGTTGCTGAACTAGGGGCACCTCAGAATGAGGCCATGGTCCTGGCACCAGGATCAGGGCCCAGCCCCAGTGGGTAAGCAATCAAAGTGTGTTGAGTTTTTTGAAACTGCTGTATAGTTTTGTAATATGTATAGGTGCAGAATTTCTAGATATTAAGATGTTTAATATAAAATTTCCTTCATACAGTTCTTTTTACTTCTGTTTATTCAGAGTCATGCAGAATTTGGTTTGAAAGACCCTATGCTAAGGTAGGTTGTTCTCCCATATTTTTTCTGCCCCCTCCTCAAAGAACCCACTTCCCTCAGGACTCACAAGTGGAGGCCAACCTTGTGAAGAAGGAACACAGGGCTGTGAAAAACCCCACTTCCCTTCTTCTTTCTCTATTTTGGAGACACCATGGGGGTGGGCATATTTTGGGTCTGGAATTGCTTTCTGCCTGGGAGAAGAAGCTGGAGCCAGGGACAAAGAGCTGGAGCTCAGGGGCTCTTAGAGTAAACTGGTTCAGGCAAGCGTGGTATCCATGAAGCTCATCTCTTGGGAATACAGCCAGGCAGGGACAGCCTTCAGAGGACTGACTCTGCAGAGGAGAGGGGCCCCTACCTCTAAGAGTGAAACTGAGTATGACCCTATGGAGCCCTCTTGGGTACAAAAGCCTTTCTGTGTCCCCCTGTTCTTGTTTGTAGGAAAAAGCTTCAGCTTCCTAGACCTTTCCTGAGTTCCAAAGGGCAGATTCAAACATTTACCAATCAAGGAACTGAGGGAACACAGAAACAAAGGAAAGGCAGTCAAACAATAGTGAAGCAGTAAAGCAGAGTCCTAGTTCCTTCTCAAGGAACTCCTTGTCTTTGAGTTCTTCTGCAGGAACTAAGGCCTCCATCCAGGTAGAAGATGGTAATTTCAGGCTGAACACCAGATTCCTAGAACACCACCCTGTTACCTCACCACTAACCAATCAGAAGAAAGTCACACACCCTGCAGCCCTCACCCCAAATTTGCCTTTAAACACTCTTCCCCGAAAAACATCAGGTCTTTTGAGCACCAGCTGTCCAGTCTCCTTGCTTGGCCCTTGCAGTACACCTTTATCTGCTCCAAACTCTGATGTTTTGGTTTGTTTGGCTTCACTGCGTGTTAGGTACACGAACTTGCATTTGACAACAATTTTGGCGAGCCAGCCAGGAGCCCATGCCTGTGACAGGTCAACCCTGGCTGGGGGCAGTCCCTTCCCTGAGTCCCCAGCAGCTGCTAAAGCTCATTTTGTTTCAGGGAACTCAGAGGGACTCTCTCTGACAGACACCAACCACCACAGCACAAGGCTGTTTGGAGCTGAGAAATGTCCTGATCTACAGTTCACCTTTACTTTTGTTTTGGTGTGAGTCACTCCAGCTTGTGCAGGCTGGGAATTCTGTCCCCACCAACTGGGTTCATTCCCTTTCAGGAATTGAGCCACTCTGGCTCATTGTGAGCCAATCTAGACCCATTCCCTCTTGGGAGTTGGGCCAATCTCTTTGGAGGCCTCCATCTGGGAATGGGAGTGGAATTTGGACTCTATCTCATCTGATCTTTTGTCTGTGTGACTGTATTTGTTGTTTGTATCTTTGTGTGTATATCAGTACTTGCATTGGTTGGTTGAGACATCTCTGGTAACAGAGATTGCGTGTGATGACACCAAAGTATTCGTCCCTATTGCATTGCATTCACCTACAGTGGAGCATTGGTTGGGAATTTTCCCTTTCTAGGGCTACGGAACTGTGACCCTGAGAGACTGTTCTACATTGCACTATTTGCTGTTTGGCTTGATATTTGACAACACCAGAAGTGAGTAATTAAATATGGGTGATCGGAGCTCTGTTCCACCTTGTAGTCCCCTAGGGTGTATATTGCAAAACTGGGAGAGCTTCAGCTATCTTCCACGAATGAAAGAAAATGATTTTTTATTATAATTGCTTGGTCTCAGTACTCCTTGGGGTCTGGAGAACAATAGTCCCTAACTGTTCTCTAAATTATAACACCATCTTTCAACTAGAACTGTTTTCTGAAAGGGAAAGGAAATAGGATGAACTTCCTTATGTTTAGCCTTTTATTCTATTGTAACAAAGTGAGTCTTTTGGAATTGCTTTGGCTTTTATCTTGGGGGTATGTGTGAGTGCCTCAGTACATAAGTCCAAATCCTGTTTCTCTTCCTGGTTTTGACCTTTGTCAGATGGTCCTGGTAACTTAAATGCTGGTTCAAGTTTCTCTGGAAGTGAGGCATGTGAATGATATGTATTACTATCTATTACTATTATTGATCTAAACTGAATTGCCTATTTAGGAACTGAAGGAAATCTCACCCTAAAAATGGCCAAGATGGGGCTCTTGACATTCTAAAACTGTCTTTTGCATGTGCAGTTAGTAGAAGGTAGCTTTCTAGAAGGAACTTGTCCTTCTCTCCCTGTGCCTTTGAGATGTAAATGATCTACCTGGGCTCTCAGGAACTTTTATCTAATCATCTGTGATCCCTGAGACTGAAGAAAAAGAAAAAAAAGAGGCCTTTTAAAACTCAAGCAGGAAAACTGTGGGTTATCTGTCTGTGTCTATATAGATGTATGTATGTTTATGTGTACATTATAAATATGATGTGTCTCTGCCTCCAAATGGCATTGCCAAGATTGGTTTGTGGATGAGCTCTGTTTAAAAGGCTTAAAAGAAATTAAGCACTTATATAAGTTCTCAGAAATATAAAAGAAACTGGCCAGAATGAATTTTAGGTTCACATGATCTTGGAGATATTCCATATTAAATTGATATCTGGTATTAAAGCTAGTGGAAGCTTGTTGGTTTGATTAATACAAACATGTCTTTAGAGTCATCAGTATTAAGTATAATATTTTTATTGTACTTACTAAAAGTCAACAAGTTCATATTGTTTCTGTTATAAAATTTGTCAACAAGAAAAATGATATGATGAAATGAGTAAATTAAATGTAAATAAGATAAGCAGGTTTTTAAGGTAAACTTTAAAAAATAATTTAAAAAATAATAATGAGGGAAACATTTCAGTATGCCAGAAAAAGTAGGATGTGTGTTTTCAGTAAAAGAAGGTATGAGGAATGGAAATGCATTTTGTTAAAGGAAAAAAAGGTAGTTTTATCCCAGAGCTGGTTGTTTCTGAATGAAAAAGAAAATAAGGGACAGAATAATATGGATACAGAAAGTTGTACAAGGTTTGTGGAAAAGGAACACTGAGAAAAGAGATTTTTACATGGTCAGAATTGGCTAAGATTGGATTAAATTTAATTAGGTAAATGGATTTTGTTATTAAGAGTAGGCTGATACAGGACTGGAATTGGTTTCTCTCTCTGTTAAGAGAACAAAGTTTTCTGGGAATGCTGCTTTTGATAACAAACTGTGTGAGGTTCTTTGCCTTAAAGTGATCTGTATTTGCTTTTGAAATCTTTTGTCACTTTGGTTGAGTGAATAAGTTTTGTTTCACATAACCTGTGATCCTATTTGACCAAGTGTTTTGAAACCTTTTTGATATTTTTGACAAACTTCCCAAATATCAAATTCTAATTGATGTTCTTTTGACCTCCAGCTAACTCTGGTATGCTTCAGAGGAATGCTGAGGCATCTCAGAGATTAAATTAACTAGGATTATTTGATAAGTTAAATTACATGGGAAGCATTGTCAAATGAATGATAAGCCTTCTCAGGTTATACTGTGTGGGTAAATGTTATTAATATAGATATTCTAAAAGCAATATGGAATTCCTAAAAGGTATTTATTAGGTATATCTAATAAAATGTTATCAGTCATAATTCTAGTTATTATAACCAAATTTCTTTGTCAGTTGCATTGACAGGAGTCTTAATCATACAAGACTCAGATCCAAAACTTAGAACACGGGAATATTTCCAATTTGGTGTCCATTCCTCATATTGAGGCAGGACTACACCCCATTTCAGCAGGAAGTAGCCAGAGCAGTTGTTGCCCTGTTCTCGCAAAGATTTGGGGAAGGTTGAAACAGGAGTGGGGAGTGAAACCAAGTTGCTGCAAAACTGAGTTCCTCTGCCAAGTTTATGATTAACCTCTGTATCCAAAATGTTATCCCCTTTCTTGTCCAACACCTGTTCCCCTCAAGATTGAGGAGTATTAAAGAAAGGGAGGGATTAAGATGAGCATAACCCTGTGGGCCCTACTGGTACAAAAGCCTTTCCGTGTCCTCTGTTTCTTATTGGTAGGTAAAAGGCTGCAGCTTCCTAGACCTTCCCTGATTTCCAAAGGGCAGATTCAAGCAGTTATTAATCATGGAAGTGAGGGAATGCAGAAACAAAGAGAAAGCGTCAAACAATAGTAGAATGATAAAGCAGAGTCCTAGCTCCTCCTCAAGGGATATACATAACAATATGTCCTTGAGTTCTTCCACAGGAACTAAGGCCCTCACCCAGGTGGGGGATGGTAACTTCAGGCTGAACACAAGATTCCCGAAACACCACCCTGTTACCTCACAATTAACTAATCAGAAGAGAGTCACACACCCTGTAGCCCTCATCCCAAATTTTGCCATTAAAAACTCTTCCCCCACCCAAACCTTTGAGCACAAGCCACCTGTTCTTGCTTGGCCCTGAAATAAACCTTTCTCTGCTCCAAACTCTGGAGTTTTGGTTTGTTTGGCCTCACTGAGCATCAGGCACACAAACTTGGGTTCAACAATAAGAGCTTGAGGGGATGTTGACTCTAACAAGGAATGCATGAGACAAACTGTCATCCAGGGAGGGCTCATCATGCACCAGATACATGAACTATTTTATGTGATCTTCCCTCAAACTATCTGTTTGCAGATGACATGATCTTGAATTGAGAAAATCCTCAGGAATGTACTAAAAAACTATTAAACTAATAAATGAGGTCAGCAAATTTGCAGAATACAGGATCAATGTACCAAAAAACTACAGATTGTACATAAAATATACAAAAAAACGTACGTGGACTGAATGAATGCAAAGCAGTGTTCACAGTGCTTGGCACTTGTGGCAGGAAGCAAGAAGGATGGGGGCATGTGGTTAAGGAGGCTACGGTGTTTCCCTCTGAATATTCCTGCATTGTTTGAACCTTTTATGAGGAGTATGCATTAATATATTACTTGTGTGGTAAAAACATCAGTAATTGGTCACCTCCTCCAAACTTCTCCCTAAAATGCAATAAAGAAAATAAGACTGGCCTTAATTCAGATCATGATAGGGATGTGGTTTTTAAAATGTATGTTAATATACTTGCAACGAATAATCCAAAAGTGAAATTAAGAAAATAATTTCATATATAATAGCACCAAAAAATAAAGAAAGAATACATTTAACTAAAGAAATGTCAACCTTGAACACTGAAAACTATAAAATATTGTTGAAAGAAATTAGGAAGACCTAAATAAATGAAGACAATCCATGTTCATGGATTGCCATTTTTAAGATGGCAATACCCCCTAATTATTCTATAGATCCAACACAATCCCTATAAAATTCCAAGTGCCTTTTTGGCCAGAACTGACAAGCTGATCTTAAAATTCGTGTGGAAATGCAAGGGACCCAGTATAGCCAAAACAATCTTGAAAAAGAAGAACCAAGTTGGAGGACTCACACTTACCCATTTCAAATTTACTGCAAAGCTGCAGTATCAAGAAAGTGTGGTACTGGCATAAGAATAGGCATATAGACCAATGAAATAGATTTGAGATCCCAGAAATTAACTTTCATGTTTATAGTCCATTGATTTTCAGCAAGGGTGCCAAGACAATTAAATGGGGAAAGAACAGTTTTTTAAATAGATGGTACTGAGACAACTGGATACTTATATGTAAAAGATCACTTCCTCACACCATACATAAAAATTAACTCAAATGAATGCTAAACCTGATTGTTAGAGCTAAAACTATAAAACTCTTAGAAAAAAAATATAGGCATGAACATTCATGACCTTGGATTAGAACAAGCATTCTTAGATATGACACAAAAAGTGTAAGCAACAAAAGAAAAAAGATAAAGCATATTTCATCAAAATTAAAAACTATTGTGCTTCAAAGTATACTACCAAGGAAGTGAAAAGACAACTTACAGAATAGGAGAAAATATTTGTAAATCATATATCTGATAAGGGACTTGTATCTAGAGTATATAAAAAACACATCATTCAATAACAAAAAGACAAATAACCTAATTAAAAAATAGGGGGGCTTCCCTGGTGGCGCAGTGGTTGAGAGTCCGCCTGCCGATGCAGGGGACATGGGTTCGTGCCCCGGTCTGGGAAGATCCCACATGCTGCAGAGCGGCTGGGCCCGTGAGCCATGGCCACTGAGCCTGTGTGTCCGGAGCCTGTGCTCCACAACGGGAGAGGCCACAACAGTGAGAGGCCCGCGTACTGCAAAAAAATTTTTAAAAAATAAAAAATAAAAATAGGGAAAGGATCTGAATAGACATCTCTCTGAAGAAGATATACAAATGATCAATAAGCAGATGAAAAGAGGTGTCAATATCATTAACCATCAGGGAAATGCAAATCAAAACCATAATGAGATACTACTTCACACTCATTAGGATGGCTAGAATTTTTTAAAAAGACATTATAACATGTGTTTTAAGGTACTTTTATACACTATTGGTGAGAATTGTAATGGAGCTATTTTGGAAAAGTATGGCTGTTCCTCAAAAAGACAAACATAGAGTTACCATATGACCCAGAAATTCCACTCCTAAGTATGTACCCAAGAGAAATGAAAACATATGTCCACATTAAAACTTTTACACAAATGTTTATAGCTATATTATTCGTAACAGCCCCAAAGTGGAAACAATGCAAATACCCATCAATTAATGAATGGATCAATCAAATGTGATATATCTATATAATGGAAGATTGTTTGACCATAAAAGGAAATAAAGAACTTATACATGCTACAACATGGCTGAACCTTGAAAATATAGTAAGAGAAAGAAACCAGTCACAAAGACCATGTATTATATGACTCCATTTATAAGAAATGTCCAGGATAGGCAAATTCATAGAGATGGAAAATACATTAGTGGTTGCCTAGTGCTGAAGAATTGGGAGGAAATGTGGAGTGATTGTTCATGGGTTCAGGGTTTATTTTGGGGTGTTGAAATGTTCTAAAATTGATTGTGGTGATGATTACACAACTCTAAATACACCAAAAACTATTGAATTATACACTTTAATGGGTGAATTGTGTGGTATGTTGATTATATCCCAATAAGATTGTTATAGTAAAAGGAAATAATTTATCAATGAAAACATCAGGGCTTGGAGATTTTTAAAGTACAGTTTTAAACTACAAGTTCAATTTTTAAAATTGTTATAGGACTGAGTTATCTTTCATGTTGTGGGTTAGTTTTGATAGTTTGTGGTTTTTGAGGATTTAACCTATTTCATGTAGTCTGTCCAATTCATTTGCATAGAAATATTATTGTTTTCATGTCTGTGAAGTCTACAGTTATATTCACTTTTTCATTCTTGATTTAGTAATTTCTGTCTTCTCTCTTTTTCTGTTTGTCAGTCTGACTAGAGGTACATCAATTGTATTGGTCTTTCAAAGAACCACCTTTTGGTTTCATTGATTTTTTTCTGTTTGTCTATTTTCAATTTCATTAGTAACTGATCTTTATTATTTCTATCTCCTACTCACTTTGGGTTTATTTTGCTCCCCCTCCTCCCCACCCCCTCCCCCAGTTTCTGATGGGAGAAGCTTAGGTGGTTGCTTTAAGACATTTCTTATTTTGTAATATAAGCATTTAATGCAATAAACTCCCCTCCCACTTTAGCTACACCCCACAATTTTGGTATGTTATATATTAATTTTCTTTCTTTTTAATGTATTTTCTAATTTCCTTTGAGAGTCCTTTTTTAAAGTGTGCTGTTTCTTTGCTAGTGTTTGGAAATTTTTCAATTGTCTTTCTGTTACTGATTTCTAGTTTAATTTCATTAGAGTCAGAAAGCATATTTTGTATGATTTCAATCCTTTTAAGTTTGTTAAGGTTTGATTTATGACTCACAATATAGTCTATCTTGATAAATGCTCCATGTGCACTTGAAAAGAATGTGTGGAGTGTTCCATAAATATCAGTTAATTCAAGCTAGTTGATGGTGTTGTTCAGTTCTATCCTTGCTAATTTTCTGTCACTTTTTCTATGTATTACATAGAGAGGAGTGCTGCAGCTTCCAAGTATAATTGTGGATATGTCTACTACTTTTCTGCTATGACAATTTTTGCTTCATATATTTTGAAGCTCCTATTCTCAGGTGTTTATACATTTAGAAATGTTAGAAATACATTTACAAATGTTATGGGTGGATCGATTCTTCTAACAATGTGCAATGTCTCTCTCTAACTCTGCTAATTTCTTTGCTCTGAAGTTTACTTTGATATTTAGTCACCCTTGCTTTGGTTTGTTAGGGTTTCCATGGTATAGTTTTTTTCATACTTTTTCTTTTTAACCTACCTATATCATAATATGGGAAGAGAGTTTCTTGTAGACAGCAGGTGCTTGGGTCATTTTTTAAAAATCCATTCTGCCAATCTCTATCTTGAATTGGTGTGTTTACGTTGTTTGCATTTAATGTAATTATTGATATGACCATTTTATTATTTGTTTTCGGTTTGTTCCCTCTATTTTTCATTCTTCTGTTTCCCCTTTCCTACCTTTGCTTAGGTTACTTAAAAAAGCATTTTTTAGTATTCCATTTTAAGTTATCTAGTACGGTTTTGACATTATCTCTTCATATAATTTTTTTCAGTTTTGGGAGAGACAGTTCTCTTTGAGCTTCTTGCTCTCCTGCATCTCCTACTGTGTGTGCCAAGACTGTAAAGTCCTGACCCCTGTTTTGCCTGGGCCATTTCTCAGCACTGCGTGGGTGCCCAAAGCACAGAGGATGCAGGTCGGAAGGTGGTGGCCTGTGCAGAGGAAGAAAGAAGCCCCTGGGCCCACGCATCGGACGCTGGGAGCAATAAGTGGCATGCTCAGGTGTAGACCCTGGAGAATTGGAGAAAAGAGGCTGACATTGTTTCCTTTCTGCTGCTCCCACCGTCCCCCAGGGGCTAGCCTCCACCGCCCCCTGTGCTCCATGAACTGCCAGCCAGGGCTTAACATGTTGTTCTGGTGTTAGGGACTCACATCACTGTAGTCCCTGACTCTTGTGCATGTTAGACTCCTTGGTTCATGTTCTCATGGAGTAAAAAGTCTCCCGAATTCAAACGATTGGGTTTTGGTGAAGTTTGCAGAAGGGAAGGAAATCCTAAGGAGCCTTTGGGCGGGGTCCTGTGAGCCATTCACTGTACTGCCGTGGCTTCCACCACTGAACGGATGGTAAGTACCGAGGGTTCTAGTCTGTCTTCCTGTCAGGTGAGTGACAGGGGATTCTCCCATCCGGGATCGCTGCGTGTACAGAAGTGCTGGAGGTACGTGTAGACTGCAACCTCCCCTCTATCGTTTCCTCCCTAAACCATCCCTGGTGGTCCGGCAGAAACAATACAGAATTCCTGCAAGAGGAGAAATCAGTTTTAAAGATTTAATGGCCGGCAGACTATGCCGGGGCATTTCCTGGTGTAACAGCGCCACCTGGCGGACAAGCCACCGGTGGCCTTTTGCTTTTGTTTTTGAGCAAGTTATTACCAAGCTCTTGTGGAAACGGCATGTCTGACCCGTGCATGGCTTGTGGCTCTTTGGCCTGAATGCCCATTTTGAGGCGTATCAAATCAGACTCAATGACTAACAAGGTGGAAAGAGCCCAAAAGATCTCTCTGTTCAAAAGGAAATGGCATATATATTCAAGAACCAGTTTGCCTGGCCCTCCTGGCATCTCACCTTCACATAAAAAGGGGCGTTGACACCTTTAGGGGAAATAGTAACCCCTGCCATGTCCCCTAAAGCAAAGCCACTGACCCAAAGGGGTCCTGGCTTCACAAAGAAACCCCTAAACTCTTGGGCCTGGTGCACTGGTGGTTTAGCTAAGTTGATGGTGTCAGCACAGTTGCAGCTGCTCAGCACCACATCCATCAGGCAGAAAGTGACCGCGATTGTTCTCTCAAGGGCCAGAGCTCACCACAGTCCTAATCGTACTGGCCAGTCCTCCCCTGAGCCTGAGTTGCTGACGGGCCACCACCTGGCCTGCTACTGGGGAGATTCTGGACTGGCAGATTACAGACACTCCTCTGTGGGGCAGTAAATCGGAGAAACATATTGCCACTGCTGATGGGACAGTGGTGCCACTGATGCAGATGTATGCAGTAAGGATTCTCTGATGAGACCCACTGGAAGCAAACTGCTGATCAAGGCTTCATGGCCCAGATCACAGCCATCACTACCCGTGTCCGCTTGCAGATATCCGGCAGCCTGGAGCCAAGGCTCAGAGATACGGCAGATTCCCTTCCAGACCACCACAATAAAGTGAATATTGCAATAAAGCAAGTCACATGAATTTTTTTTGTTTTCCGGTGCATATAAAAGTTATGTTGACTCTATACTGTCACATATTAGGTGTGCAGTAGCATTATGTTTAAAAAACAATGCACATACCTTAATTAAAACATACTTCATTGGTAAAAAAAGAAAATGTTAACCATCGTCTGACAACACAGAGTCATCACAAACCTTCAATTTATAAAAGAAAAAACCCTGCAATATCTTCGACGGGCAATAAAACAAGGTATGCTGTACTGGAGAACAAAAGTAGTGAACTCACTGCTAGTGCCTGGGTGCTTCAAATTCTGCTCTCCTTCCCCAATCCCCCTGCTGCTACGTACTTCTTAGAGTCTTCAGATAGCTGCTCCATGCCTGCTGTCCGGGGGTACAGTTGTATTGAGTGGGACAGACAGGGTGGCATGTGCTTACTCCATCTCACTCAGAACTGGAACCCAGGGAAAGCTTTGAACAGGTGGAGATAGGGGAGCCCCCCACCCCCCAGCACGAGGGCAAAGGCATAGAGCTGGGAACACAGGACAGGCTGGGTCCTGAGCCCTGAAGGAGAGCAGAGGGAGAGAAATCTGGCAGAAGGGCTTGGCCCGAGTGCTGTGGGCCCAGGTGTGCAGCCATCAGGGTGGAGCCACTGAGGGGAGCCAAGCCAAGACAGCCAAGACAGGAGCTGTGCTTCAGGCCCTGAATGTGCTGTTGCCCTCACCTGAACGCTCCTTCTTCTACACTTCACCCAGCCAACTCTTTCTCATCCTCAGGTGTCAGCTGAAATCTCACTTCCTCAGGGAAGCCTACCTGACCATAGATCCCACAGAATTCTGTACTTCTCCCTCCTGGTCCTTATCATGGTGGCAATTGTTAATTAAGCATTTGCAATTGTTTAATTCACACCAGTTTCCCCTACTGGACTGTGGGAACATGAGGGCAACATCCACATAGATCTCGTTAATTGCTTAGGTTGATCAGTCAGTCAGCAAACCTGTAGGGAGAACCTGCTCTGTGCCCACCATTGTCCTGGGGACCAGTGTTCCCGAGGACGAGGTGTCGACCTTGCCCACTGTTGTCTGCCTGTTGCCGGCACAAACGCTGAGCCCAGTGTTAACTGACTGCCTGCCCAAAGGTGGTTCTGTGTGTGTGTGTGTGTGTGTGTGTGTGTGTGTGTGTGTGTGTGTGTGTGTGAAGGGAGAAGGGGCAGGTGGCAGAGAGGCCAGGCCGGGATCTGCTATAATAGCCCAAAGGAGGCCCCGACCAGGCTGTAGCTGGGGCCTGGGGGGCAGGGCTGGAGTCTAGAGTGGAGGCAGACACTGCCTGGACCGTTTTGAGACCTTGGGGATGAGGGAGTCCCAACATGCGACCTTCTGATGATGTTCGTTAACCTCCTGCAGGCTGCCTGGTGCTCTTCCGCCAGCCCCTGAGGAACTTTCGGGGCTGAGCACCTCCGGGGCCAGGCCCAGAGCACCGCGCTCCCCATGGGGCTACAGCTGGGAGAGTCTTGACACTCGTTCTTCGGCTACCTAGCGACTGGGGGAGTGAAAGGGGCAGGACAGGGACCCCAGGCCTGTCCGCTTTGAAGCTCCCCGACCTCTAGGGGGCCCCTGTGCTCCTCAGGGACCACCCTGGGGAAGGGACATCTGGTTGGGAGGCCGCCTCAGTCAGTTCCTTCATCATCCTCTGCATTCCACACCCAGGTCCTCCTCACGCTGTCGCCTTGGAACGAAGGAATCTGCGCCCCAGGCAGTCTCCTCCCGCCGCCCCCGAGCACAGCGGCGCCGGCAAGTGTCACGGGGAGTAGAGCCTGTGGGGAGGACCCCCACCAGGGACCCTGTACCTACCGGCCCCAGACTCCAAGGGCCCTGGACGTGGTCCCTGATCCCCAGAGACACCGCGGGCAGGTGAGGAGAAGGCCTCTCCTTCTCTCTCAGAATCAGGGACTTTTTCACAGCTCAGTAGGGCCCCAGTTGAGCCTTTCAAGCTCCCTGGAGCCTCAGGGTCCTTATTGAAAGCAGGAGTTTGGCATAGACAAGCCCTCCCTATTGCATCCATCGGTATTTCCCCCAGAGGGCGCTCTGCTCACAGAATCCGGCACCTTCATCTTGCATCTCCGGCCGGAGTCACCTCTGGTGAGAAAGGCTCGGCGAAACGCGAGAGACTCGCCTAAATTTGTTTAACCCGTAGTTCCCCAGACCTACGTAACCGGGATGTCCATTTTCGACAGAACACCTTTTACGATGCCATGGAATCCAGACTGGGAATTGGGTCCTTCTCTCCCATCCCCCTCGGGGCCGGGCTCTGACTCCTCCCGACCTAAGCTCATGCTCCCATGGGGCCTGTGCAAGGGCTGCGCTGAGCCTGATCCGCCGTGGCCTCCGCACGAGCCTAGATCTGCTCATTGTTAAGCTAAGGCTGCACCTCCTCCCCCAGGATAAAAGGGGGTGGGGGTGGGGAGTCCGACTTCCGTGAGGGGCAGGGATTGGTTAAACGCGTTTCTCCAGGAAGTACTGTGTGCCAGGCACTGACTGAATGGTCACTTTGGGGCACATTTTCTGCGCTAAGAAGTTCTCACTGCTGTGGGAAGTGCATTATTGATCCAGGAAGGACATTGCCCCCTTCTGGCTCACCCTTTCTGTAGATCAACCGCACCTGGGCCTCATTCTTCAGCACCTCCCACCTCAGGCAGCGCAGGGCAGGGGCCTGGGCCAGGCGGAGAAAGGACAAACACAGTGACACACGCGGGATGGGGTGAGAGTGGGGCTTGGAGCTTGGGAGCAGAGGTGACGGTTCACTGCAGTCCTGGGGTCTGCCCCCAGCCCCCCACGCCCCTCACTCCAGTCTCTCTCACTGAGGTCCTGATAAATTGACATCTTTCACAAAAGCCAATTCCTCCAGAAGCTCTGACTCCTCGCTTCTCACTGCTAAAAATAGGTGGAGAGCTGTACAAACCCCACACCTAGAGACAATCCTAGTCATTTTGGTAGATATTTGCTCTAAAGATCTGCAATGTCTGTCGTTATTAAAACCGGGTGTTCCTTGGCAAACTCATTTCTTTTAAAAGCAGATTATTTCACAGGCTTCAATAAAATAAATTTCTTATTTCCAGCGGGTTCGGAGACATTCAGAGGTGTTACTACAAAGCCGTGACGATCCTCACCATGGGAATCCAAGGTTCTTGTTAAGGTGACGAGCAACATGCAACTCGGGGGGTCTGCTGGAGTCTCTCCAGCTCATCCTGAGGGGTGATGGGCCCGGGGTTTCCAGCGTTAACTAAGAGCCTTGGGCCTCGCTGAGGGTGTGGCCCCAGTGGGCCAGGCTATGGAGCGACCAAATTCTTCTGGGTTCCCTGCGACTCTGAGAACTGGGGTCTGGTTGATAGGTGGAGTGAGCCAGACTCTTTAAGAAGGAGTCTGCGAGGCAGGGCCTGGGAACCCAGGTGTTTTCATCCCAGGACCGCTCGTCTCCCGGTAGATCTCTCGAGATCCTACGAGATCGGGCTTCCTCAGGGAAGAGAGCTGAAAGGAGCAGAGGGTTGGGCCCTGTGCCGCCATTCTCTGCGCCTCCCCTGCCGCTCGGTGGCTTCCAGCCCATCCTCTGCCCGCTCCTCCATCAGGCCCCGCACTCACCGCCACGCAACCTAAGGCGCACAGCGCAACTTTGGGGCTCCTGTTTGCCTTCCTGGGAAGCCCCACACGCCATCCCTCCCTCCCCAGACCCTATCCTTGGCCCTCAGGTGTCCGTCATGGTGTTCGAAGAGGAGAGCATTTCCTGATGGAGGGGCTTGGGTGAACGGGCCAGCTCTCCCACCGCAGGGCGCTGGCAGCTGGGCCGGTTTCAAAGAGAAAGCAATGCATTCGGGCTGTTCTGCAGAGAAAAGGCTCCAGGAGTAGGCGAGGATGTTTCCTGGGACGAATTCGGGACACCTCACAGCTGCTGGCAGGAACAACTGGCCCCAAGGATGTAGGTGAGTGCCTGGGATTTTTTTTTTCTGCATATGTCTGTGAGTGAGGGAGTGTGTGTGTGTGTTTGCACGTGTTTCTTTTTTCTTTTTTTTCCCCAAAAACCTACTGCGAGAAGTGCACTAAAGTGACTAAGCTCTAGTTCTTTCTGGATAAGAGTGTTCAGGATGGGTAGCCCAAGGTGCATTAGGACCAGCTGTAACCTGTGTACTGGTTCGTATGCCTTGGGTTCTGAGAGTAAGGGCCATTTTTTCCCTTGGGTCTGGTTTGTGGTGTGAAGAATGAGATTGGCTGCAGCTGTGCAGTGGAAGATGGCCAAGGCTGACAACACCAGGTATTATCAGGTGGGCTCCCATTCAGTTGCTCTGAGATTCCTTATTTTCTGATTTGAGAATATAACAGTGTGTCAGGTTGCTGCAGACTTTCACCTTTCCAGACGTAGGCCTTGTGCCACTGGAGCCTGTGCTGGTATCCTGGGCTTTGGTCCCTGGGGCTCTGGGACTCCTGGAAAGTGATAGGCTCCCAGTATTCATGTGTGAAGTTCTGTCCCCTGACTGAGTCTCAGATATTCCTGCCCTTGTACCTCCTTTGGGACAAAGCCTGGTTCCTCCTTTCTGGGCCCCTGGGAAGAGCCACCATTGCAGTGTGACTCTGATAGGTAGCATGAGCCAGACTCTGTACTGAAGAGCCTTGGTAGAGGCACCCAAATGCCTCGTCAACCAGTTGTCTGTTGGCACTGTCCTGTACTTAGCTTCTTGCTTGGAGATACCAGATCAAGAGGTCATCTTGTTAATATGATTGTGGCAAAATTGCTTTGACATAGTTTCCTGAGATTGAGCAGATGTGAGTGAAGGTGGGAGTGTGAGGGTGAAGGGTGGTGGATCCTGATTTGAGGTGACACAGCAGCCCAAATGGGCAAGTAGGCACCTAACACTGAGGTTATTTATTCGAGTGGGATGAGGTTTATAGGCAAATAGCAATTATAGTAATAATGATTAGTATAAATATTTATACATATATAACCTTAATAAATATAGACTACCATAAATTATACATCTGTGTAAAAAGTAAACAAATATGTGAGCAATTAGAAAAAGGATAACAGGGCTTCCTTGGTGGGACAGTGGTTAAGAATCTGCCTGCCAATGCAGGAGACACGGGTTTGAGCCCTGGTCCGGAAAGATCACACATGCCGCAGAGCAGCTAAGCCCGTGCGCCACAACTATTGAGCCTGCGCTCTAGACCCCGTGAGCCGCAACTACTGAAGCCCGTGTGCCTAGAGCCCATGCTCTGCAATAAGAGAAGCCACCGCAATGAGAAGCCCGCGCACCACTGTGAAGAGTAGCCCCCGCTCACCGCAACTAGAGAAAGCTCGTGTACAGCAATGAAGACCCAACACAGCCAAAACATAAATAAATAAATTTATAAAAATATAATAGGAAAATTACCTAATCTGAATAAAGAAAAAGCAGGTTAAAAAATTAATAACAGACCCTCACAGACCTGTAGGATTATAAACAGATCAAATATTTGTGTCACTGGAGTCTCAGAAGGAGATGAGAAAAAGTATGGGGCTGAAAAGGTATTCAAAAAAATTATAGCTGAAAATATCCCAAATATGACAAAAGATATATGTCTACAGATATAAGAAACTGAGCAAATCCCCAACAGGATAAGCCCAAAGAAAGCCAAATCAAAACATATCATGATAAAAATTCTGCAAACTAAAAACAAAAAATTCTTTATCAATGAGAGAGAAGTGACACCTTACCCATAAAGGAAAAATAATTCAAATGACAGTGGATTTCTCATCAGAAATCATAGAGGCCAGAGGAAGTAGCATAACATTTTTCAAGTGCTAAAAGTAAAGAATCATCAACTCACAATTCTATATCCAGTGAAAATATCCTTTAGGAAGGAAGGGTAAATTAAGACATTCTCAGATGAAGAAAAACTAAGAGAATCTGTTTCCAGTAGAACTACTCTAAAAGGATAGCTAAAGGAAGTTTTTTTTTTTAACTTTTTATTTTATATTGGAGTATAAGTTGATTAACAATGTTGTGTTAGTTTCAGGTGTACAGGAAAGTGATTCGGTTATCCATATACATGTGTCATTCTTTTTCAAATTCTTTTCCCATTTAGGTTGTTACATAATATTGAGCAGAGCTCCCTGTGCTATACAGTAGGTCCTTGTTGATTATCCATTTTAAATATAGTAGTGTGTACATGTCAATCCCAAACTCCCTAACTATCCCTTCCCCCAACCCTTCCCCTCTGGTAACCATAAGTTTGTTCTCTAAGTCTGTGAGTCTGTTTCTGTTTTGTAAATAAGTTCATTTGTATCATTATTTTTAGATTCTGCATATAAGCGATATCATGTGATATTTGTCTTTCTCTGTCTGACTTACTTCACTCAGTATGGTAATCTCCATGTTGCTGCAAATGGCATTGTTTCATTCTTTTTAATGGCTGAGTAATATTCCAATGGATATATGTACCACATCTTTTTTATCCATTCATCTGTCGATGGACATTGAGGTTGCTTCCAATTAGGTTTCTTGGCTATTGTAAACAGTGCTGCAGTGAACACTGGGGTGCATGTATCCTTTCGGACCATGCCTTTCTCTGGATATATGCCCAGGAGTGGGATTGCAGGATCATATGGTAGCTCTATGTTTAGCTTTTTAAGAAACCTCCATACTGTTCTCCATAGTGACTATACCAATTTACATTCCCATCAGCAGTGTAGGAGGGTTCCCTTTTCTCCACACTGTCTCCAGCATTTACTGTTTGTGGATTTTTTTGATGATGGCCATTCTGACTGATGTGAGGTGATACCTCATTGTAGTTTTGATTTTCATTTTTCTAATAATCAGCAATGTTGAACATCTTTTAATATGCCTCTTGGCCATCTGTATGTCTTCTTTAGAGAAGTATCTATTTAGGTCTTCTGCCCATTTTTTGATTGGGTTGTTTGTTTTTATGATATTAAGTTGCATGAGCTGTTTGTAAATTTTGGAGACTAATCTCTTGTCTCACATCATTTGCAAATATTTTCTCCAATTCTGTGGGTTGTCTTTTTGTTTATGGTTTCCTTTGCTGTGAAAAAGCTTTTGAGTTTAATTAGGTCCCATTTGTTTATTTTTGTTTTTATTTCCATAACTCTGGCAGACAGATTGAAAAACATATTGCTGTGATTTATGTCAGAGAGTGTTCTACCTTTGTTTTCCTCTAAGAGTTTTATAGTGTCCAGCCTTACATTTAGGTCTTTAGTCTATTTTGAGTTTATTTTTTTGTATGGTGTTAGAGTGTTCTAATTTCATTTTTTTTAACATGTAGCTGTCTAGTTTTCCCAGCACCATTTATTGAAGAGACTGTCTTTCCTCCATTATATAGTCTTGCCTGCTTTGTTGTAGATTAATTGACCATAGGTGCATGGATTTAGTTCTGGGCTTTCTATCCTGTTCCATTGATCTATATTTCTATTTTTGTGTCGGTATCATACTGTTCTGATGACCCCCCTAGGTGGTCACAAAGCACCGAGCTGATCTCCCTGTGCTATGCAGCTGCTTCCCACTAGCTATCTATTTTATATTTGGTAGTATATATAAGTCCATACCACTCTCTCACTTTGTCCCAGCTTACTCTTCCCCCTCCCCGTGTCCTCAAGTCCATTCTCTACATCTGCATCTTTATTCCGCCTTCTTTATCCATTCATCTGTCGACGGACAGTTACGTTGCTTCCATGTCCTGGCTATTGTAAATAGAGCTGCAATGAACATTGTGGTACATGACTCTTTTTGAATTATGGTTTTCTCAGGGTATATGCCCAGTAGTGGGATTGCTGGGTCTTATGGTAATTCTATTTTTAGTTTTTTAAGGAACCTCCATACTGTTCTCCATAGTGGCTGTATCAATTTACATTCCCACAACCTGTTGGGGGGTTTTTAATCACAATTTCAATTTCAGTACTTGTTATTGGTCTGTTCATATTTCCCACATGCTGCGCGCCACAACTACTGAGCTCACACACCTCAACGAGAGAGCCCGGGTGCCACAACTACAGAGCCCATGTGCTCTGGAGCCCACGTGCCACAACTACAGAGCCCATGTGCCCTGGAGCTCGCGTGCCACAACTAGAAAGAGAAAACCTGCATGCCACAAGTAGAGAGAAACCTGCGCACCACTAGAGAGAAACCCACACACCACAACTAGAAAGAAGCCCGTGTGCCACAACAAAGAGACTGCGCACCGCAATGAAAGTTACTGCATGCCTCAACGAAGATCCTGCATGCCGCAACTAAGACCCAATGCAGTCAAAAAATAAAGAAAAAAGATAATAACAATTTTTTATGATGTGGAGAAACTGGATCCCTCATACATTGCTGGTGGGAATGTAAAATGGTGCAACTGCTTTGAAAAACAGTTTGGCAGGTACTCAGAAAATTAAACATAGAGTTATCATATGACCCAGCAATTTCACTCCTAGGTATATACCCAAGTAAAATGTCCTGCAAAAAAATTTGTACATAAATGTTCATACCTGCATTATTCATAAATAGTCAAAAGTGGAAACAACCCAAATGTCTGTTAACTGATGAATGGATAAATCAAGTGTGGTATATCCACACAATGGAATATTATTTGGCAATAGAAAGGAATGAAATATTGATACATGCTACAACATGGATGAATCTTGAAAATATAAGCTAAATGAAGCCAATCAGAAAACACTATATTCCATTTATATAAAATCTCCAGAATAGGTAAATCTACAGAGAAAAAGTAGATTAGTGGTTGCCTAGGACTTGGGGAGTGATGGCTAAAGAGTATGGGGCTTCTTTCTGAGGTGATAAAAATGTCCTAAAATTGTGATGATGGTTGCACAACTCTGTTAATATACTAAAAAACTATTGAATTGTACACTTGTAGTGAGTAAATTGTATTCTGTGAATTACATCTCAATAAAGCTGTTACCAAAAAAATAAAAGAATGCGTGGAACATCAGTAAGGAAGAAAGAAAAACAGAAGGAGTAAAAACAATAGATTTTCCTTTTCCTCTTAAGTTTTCTAAATTATGTTTGGTGGTTGAAGCAAAAATTACTACATTTTTTTTTCTGTTTAGTTAAAGGTTTTATTGTTATCTAAAATTACTGCATTTTCTGATGTAGTTCTCACGTGTATTTAGAGAAAATAGCTAAGACAATCATAAAGTAAATGGGGAAGAGTAAAAGGAATCAAAGGGAGGTAAAGTTTTTTTGGTAAATATATCATGTGAATTTCTCAGTGTTCCTATAAAAGTCTCAGACTCCAGAGACTCAGGAATCAGTGTTCAATAAATGTAATGTTTGTTTTCACTTCACTCAGAAACTAGATCTGAAGTCATCTGTTTCCCTAATAACAGAACTAATTGGTTCCATCCATTAGCCTTGTTTTATCCGCCCAAGAGCAAAAAAGTTACATTTCAGGATAGATATCTAGGTTTGAGCATTATTTTTCTAGGTAATGGCTTTTGAAATTTCAAAAGGGATGAAACCCAGGACACAGATATTTGTACATTTTAAAAGCTGAGAATTGGGCTGTTTGGACCCTTGAGATATTTATTTCAAAGTGTTCAAGTAAGACATTTCCAAGGAGATTCTTTCAGAAGGGGAGAGAGAGGCATCTGCCTCTTTCTCCTGCATATAAATGGCCAAAATTCACTCCTCTGTGTTTCTTACTTACAATGTAGACTTTGCATGTGTCTTTGTATTTGACCTGGCTCTCACTGTATTGTTCCAAGGACATGGGAGAAGCACATGCCTGTTATTTTCTGTAAGGTAAATAATAAGAAATCTACTCCTGATTTAAAAATCCCATGTGTACATTCAGGACACAATTAAAGAGGATGAGTGCTAATAACATAACACTTCACTTGGACTGAAAAATGTTGACCTCAGTAGACTGATGTTATATACATATAGTATAATATCTTGAGCAAACTGCTGAAAAAAATACTATACAAAGAGGTGCCTTAAAAAGAAAAACTATTCAAAAAGGCACATGTACCCCAATGTTCATTGCAGCACTGTTTACAATAGCCAGGACATGGAAGCAACCTAAATGCCCATCAACAGACAAATGGGTAAAGAAGATGTGGAACGTATATACAATGGAATATTACTCAGCCATAAAGAAGAATGAAATTGGGTCATTTGTAGAGATGTGGATGGACCTAGAGACTGTCATACAGAGTGAAGTTAGTCAGAAAGAGAAAAACAAATATCGTATATTAACGCATATATGTGGAATCTAGAAAAATAGTACAGATGAACCGGTTTACAAGGCAGAAATATAGACACAGACGTAGAGAACAAACATATGGACACCAAGGGGGTAAAGCGGGGGTGGTGGGATGAACTGGTAGATTGAGATTGACATATATACACGAATATGTATGAAATAGATAACTAGTAAGAACCTGCTGTATAAAAATTTAAATTAAATTTTAAAAAAAGAAAAACTCTAAGAAAATAAAAACTCTAGAAGGTAAATAAAAGTGGAAGTCTAAGACCTACAGGAAGGAGTTCTGGTTTCCAGTTCCACAGGTAAGGAACTTGGAAGTCGCCATCCATTTCAACAACATGTAAAAAGCTGGACAGACTGAAAAATCAACAACTCTTCTTGGATCCATAGAAGAGGGGAGGACACAGGGCAAACCACTGCCCCAGGATCGAAGAGTCAGGCGAATACAGGGAGTCCCAGCTTACCAGAGGAGCGGAGACTCATGAGCAGAATTCACTGCAGGAGCCAGAGTCAGGGTAGGAAAATCTGAACTATGATGGCTGGAGGCTCAGTGTGGACAAATCTGAGAGTTAAAAACTCCAGGGCACCCAGACACAGAGGGACCCTCACAATATTGTGAGATTTACCCTCAGGAGCTCAATCAGATCCCCACAGTAGATATCAGAGAAGAATTACCTCAGGGCATCTGGCATGGGGAGGGGAAAAGAAACCATTTTGAAATATGCCAAGAAATCTGTTCTTCTTAACAAGACCTACCCTCAGGGGAAACTAGCAATTTATTTTATGGATTATCAACAAGCTGATTCTAAAGTTTATATGGAGAGACAAAAGGCTAAGAATAGCCAACACAAAATTGAAAAAGAACAATATTGGGCAACTGATTCTACCTGACTTCAAGCCTTATTATATAGCTATAAAAATTAAGACAGTATCGTATTGGTGAAAAGACAGACAGATAATAGAACAGAATCAAAAGCCCAGAAAGAGTGCCCCATAAATATTCACAACTACTCTTTGACAAAGAAGCAAAGGCAATACAGTGGAACAAAGATAGTCTCTTCAACAGTTGATGTTGGAACAACTGGACATTTACATACACATAAAGAAAATAACCTAGACAGAGACCTTACATCCTTCACAAAAATTAACTTAAAATGGATCATAGATCTAACTGTAAAATGCAAAACTATTAAACTCCTGGAAAATAACACAGGAGAAAACCTATGACTTTGGGTATTGTGATGCCTTTTTTAGATAGAACAACAAAGACATGATCCATGAAAGAAATAATTGATAAGTTGGACTTCATTAAAGTTAAAAACTTCTGCTCTGTGAAAGACAACCACAAAAATGGGAAGACAAGACACAGACTGGGAGAAAATATTTGCAAAAGACACATCTAATAAAGGACTGTTATCCAAAATTTACAAAGAACTCTTAAACTACACAATGATAACACAAAAAGGGAAATCTGTAGATCAATATCCCTCATGAATATAGATACAAAAACTCTTAACAAGACATTAGCAAGCAGAATTCACCAGTCTGTAAAAGAATTATACACTGACTAAATAGGGTTTATTCCAGGGATGGAATGCTAATTAAATATTTGAAAATAGTGTAATACACCATTGTGTTTGTTTCTTATTGCTGGTGTAACAACACAAGCTAGTGGTGTAAAAGCACAAATCTGTTATCTTACAATTCTAGAGGCCAGAAGTCCAAAATGGGTTTTACTGGCTTAAAATCAACGTGTCAGTAGGGCTATGTTCCTTTCTGTAGATTTTAAGGGATAATCTGTTTTTTCACCTTTTCTAGCTTCTAGGGGCTGCTTGCATCCTTGGCTCATGGCCCCCTTCCATCTTCAAAGCCAGCAATGTCCAGTTGAGTCTTTCTTATATCGCATCACTCTAACACTGATTCACCCTGTTTTACATTTAAGGAGACTTGTGATTGCATTGGGACCACCTAGCTAATCTAGGATAATTTCCCCACCTCAGGGTCAGCTGGTTAGCAACCTTATATCCATTTGCAAACTTAATTCTCCTTTGCAAAGTAAGCTAACATATTCACAAGTTCCAGGGATTAAGACATGGCCATCTTCGGGAGCCATTATTCTGCGTATAATTAGCCCTCCCATTGCCTGCTTTTTGGCCCTATCTTGGGCTCTTTCCCTTCACCTAACTATTCCTTGTCCACACTGCCCTAATCAGCTTGCTGACCTTCTTCCTGTCCTAGGGCCTTTGCCCTCACTGCTCCCCAACCTGGAAAACTGTCCACTTGCCCCATGGCTTGCTCTTTTGTACCTTTCAGACTGTGGTCAAATATCCCTTCTTTAGTTAGGCTGACCACCTGCTATGGAATGGCTCCTTCTGCCCTGTCACTCTGTCAACTGTTTTCGTTTTCTTCAAGGCACATTCTTTATTTTGTTTCACTTGTTTGTTTATCTGTCTCCAACCCTGCCTCCTGTCAGCTCCGTGAAGGCAGGGAGTTTGCATTCTGTTTCCCTGAATGGTGTGGGACATAGAGGAGGCTCTCAGTGTATATTTGGTGAATTAAGAAACAAATAAATGACAATCATCTGCAAATAATGAGAACACATTGTTCTTGATGACGTTTTTTACCTCCTTTCTGTTTCAGATCTTAATGTATTGTCAGAACTTCCTGAACACTGTTAAGTGGTAGTGGTGACAGCAGGCATCCTTCTTTTGTTTGATTAAATAACAAAGTCTCTAGGGTTTTATCGTTAATAGAAATTTGGCTTTTGGTTTGAAAAAATATAAGTTAAAGTACAAGAGTACTTAAAAAACCAAACATATTAAACACAGCTTTTGGCAACAAGTGTTACTATTAAGGTTTTATCAAACATCTACTGGCCCAATACATTCATAGATTTTCTCTTAAACCTTACTTAAATTTTGAGACAATCCCACTTAGTTGAAGTGAATACTTCTTTTAATCTAATGTTGAATTCTTTCTTTTTATGTTGTGTCTAGGAGTTTGAGTCTGCAATCATGAAGGAGACTGGCTGAGACTTCTCCTTTCTTAAAAATTTATTTTATTCAAGTATAGTTGATTTACAATGTTGTGTGAGTTTCTGGTGTACAACACAGTGATTCAGTTATATATATATGTGTGTGTGTATATATATATATATATACACACACACACACATACACACACACACATATACATTCTTTTTCATATTCTTTTCCACTACAGTTTATCACAGGATATTAAATATAGTAGTTCCCTGTACTATACAGTAAGACCTTGTTGTTTATCCATTCTATATATAATAGTTTGCCTCTGCTAATCCCAAACTCCCTATCTGTCCCTCCTGTACCCCCCTCCCCCTTGGCAACCACAAGTCTGTTCTCTGTGTCTGAGTCTGGCTGGGACTTTTTCCTCTTTGGTCCACTGTTTCAAGTCAAGCTCTTTATCTCTAAACCTGCCTGTGGATCAGGGAAGGCCACACACTCGTAGCGCAGGATGGAATCAGGTGGGCTGGACTGAGTAACAGTGGAAGTGCTGAAGAGTAGATACTACCTTGTTTCTTTTCACTTTTTGCAGTTTTAAATGTTTCTTTGCTGAAGTCAAACCAAGTCATGCATTGGTTAAGGAGGACTGGATTTCCATCCTTCTGGATTGGATCCCCTTCCAGCGGCCCAGTGCACAGTGTCCTTGGTCTGGTCTGGCACACAGCTCAGTGCAGCTGCCCTCACCACAGGCACCAGCCTTAGCAGAAGCAAATGATGAGAGCGGCGGAAGGGAAAAACCATCTGTTAATGCCATCTCTGTCAAGGTGTTATAACTCCCCAACGAGGCAGGCAGTTTAGACATGACAAAACAGAGGCCCGGAGAGATGAAGGGCCTTGCTAAAGGTCCCTCAGCTGACAGATGGCCCACTTTGGATTTGAACCTATGATTATCTGACTTCCAAGCCTGTGCTCTTTCCACAGGGCCACTGTCTCCTTTCACAACTGACCGTTTCACTTTGGCCACTGAAATGGCACAACTGTGTAGAGACCGTGTCCCTCTCCTTCTCCCCTCTCTTGACAGGATGTGCAGTACAATATTGCCTGATGTCTTGAAATCTGGCAAAGGCCCAAAGCTAAGGACAGAAAGTGAAGGTTCTTCCTGGCCTATGAGGCAGGAGCTGAGGCCCTCAGGGTGGCCCATCTGCATCAGGCTTATAGGGAAGTTCCTACGTGCAACCCAGCCCTTCTGCCTTCGGACCTGTAGCAGCTCAACCCCAGAGTCCAAAGGTGGGAAGGGGGGGCTTTTGAGGGATGTCAGCCTCTCCCTTTCCTAAGTGTGTCCCCCTAGGGTAGAATGGGGTGCTTGCCTGAGGGGAGCTGGGCACTGGCCCTGCACACCCTGCTCATCTGCCTAGGTGGTGGACTTACTGGGGTTCCCTCCACCACGTGAAAAACAGAGAGAGAGTGTACGGTGAGAGCTGCCTGCGGAGAGGTCCCTAGTTCCTAAGAGTGAAGAGGCAAGATGGCAAAGGAACCCACCGCCTGGGCGCTGGCTTCAGAGGGCAGTTCTCACCCAACACTGTTGCTATTAGGTATATTTATCATTACCGTTGCTCTTTGTTCCCTTTTGTAGCTCTGAATGCCTACCTGCTACCATTTCCTTTTAGTATGAAGAACTTCTTTTAGCATTTCTTATAGTGCAGGACTGTTGGCCACAGAGGCTCTCAGGTTCCATTTATATGAAATGTCTTTATTTCACCTTCGATTTTTTGCTTACTTGTTTATTTTTAAAGTATACAATTCGGTGGTTTTAGTATATTGACAACGTTGTGCACCATATCCACTATCTAATTCCAGAACATTTTTATCATCTCTAAAATAAACGCATGCCCATTTCCAGTCGTTCCCCATTCCCTCTTCCCCAAGGTCCTGCCAACCACTAACCTATTTTCTGTCTCTGGGTGCCTAAGCTGAACACTTCACATAAATGGAATCATAAAATGTGTTCTATCTGGCTTCTTTCATGCAGCATGTTTTCAAAGTGCACCCATGTTGTAACATGCATTAATAAGTACTTAATTCCTTTTATTAAAAAAACATTTTTAAGAGCAGTTTTTAGGTTCACAACAAAATCGAGAGGGAGGTACAGAGATTTCCCATATACCCCCTTTCTCCCACGCATGTATAGTCTCCGACTTCACTCACCATAGTGGTACATTTGTTACCAAGGAGGACCCTTCATTGACAAACCATAATCACTCAAAGTCCATAGTTTACCTTAGGGTTCACTCTTGGTGGTGTAAATTCTGTGGGTTTGGACAAATGTATAAAGACATGTATCCATCATTATAACATCATACAGAGTATTTTCGCTGCCCTAAGAATTCTCTGTGCTCTGCCTATTTATTCCTCCCCCCGACCCTTTCCCCTGGCAACTACAGATATTTTTATGGTCTCCATAGTTTTGATTTTCCAGAATGTCATATAGTTGGAATCCTACAGTAGGTAGCTTTTTCAGGTTGGCTTTTTTTCACCTAGTAATGTGCATTTAAGGTTCCCCCATGCCTTTTTTTTGGCTTGGTAGCTTTTATTTTTTAAGGGCTGAATAACAGTCCATTGTTATAATGTACCACGGTTTATCCATTCACCTTGGTTGCTTCCAAGTTTTGGCAATTATGAATAGAGCTACTGTAAACATCCGTGTGGAGACTTCTGTGTGGACGAAAGTTTCCAAATCCTCTGGATAAATACCAAGGAGAATGATTACTGGATGGTGTGGTAAGAACGTGTTTAGTTTTGTAAGAAACTACCCACCTGTCTTCCAACGTGGCTGTACCGTCCTGCATTCCCACCAGCAACGAAGGAGAGCTCCTGTTACTCTGTATACTCACCAGCATTTGGTGCATTCCTTTTTGTGCGTGTGGTAAAAAACACATAAAATTTACCATTGTAACCATTTTAACTATACTTTAGTGTTAAGTATGTTCACACTGTTGTGAAAATACCCATTAAACTGCAACTCCCTTTCCCCCCTCCCCCCAGCCCCTGGTAACCACAATTCTACTTTCTATTTCAATGAATTTGATTACTTTAGATATTTCATATAAGCAGAAACATACAATAATTGTCTTTTTGTGAGTGGCATATTTCACTTAGCATAATGTCCTCAAGGTTCATCCATGTTAAAGCATGTGTCAGGATTTCCTTCCATTTTAAGGCTGAGTAATAATCCACCGTGTGATTATATCTATATCTATCTCACATTTTGTTTATCCATTCACATTTGTGTTGCTTCTACATCTTGGCTGTTGTTAATAGAGTGCTATAAGCATGGGTATGCGAGTATCTCTTGGAGACCCCTGCTTTCAATTTTTTTGGATATATGCCCATAAATAGGATTGTGGGATCATATGTAGTTCTATTTTTATTTTTTGAAGAACCTCCATACTGTTTTCCATAATGGTTGCACGATTTTACAATCCCACCAACAAAGCACAAGTTCCAACTTCTCCACATCCCTGTCAACACTTGTTATTTTCTGTCTTTTTGATATTACCCATACTAATGGGTATGAGGTGATATCTGATGTGGTTCTGATTTGCATTCCTCTGATGATTAGTGATGTTGAGCATCTTTTCATATGCTTTTTGGCCATTTATATATCATCTTTGGAGAAATGTCTATTAAAATTTGTGTCCATTTTTTAGTTACGCTATTTTATTTTTTATTGATATGTAGGATTTCTTTATATATTCTGGATATTAATGCCTTTTTCAGATATGTGCTTTTGCAAATATTTTCTCCCATTACATAGTTTGCCTTTCACTTCGTTGATTTTGTCCTTTGACACACAAAAGTTTTTAAGTTTGATATAGTCTATTTTTTTGCTCTTGTTGCTTATGATTTTGGTGCCATATCCAAGAAATCATTGCCAAGTCCAATGTCATGAAACTTTTCCCTTTTGTTTTCCTCTAGGAGTTTTATAGTTTTAGGTCTAAGTGCCTAAGTGCTCTAGCTAGGATTTCCAGTGCTATATTGAAATAAACAAAAGTGGAAAGAGCAGATATCCTTGCCTTGTTCCTGATCTCAGAGGGAAAACTTTCAGTCTTTCACCCTTAAGTATGATTGATAGGTGTGGGCTTTTCATATATGGGCTTTATTATGTTGCAATAATTCTTCCTTTTTTTAGTTTGCTGATTTTTTTTATCATGAAAGGGTGTTGAACCTTGTCATATGCTTTTCCGCATCAGTTGAGATGATCCTTTTTCATCCTTCATTCTGTTATTGTGGTGTATTGCATTAATTGACTTTTATAGGTTGAGCCATTTAAGCATTCCAGGAACAAATCCCACTTGGTCATGGTGTATACTCCTTTTCAAGTTCTGTTGAATTCTTTTTGCTAGTATTTTGTTAAGAATTTTTGCATCAATAGTTACCAGGGATATTGGTCATAGTTATATTTTCTTGTAGTGTCTTTATCTGGCTTTGGTATCAGGATAATGCTAGCTTCATAGAATGAATTTGGAAGTGTACCCCCCTCTTAAGTTTTTTTTGAAGAGTTTCAGGAGAATTGGTGTTACCTCTTTAAATGTTTGGTAGAATTCACCAGTGAATCTATCTGGTCCTGGGCTTTTCTTTGTTGGGAGGCTTTTTTGTGTGTGTGTGGTACGCGGGCCTCTCACTGCTGTGGCCTCTCCCGTTGCGGAGCACAGGCTCCAGACGCGCAGGCTCAGCGGCCATGGCCCATGGGCCCAGCCGCTTCGCAGCATGTGGGATCTTCCCAGACCGGGACACGAACCCGTGTCCCCTGCATCGGCAGGCGGACTCTCAACCACTGCGCCACCAGGGAAGCCCTGTTGGGAGGCTTTTGATTCCCTATTCAATCTTTTTACTCAGTATTGGTCTGTTTAGATTTTCTGTTTCTTCATGATTCAGTCTTGGCAGTTTAAGTGTTTCTAGGATTTTATTCATTTCTTCTAGGTTAACTAATTTGTTGTACAACTTGGTGTACAATTGTTCATAGTATTCTCCTATAATCCTTTTCTTCCTGTCATTGTAATGCCCTCTTTCATTTCTAATTTTAGTTATTTGAGTCTTCTCTCTTTTCTCATAATCTAGCTAAGGATTTGATAATTTTGTTGATCTTTTAAAATTCAACTCAGTTTCATTGATTGTTTTCTATTCTCCTGTTCTCTAGTTTATCTCTGCTCTAATCTTTATTATTTTCTTCCTTATGCTCTCTTTGGATTAAGTTTTTTCTTCTTTTTCTAGTTTCTTGAGGTGTAAATTTGGGTTGAGGTCTTTCTACTTCAGTATAGTACTCATTTATAGCTGTAAATTTCCCTCTTAGCACTGCTTTCACTGCATCCCATAAGTTTTGGTATGTCATGTTTTAATTTTGACTTGTCTCAGGTATTTTATAATTTTCCTTGTGAATTTCTTTGTTGCATTGGTTGTTTAAAAGTGTATTGTTTAATTTCCACATATTTGTGGATTTTCCAGTTTTCCTTGTGCTGTTGATTTCTAGTTTCATTCCATTGTGATGGAAAAAGATACTTTGTATGATTTCAATAGTCTTGAATTTATTAAGAGTTGTTTTGTGGCCTAATATGTGGTCTATCCTGGAGAATGTACCATGTGCACTTGATAAGAATGTACATTCTGCTATAGTTGGGTAAAATGTTCTGTATATGTCTGTTAGGTCCAGTTGGTCTATAGTGTTGTTCAGTTCCTCCATTTGCTTGCTGACTTTCTGTCTGGTTGGTCTATCCGTTATTGAAAGTGGGGAATTGAACTCTCTTACTAGTATTGTGTTTCTGTCTATTTCTCCCTTCAATTCTATCAAGGTTTGCTTCATATATTTAGGAGTTCTGAGGTTTGGTACATAAATATTTATAACTGATAAATCTTCTTGGTGAATCGACCCTTTTATTATTGTACAATGTCCTTCTTTGTCTTTTGTGATAGTTTTTGATTTAAAGTCTGTCTGGTTTTAGTATGGCCACTCCTGCTCTTTTCTGGTTACTGTTTGTATGGAATATCTTTTTCCACCCTTTCACTTTCAGCCTATGTGTGTCCTTAGATCTGAAGTCTCTTGTAGACAGTATGTAGTTGGATCACTTTTTTAAATCCATTAAGCCAATCTGTGTCTTTTGATTGGGGAGTTTAATGCATTTACATGTATTTAAAGTAATTATTGACAGGGAGGGACTTACGATTGCCATTTTGTTCATCGTTTTCTGTATGTCTTGTAGCTTTATTGTCTTTCATTTCTTATTTTGTGTTTCATTTTTTTGGTAGTGATACGCTTTGATTTCTTTCTCATTTCCTTTTGTGTATATTCTATAGATATTTTCTTTGTGGTTACCATTGCAATTAAATATCTTAAAAATTGTAGCTTTCTGTTTTAAACTGATAACAACTTAGCTTCAGTTGCAACTCTATTCCTTTACAGCTTCACCTCACACACTTTGTACTATTGATGTCACCAATTACTTCTTTAAATATTGTGTAATATAGATTTATGGTTATTTAAATTTTTGTCATTTAAATTCTATGCATTAAAATTACAATAGAAGAGGTTACTATATTTGTTCATGCACTTACCTTTATTGAAGAGCCTTATGATTTCAGCAACAGCTTCATGTTGCTGTCTATTATCTTTTCACTTCAACTTGAAGGACTCTTTTAGCATTCCTTGTAGAGTAGTTCTAGTGCTAATGAAATCCCTCAGCTTTTATTTATCTAGGAAGGTCTTAATTGCTCCTTCATTTTGAAGGACAGTCTTGCCACATACAGTATTCTTGGTTGAGTTCTTTTCTTTTAGTACTTTGAATATATCATACTACTCCCTTCTGGCTTTCAAAGGTTATGCTGAGAAATCTGCTGATAATCTTATGGAAGCTCCTTTGTAAATGATATATTGCTTTCCTCTAACTGCTTTCAAGATCTTCTGTCTTTGACTTTAGACAATTTGATTGTAATGTGTCTTGATGTGGTTCTCTTTGGATTTACTCTAGTTGGAGTTCTTTAAATTTCTTAAAATCTGTATGTCTATTTTCTTAGATTTGGGTAGCTTTTGACTGTCATTTCTTCACAGAAACTCTTTGCCCCTTTCTCTCTTCTCCTTCTGGGATTTCCTTAGTGTGTACTTTGGTCCCCCTGAGAATGTACCATAAGTCCCTTAGGCTATCTTTGGTTTTTTTAATATTTTCTTATTTGCTCCTCTGACTCAATAATTTCAAATGACCTGTCTTCACTTTTGCTAGCTTGGTCAAGTCAGCTGTTGAACCCCTCTATTGAGTGTTTTTAAAAATAAATTTATTTATTTATTTTTGGCTGTGTTGGGCTTTTGTTGCTGCACGTGGGCTTTCTCTAGCCACGGCGAGCAGGGGCTACTCTTCATTGTGGTGTGTGGGCGTCTCATTGTGGTGGCTTCTCTTGTTGAGGAGCGTGGGCTGTAGGCACACGGGCTTCAGTAGTTGTGGCACACGGGCTCAGTAGTTGTGGCTTGTGGGCTCTAGAGCACAGGCTCAGTAGTTGTGGCGCACAGACTTAGTTGCTCCACGGCATGTGGGATCTTCCCAGACCAGGGCTCGAACCCATATCCCCTGCATTGGCAGGAGGATTCTTAACCACTGCAGCACCTGGGACATCCCCACTCTATTGAATTTTTTGTTCAGTTATTGTATTTTTCAGCTCCAAAATTTGTTTGCTTTTTTAAAAAAATAGTTTGTCTCTTTGTTAATATTCTTATTTTGTTCATTCATCATTTTCCTAATTTAGTTTAGTTGTTTGTGTTTTCTTTTAGTTCACTATCTTTATAACAATTATTTTAATTTTTTGTCAGGGAGCTCATAGATCTGCATTTCTTTAGGGTTAGTTTCTAGAGTTTTATTTTTTTCCTTTGACTGACCAACATTTTCCTGTGTCTTTGTATGCCTTACAATTTTTTTTTCTGAGATTTGAGCATTTGGAAAAAATAACCACCTCTCCCAATCTTTGCATACTAGCTTTACACAGGGAAGACCTTCACCAATCAGCCTAGCTGTAGGTTCTAAGACCTCTCAATTTTTTATCTCTTGCTCGCCTTGGTGTCTTCCTGCAAAGCTGCTGCTCTGATATGCTGCTTGCCTCTGATTTCAGCAGCTTCCCAAGTTCTGGTACTGATCCTGTTAAACGCTCTGAATCAGGCAAGACAGAAAGCAGTCCCTCAGGCTGCTCCCAAGCAAGCCAGAGTGTTGGCTACATGGTCCATCTTTTGTTTCTATCCTGAGGGAGGAGCAAGGATTTCCTCTATGCTGTGCTACATAAAGGAAGGGGCATGAACAGGTGCATCAAACGTGAATTTTCCTACCCCTTTTGCTGGAGTTCCTTCTTGATTTTACAATAGCCTGGTGCCGTAGCTTCTCAGTTGGTCTCTAGAGTTCTCAGAGAGGTTCTCTGTATATTGTTGTTAACTCAGTGTCTTTGTGGGGGAAGGTGGACCTGTAGCTTCCTAGTCCACCATCTTGCTGATGTCACTCTCCAGTGGTTAATTCTTTTTTGTGACTAAATAAAAAAGAACTGTTGTATGGAGATATATTTTATTCATCCATTCATCAGTTGATGGACATTGGGTTATTGCCACTCTTTTGCTGTTATGAATAATGCTGCTATGACTGTTTATGAACAAATTTTTGTGTAGACATGTTTTCAGTTCTCTTGGGTATAAACCTAGGAGTGAAATTACTAGGTCTCTTGCAACAACATGGATGGACTTAGAGATTGTCATACTGAGTGAAGTAAGTTAGACAGACAAACAGAAAGATATCGCTTATACGTGGAATGTAACAAAAATGGTACAAATGAACATATTTACAAAACAGAAACAGGCTCACAGACTTAGAGAATGAACTTATGGTTCTGGGGAGAAGGGTGGGTGTGGGGAGGAACAGGGAGTTTGGGATTGTCATGTACACACTGCTATATTTAAAATGGATAACCAATAAGGACCTACTGTATAGCATAGAGAACTCTGCTCAGTATTATGTAACAATCTAATTGGGAAAAGAATTTGAAAAAGAATAGATACATGTCTATGTATAACTGAATCACTTTGTTGTACAACTGAAACTAACACAACATTGTTAATCAACTATACTCCAATATAAAATAAAAAGTTAAAAAAAAAGAAATTACTGGGTCTTATGATCACTCTATGTTTAACTTTTTAAGGAACCTGCAAAATGTTTCCCATGGCACCTGCACCATTTTACACTTCTACCAGCAATGTATGAAGATCCTGATTTCTTTATGTCCTCAGCAGAACTTATTGTCTTTTTCTTAAGAGTCATCCTAGTGGGTGTGAAGTGGTATCTTATTGTGGTTTTGATTTGTATTTCCCTGATGGCTAATGATGTTGAGCATATTTTCATATTCTTATTGGCCATTTGTGTATCTTCTTTGGAGAAATGTCTATTTTATTCTTTTGCCCATTATTTAATTGGATTATTTGTCTTTTTATTGTTGAGTTGCAAGCACTTTTCATATATTCTGGATAAAAGTCCCTTATTGAATATATGATTGACCAATATTTTTTTCCCATTCTCTGGGTTATCTTTTCACTTTCTTGACGGGGACCTTTGAGAGCACAAAAGCTTTTCATTTTGATGAATTTCAATTTCTGTATTTCTTTCTCTTTTTACTGGTGCTTTTTAGTTTCATATCTAAGAGATCGTTGCCTAATCCAAGGTAATGAAGATTATGCTTATGTTTCCTTTTAAGAGTTTTATAATTTTAGCTTTTACATTTGGGTCTTTTATCCATTTTGAGTTAATTTTTGTATATGGTATAATATACAGGTCAAACTTCTGTCTTTTGCATGTAGACTTCCAGTTGTCCCACTACCATTTGTTTAAAAAACTACTCTTTCCATTAAATTTCCCTGGCACTCTTGTTGAAAAATCAATTGACTATAAATGTAAGAGATTTTTAATGGACTCAGTTCTATTCCATTGATCTGTTTGTCTGTCCATATACAAGCCCCACACTGTCTTGATTACTGTAGCTTTGTAGTAAGGCTGAAAATCAACAGGCTTAACACTCCAACTTTTGTCCTCTTTCCATGATTACTTTGGTTATTCTGGGCCTTTTGAATTTCCATGTGAATTTTAGGATAATTTGTCAATTTCTGCAAAAAAAGGCACCTGGGATTTTGATAGGGACTTATTGAAATTGTAGCTCAATTTGGGAAATATCACCATTTTAACAATTTTAAGTCTTGACTCATGAACATGTGATTTTTCTAGGTCCTCTTTCAGTGATTTTTTAAAAAAAGTTTTCAACGTATAAGTCTTGCACTTTTTTGTTAAATCTATTCCTGAGTATTTATTTCTTTTTGATACTATTTTAAATTAATTGTTTTATTAATTTTATTTTTGAATTGTTCATTGCTAGGGTATAGAAATACAACTGATTTTTGAGTATTGATCTTGTCTTGCAACCTTGCTGAACTCATTTATTATTTCTAATTTTTTATTTTTTAGTGTATTCCTTAGAATTTTCTATATATGAGATCATGTCATCTGCAAGTAAAGATAGTTTTAGTTTTTTCCTTTTCAATCTAGATGTTTTTTCTTGCTTAAATGCCTTGGGTAGAATCTCCAGTACAATGGTGAATAGACATGGCAAGACTGAACAACCTTGTTGTTTGTTTTCCTGATCTTAGGGGGAAAACATCCAGTCTTTCACTGTTAAATATCATGTTAGCTGTGGATTTTTCATAGAGGCCCTTTGTTAGATTGAGAAAGTTCCCTTCTATTCGCAGTTTGTTGACTGTTTTTATCATGAAAGGGTGTTGGATTTTATCAAATATCTTTACTGCATCTGTTGAAATGATCATGTGGTTTTTGTCCTTTATTATATTAATATGGTGTATTACATGGTTTTCATATGTTGAACCAACCTTGCATTCCTACGATAAATCCCACTTCATCATGGTGTGTAATTGTTTTAATATACTGCTGGGTTTGGTTTACTAGTATCTTTGGTTTACTAATATCTTTTGTTGAAGATATTTTCATCGATAATCATCAGAGATATTTGTCTTTAGGTTTTTTCCTTTCCTTTTCTTGTGATATCTTTGTCTGGATTTGGTGTCAGGGTAATGCTAGTCCCATAAAATGAATTGAGGAGTTACTTCCTCTTCTTTTATGGGACAGTTTGTGAAGGATTGGTGTTAATTCTTCTTTAAATGTTTAGTGAATGTACTGATTTAAAATAGTGTTTCCCCAAAATTCACATCTACTCAGAACTTCAGAATGGGACCTAATTTTGAAATAAGGTCTGTGTAAGTTTCCTGGAGCTGCCATAACAAAGTACCACACACTGAGTGGCTTAAACAACAGAAATTTATTGTTCTGGAGTTTGGAGACTAGAAGACCCAAATCAAGGGGTTAGCAGAGTTGATTCCTTCAGAGGGTTGTAAGGGATAATCTGTTCCTTGCTTCTGTCCTAGGTTCTGTTACTCTGAGGTATTCCTTGGCTTGTAGATGATGTTCTGTGTCTTCTCATCATCTTCTCTCTATCTGTGTCCCTCTCTGTGTTCAAATTTCCCATTTCTATAAGGACATAGGGCATATTGGATTAGGGCCCACCCTAATGACCTTATTGTAATTTGATTACCTCTGTAAAGATGCTATTTCCAAATAAGGTTTATATTCTGAGGAACTGAGGGTTAGACTTTAACATATCTTTCTTGGGCGGACACAATTCAACTCATAACAGTATTGTAGATGTAGTTAGCTAAGAGGTCAAATTAGATTAGGGTGGGCCCTCAGTCCAGTATATTTAGTGTCCTTTAAGAGGAGAGACACAGACACAGTATAATGCCATGTATAGAAAAAGGCAGAAATTGGAGTGATGCATCTACAAGCCAGGGATTGCCAGCAATCATGGAAGTGAGGAGAAAGGCATGACACAACTTCTCCCTCAGCCTTCATTCTCTGTCTTACCTCCCCCTGAGTATCAGATGCATGTGCTCGATTATCATGACTTTTCCTCTTTTTTTTTTTTTTTTTTTTTTGCGGTATGCGGGCCTCTCACTGCTGCGGCCTCTCCCGTTGCAGAGCACAGGCTCCGGACGCGCAGGCCCAGCGGCCATGGCCCACGGGCCCAGCCGCTCCGCGGCATGCGGGATCCCCCCGGACCGGGGCACGAACCCGCGTCCCCTGCATCGGCAGGCGGACTCTCAACCACTGCGCCACCAGGGAAGCCCGACTTTTCCTCTTTTTAAAACATATCATTTTATTAAATGATATATATAAATTTTTTATAATTACAGATTTTTATTAAACTGTGCCACCTAATGAAGAACTAAGAAGAAATAATTTTTTTCTGCAAAGTGCCTATTTATTACAGAACAATAGAAACAAATAAAAAGTATTGGTTTACTCTTTCAACAAATATATATTTATTATCTATGTTCCAAGCACTATATTTGTCACTAAATTCTATCATGAGGTTTGGTTGTTTATACAGCTTATCATTTAGGGGTAAGATAGGGTAAACATCCAAATAATCATATGATGAAACATTTTGTTAAGAGCAACAAAGGAAAAGATTATATAGTGAATAAAAGGGGTACCTGTTTGGAATTGTGTAGTCAGGGAAGGTCTTGATAAGGGAGGGGCATTTATTTAAGGTATGAATAATAAATGGAGAATAGCTGGTGTGTGTCGGACTTTTTAGGAAAATCGGGGCACAGCACATGTAAAAGCCTTCATGTGAAAAAGAGCTTGGTTTGTTGGAGGAACTGAAAGACAATGGTGGTTGGATCATAATGATCAAAAAGGAAAGAAGCTGAAAATGATGTTGAAGAGGGAGATAGGCTTTTCTATAGATGATGCATTCTATTATTAACACAATTAGAAGCCACTAAGTTTTTTGGAAATAATATTTTATTAAGTAAAGTTATAAATTTTATAAAAATCTAGTTCCTCCTTAAGTTTTAGCTTATAATTTTTATTTTTCTATGTATAAGTCTATCAAAATTTAGGAGTCTTTTTATGGGGCTTTTGGATGATGTTTGTTTCATTTACAAACTTAAACACCTTCAAATATTTAAAATGTCACGATAAATATTTCATTTTAATTGAATTATATAGTTGATTTACAATATTATATTAGCTTTGAGTGTACAACATAGTGATTCAAAGTTTTTATAGCTTATATTTCATTTAAAGGTATTTTAAAATATGGGCTGTATTCCCTGAGCTGTGTAATATATCCTTGTAGCTTATTTCTTTTATATATAGTACTTTGTACCTCTTAATTCTGTACCCCTCTCTTGCCCTTCCTCCCTTTCCTCTCCCACTGGAGAGGTAGCTAGGGAGGTAACTGGTAACCACTAGTTCTCTATATCTGTGAGCCTGTTTTTGTTTATTATATTCATTTGTTTGTTTTGTTTTTAGATTCCACTTGTAAGTAATAACATACAGTATTTGTCTTTTCCTGTCTTAGTTCACTAAGCACAATGCCCTCCATGTCCATCCATGTTGTTGCAAATAGCAAAATTGTATTCTTTTTTGTGGCTGAGTAGTATTGCATTGTATGTATGTGTGTGTGTGTGTGTGTATATATGTATATACCATAACCTCTTTATCCATTAGTCTATTGATGGGCACTTGCTTCTGTATATTGGCTATTGTGAATAATGCTGCCATGAACACTGGAGTACGTGTATCTTTTTGAAATTAGTGTTTTCATTTTCTTTGGATCAGATTGCCTATCTCCAGTGCATTTAGTTCTTCTGGGGTTTTATCTTATTCCTTTGTTTGGACCATGTTCCTTTCTCCTCATTTTGCCTAACTGCTGTTTTTATTTCTGTGTTATTTGTTAGGTTGGTTACTTTTCCCAACCTTGGAGAAGTGACCTTTTGTAGATGTCCTGTGCGTCCCAGCAGTGCATTACACTCTCATCACCAGAGCCATATGCTCTAGGGGTGCCCTTTATGTGGGCTGCTGGTTGGCAGGGCTGGGACACGAGGTGGCGGGCTGCCGCACCGTTGTGGGGTGGTGGTCCTGTGGCTAGTGCTGGCCCACTAGTGGGCTGAGCTGGGTTCTCTGGTGGGTGGTTTGGGGGCCGGGCTTCCAGGATCCAGTATTGGCCTTTTGGCAGGTGGGGCCAGTTCCTGACATGGTTGGCTGCAGGGTCCTGGGTGTCTCAAAGCTGGTGCTGGTTGGCTGCAAGTGGGGCCGGGGTGCCCATGGAAGGAGGTAAGCCCAGGGTCTTCCTGCTCTGCCATCTTGACCTCTCAGACTGTATTTTTCTTCCTCATCTTCTTCACTACCCGTGGTTCAGTTTGAAAAAATTTTATTGACTTGTGTTCACTGACCCTTTTTCTATTGTGTCCTATTTGATATTAATCTCATTCAATAAATTCTTTGATATTTTTCAATATTAGGATTCTAATTTTCTCTTTTCTAATTTCTACATCTTCTGAAATTTCCCAATTTTATTATAGCCATGTTTTCAATATCTATTTTTTAAAAAACACATACTTATTTTGAAGAGCTCGTCTGCTAATTCCGTTATCTAGGTTATCAGTGGGTCTGCTTTTCTTGACTATTTAAAAAAATAAAGATCACTTTCTTGTCTCTTTATCTATTACTTTTTCATTTTGTACTGAGCACTGTGACTGATGTATTGAAGAGATTCTGTTATCTTCCTCAGAAGACTATTGAGTTTTGTCCAAGAAGTCAATGAAATTATTGGCAGATCAACTTGATGTTACAGAGGCTTGGTTTTACACTTTGTTGAGTCTGGTCTTTTCCCACTTGGTTCTTGGCCCTAGGAATAGCTCTAAATCCTTAAGAAAAATGGTCTTTATTCCTATGGCTCTTATTGGGTTTCAACATAAAGTCTAAAGTGTTTATCAGGCCCCTGGAAATTGGAAGACTGTGAACTTGAAACTTTGTATTCTTGGTACCAAGCAACCTCTAAGATCTCTGCTCAGATCTTCTGCCTTCCAGCTGTTTTCCCCTGGGCTTCCTGGAGTCTCATCCTGTACACACTTAGTTGAATAAGCCAAATATTTGAGGAAAATTTTGTATGCAGATTTGGGGGTTCCCCTGTGGCTCCTTCCTGTTGGGATTTCCTCCCTCCATTTCCAGCCACTCTGTTTCCTTCTAAATAAGATCTCTTACTCCTCAGCATAAGACAACAGTCACTGCCTGTATGAACACTACTTTAGTGAGCTGTGTGCATTGGGGATCCTCTCTGTGGAAAAGTTATATATATGTTATTTTATCCAATGAAGGTCCTGCTAAACAAGCATCAAATCCCCTACCTTTTCTGTCTTTTGTTTACTCTCCACGGCCTTCAAACTTTCTTTTTAAAAATTGTCCTGGGGAATTCCCTGGTGGTCCAGTGGTTAGGACTCTGTGCTTCCACTGCAAGGGGGGCCCGGGTTTGATCCCTGGTTGGGGAACAAGATCCCACAAGCCAAGTGGCATGGCCCCCCGCCCCCCACCCCCGCTAAAAGTTGTTGTCCAGGGTCATTAACTTATTGACTTACTGGGAAGAGGTTTAGCCTGACCCAAGCTATTCTCACTTTGCCTGAACTTTTTAAAATTCTTTTTTGTTAATTAAAGTGTAGTTGATTTACAATGTTATATTAGTCTCAGGTGTACAACATAGTGATTTGATATTTTTATAATTATACTCTATTTAAAGTTATTATAATATATTGGTTATATTCCCTGTGCTACACATTACATCCTTGTATCTTACTTATTTTGTATCTAGTAGTTTGTACTTCTTAGTCCCCTTCCCCTATCTTGCTCCTCTCCCTACCACTCTCTCCACTGGTAGCCACTAGTTTGTTCTCTGTATCTATGAGTTTGTTTCTGTTTTGTTATATTCATTCATGTGATTTATTTTTTAGATTCCATATATAAGTGAAAACAGCGTTTGCCTTTCTCTGATTTGTTTTACTAAGCGTAAATCCTCCAGGTCCATCCAGGTTGTTGCAAATGGAAAATTTCATTCTTTTTTATGGTTGAGTAATATTCCATTTGTGTGTGTGTATGTGTGTGTGTGTACCACAGCTTCTTTATCCATTAATATGTTGATGGACACTTAGGTTGTTTCTATGTCTTGGCTATTGTAAATAATGCTGCTGTGAATATTGGGTGCATGTATCTTTTCTAATTAGTGCTCTTGTTTTCTTCAGATACAAACCCAGGAGTGGAACTGCTGGATGATATGGTAGCTCTATTTTTTATTTTTTGAGGAACCTCCATTGTTTTTCATAGTGGCTGTACCAGCTTACATTCCTACCAATAGTGAAATAGAGTTCCCTTTTCACCACACCCTTGCCAACACTTATTATTTGTTGTCTTTTTAGTGATAGGTACTCTGACAGGTATGAGGTGAAATCACATTGTGGTTTGTTTTTTTTTTTAAGAAGGGTAGTGGCTTTAAGACATTTAAGAGGCAATCACCACCAACTATTATATTTTCTTTTGTTTTATTGGAGTATAGTTGCTTTACTATGTGTTAGTTTCTGCTGTACAGCAAAGTGAATCAGCTATATGTATACATATATCCCCTTCTTCTTGGATTTCCTTCCCATTTAGGTCACCACAGAGCATTGAGTAGAGTTCCCTGGGCTATATAGTAGGTTCTCATTAGTTATCTGTTTTATACATAGTAGCATATATATGTCAATCCCAGTCACCCAATTCATCCCACCCCCACCTTTCCCACCTTGGCGTCCATACATTTGTTCTCTATGATATGCATTAATATAGGATATTTGTTTTGCTCTTTCTGACTTATTTCACTCTGTATGACAGTCTCTAGGTCCATCTATGTCTCTGCAAATGGCACAATTTCATTCCTTTTTATGGCTGAGTAATATTCCATTGTATATATGTACAACATCTTCTTTATCCATTCATCTGTCGATGGACATTTAGGTTGCTTCCATGTCTTGGCTATTGTAAATAGTGCTGCAATGAACACTGGGGTGCATGTATCTTTTGGAATTATGTTTTCTCTGGGTATATGCCCAGGAGTGGGATTGCTGGGTCATACGGTAGTTCTATTTTTAGTTTTCTTAGGAACCTCCATACTGTTTTCCATAGTGGCTGTATCAATTTACATTCCCATCAACAGTTCCCTTTTTTTTAAGCGGGTTCCCTTTTCTCCACACCCTGTGCAGCATTTATTGTTTGTAGATTTTTTGATGATGACCATTCTGACTGGTGTGAGATGATACCTTATGGTAGTTTTGACTTGAATTTCTGTAATAATTAGTGATGTTTAGCATCTTTTCATGTGTGACCCAAGATGTGATCTATCCTGGAGAATGTACCGTGTGCACTTGAGAAGAAAATGTATTCTGCTGCTTTCGGATGGAATGTTCTATAAATATCAATTAAGTCTCTCGGTCTAATGTGTCATTTAAAGCTTGTGTTTCCTTATTAATTTTCTGTCTGGATGATCTGTCTGTTGGTAAGTGGGGTGTTAAAGTCCCCCACTATTATTGTCTTACTGTCAGTTTCTCCCTTTATGGCTATTAGTATTTGCCTTATATATTGAGGTTCTCCTATGCTGGGTGCATAAATATTTACAATTGTTATATCTTCTTCTTGTATTGATCCCTGATCATCATGTAGTGTCCTTCCTTGTCTCTTGTCACAGTCTTTATTTTAAAGTCTGTTTTGTCTGGTATGAGTATTGCTACTCCAGCTTTCTTTTGATTTCCATTTGCATGGAATATCTTTTTCCACCCCCTCACTTTCAGTCTGTATGTGTCTCTAGGTCTGAAGTGGGTCTCTTGTAGACAGCATATATATGGGTCTTGTTTTTATATCCATTCAGCCAGCCTGTGTCTTTTCGTTGGAGCATTTAATCCATTTACACTTACGGTAATTATCGATATGTATGTTCCTATTACCATTTTCTTAACTGTTTTCTGTTTGTTTTTGTAGGTCTTTTTCTTCTCTTGTGTTTCCCTCCTAGAGAAGTTCCTTTAGCATTTGTTGTAAAGCTCACTTGGTGCTGCTGAATTCTTTTACCTTTTCTTGTCTGTACAGCTTTTGATTTCTCCAACGAATCTGAATGATATCCTTGCCGGGTAGAGTAATCTTGGTTGTAGGCTTTTCCCTTTCATGACTTTAAATATATCCTGCCACTCCTTTCTGGCCTGCAGAGTTTATGCTGAAAAATTAGCTGATAATCTTTTGGAGATTCCCTTATTTGTTGCTTTTCCCTTGCTGCTTTGAATATTTTATCTTTGAATTTAATTTTTGTTAGTTTGATTAATATGTGTCTCTTATGATTGTTTGGGTTTCATTGATTTTTTCTATTGTTTTTTTGGCCTCAATTTTATTTATTTCCTTGCTGACCTTTATTATTTCTTTTCTTCTTCTGGCTCTGGGCTTTGTTTGTATTTCTTTTTCTAATTCCTTTTGATGGTAGGTTAGGTTGAGATTTTTCTTGTTTCTTGAAGTATGCCTGCATCACTATAAAGTTTCCTCTTAGAACTGCTTTTGCTGCGTCTTGTAGATTTTGGAAAGTTGTGTTTTTATTTTCATGTCTCAATGTATTTTCTGACTTCCTCTTTTATTTCTATACTGACCCATTAGTTTTTTATTAGAATGTTGTTTAATCTCCTAGTGTTTTTGTTTTCCCCGTTTTTCTTCTGACTTCATATGGCTTCATATCATGTGGTTGGAAAAGACGCTTGATATAGTTTCTATCCTCTTAAATTTTTTGAGACTTGTATTGTGACTTAACATGTGATCTATCCTGGAGAATGCTTCATGAGCACTTGAAAAGAATGTGTTTTCTGCAGTTTTTGGATGGAATGTTCCATTATGTATCTGTTAATTCCAACTGGTCCAATGTGTCATTTGAGGCCACTGCTTTCTTATTGATTTTCTGTGTGATGATCTCTCCATTGATGTAAGTGGGGTGTTAAAGTCCCCTACTTTTATTATATTATTGTCAGTTTCTCCCTTTTTGTCTGTTAATATCTGCTTTATATATTTAGGTGCTCCTATATTAGGTGCATATTTGCTTACAAATATTATGTCCCTTTCTTGTATTGATCCCTTTATATAAAGTCTTCCTTTGTCTTTTTTATAGACTTTAAAAAAATTATTATTTTTGGCTGCGTCAGGTCTTAGTTGCAGCACGTGGTATCTTCACTGTGGCACATGGGCTCTTTGTTGTGGTGCGCAGGCTCTCTAGTTGTGGTGTGCAGGTTCCAGAGAGCATGGGCTCTGTAGTTGTGGTACATGGGCTCAGTAGTTGTGGCTCGTGGGCTCTAGAGTGCAGGCTCAGTAGTTGTGGCGCACCAGCTTAGTTGCTCTGCGGCATGTGGGATCTTCCTGGACAAGGGCTCAAACCTGTGTCTCCTGCATTGGCAGGTGGATTCTTAACCACTGTGCCACCAGGGAAGTCCTAGTCCATTGATATTTAAAGTGATTTTTGATACGTATGTTCTTTATGCGGCAAGCCATTTTGTTATTCACTTTCTGGTTGTTTTTGTAGTTCGCTGGTCTTTTGTTCTTCTTTTAGTCTCTTCTCTTGTGGTTTGATGATTTTCTTTAATGTCATGTTTGTGTTCCTTTCTCTCTAGGTTTTCTATGTCTATTGTTAAGTTTTTGATTTGTGGTTAGTGTGTAGTTCATATATGTTGACCTGTAACCTATAACTGACCTATAACTGTATCTACTTGATCTACTTGTTTAAAAATGTTAAAACACATTCTAAAAGCTCTGCATTTTTTACCACCCCCACCTTGTTTCACGTTTTGTGTGGGTTTTTTCTTCTATTTCTATTTTTTGGCTGTGCCATGCAGCATGTGGGATCTTAGTTCCCCAACCAGGGATTGAACCTGCGCCCTCTGCAGTGGAAATGCATAGTCCTAACCACTAGACTGCTAGGGAAGTCCCTTGTTTCATGTTTTTGATGTCATATTTTACATTTTCATGCTTAGCCATTAACTGTTTATTGTAGTTATAGTTAATTTTACAATGTTTTTGCCTTTGTACTAGGATATTTAAGTGGTTGATCCACAGACTTTACTATATATTTGCCTTTACCAGTGGGATTTTTCACTTCCTATAATTTATTTCTTGTTGTAGCTTTTTCTTTTTTACTTAAAGAAGACCCTTTAACACTTCTGTAAGGTCAGTTTAGTATTGATGAACTCTTTTAGTTTTTACTTTTGTGAGAAGCTCTTTCTCTCTCCTTCAGTTCTAAATGATAATCTTGCTGGGTAGAGTATCCTAGCTTGTAGGTTTTATCCTTTCAGCACATTATATGTATCATGCCACTCCCTTCTGGCCTACAAAGTTTCTGCTGAAAAGTCAGCTGATAGCTTTATGGAGCTTCCCTTATATGTGACTCTTTGTTTTTCTCTTGTGGCTTTTAGAATTCTCTTTAACTTTTGACATTTTAATTATAATATGTCTTGTTGTAGGTGTCTTTGGGTTCATCTTGTTTGGCACTCTGTGTTTCTTGTACCTGGATATCTATCTCCTTCTGTAGGTTAGGAAGTTTTCAGCCATCATTTAATCAAATATATTTTCTACCCCTTTTACTCTTTCTTCTCCAGCTGGGACCCCTATAATGCAAATCTTAGTATGCTTGATGTCCTAGAGGTCCCTTAAACTATTCTCAACATTTGTTGTTTTTTTTTTCATGGTACATGGGCCTCTCACTGTTGTGGCCTCTCCCATTACAGAACACAGGCTCTGGACGCACAGGCTCTCTCAATCACTGCGCCACCAGGGAAGCCCCTCAACTTTTAAAATTTGTTTTTGTGTTCTGATCGAGTAACTTCCATTGTTCTGTCTTCCAGATTGCTCTGATTTCTTCTTTTTTTTTTTGCATCTTTATTGGAGTATAATTGCTTTACAATGGTGTGTTAGTTTCTGCTTTATAGCAAAGTGAATCAGTTATACATATACATATGTTCCCATATCTCTTCCCTCTTGCGTCTCCCTCCCTCCCTCCCACCCTCCCTATCCCACCCCTCCGGGCGGTCACAAAGAACCGAGCTGATCTCCCTGTGCTATGCGGATGCTTCCCACTAGCTATCTACCTTACATTTGGTAGTGTATATATGTCCATGCTTCTTTCTCGCTTTGTCACAGCTTACCCTTCCCCCTCCCCATATCCTCAAGTCCATTCTCTAGTAGGTCTGTGTCTTTATTCCTGTCTTACCCTAGGTTCTTCATGACTTTTTTTCCCCCTTAAATTCCATATATATGTGTTAGCATACAGTATTTGTCTTTCTCCTTCTGACTTACTTCACTCGGTATGACAGACTCTAGGTCCATCCACCTCATTACAAATAGCTCAATTTCATTTCTTTTTATGGCTGAGTAATATTCCATTGTATATATGTGCCACATCTTCTTTATCCATTCATCCAATGATGGACACTTAGGTTGTTTCCATCTCTGGGCTATTGTAAATAGAGCTACAGTGAACATTTTGGTACATGACTCTTTTTGAATTATGGTTTTCTCAGGGTATATGCCCAGTAGTGGGATTGCAGGGTCATATGGTAGTTCTATTTGTAGTTTTCTAAGGAACCTGCATACTGTTCTCCATAGTGGCTGAACCAATTCACATTCCCACCAGCAGTGCAAGAATGTTCCCTTTTCTCCACACCCTCTCCAGCATTTACTGTTTGTAGATTTTTTGATGATGGCCATTCTGACTGGTGTGAGATGATATCTCATTGTAGTTTTGATTTGCATTTCTCTAATGATTAATGATGTTGAGCATTCTTTCATGTGTTTGTTGGCAATCAATATATCTTCTTTGGAGAATGTCTGTTTAGGTCTTCTGCCCATTTTTGGATTGGGTTGTTTGTTTTTTTGTTATTGAGCTGCATGAGCTGCTTATAAATTTTGGAGATTAATCCTTTGTCAGTTGCTTCATTTGCAAATATTTTCTCCCATTCTGAGAGTTCTCTTTTGGTCTTGTTTATGGATTCCTTTGCTGTGCAAAAGCTTTGAAGTTTCATTAGGTCCCATTTGTTTATTTTTGTTTTTATTTCCATTTCTCTAGGAGAAGGGTCAAAAAGGATCTTGCTGTGATTTATGTCATAGGGTGTTCTGCCTATGTTTTCCTCTAAGAGTTTGATAGTTTCTGGCCATACATTTAGGTATTTAATCCATTTTGAGCTTATTTTTGTGTATGGTTTTAGAGAGTGATCTAATCTCATACTTTTACATGTACCTGTCCAGTTTTCCCAGCACCACTTATTGAAGACGCTGTCCTTTCTCCACTGTACATGCCTGCCTCCTTTATCAAAGATAAGGTGACCATATGTGCGTGGGTTTATCTCTGGGCTTTCTATCCTGTTCCACTGAACTGTTTTTGTGCCAGTACCATACTGTCTTGATTACTGTAGCTTTGTAGTCTAGTCTGAAGTCAGGGAGCCTGATTCCTCCAGCTCCGTTTTTCGTTCTCAAGATTGCTCTGGCTATTCGGGGTCTTTTGTGTTTCCATACAAATTGTGAAATTTTTTGTTCTAGTTCTGTGAAAAATGCCAGTGGTAGTTTGATAAGGATTTCATTGAATCTGTAGATTGCTTTGGGTAGTAGAGTCATTTTCACAATGTGGATTCTTCCAATCCAAGAACATGGTATATCTCTCCATCTATTTGTATCATCTTTATTTTCTTTCATCAGTGTCTTATAATTTTCCACATACAGGTCTTTTGTCTTCTTAGGTAGGTTTATTCCTAGATATTTTATTCTTTTTGTTGCAATGGTAAAAGGGAGTGTTTTCTTGATTTCACTTTCAGATTTTTCATCATTAGTGTATAGGAATGCCAGAGATTTCTGTGCATTAATTTTGTATCCTGCTACTTTACCAAATTCATTGATTAGCTCTAGTAGTTTTCTGGTAGCATCTTTAGGATTCTCTATGTATAGTATCATGTCATCTGCAAACAGTGACAGCTTCATCTGCAAACAGTGACAGCTTTACTTCTTCTTTTCCGATTTGGATTCCTTTTATTTCCTTTTGTTCTCTGATTGCTCTGGCTAAAACTTCCAAAACTATGTTGAATAAGAGTGGTGAGAGTGGGCAACATTGTCTTGTTCCTGATCTTAGTGTAAATGGTTTCAGTTTTTCACCATTGAAGACAATGTTGGCTGTGGGTTTGTCATATATGGCCTTTATTATGTTGAGGAAAGTTCCCTCTATGCTTACTTTCTGCAGGGTTTTTATCATAATTGGGTGTTGAATTTTGTTGAAAGCTTTCTCTGCATCTTTTGAGATGATCATATGGTTTTTCTCCTTCACTTTGTTAATATGGTGTATCACGTTGCTTGATTTGTGTATATTGAAGAATCCTTGCATTCCTGGAATAAACCCCACTTGATCATGGTGTATGATCCTTTTAATGTGCTGTTGGATTTCTGTTCACCTGTGAAGCCATCTGGTCCTGGGCTTTTGTTTGTTGGACGATTTTTAATCACAGTTTCAATTTCAGTGCTTGTGATTGGTCTGTTCATATTTTCTATTTCTTCCTGATTCAGTCTTGGCAGGTTGTGCATTTCTATGAATTTGTCCATTTCTTCCAGGTTGTCCATTTTATTGGCATAGAGTTGCTTGTAGTAATCTGTCATGACCTTTTGTATTTCTGCAGTGTCAGTTGTTACTTCTCCTTTTTCATTTCTAATTCTGTTGATTTGAGTCTTCTCCCTTTTTTTCTTGATGAGTCTGGCTAATGGTTTATCAATTTTGTTTATCTTCTCAAAGAACCAGCTTTTAGTTTTATTGATCTTTGCTATCGTTTCCTTCATTTCTTTTATTTCTGATCTGATTTTTATGATTTGTTTCCTTCTGCTAACTTTGGGGTTTTTTTGTTCTTCTTTCTCTAATTGCTTTAGGTGGAAGGTTAGGTTGTTTATTGAGATGTTTCCTGTTTCTTAAGGTAGGATTGTATTGCTATAAACTTCCCTCTTAGAACTGCTTTTGCTGCATTCCATAGGTTTTGGGTCATCGTGTCTCCATTGTTATTTGTTTCTAGGTATTTTTTATTTCCTCTTTGATTTCTTCAGTGATCACCTCAGTATTAAGAAGTGTATTGTTTAGCCTCCATGTGTTTGTATTTTTTACAGATCTTTTCCTGTAATTGATATCTAGTCTTACAGTGTTGTGGTTGGAAAAGATACTTGATACAATTTGAGTTTTCTTAAATTTACCAAGGCTTGATTTGTGACCCAAGATATGATCTATCCTGGAGAATGTTCCATGAGCACTTGAGAAAAACGTGTATTCTGTTGGTTTTGGATGGAATGTCCTATAAATATCAATTAAGTTCATCTTGTTTAGTGTATCATTTAAAGCTTGTGTTTCCTTATTTATTTTCATTTTGGATGATCTGTCCATTGGTGAAAGTGGGGTGTTAAAGTCCCCTATTATGAATGTGTTACTGTCGATTTCCCCTTTTATGGCGGTTAGTATTTGCCTTATGTATGGAGGTGCTCCTATGTTGGGTGCATAAATGTTTACAATTGTTATATCTTCTTCTTGGATTGATCCCTTGATCGTTATGTAGTGTCCTTCTTTGTCTCTTCTAATAGTCTTTATTTTAAAGTCTATTTTGTCTGATATGAGAATTGCTACTCCAGCTTTCTTTTGGTTTCTATTTGCATGGAATATGTTTTCCTGTCCCCTTACTTTCAGTCTGTATGTGTCTCTAGGTCTGATGTGGGTCTCTTGTAGACAGCATATATATGGGTCTTGTTTTTGTATACATTCAGCCAATCTGTGTCTTTTGGTGGGAGCATTTAGTCCATTTATGTTTAAGGTAGTTATCAATATGTATGTTCCTATTCCCATTTTCTTAATTGTTTTGGGTTCGTTATTGTAGGTCTTTTCCTTCTCTTGTATTTCTTGCCTAGAGAAGTTCCTTTAGCATTTGTTGTAAAGCTGGTTTCGTGGTGCTAAAGTCTCTCAGCTTTTGCTTGTCTGTAAAGGTTTTAATTCTCCATCACATCTGAATGAGATCCTTGCTGGGTAGAGTAATCTTGGTTGCAGGTTTTTCTCCTTCATTACTTTAAATATGTCCTGCCCGTCCTTCTGGCTTGCAGAGTTTCTGCTGAAAGGTCAGCTGTTAACCTTATGGTGATTCCCTTGTGTGTTATTTGTTGTTTTTCCCTTGCTGCTTTTAATATGTCTTCTTTGTATTTAATTTTTGACAGTTTGATTAATATGTGTCTTGGCAGATTTCTCCTTGGATTTATCCTGTATGGGACTCTCTGTACTTCCTGGACTTGATTAACTATTTCCTTTCCTATATTAGGGAAATTTTCAACTATAATCTCTTCAAATATTTTCTCAGTCCCTTTCTTTTCTCTTCTTCTTCTGGAACCCCTATAATTCGAATGTTGTTGCATTTAATGTTTTCCCAGAGGTCTCTGAGACTGTCCTCAGTTCTTTTCATTCTTTTTTCTTTATTCTGCTCTGCAGTAGTTATTTCCACTGTTTTATCTTCCTGTCACTTACCTGTTCTTCTGCCTCAGTTATTCTGCGATTGATCCCATCTAGAGTAATTTTAATTTCATTTATTGAGTTGTTCATTGTTGTTTGTTTCATCTTGAGTTCTTCTAGGTCCTTATTAAATGTATCTTGCATTTTGTCTATTCTATTTCCAAGATTTTGGATCATGTTTAGTATCATTATTCTGAATTCTTTTTCAGGTAGACTGCCTATTTCCTCTTCATTTGTTAGGTCTGGTGGGTTTTTATCTTGCTCCTTCATCTGCTGTGTGTTTTTCTGTCTTCTCATTTTGCTTATCTTCCTGTGTTTGGGGTCTCCTTTTTGCAGGCTGCAGGTTCGTAGTTCCCATTGTTTTTGGTGTCTGTTCCCAGTGGCTAAAGTTGGTTCAGTGGGTTGTGTAGGCTTCCTGGTGGAGGGGACTAGTGCCTGTGTTCTGGTGGATGAGGCTGGATCTTGTCTTTCTGGTGGGCAGGTCCACGTCTGGTGGTGTGTTTTGGGGTGTCTGTGGACTTATTATGATTTTAGGCAGCCTCTCTGCTAATGGGTGGTGTTGTGTTCCTGTCTTGCTAGTTGTTTAGCATAGGGTGTCCAGCACTGTAGGTTGCTGGTCATTGCGTGAAGCTGGGTGCTGGTGTTGAGATGGAGATCTCTGGGAGATTTTGGCCGTTTGATATTATGTGGAGCTGGGAGGTCTCTTGTGGACCAGTGTCCTGAAGTTGGCTCTCCCACCTCAGAGGCACAGCACTGACTCCTGGCTGCAGCACCAAGAGCCTCTCATCCCAACGAATTTGGGGTGATTCGTTGTCTATTCATTTATTCCACAGATGCAGGGTACATCAAGTTGATTGTGGAGTTTTAATCCGCTGCTTCTGAGGCTGCTGGGAGAGATTTCCCTTTCTCTTCTTTGTTCTCACAGCTCCCGGGGCTCAGCTTTGGATTTGGCCCCGCCTCTGCGTATAGGTCGCTGGAGGGCGTCTGTTCTTCGCTCTGACAGGACGGGGTTAAAGGAGCAGCTGCTTTGGGGACTCTGACTCACTCAGTCCGGGGGGTGGGAGGGGTACGGAGTGCGGGGTGAGCCTGCAGCGGCAGAGGTCGGCATGACGTTGCGCCAGCCTGAGGCGCGCCGTGCGTTCTCCCGGAGTAAGTTGTCCCTGGATCCCAGGACCCTGGCAGTGGCAGGCTGCACAGGCTCCACGGAAAGGGGGTGTGGATAGTGACCTGTGCTTGCACACAGGCTTCTTGGTGGCGGCAGCAGCAGCCTTAGCGTCTCATGCCTGTCTCTGCGGTCCGCGCTTTTAGCCGCGGCTCGCGCCCGTCTCTGGAGTTCCTTTAAGCAGCGCTCTTAATCCCCTCTCCTCGCGCACCAGGAAACAAAGAGGGAAGAAAAAGTCTCTTGCCTCTTCGGCAGGTCCAGACTTCTCCCCGGATTCCCTCCCGGCCAGCCGTGGCGCACTAACCCCGTCAGGCTGTGTTCACGCCGCCAACCCCAGTCCTCTCCCTGCGCTCTGACCAAAGCCCGAGCCTCAGCTCCCAGCCCAGCCCGCCCCAAAGGGTGAGCAGACAAGCCTCTCGGGCTGGTGAGTGCCGGTTGGCACCGATCCTCTGTGCAGGAATCTCTCTGCTTTGCCCTCCGCACCCCTGTTGCTGTGCTCTCCTCTGCGGCTCCGAAACTTTCCCCCTCCACCACCTGCAGTCACTGCCCGCGAAGGGGCTTCCTAGTGTGTGGAAACCTTTCCTCCTTCTTGGCTCCCTCCCACTGGTGCAGGTCCCGTCCCTATCCTTTTGTCTCTGTTTATTATTTTTTCTTTTGCCCTACCCAGGTACATGGGGACTTCCTTGCCTTTTGGGAGGTCTGAGGTCTTCTGCCAGAGTTCAGTAGGTGTTCTGTAGGAGTTGTTCCACGTGTAGATGTATTTCTGGTGTATCGGTGGGGAGGAAGGTGATCTCCACGTCTTACTCTTCCGCCCTCTTCCCCTCGTCCCCTCTGAGTTCTGCTGTATCACTTAATCTGCTGTTAATTCCCTCTGTGTGTTTTTCATTTCAGTTATTGTATCCATCAGCTCCGACCGGTTCTTTTTATATTTTCTAGTTCCTTATTAAAATTCTTACAGTGTCAGTTCTATTCTTTCCCCTAGTTCAGTTAGCATTCTTATTACTATTGCTTTGAACTCTTTCTCAGGTAAATTATTTATCTCTGTTTCATTAGGGTTTTTTCAGGGTTTTTTTCCCTTGATCTTTTGTTTGAAACATATTCCTCTGTAGGCTCATTTTAACTTTCCATGTCTCTATGAAATTAGGTGAAACACTTACCTATCCTGGTCTTGAAGGTGTGTCCTTGTATGGGAGCATTCTATGCAGGCTGAGTGTGTCCAGTAGCTTTGGCGCAGAGCTGGTTCTCAAAAGAGCATGAACTGCCTCTTTCCCTGGGGTGTTCTGGGAGCCACCTCTTTGGTGGGAGGTAAGAACGGAATTGGAGGGGCTGGAGCCAGAGCCAGGTGCACGCTGGGGCCTTCCTATGCTCACTGGCTGTAACTGCTCTACTGGGGCCAGGGGGATGGAGCTGGAGCTGCAAGGGAGTTGGGTTTCTCCCAGGTGTGGTAGCAGCCTCCACCTTGGTTTGGGATATGGCTGAGGCCTGAGGACTTGGGGCTACACTTCTGTGGTCTCACTTTTTCCCTGGTGTGCACGCCTTGGTTAGAGGCTGGGTTGGCGAAGGAGGGGTTGATGCCATGCCACTGAGCTGGCCCAGCCCCGTTCCACATGTATACAAAGCTCCAGCGATGCTTCTCTCTGCCCTGGAGCTAGCTTCACTCCCTTCCGAGTCTGCGCAACGACTGGTGCTCTCGTGATGGTCTCCACCCTGGAGATAGCCTTGCTCGCTCCTGTGTGTGTGCACCAAAGGGCTCGCTGGCAATGGCTGGCCAGAGGCAGGGCCGGGTCTGAGCTGGCTCAGTTCTCCCCAAGTGTGCATACGCTCATTGAAAACGACAGCTTCTGCCTTAGTGGCAAGCAGCACCAGAGCAAGGGGGACTGGAGCAGGAGCCCAGTGCAGGCTCGGGAGTGTGCTAGGGTGGTCCCGGCAAACTGGCCAGAGCCCCAGGCAGTTTTCAATCTGCTGCCTCCACACTGTGATCGGAAGTAAGCAAGTCCACGCACATGTTCTTCAAGAATGGGATCTCAGTTTCCTATAGCCCTCAGGTAAGCCCCACTGGTTTTCAAACTCACTAAAAGGGCTCATCTTCCTGGTGTCAGGCCCCTGTGCTGGCGTGCCTAGTAAGTGGCTGGAACCCCTCACTATCCGGGGAGGATCCCTGAGCCTGTGATCTCTCCCTCCTCTTCTGTATCCCCCACTAGGGGTGCAGGTCTCCACCAGATTGCTTCTTTTCCCTTCCTACCAGGCTCTGTGTGGATCTTTCTTTACAGCCTTGGTTGTGGAAGAGCTGTTCTGCTAGTCCCCACGCTGACCTGAGAGTCGCTCTATATGTATTTGTAGTTTTGATGCGTTTGAGGGGAGGTGAGCTCAGCATCCTCCTATTCCACCGTCTTTGTCTTCAGCAAACTTTTTAACATTCATACTGGGGACTCACTTCCTCTTTTATATAGTGATTTCATAATTTGTGGAGTGTAGGGAATTGGATTTTTTTCAAAAAGACTTGTATTCTAATCATTCCCAGCAAAGGCCATAAATCTACTCACTTTTTCTTGATCTGCAGACCTCATGAGTGTGGCATTAAACCCTTGATCTGTGTAAAAGCAGGCCTTATGATTACAGAGGTGGCACCATCCTCATCACCATTTACACTCGGAAGAGGGGCAGTTAGTCAATCACTTTTTGGTTTCCTTCATGAGGTGCCAGACTTCTTTACCTATCCTTAGATGTAACTCCTCTGACTACCCCAGCTTTATGCAGATCTTCAATTCTCCAACTTTGTTCAGGCCTAAGCTCCTATTCCCCAAACTCTGGTTACTATATTTTGTCCTTGGAGAGGAAGGGCTTTCATGTTTAGCACTTACATCTGTGGCTTAAGTTTATGTATCCTTTTTTCCCCCAGACATTAGGGATTTTCTGTATTTTCTTCTGAGCTAAGCATCCCCCTAGGAAATATGTTTGTTGTAATTTATTCAGCCTCTGGGTGTTTTGTAGCAGTGGAGAAAATCTTCTTATCTTTCTTATTTCCCCCAGTACTTTATTGAGGTATAATTCACATACAATAAAATGCATATATCCTAAGTACACAGTTCAAGAAAATTTTTAAAGTTTATGCATGTTACCATCATCTAAATCACTTTATAGATTACTCCCATCATTCCAGAAAGTTCTCTCATGCTTGTTTCCACCCTGTGCTCACCCAGAGGTAACCACTCTGTATTTGCTTTGCCTGTTCTTGAACCTGATATAAATGTAACATGTCTAGCTTTCTTTGTTCAACATTTTTTAGACTTATCCTTGTTGTTCTATCAGGAACTCACTTTTTTAAATGGCAGACTAATATCCCAGTGTATAAATGTACCATTAGTTTGATTATCCACTAACTTGTTGATGGGTACTTGGGTAGTTCCCAGTTTGGAACTATGAGAATATTCTTGCACAAATCTTGCTGTGGGCCCGTATACTTGTCTCTCTTGGTTGTATCTGTGGAGGTAGTCACTGAGTCATGGGGTAGGCATATGTTTACCTTTATGAGGAACTGGCAAGCTCTTTCCCAAGGTGACAATACCAATTGACATACACCAGTTGCTCCGCATTCTCACCATTCAGCAGGTATGCAGTGTGATTTCCTTGTGGTTTCATCTTGCATTCCCTGATGACTGATGTTGGGCACCTTTTCCTGTGCTAATTGCACCTTTGGATAGCTTCTGTGAAGTGTGTATTCAAGTCACTGATTTTTATATTGTGTTACTTTTGAAATGGCTTTTACAAGTTGTTTTTCTGCATATGAATCCTTTGTCATTTACATGTATTGCAAATGTTTTCTCCTTGGTCATTGCTTGCCTTTTCACCTTAATAGTATCTTCTTGATGAGAAGGGTTTAATTTTGGTGAAATTTATCAGTTTTTATCTTTTATGGCTGACATCTTTTGTGTCCTAAGATACCTGCCTATCCTGAGAGTCATGGAGATACTCTGTTTTCTTCTAGAAGATTTGCTTTGCCCTTCACATTTAGGTCTCTGGTCAATTTTGAATAAATGCACATTGCATTAAAGCATCAATGTCTGGTGTTTTCTCATACAGGTATCATCACTCCAGGTCCAACTGAAAACACATTCCATAACAACTTACTGAATTGCTTGGTGTTTTTGTTGAAAAGTCAGTAATTACATATGTGTGGATCTGTTTCTGGACACTCTATTCTATATCCATGGATCTACGTCTGTCCTAACTCTAGTACCACACTCAATTTCTGTAGCTTTAAAGCAAGTCATAAAATCGAGTAAAGTCTTCCAACTTTTTTTTCTTCTTCAAGATTTTCTTGGCTATTTTGGGTCTGCTGCATCTCATGTATATTTGCCAATTTCTACAAGAAAGCCTCATATTTTGATTTCATTGGATCTGTAGATCAATTTGTGGGCAATGAGATCTTAACAGTATGTAGTCTTTCAGTTCATGAACATAACATATCGACTGCAGTGTTCTACAGTTTCTCTCAGCAATGTTTTGTAGTTTTCCGGGTAGAACTCTTGCACCTCTCTTGTTACCTTACTTTTGAGGTATTTGACTTCTCTGATGATAAATTATATATTTAAAATTTAATTCCCAATTGTTTGTTGCTAGTGTATAGACAGTACAACTGAGTTTTGCCTCATATCCTGCAAAATTGTCAGTTCTGATAGATTTATCAAGCAAACACTTCAAGAAATCAGAGAATAGGAGCAGTGTCATATAATTGGAAACATCTGATTTTCTGAACAGTAAAAAGTGATTCACTCTTTGTATACCTCTTTTTACAGTTATCACCTCAGAAATACTACCTTCTTTCTGATTTCCTTCTCCTTTGCAGAATATGTAATTCTGGAGTTAAGTTTGTTCTTGGTATAGTTCTTGAAAAATGGAGACAGCACCAAATCTTTACAGAGAAACCTTTGTTTTTCAGCTGAATGTAGAATAGGGAAATGAGGACATGACCTACATGCTGCCTTTTATTTGCAGAATGGTGAACAAAGTACTATTTTTCAAGATCCCAATTAGAACAGAAAGACATATTAAAATGGGTTGGGATTGGAGTAGGGTGAACAGATTGGTGAGATTCAAATTGTCCTTAACTAACTGTCACATTTACGAATTATTCACTAGTCAAGTAATAATCCCATCTTTTCATCCTTTGCTTTCTTTTTCATTCATTCCTTTCTTCCCAATTTAATTTTTTTTTTTTTTTTTTTTTTTTTTTTTTTGCAGTACGCGGGCTTCTCACTGTTGTGGCCTCTCCCATTGCGGAGCACAGGCTCCGGACGCGCAGGCCCAGCGGCCACGGCTCACGGGCCCAGCCGCTCCGCGGCATGTGGGATCCTCCCAGACCGGGGCACGAACCCGCGTCCCCTGCATCGGCAGGCGGACTCTCAACCACTGCGCCACCAGGGAAGCCCCCCAATTTAATTTTTAACAGTGTTTAGCACACTGCCTAATCTACTAAGAGCTATAAAGAACAGGGATCTATTTTAACTTCAGATAACACCAATGTAAAGCAAAACTATTCAGGAATATTTTATATTTTCAAAGTACTTAGGAATTCTTTAATTAGAAAAATAAAGGCAATGGGATTATCTATCGGATTCTAAAAGTACCCATGAATTAAATCACTCACATCCCCCTCTTAAAAAACACAACAAAACCTTAAATCACATTGCTGTTAAGTTTTCTTACAGTAAGAAATAAGACCAACCTACACTAGAGTACAAAAACCTGAAATTCTGAGCATGAAAATAATTTATTGATTAGACATCTGGTTTATTCAAGCATAAGGCCTACCAAAGATAGAATTAACACAGCTCATGGAATAGGAAAAAAACCCCATCCAGCACCTCCTTTGTCTCAGATTTCCTGGGGACAAAATTTGTGCATTCTGTACTACAGCCTCACCCTAAAGCATCCACATGTGCTTGATATTAACGAATAGGGTATGAGAAACTTTCTGTACACTCAACTTGGCAAGCATCATTAGTGATGCAACAACTTTCAGAAACATTTTTAGGCACAAGAAGTAGCACTGCCTGCAGTGAGAGCTTTTGACAAAGAAAATATCATTAAATATAATCTTACAAATAGGAAGAAAAATATATGCACTTTTGCCAATGGACTGCTTCACGTATCAGGAAAAATGTCACAATCAATCAGATTTTCTTTCGATGATTAAAACAATTTAATTGATACTCAACTTTAATCAATACTCAGGTTATCTTGTATTAAAAATCAGAAAAATAAAACAGATTTAACCTAAATGCAATTTAGGGAAGAAATGCAGGACTAATAATACGGAATAATAGCTGCACTTCTTCAGCTAACTCATTAAAAAATGCCAATTAAACATTTTCAGTCAAATTTTATTAAAAAAAAGCAGCAGATCAACATTACAATTCAAGAACCTAATCTAAATATGCACTTGACAATGAAGCACATCTGAGTATGGAGTGAAAAAAGTTTTTTCCAAAAAACCATCAAACGTATTCATCTCCAGATACCCAAATAATAAATCACTTCTGCAGGCCGTCTATTGAGTGGAATCATAAACAAAGAACAGAAGATTTATTGCTGTGAAAACAAATCTGTAGTACAGTAGTATGAATCTTGGGTATTAAACATAATCAGTTGAATCAAGTTAGGAAGTTGAAAATCTAATAAGAAATTTGCGTGTGAGAGAAAGTCCACAAGCCAGTTGACCCAAGAGCAACTGAGATATCAAACTTGTTCAGTGAAACCAGACATTATTTTAAATCTCCATTTTTTGAAGGCAGTTAAAAATTACAATTCCAACAGCCCACAAACCAAATAAAAAAAACAACTGTAGAAAGCAATTAAAACTACGTTCAAGGAGCCACTTTTTCAGCTCAATTTCAGCACCCCAAGGAAAAAAAAAGCATCCGTGACTATCACAGATGAAAACAGAATGAAATGTCATTGGAATCAGTTATTTTCCCCCACTGAGGTATAAAATCTATATAGAAATTTGATACTATACTATAACAAATTGTACTTCTCATAGTTCTGTTTTAATTTCCTTTAAACCCTGTTTAATATAGTCTTTTTAATTGTTGTAAAAATGTTTTCATGATTCTGAATCTGGTTCCAGTTCTTTTTCATTTATTTTTATATCAATATTTAATATACTGGCTACCAGTTCTAATCAGAAAAAAAATCTTGGACATCTCTTCATTATAACAGCACATTCAGCAGAAATGACTGATGTGCAAGCAAACCATAAAAGGTGCAGCTCTCTGGAAAGCACATTTCGTAGATTGTTTCAGTCTGAATATTCTTTACAATGATTCTTGATGAAAGACTCTTAATCTTGTAAACATCAGTGTGCACAATCTCGCTACTAACGTAGTTTCACGTCCTTGGACAGGAAGGCCGGTTCACAGGCTAGTGAAAGAGAGAGCAGTTTAAGTTTTAATGGCTGATAAACCTTACATCCTGCAGGAGGAAAGCACTTTTCCTTTTTTGCTACTTAAGAATGTGGCAGAAATGTATGCTGAGGTAGCCCAGTCAATCCTTATTTTTTTCTTTTTTTGTAAATTTGGTCTCAGAATATTTCTGGAAGGGTTACATTTCGAAGAAGCCACTGCTGGGACCGGCTTCCATTGCAGTCTCTAATGCTGGGCACCTGGCTGTCCTCTTCTGTGGCTTTATCCAGGCACTGATTACTGTTCACATGCTGCAGGGTTAATTTCTGAAAATGACAGGAAAGAAGTCTTAATATGAAAGTGGAAAACAAAACCAAAACACCTCAACCATTTTTTGTGATTATGAAATTCCTCTGTAGAAAAGGGTTTTGTTTTTGAAATATTACTTAAGACAATGGAGAAATGTATCTGTGTAAAGACAGCATTAAGAGCTACGTCGGGGGAGAAAGGCACTGGGGGTACAGTGCATTCTGCTGGATTTGCAGTCAGATGACCTCAATTCTAAGTCCCAATTCTGCCATAAGCTCTGTAATACTGTGAGAAATTTTACTTTTTTGTGCTTCAGTTTCCTAAAAAAGTGATCAGATTAGTGATTCCTAATTTAGGATCCTCAACCTATTTTCAAAAAGCTATCTCAAAACTGCTTCGTTTTCCCATGATAAGGCTGTTCAAATTAATTCTGTGATTCCAAGTTTCAAGTCTTTAGAAACTCAGGTCTTTTTGAAGACTCGAAATCGTAAGATTTATACAACAGTCCTTAATAAGTGGCTGACAGATGTGGCTATATACCTTCCTCTCTACTTGTCTGCATTCCGGACTTGATGCTGTCATGCTGATTTTTAGGATAATTTCAAAAGAACATGACAGATAAGAGTTAACAGACACACACTGACCATACTAATGAATCCGATACCAAGCCCCGGTCAGGTGAAGAACTCCAAAGCAGCTATGTAGGAATTTGCATTAAGCGTTATCCTAATAAGTATGTAACTATAAGGAAATATGTTTATTTATTCACACATTTTTACTCACAGCTCTATTTTAATGTAATTCTTTTATCTCATTTAATTTTCATAAGGAACATGTCATTTTCATAAGGCCTCTTCTGTACCTATTTGAACTTCAAACAAAGCAAAACCTAACGACTGTATACAATACAGCTACTTTAGCTTTCAGTCACTTCTGTGTTATGGTCCATGTGGAAGCTGGCAAAAGGCAGTGCACATTCGTAGATGTCACAGTTTACTCTCAACACTGACTTCAGTAATACCGAAGGGTCAGTGTTAAGATACTTTACTTTAGCTCCAATAAATGCATAACAAGAAGATCGGGGAGGGCTTCCCTGGTGGCGCAGTGGTTAAGAATCTGCCTGCCAATGCAGGAGACATGGGTTCGAGTCCTGGTCCGGTAAGATCCCACATGCCACAGAGCAGCTAAGCCCATGCGCCACAACTACTGAGCCTGCGCTGTAGAACCCATGCTCTGCAACAAGAGAAGCCACGGCAATGAGAAGCCTGCGCACCGCAACGAAGAGTAGCCCCTGCTCTCCGCAACTAGAGAAAGCCTGCACAAAGACCCAACGCAGCCATACATGCATACATACATACATACATACATACATAAAAAGACCGGGAAAAGTCAGCATGGCTGGGGCTGTTTTTACTTTTATGCAGATGCTGTGTAGTTTGTTTTGAGGGGATGCACTTTGCAGTCAGACATTTCTATAGTGAACCCCAGATTTGTCACATGTCAACAACATGCCCCTGAGCAAAAACCTCTCTCAGCCCCAGGTTCCTCATCTATAAAATGGGGACAAGGGGACAAGGATACTTCTAGAGTTGTGCGGAAACGTTACGATAATGAACAGAAAGTGCCGCCCAGCTCAGAGGCGCTCACTACAACATCCTGAGCAGCCGCGGACACAGTCTGGCAGCCCCAAGAGCGCCGAGCTGAAGCACACAGCTTGCTGCTAAGGCCTTTGGTCATTTGTAAGACAAAAACAAAGCACTTTAAAAAGAACCCCCCAAACATTCCAGAAGGCCCTTCAAAGCTTCTCTGAGTGGCCAACTTCACCAGGCCCACTGTCAGTATTAATAAAAACAAAAAAACACAACAAAAAACTTAGTTGGGAAATTGGTCTTTATCACCCTAACTTTTAAAAATGTCATTTCACTTATTGAGAATCATTAAAATAAACTTGTAACAAAGAGGTTATTGATACATGCTGGGTATTAACTGCTCAAAATTAAGACAGAATCCCTATAATTTCAAGAAGCTAACATCCCTTCAGGAGACCAGGACTCTGGTGAAGAGCCCTGTTCCAGACACAGCTCTCTGGCTGCTGACAGCAGGGGCAGAGTTCTGTGGCTCGTGACTCTGTGGGGACTGTGGTCACCGTACTCAGCAGAGGATCCATCAGCATGGACTAGTTTCCACACAGAAAGAGTGTAACTAAGGCAACAGCCTAATTTGTAACCTCTGAAAGGAGGAAGAAAGCTATAGTTATCATCGCATAAAGTCCACCTGCAACCTAGAAAACAAATAATTTGCCGCCCTCTACCTCTAATCTCTAGATATAACTGTGTCAAAATCTACATTTTCATTCCAGAAAGGACAGCTACAAGTAGTCAAAGCAAAAGAGCCTGGTGTCGTAAACTCTCTGCAATGTATACTATAAACAAAGACTTAAAGATATAATATACAAATTTAATAGAAGACAGTATGGTATTGTGCAAAGAATCCTGGATTAAGAATCCCAGGTCTGTCTGAGATCCGGTAACACCATTTACCTGCTCTGTGACCTTGGGCAATTAACTTCCATTCTGGGCTTCAATGTCTACATGTATTAAAAACAATGTCCTGAATTTTATTTCTAGGGTTCCTTTGAAATCTAAGATTTCATGACTTTAGATTATACATTACTGACCTAAGTGTTACTCTTCCAGACTGCAGTTTTCAACTGATGGAGGCAGGACAACTCTGATGGGCCGTCCGGAGCTCCCTGTGCAGTCAGCTCAGACTGTGGGACCCACATCGCAGCTTGACTCCTCCCTCTGCCAATTCTTCTGTCTCCCTTTTCACAGGTGTTGATCTAAAGGATGCTCCCTAATAAACATCCTGAATACTAACCTTGGAGTGGAGTCTGCTTCTGGGAGAACCCGGACGGCAATACTAGAATTTAATCTCAGGGAAGACACCTTGCAGAGTGCTCCAGGGGTTTTAAAACTTTACACTCATAACTGGTTCTTTCAAAATATCCTAAATCACTTCTAGCTCTTTAATTTCTAAGCAAACATTTACTTTTGAATAACTGCTGTGGTAGACTGTGTATCTTATACACAGTCTGCCAATGGCCATTCCCACTCCCTGTCTCCTGGCCACATCACACCATAAAGACTGGAAATGCAAATGCCTGCTTTCCCAGCCTCCCCTTATAGCTGGGGGATCACTATGAGATGAAGTTCTGGCCCATGGGGCACAGCAGAGCCTGCTGCAGGGGATCCAGGAAAAGCTTTGGCTTTCCTGATAAACAGCAATTCAAGCAGTAGTGCAACGTTGCTCTTCCCTTCTTCCTGTCTTGAGTGGGGTGTGACGGTGAGCACTGTAGCAGCCTTCTAGAGGCCACAAGAAAAAGCCAAGAATATTGCTGCAACGTTATCCCTGACATCACTGTATCACTGAATCCATGCCAGAAGCCACTTACATCCAGACTTAAGAAAAAACTAAACCACTATTTGTTCATGCTACTATAAATAGGTTTATATTACCTAATTATACATACCATCATTTTTCAATGAACATATACAATTGGGAGGCTTTTTAATTTTCAAAATATTTTGGCTTCACAATGACTGTGGGGTGCCACTGGCATTTACTGTCTGGACTCAGAGATGCCATATATCCTGCAGGACCTGGGGCAGCTACATCCAAAATGGCAACAGCATGCACCATGGAAAACCCTGCAACAGAATATTCAGGCCACTTCCAATAGTCATATTAACTGAGCTACTGCTCGCTCGCGCTCTCTCTCTCACACACACACACACTTTTTTTTTTTTAAACTATAGTTTGATACTGTGAAGGGAGACCCAGGATTTATAAAACATGGTCTTTGCCCTCCAGGATCTAACTAATAGTGGAGAAAAAGACTGGTAGATAAATAACTACAAAGAAGCACAGAATTACAGGGGTCAGAGACAATTGTAATTAAGACAGAGAGAGCTAATTTCTGGCTGGGATCCATGGAAGTGATGTCAATTCTGGGCTCTCAAGAACAGGCAGGATTTGTTAGGCAGATGGAACTGTATGATCTTAAATGTAAAGTGGGAACGTACAGGATACATTCAGGGAATAGCTGGTTGAAGATGAAAAGTAGACCAGGGTTTGTATGTGATGCAGTATACGGAGAAAAGACAGCCAAAGTCACAACTTGGTTTGGACATCTCCACTGAGGGGGTAGAATGAAGCAGCGGAGTGAGCCAAGCAGACAAAAGAAGTAGAGAAAAAGCGAAGAGAAGAAGGTAAACAGTAGTGCATCTAAAGCCAATGGATACGAGGATTTTAAAAGAGCATCTGCTTAGCAATAGTAAATACTACAGAGAAGTTAAGAAAAAGAGATGGGAATGTCCTGGCTTTGCATCCAGGGGCTGTTTCTATATAGTGTCAGACCAAGGCAGGAGCCAGGTTGAAGAACCAGAGGCACAAGTGCCAGCCATTCACTCACCATCATACAGCACAGGAGAAAAGTAGGATGGTATGTACAAAATAAAATAGGAACAAAAGTCTGTCCCAACATGAAGAAGAAAACCAGTGCTTGTAAGCGGAAGAAAAAGAACCAGAGAAAGGCATACTGAAGATGCTGGTGCTGGTTCCAGAACCATAGAGCAAAAAAGCATAAGTTGGGAGGTTAGCCAGGTATGAGGAAAGGAAGAGAGGTTTACTGGAGATGCTTTGATTGCTTTTAAGTACCTCTATTTGAGTACAACATATAGCAGGTGGGGAGAGGGAGTGGCTCCAGAGGAAAGCAAAGACAAATAGTTTTATTATATATGTCACTGAAAAATCATTGAGCCAGAGAATTTCATTAATTAAATCTCACCTTTTACCTCAATGTTTAATTCGGTAATTTTAAAAGCTTACTTAACCGTTCCATTTCTACCACAGTGGCTGGCAAAGCTTAAGAACATACGGAGGGAAGAGTCATTACATAGAAACAACAAGGACCCAGGGACTGGAGGCAATTCTAATTTAATTACTGGAGAGATTAAAACATGTTTATTTTACTTATATTGCTTTTCCTATCTGTCAATTCTTGGAATATAAGAACAATTTGATCCATATGCAGATTCCACAAGAATTCACTCTTTTAGATATAAAGTATTTTATACAATACACCCAATGACACCCAATTTTATTCCTATATTCAACTGGATAACTTACCACCGGATCATACTCCCAGAGCTGGTTGCCTTTTAGGTGGTGGCATTTGAGCATTGTGACTGGGCCATTAAGTTTGGAGACATCCAAGCAAAGGTCATCTGTTCGAATTTCTTTGTTGGCAGTGTAAGAGAAAACCTGAAAAACAAAAATGCACACATATAAGCTTTAACAGCAAAATAAATTAGCGTTTTATATGCCCAAGAATCTGGCAGAGAAAAAGACAAGTATTTCAAGATACATGCTTTTTGAACTTTATTAGTGTAATGGAGAATAAATGACTCAGAAAAGACACCACTATCTTTGCAGAGAAGAAAAAAAAAATGATCTTAAGTTCTCTGTATATACAGTGTACTGTCAAGGGTTGTCACCTGTTTGACTAAAAAGGGCAGAATAAATCTCATGTACAACAATGTAAACACAGTTCTCAGAAAGGGCCTTTTTTTTTTTTTGCGGTACGCAGGCCTCTCACTGTTGTGGCCTCTCCTGTTGCGGAGCACAGGCTCCGGACACGCAGGCTCAGCGGCCATGGCTCACGGGCCTAGCTGCTCCGCGGCATGTGGGATCCTCCCGGACCGGGGCACGAACCCGTGTCCCCTGCACCGGCAGGCGGACTCTCAACCACTGCGCCACCAGGGAAGCCCTGAGAGGGCCTTTCCTTTTACAAATGTTTCATTTAAAAAATAATCATTAGATTGAAGGCTCTATTCTCCTAAAGGTCTTTATTATTTTCTCTTTAAAGGTAGGAAAATATTTCCTGAATGATGTCATGAAATAAAAAAGGAAGAAGATGAAAACAAATCCAAAAATTACCCCTTTAAAGCTTTACTAAAATACTCACCTGATTACCTCCCATACCGTGACAGTTAAAAATTCCAACTTTTTCATTCTCTTTTCTAGCCATGTTATCTAGACACTGATTTGTTTCCACATTTCGTATCTAGGGGGACAATGAATAATGAAAAATATCATGAGTTAGAGAGGTTAACTAGACAGACACATACATATCTAACACACACATTAAAATCGATCTAAACTTCCCACTAAATCTCTTAATTCCTTAGGTAAGGGCTATGAGTTGGGAGGGAAAAAAAAATCACTGTCTGGCTATCTAAGATTCTGTGATCTAGAAAGGTCTTACTATTTATATAAGTAATTTTTGTGTTTCATGGAGAAATCCTTTAAGTTCTTTCTTTCTTTCATCCCAAACTGTTCTTCTATGATTTGTATTTAACTCAGTAAGCTCTAGTTTGCCTAATAATTTAAAGCAACTTAACAGCTCCCTGTGGACACTGTTTGCCACCAAGATAAGGGGGCATTACTATTGATAACTACTTTGATGGCTTCTTAGGAGGCTCAAGGTGGGTATTTTCTAAGCAAAGAACCTGGAACTTGGCTTAACTGGAAAGCCTAAGCATGGTGTGTAGTGTAAACACCATTCTTCCATTAGTTATTTGTCAGTTGCATAAAAAAAGTTGAATCAGTCATCTGAATTAGGAAGAATATTTTAAGCACTGATATATTTTTTTTCCTCTGAACCACTACAGTTTAAAAGCATATGGCAAGTTAATAGACATTTGTAAAGTTCTAAATCTGTTGTCATGGGTGGTACTGTCAGCAGGTAAGCCGGAAGGGAGAAGTGGGACAAACTATTATCTGTCATGTCATGTAGATAGAAAAGGAGTAATTGTGTGTGACAGATAAACTGGGGGGAAAGTTAAAACCACAAATAACCCATTTATTTTTATAAACATGTACAGTCTACATATTATTCCACTATTTTAATAAGGCACTAACAAGTCCAGATGCATTTTTTTCTTATAAAGATACAATAGCATAAGTATGAATAACTGTATTATTCCCAGAGGATCAGAATAAGAACTGGGGCTTTGGCAAAAGAGAGGCCTGGGTTTAAGTCCAAATGATCCAAACCCTCTGAGGACAATTTCCTAAGAAAGACTAGTCAGCTTTATGTTGAGGTTGGGTAAGACGGTGCATCCACATACCTACTTGGGAGTCTAGCACGTAGTGGACTCAGAAACAGTAATAATCTGTGCTGCCGCCTTATCGCTAGTCAACTCCGTCTGGCTCTTCCACCAAAACCTCAAACTCAGTTCATGCAAGAACAGGATTTTCCAACTCCTTAATGCTAATACTTCTTCACCCGAACAGTTTAACATACCCCTGCCACTCCACCCCTGACCCTGAGGAGTGCTACCTAAAACAAACCTCCATCATCATTCCTCCATATATTCCGCTCTTCCCCTGATACCCCTAGTTTTATTAATAATCCCACAGGCTGTCAAATTATTCAAGCTGGAAATCCCAAGGCCTTTTTTTCCTGGGTGTAACATATCACATCAGTATCCAGGAATTCTTTTACCACGTAATGCACATCATCTTTTTATCCGTTATTTTAAAGCAGAAACCTATTACCTCATAAATAGATTTTATAAAAGGTTTTATAGTTAGATACAATTTTACATAAAACACACCTTTCTTCACCTTAATGGATAATCAATTAATACTTGATGATCATGGCTATCTTACTTGACAAAAAATTTAGTTCAAATTTTGACAAGGTGAGTCTTTCATATAAAACAATTATTTCCTTATACTTTTGAAAAAGTTACAAACTCCCCAGTCCTTTGTTTTCCTCAATTTTTTTCTTTCAAATATAGATGTAGAGGTTTCTGAAGAAAGGTGATAAATGTCACAGAAATGATTAGGGAAGAACCAACATTATTGTCAGCTTCTCCCTCTCACATGGAATGGGTTTTTTTGGTTAAATAATTATCTTTTATCAAACTTAATAAAAATTTTAAAAATAAAATTCTCGGGCTTCCCTGGTGGCACAGTGGTTGAGAGCCCGCCTGCTGATGCAGGGGACGCGGGTTTGTGCCCCGGTCCGGGAGGATCCCACATGCCGCGGAGCGGCTGGGCCTGTGAGCCATGGTTGCTAAGCCTGTGCGTCAGGAGCCTGTGCTCCGCAACGGGAGAGGCCACAACAGTGAGAGACACGCATACCGCAAAAAAATAAAAAAATAAAAAATAAAAAAATAAAAAATAAAATTCTCCCCAAATGTAATTGGACTTCCTATCACTCAGTAACTATCTTATAATAAATCAACTTTGGCTATTCTGTTTCCATAACTGATGTTGCTAAAAATTACAGCAAATAAATTACACTTACTCTGCACTAGGCATTGTTCTATGAGTTTTACCTGTAACAGCTTATACCACCCTTACACCATTCCTATGAACAATTCTGGATTGTTTTCTGACATAAGAGATCTGAGCCTCCAACCCTTGAGGATACTACTGACAACTAGATGTTAAAAGTAGAGTTCTCCAAGGATTGGAAACCATTACTTCCCAACAACTGTTTTGGTGACAATGAACCTTGATCAGCAAGACATGGCCCAGCTGAGACGGGTGGTCAGAGCGTGGGTGGGCCTCTGGTGGGGCCTGATGGTACTTCTCCAAAGTGCAGGGGAGGGATGGAGAGAAGCCCCGCACACTCGGTGAGGAAGGAACTTCTGTAGAAGGGGAGCTGTGATGTTTGGTCCCTGGGCAGAGAGGATTCTGTCTGGCTCAACGCATAAAGTGGCATCTTTGAGCTGCTCTTCAGGCTGGTTTTTCCACACGTTAGATTGCTAGCGAAGACAATTTTCAGGGAATATCCTCCTCCTTTGTAGTAATACATGTGGGCTACCTCACCTACAGAGTGTGTGAGATGATTTTTGAAGGACATGAAAAACCAGGATGACTAGGGGTGAGTTTTGGGAACAATTCTGTTCTTTATGATGTCAGGAGACAGTAGATCATTTAATAGGTTTCTTTGGTGGGAGTTAACTTTGAAGAGTCTGGGGAAGGGAAAAATTAGGAACATTAAAAAAAAAGTTGAATCAGATGTTCAAAATGGTAATTCTATACAGCTTTAAGGCTATGTAACCAATTACCAGCTTTCTAGTGAACTATGGAATGGTGGTGATAATACTTGTTTCAACGTTCATATTGGAATGGAAATAGGTACCAGACTTGGCTACTCAAAATCTGACACTTAAAAAAAGTCATAACAATATCTGAATGATGCAGTCAGGGAAAAATAGCTGCACTTTCAAGGTGTCTGGAGGCAGATGGGTAGGCATGAGAGCTCAGGGTCGGGGGACACGCAGAGCTGGGCCTCACGCCCGGCTCCACCTGCCATGCGACCTTGGCAGGTCAGTACTCTAAGACAGTGATTCCCAAAACCATGATTTGAACAACTGAATAAACTGTTTTTCAGTATCTGCCACTGAAAAAATGATTTTGTGATCAAGCATGTTTGGGAAATACCAGATTAACAAATTTGAATAGGTTTTCTTTACTGAAGGACTTCTCAAAGTCTTTTAACATAGACTCTTGGTAGGGACAGGGACTGATAGTACAGAAGGATATAATGCTGCTTTTTATAAAGCAGCATTTCCCAAACATTTTTGGCCATAAAATCCACCCCTCCTCCCCTATCCCTTGCCTTTCTAACAGGCACCTTGAGAGATATCAGACACCAGCATTCTTTAGAACATAGTAAGTGGGAAATGTTGCTGTACAAACCTCATTTTCTCATCTGTAAAACAGGGATAACACTCTCTCTCACATTTGCTGAGATCCCTTAGCGAGGTAACACATACAGAGACCCAGCAGAAACCGACACCTAGTAGGTCCACAATAGCTGCTGGTTCTCCTTAACTCAGGTGTACAACAGCTGTCACTAAAATATTATTTTCAACCTTATGAGTTGATGATTGTGAATGCACTCATTCCTGGGAAACCAGGCAAGAAATCAGAGCCTAAGTTTCTTGGTTTCTGCTATAGTCTCCTCCAGAATCCTGGCACCTTCATTAGGGTAGACAATGTAAGCAGTTAAAGGATTCTTGGAATCTACTATTACGGAATCTAGATTTACTTTTTCCCTCTCTGCCATGAGGGTAATACTGGTTAGATACGAGAAAGGGTATGAGTGTTAGTCGTTAAGAGCACAAGCTCTCAAGCCAGACTGCCTGTGTTCAAATCCTGTCTCTTCCATTTTGTGGTTGTGACCTGAGCCGTGTTGCTTAAACCATTTATTTGTGCCTTAATTTACTTACCCGTGAAGTGGGGGAAAATAGCACCTATCTCAGAGTGCTGGGAAATGAGTTAATATTTGTAAAGCATCAGACTGGTGCTTGACATAAAGTTCATGCTCAGTAAATTTTAGGGTGGAAAAGTAAATGGTCAGTCATAAGCCTGGCTAACCTGTAAGAGTCTGGATTATTTGCTTTCTGTGTCTGCTGTTTAGACAATTCACCTCTTGGATTAACAACAACTAGATATCACAATGAAACACATTTATTCAGTTCCAGGTCCCTACAGGAGCTATGAGAGCCAGACTTTGTGGAGCCAGACGTGCTAAATGTACACATTCCGATTTCCCTTTCTGCTCTAAAATCCTATGACTTCAGGTTTCCCTGGGCCCTTGTAACATGACAAGAGGTACCTGATAGGCTAAATTCCAGTCCTAGCAAAGGAAGGCTCACAGAGGTGGAGCTATCACAAGCACAAGCTCCCTAGCTGCACTTTGGCTGGTGCTCGAGAACAACCCCAGTCCCAAAATCAGAGCTTCGACCTGATAGTGTGGCCTAGTATTAAGGACATAAATGCTTAAGACCAGCTGCTTAGTTACTAAGGTAATAACAAGCAGGCCACAGAGGGTAAAATCTGTTCCTTATATAGAAAGACGGCTGGCAAGAGGCAGGTAAAAGGCAAGCTTGCCTAGGCAATCATCTACTGTGTGTTAGACAGGTGGCTCTTTGTAATATGCCTATATTCTGACCTAGCTAACAATGCCTAGGTGTTGTCCAAAATTGGGTCAGTTCTGAAAAAAAAGCTCCTCATTCTTTATTCTGAAGGCAAGCAACTGCTATCAATCTTCCCATGGCATCACCCATGCTGGGCCTTTCTTGACTGGAATGAGGCTCCAGCAAAGGGAATGGATACTCACTAATGAGACAAGGAACTCCGCATACCCTCGCTTGTTTGAGGTGACTTCCTTAAACCACAACAAAGTTCAGAGGCAGGGAGCTCAGGTTAACCATGAAGTAGCCTTAGGAACTACCAAGGACAAACAAGGAGTCTGTGCTCGCTTTGGCACTGGAGACACTGCAACCAGGCTGATCAGTTTCTAACTCACCACCGCGCAGCTCCCCACTGTGATCTAGCTGCTCTACTGCATCCTACTTTTCCACGTTACATCTCCTCCTCTTTCCCCCATCACCAACACCCGCTCTTTACTCTCAGCCAACGATCTTGTGTTCAGCTGAAGAAACAAAGCTCACCAGAGAAGTCCCTCACACTCCCACCTCAAACTACCAGCCTCCAGCTCTCAACCCACAATTCGCCTGACTTGGCCCCGGCCCCCGCTTCCTTCCAGCTGCGTGGATGAACTGCCCGCCCTCCAGCCTCTACCTCCACTGTGCACCACAGCCCATTCCCCCACCTACTAAACGTGACTCCTGGACTCCTGCAAGCAGCGGCTCTTTTCTATCTTCACATTTTCTCTTTTGTGTCCTTGGCATCAGCACAGTTTCATCTTAGCAAAAATAAACAGAAAAACCCTTCTTTAACCCCATTTACCCCTCCAGCTGCCACTTATTTCTCTGTTCAGCTTTACAGCAAAATTTCTTATCCACACTCATGATCTCCACTTCCTCTTCTCCTGATCTCCTGTGAAGCCATCAGGATTCTGTCCCTACCAATCTCTACCGGAACCCACTTGACACAGTGAGATGGAGCCTCCTGACAATGTCTCCCTCACCAATCCAACGGCGGTTCTCAGGACTTGTCTCCCTCCTTTCTCTGCAGTGTTCCACACGATGGATTACTTCCCTCTTTCTTGAAGCAAGTCCTTCACTTACTGGGGCATCACTTTCGTGGTTCTTTTCCTATTTCAGAAATAGTAACTGTTTTTTTTTTGGCTATGCCATGTTGTTTGTGGGACCTTAGTTCCCTGACCAGGGATAGAACTCGTGCTCCCTGCAGTGGAAGCACAGAGTCCTAACCACTGGACTGCGAGGGAATTCCCTCTCTTCCTATTTCAATGCTCTCTCCTTCTCAATCTTTTTGGCTGATTCCTTCTCACCTTCACAATTTCTAAATTGTGGAGTTTTTTATGGCTTGGTCCTCAGTCCTCTTGTCCATCTACAATACATTCACTCCCCCCCAAGGTGCTCTCATGAAGTTTTGTGGTTTTAAAAACCACCTATATACTGCCAACCCCTAACTTTAGATCTCCATCGCAAACTTTTGTCCAAGCTGCAGGGTTTTTAATGCAAATATCTATCCACTATCTTTACCTGGATCAAATGTTAACATGTCCCAGACTGCACTGCTGAGCGCCTTCTGCACCTGCTCTACAGGCCTTCCCATCTCAGTAAGGCCAACTTCACTGCCCCAGAGTCTCAGTCAAAATCTTAATATAATCCTTGGCTATTCTTTTCCTTTCACCAATACACCAGTTCTACTCTTGTTCCCACAGAGTTCTTTTTGACATAGCAGACAATCTGATCCTTTTCAGTGAAAGTCTGCTCATCTCTCCCTGCAACTTCCCACCTCAGAACAAAACCCAAAGTCCTTACTATGGCCTACAAGCTCTATGTGATTTGGCCCTCACTACGTCTTGACCTTATCTTCTTCTGCTCTCCCCCTGTCCACTATACCCAGACAACTGGCCTCTCTGCTGCTTCTGGAATGTGCCAAAGTACATTCCTGTCTTAGGGCCTTTGCACTTGTTTTCCTTGTGCCTGGAACACTCTTTCCCCAGAAATTCATCTGACTTGCTCCTTCACTTCCTTCAGATCTCTGCTCAAAAATCACCTTATAAGAGAGGATTTTTTCAACTACTCCACATAAAAGAGCACCACCACTCCCGCCCACAAGTCATTCTATCCCCTTTGTCCTTACCACCACCTGACACCGTGAATATTTAAAAAAAAAGAAAAATCTGTCTTCCTCCAGAGACTGTAAGATCCACAAGAGCAGAGACTTTATTTTATTCACTGTATTCCCAGTACTTAAAATAGTATCTATCAAATAGTCTGTATGCAAATATTTGTTGAATGAATGAAAGGAAGGAAGAAGTGACAACCTCCTGCAGATCGGGGGTGGGGGTGGGGGTCGACTTTTCCTGAGTGTCAGGAAGATTCAGTCCTGGGGTGGGACCTGTCCACACAAATCATCATTCCCTGTTGTGACTTACAAAGAAAATTTTGCCCTTCTATCAATTCCTGTCACAAAAGTGTTGAGTTTTTCTTTCTTTCTATTTGGATTCACATGCCTTCAAAAAGTCAATTTTATAATTTAAAGGTTTATAAAGATTTGCAACGAACTGCAGACAGACCCAGTAAAAACAAAATTTCTTTACTATAAGCAATGCACTTTCATACAGTATTTCCTAAGCAATTAAAAAATGTTGGCCATAAGTAGCTAAATTGATTTATAAACCACTTCTGGGTTGTAATCAGAAAACTGAAAATCACTGCCTTGACCTAATAAAAAGAGGGACCTTGGGGAATTAGAAGATTATTAAGAAAGGAGAACCAGAATCTTTATGGCCCCCTGGCTTGAGGTATTGCACTGTAGTAAAGAAGAGGAAAAGCACTTTCTCAGTAGTAACACATAGTAGTCCAACACTTCTGCTCCAACAAGTAGAGGGAAAAACAGCTAAATTGCAGAAATCCTATTTTTGAGTCTATTAGAGAGCAATGGAAGCAATTAGGGTGAGGTGAACTGTAATCCCAGAAAGGGAAGAGCCCTCCCTGGGTGAGCTGACAATCACCAGATGTCTTCCTCAGTAAGGACATTTGCTGATGGTGCAGGCTGAGGACAGGGTGTGGCCCAAAAGGGCCTTTTCCTCAAGGAAAGAGCACAGTGATGCTGGTTATGTGAAGGCTAGCATGACAAAATAAAAATCAGAGGAGCCCCAAATATGAGGCCATTCTCCTCATGGGACATTTGCTGTGCTGTCAGTGGATGGGAAGCTGTGGCTAAAAGGGAGAATGAAATCCTCCACATCTCAAGAGGGAAAACTGTCATTACATGTAGATGCCATGATACTATATATATAAAACCCTAAAGACTCCACACAAAAACTACTAGAACTGATGAACTAATTCAGCAAGGTAGCAGGACAGAAGATTAACATAACAGAAATCGGGTGCATTTCTTTACACTAACAATGAAATATCAGAAAGGGAAAGTAAAAAAAAAACAATCCCTTTCAAAACTGCATTTAAAAAAAACACCTAGGAATAAACCTGACCAAGGAGGTGAAAGACTTATATGCTGAGAACTATAAAACATTAATAAAGGAAACTGAAGATGATTCAAAGAAATGGAAAGATATTTTATGCTCTTGGATTGAAAGAATTAATATTGTTAAAGTGGCCGTACTACCAAATCAATCTATAGATTTATGCAATTCCTATCAAATTACCCATGACATTTTTCACAGAAGGAGAACAAATAATCCTAAAATTTATATGGAACCATAAAAGACCCAGAATTGCCAACGCAGTCCTGAGGAAAAAGAATACAGCAGGAGGCATAACTCTCCCAGACTTCAGACAATTCTACAAAGCTACAGTAATCAAAACAGTGTGGTTTTGGCACAAAAACAGACATATGGATCAACGGAACGGAATAGTGAGCCCAGAAATAAACCTACACACCTATGGTCAATTAATCTTTGACAAAGGAGCCTAGAATACACAATGGAGAAGAGACAGTCTCTTCAGCAAGTGGTACTGGGAAAGTTGGACAGACTGCGGCATGTAAATCAATGAAATTAGAACATACCGTCATATCATACACAAAAATAAACTCAAAATGGCTTAAAGACTTAAATGTAAGACATGATATCATAAAACTCTTAGAAGAGAATATAGGCAAGACATTCTCTGACATAAATCATACCAGTGTTTTAAGTCAGTCATTCAAGGCAATAGAAATAAAAACAAAAATAAACAAACGGGACCTAATCAAACCTACAAGCTTTTGCACAGCAAAGGAAACCTAAACAAAATGAAAAGACAGTCTATGGACTGGGAGAAAATATTTGCAAATGATGTGACCGACAAGGACTTCCAAACTGTACAAACAGCTCATACAACTCAATAACAACAACAACAACAGCAAGAAAAACCCAATCAAAAACTGAGCAGAAGACCTAAATAAATATTTCTCCAAATAATACATACAGATGGCCAACGGGCACATGAAAAGATGATCAACATAGCTAATTATTAGAGAAATGCAAATCAAAACTACAATGAGGTATCACCTAACACTGGTCAGAATGGCCATCATTAAAAAGTCTACAACTAACAAACGCTGGAGAGGGTGTGGAGAAAAAGGAACCCTCCTACACTGTTGGTGGGAATGTAAATTGCTGCAGCCACTATGGAAAACAGTATGGAGGTTCCTCAAAAAACTAAAAACAGAGTTGCCATATGATCCTGCAATCCCACAACTGGTCATATATCCGGAGAAAACTATAATTTGAAAAGATACATGCACCCCAGTGTTCACTGCAGCACTATTTACAATAGCCAAGACATGGAAGCAACCTAAATGTCCATAGACAGATGAATGGATGAAGAAGATATGGTACCTATATACAGTGGAATACTACTCAGCCATAAGAAATAATGCCATTTGCAGCAACATGGATGGACCTAGAGATTATCATACTAAGCAGAGTAAGTAGAAAGAGAAAGACAAATACCATATGATATCACTTATATGTGGAATCCAAATTATGACACAAATGAACTTATCTACAGAACAGAAACAATCTCACAGATATAGAGAACAGACTTGTGGTTGCCAAAAAGGAGGTGGGTGAGTAGGGACGGATTGGGAGTGTGGGATTAGCAGGTGTGAACTATTATAAATAGGATGGATAAACAACAAGGTCCTACTGTATAGCACAGGGAACTATATTCAATATCCTGTGATAAACCATAATGGAAAAGAATATGAAAAAGAATGTGTGTGTGTGTATGCCTGTGTGTGTGTGTATATATATATAAATGAATCACTTTGCTGTATAGTAGAAATTAACACAACACTGTAAATCAACTATACTTCAATAAAATTAAAAAAAAAATCTTCCACATCTCCTGGTGCTTAGGAGACAAATTCCTGCTAGACAGCAGACCTGAAAAAATAACAACTGGTTCCCCCCACTGAAAAAGGTGGGAGGCTAAAGTATACTAATCTCAAAACCTCAGAAAGGCAAAACTTTCAGGGTTGAGGAGACAGAGACCCCTCCAAGAAACATACATGAGCCAGAAGTGAACTAAGTCTTCCCTAAAACTGCAACCCAGCCCCACCTAGCTCAATCTTTGTTATGGATTGAATTGTGTCCCCACTCCAAATTCACATGTTGGAGTCCCAACCCCCAGAACCTCAGAATGTGACATTATTTGGAGACAGGTTCTTTACAGAGGTAATCAAGTTAAAACGAGGTCATTAGGGTAGGCTTTAATCCAATATGACTGGTGTCCTTATAAAGAGGGCAAATTTGGAGACAGACGCGTACACAGGAGAATGCCATGTGAAGATGAGGGCAGAGATCAGGGTGACGCTTCTACACGCCAAGGAACACCGATGATTGTCGGCAAACCACTAGAAGCTAGAAAGAGGCAGAGAACAGATTCTTCACAGACCTCAGAAGGAGCCAAACCTGCCCACAGTTTGATCTTGGATTTCTAGTCTTCAGAACTGTGAGACAATACATTTCTGTGTTTAAGCCAGAAGTGGTATTTTATTATGGCAGCCCTATGAAACTACTAAAACCCCTGACTTGATCAGACCCCTGGACTAAAGAGAAGGACCCATTTAGATTTCCTACACACAGAGCACAGCTTTGGCTGGGAACCAGAAAGAACGGCTATCGACATTCTAGGAAAACAGTGGGACAGGGCACAAGAAATACTTCCTTGTGACCATCCTGGTAGTTATACCAGAAGGTAAGAAGGCAAGACTCTCTCACACCAGACCCTATACCATGGGCACCCACAAAGATTAAAAAGGCCAAACTCCAAAGCACAACTAATTGTGTTGGCTAATTATAACCACTAATATGTAAATTATTTCAGTTTCAAGAAGATCTGCTGCTGAATTCTAAGAGCAATGACTAAAGGCATCATCAGAGATAAGTATGCTAACCAATAGTCTTTCCAACCTCCATGCCCACACTGAGATTTTGGACTCCCAAGGGAAAATAAATGGGTGTTAAAAATACAACTTATTATAAATGGTCTTTCAAGTTTCCTTGTCAGTTCTTTACAATTTATCTTTACTTTGAAGTTCCTCACACTTTAATTTGGGCTAATTAATGCTAGGACATTAGCTTTAGGAATATATGGTTTCAACTAAATGGGCCAGTTTGTTAAAATAAGAAGTCTATCAAAGACACTAATATACTGTAACAAAAGTCCAACTGTGAAAAAAAAAAAAGTCCAACTGTGAAAGGTGAGAGGTAGAGCATTCTTATTTTAACAAAATATAACATGATAAAAAATTAATAAGTAGACTGCTTCAACTAACAAGAACTTTCTCACATTTGAGGTAACTTTAATACGAAGGTACTCCCTTGTTAGAAGTGTAACCTCTATTCTTTTTTATAAATCAGTGAGAACATAATAACCACACAGAATATACACACACACACACACACACACACATATTTTTTTTACCTCTCCCAAAGAGAAATAGTGACGTGGAATCTGAGAATCGGGATAGATATTCTCTAGGTACCAAGAGAAAGGTCTGCATTGAAGTTTGTGTCTTAGACCAAGTCTTGATGATATATCTCCATAATCTACCTTTGTAACACCTGTTAAAAGAAATAAGTGACTGAATTATTAATGTTCCATTAGGTAACACATTTCTATTTATATATTGCATCTAAAAAGCCAGTCAAACAGGAAAAGTAGTATCATTTTGGTGATGTGTGACTACACAAGTGACATACCATAAATCCACCTCCCAAAGTATAAAACAAGGAAATATATGTGTTTTTCAAAGAAAAATTAAATTTATCTGAGAATGATATATATGCTAATAATATTACACACAAATGTAAGTTATATGGGGTCAGAAAAGTTTAATATTTGTTAAGGCAAAAACAGAAATAAAGACCAATTTTGCCCAAATATGAAACAGAGGTTAAACAGAGCAATTGTTTCCAGTCAGGTTTCTCTCTCACAGCTCATTGAATTGTGTGCGCTACCACTGCACAGTCTTGTAGGTGATTGAAGAGGATGGAATGGTAGCAATGCCAGGCAGATTTATAGCTGATGGAACAGCTGTTGCCACAAAACTCAGAAGAGCAGAGAAAAACTCCTGGAGAGAAGTCCCTGGAGGCATGTTACAGGGCTCTGCACTGGCCTTGAAATACTTGACGCTTTCACATACACGTTAAATGTTGCAGTTAGGTTTAAAAAAAAAAGAACATCGAAAGCACCTGGACCAATAGTGACTTCTGCAAGACTGGATCATGTATTGTTATTGTTAATGACATATACCAGGCATTCTGCTAAGCACCTTCTATATGTATGTGACTTCCTTTACTCCTTACAACAACCTATGAGGTAGGTGTCTCACCTCTGCTCAGAGGTTCTCTTCCACTCCTTCTTATCTCTCTGCAGAATGCATTAGGATCAGACCAAGAAAGTTAGTTTTGTAATTCTAATGCAAAATAATGCTAACCTGGAGAAATTATATAGAAGAAATTCTTGAATTCATCCATCCACACTTCTGCAAGTCGTCTGTTATTTTTATTGATAATCTGCCCCGTGCCTCCTGGAAACGTGTAGGGTGTAGCTTTCCGAAACACATGTCCAACGTGTGAGCAAGTAACAATCTCCAAAGTTCCTCCACACTGCCAAATCTGAAAACAACAGCAAAGAAGACCAGTTTTTAAACACTGATAATTATATAAAAAAAAAAAAAAAAACGGTTCACATCTTATTCAGTTTCATAGCTGGAATTTCACAGGATCAAGGGCGTACAGTGGAGCTCCTGCTATATGGTCCCAAAGCCAGTGCTTCCTCAATTTTTGGTTCTGATCAAACCAGAAGTTGAAGGTTAAATTCAGAAAGATAGGTAAATGCAAAATACAGAAAAGACTTGAGGTCCACAGCAGTATTTCTCTAACTGCAGGCCATCACTCTTACGAGGGTCATAAAATTCAAATTTGATGAACTGCAACCACTACTAACAAGGACATACTGTTTCATGAAATGTTTATATTATGGGTTGTGTGTATATTTATTAATATGGTTCGTGGTCAAAAACTTTGACCATGCAGTATTCAGCCAGAGTCCTATCTGTTCCTCCTTCTCCAAACCTGTCACAACCTGTACATTAAACAGAACCTAGGAATCTAAACTTGATTACTCACGAGTTATTCAGTGGACAGTGAGAGCACACTCTATGGTGTTTGTGAGAATAAAAACAAAAAAGGAGTAAAAGAAAGATTAACTGGTTTCACATCCTTAACGAAATTATCCTTTCAAAATACACTTTTCCGTAAGTCAAACATGTATTTTCAATTAAAATACATTTTGAAAAATTTTGATTTTGTTAAATATTGTGTGCCTACCTTAACATTCTCACAGGATCATAAAGTGATACAGCTAAGTAGGATCTCCAAGATGATCTGGAGTTCAAACCTCTCCTTTTATAAAGAGCAAAGCTATCTACCAGGAACACAGCAAGCTAGCTGGGTTAGACTCCAGCGCAGTTCAGTGTGATTTCCACTATAGGCCATGTGTCTAAAGTTCATTATTTTCAGAAATACACTATGTCATTTTAAAAATATATTGTTTTTTGTGAACAGGAAATGCATAAGACTTAAGGTTGACTGGGTTACATTCATTTAGAATAATTTCAGAATTCTTTTGCCTTTTTCTTTTTATGGGGAAAAATATAAAGCTGGTAAAGTGACCAGGTTTAAATAAGAGAGAACAATTTTCAAACCAGAAGGACAAAGCATATTAAAGAAAGTGAGATTATGTTTTTGGCAGTTAAGTAACAAAGTAGCATCTACAAACTATGTGTTATTTTTGTTTATTTTTAGAGTTTGAATCACTTCCTGGGAAGTAACAAATTAAAGACAACAGGGGAATCTTGTATAAGTTTTACAGGTGGACTAGTAATATAACTAAATTATTTGCTTAAAATAGTTTATAATGAACCTTTAATAGTATCACCAAACTTTTTATGGGCTGAAGGCTGTGAAGTCTGATTAAACTCATATTAAATTCACTTTTTAATTTTTATTTAGAGATAACATAAATATTTAAAGCATATCCATATTTGAGGTTATACAGATTACTTTTTTCAAAGGGAACTTACCCTAAAGGAAATTTCTAGGTTTTCTCCTCCCCAAATATCCATTCCAGCATCATATGTTCCAATTTCCTGAAAGTAATCTCTGTCTATTGAAAAAAGGCCTCCTGCCATTGTAGGTGTTCTGAAATTCAATCATAATACTATACCGTTAATTGTAACAATTTAAAATTTACTATCAGTTTTTGTTTTTAAAAGTAGTTTTATAACTGTTTGTAACTACAGAATAAATGCTTATTCTCACACTCTGCAGAAACTTTCACAGGCTCCCAGGGCTTTCTTTGTTTTTGTGCTGGACCTGCACCCCAGTTGTGCTGTCACAGCTCCTACCTGGACATCCTTCTCTGCCTGGACACCCTTCCCTGCCCAGTCCCAAGGGCTCTTACTGTCTTCAGTACCTTTCTTGATCCTCAGGTCCTGACTGAGCTTCTACCCCAAACTCCTTAAATTGAAGCTATTTCTCATAATCCTCTCCATCTGACTGTGTATCTACTCCATAGTTCCAAGCAACCATAAATGCAGTTGACCACATCAACCAACTAGATTCACGTTAGCAGCTCTAACACGCCAGGTTCTAAGGGGTGGCAAATATTGCAAAGATGTAAGACTAAACAGGATGAAAGCAATGAAGCCCTTTCCCTCAACCTTTAAGGAAGGAGATGAAGTACAGAATAAAATCAATATACTCCTCCTAAGTAAGGAGATCATCATCCTGACCAAGTATGGTAAATTCTCTGCCTCAAAACATGGCCTAGGTATGTAGAGTGGGTGCGAATAGGTAGAATTAAGCAGAGAAATGATAATGAAGGAGGATTTAAATAAATGAATACCAAATATTGGTTTCCTTGAAGAATGAATATGGAGAAAAATTGGGTTCCAACTAAGAGACCGTAATTAAGTTCCAGGGACAGAGGACACTATGGAGATCATATTTTAGGATGAACTGGCTACCTATGTAACCCTAAAACATACTCATTCCATGCACTGGTGAGGGTGGCAGCATTTGCTTTTCCAGTAGAAATAGTTGTTTCCACAAAGAAGTTAGGACTTACTTTGATTTTAGAAGAGAAAAAAGAATGAGAAAGTCTAATATCTTAGGAGTCAAAGGAAATAAATAGGCTGACACCCTGCATTATCATTTAGTGCAGGGGTTTCTTGACCTAGGTTTGGGGATCTCTCTAAATTTCCTAGACTTGTATGTAAACCCTTCTGTCTGCACATGTGCATCCCTGCCTCCCACCCCCAGTCCCACTTTAGAGAAGACTCAAAGCTTTTATCAGATTTTTCAAAGAAGTCAATCATGTATGGAATGTTTAGTGACCCCTGGTTTAGACGGTGATTTGAACTGTCACCAAAAGAGTGGAAAAGTCCCTTTACTAGGAAAGGACTCGGGCTGGCTAGGGAGAAAGAACATAGAATTAGTGAAACCTCTCTTCAACTTTGTCAGAACTGGACTTAATTCAAAGGAAGACAGATCTGGGAAGCCTTCTCCTCTCCTGGAGAGGAGAAGGCTAAAAAGCCTGGTGCTGCAGGAACTCTCAGTTACTACAGAAGCAGCAGGCTGACGCAACTGGAATCCTCGGATGGCTCAGAAGGCTCAAGGTCTCTATCTAAAGGTCCTGAATAGCATGAAGGTTTTTATCCCTTTCTGAAAAAAATCTATATAAGACCAAATATAGAACAAAAGAAAAAGCAGAAATGCATTAATGGAAATCCTTTTTTATACTTTTGTCAATTCTAGTTATTTTTATATTTGAAACAAGCTTTTTCTAACCTTATCAGATGGTACATGTCTGAATTTAAAATCTTACATTTTACATTTTATTACCCAGTTTTAGGTATTATTTTCACATATTGGCACTTACAATTAATTAAGGGATGGTTTAAGTTAAATATTATTATCCCTAACAACTGAATTAAAGCATAAATTATAGATTTGCAAAACACTGTTCATATGGGAATGAAAACATATGCATGTCACTATCATTTCTCACAGGCACTAGATTTATAGAAATGAAAAATTCAAATTTTATTAATTCATCAGAGAAAAAAAATCCCTCTTTGAAATAATGATATACATGAAAGATGGCTCTTAACTACATATATGGTGCACAAATCCTTCATGTCTTTCAAAATACACATATAATCCTTCTAATATGATCCCCAATGCTTCACAATCCCCTGCCAATAACACATTAGGGAAAATGTTTTGACAAATCAATTACCTCACAGGAAGAGTTCGATCACCTTTCCTTCTGTCCATTTCTCTTTGGGGAACAGGATACCAGCGAAAATTGAGCTTCCAGTTGAATCCACCATAGGTCATGTCAGAACCTGCCATGTACTCAAAAGTATCATCACTGATCACATCAATGATAGGACAGACCACTGTCTTCCTAAAATCATAAAAGCAAATTAAAAATCTTTTAAGACCTTCTTTTTTGAGGGCTATGGTAACAACTGCATAACAAGTGTATACTAGGTGTTTTTAAAATAAAAATACATTCTATTATGTTAAGGACAATGGTGAAAAAATTCCCTGCTATATCCTACCAAGCTAGCATCATAATTATTTATCACATTTATTTATAACTTATTGAAAATAACCTTCCATCCCTCTTCCATTCATACTTTTATATATTTGCCACATGTAAAAGTACTTCAAATATTTCTACAGTATTCAAAAATAACTTTTAATGACTATATATTTAATAATTCTAATGACTACATATTTAATAATTTTAAGCTAACAATTTTCTTAATAAATGACTTCTGGACATTTGTATTTCTTATATATTTTTGCTATTAAGATACTAAGTGACCATGTTCATATATACAATATTTCACTTTTGCTGTAAGAGTGAACTTCCAGGAGTGAGATAAGCAAATTAAAGAACTTTTTGTGGCACTACTCATAACTTCTCTCCAAAAGTGTTATATGTATATACAGGTTCCTTATAATACTATCAACTTTGGATGCTATTTTCTTGCAATTTTGTTACTATAATAATGTTACACAGTATCTCTGGATTTAAAAAAATTATCTTTTCTAATGATTAGAAAGAGTATTTTTCCTGCAGTTTGTATTTCTTCATACAAATTGTCTGAACACGCACTCTGAAACATTCTTCTTTTGGTAGTGTGATTTTTATAAACTTGAAAAAACACATATGCCCACAGCCCCTTCTAAGAAACAGTGCCCTCTGCTCAGAGCCCTTTGGAGCCACATTTTAGAGTATGTGATATCCTCCCCATCTGACTGGTGTCTTATTTGAGAAATCTTTCCTTACTCCCAAATCATATTCTCCCATATTATCTTCAAAAAGAATTATATTTTTGCCTTTCATGTTTATCTTTAATCCTTATGAAACTGATTTTGGGTATTACATGCAGTAAGTATCCAATTTCGTTTATTTTCCTTATGGATGACCAATTGTTCTAGCACTATTTATCTAACGGTCTTTTTTTTTTCTGCTGCTGTAATCATAAGTGCCTGCTCTGTCATAAATCAAGTTTTCATAGAAACATGGAGTGGCTCTGTTTCACTAGTCTATTTGTGAACTCCTACATCAATACGTCACTGCCACAATTAAAATAGCTTTAAAATAAGTCTTGATGTCTAGTAGGGCAGGCCCAGTTGTACTTGACTCCTCTTTTTCGGGGTATTTTAGCTATTTTTTAAAATGTGTATTTCCAGATAAATGTTAGAATCAGCCAGTTTCTCCAAGAAAATTCTGTTGAGATTTTCAATTAGAAACACATTGACTTTATATAAATCAATGTGGAGAGAAATGACATTTTTGTATTGACTTTTCTATCCATGAACATTATCCTTCTCTCCGCTCAGATTATTTTCCAATGAATTTCAACAGTTTTCTATTTCATGCATCATTTGTTAAACATATTCCTAATTATAGCCTATGATTTCCATTGCTATTATAAATGGTATCATTTCTTTTCTTCTTTTTACATTATATTTTCTAACTCTTCCTGCTGGTATGGAGAAGGCAACTGACTTTTCTATGGTGATCTTATGTTTGGCTACACTGCTAAATTCTTATTATTTCTACTACTTACAGTTTACTTTTCTTCGTAAAAAAAAAATCATTTGCAATTGACAGCACTTGCTTTTTTCCTTTCCAATTCTTATACCCTTTATTTCTTATATTATTGCAAAATATAAGGCTTCTAATAATACTGAGTAACAGTAATAATTCAGGGCATTCTTATCTTGTGCAATATCTTCCCAAAAAATACTTTCTGCATTTCTCTATTGATATGATGTTTGCTAGTTAAGGGTGTGTGTGTAGCTAAATTAAATTAGTTTAGCATCTTAAATTAGTAAATTTACATTCTATAATAGTTTACTAAGTATTTCTAATCATAAATCAATGTTCATTTTAATCACAAATGAACACTTTTTTCTGTATCTACTAAAGTGATTAGAGTTTTAATGACAGGGTTTTTTTTTGTTTTTGTTTTTGCAGTACGCGGGCCTCTCACTGTTGTGGTCTCTCCCGTTGCAGAGCACAGGCTCTGGACATGCAGGCTCAGCAGCCACGGCTCATGGGCCCAGCCGTTCCACGGCATGTGGGATCCTCCCGGACTGGGACACGAACCCGCGTCCCCTGCATCGGCAGGCGGACTCTCAACCACTGCGCCACCAGGGAAGCCCTAATGACAGGGTTTTAATCACAGTTTCAGAAATACGTTAGTAGGGTATATTATGTGAATTGGTTTTGTAATATTACACTAACCAAGCAGTGATGATATGTTACATATATTGATATGCTTTACTTATATATATAAATATATATATATGTTGATATGATATTAATAAATCTCAGTTGGATTCAGTTTGCTGGTGCTGTGAGATTTTCGTATTAGCATTTGTGAGTGGGTTTGAGTAATTTTCCACATCTGTTCTGGTTTCATATCAAGGTTATACTAGTCTCATAAAAAGAGCTGAATTGGTACCCCTTTTCTGTGTTCTGCTTACAAATTCTTAGGGGAGATCCGTTTCCCCTCCTCCACCCCATACCAAGGTTGAAACGGCCAAGTTGTCTTTGGTGTGGTGGGATTCATTTCTCATTCTAACACAGAAGTACAGACATCAGGAGCCTAGCTTTATACAGGTGTTTGCTATTCGTCTAACCACTGTAGGCGGGGCCCAGGCCTTGGCTCCCATCCTCCCATCTGTTTGTCTTTCAAGGCAGAAGCTCAGTGTCCCCTAAGTTCAGCAGAAACCCTACAAGTGAAAGCTGGCTTTAGTGCCCAGACTACTTTACTTGTTTACACTTTGTTCTGAGATCTGCAGAATTTCTTACTCTGCTGCCAACTTGGTGATGCACTTAAAAATGTTTCTGGGGGACTTCCCTGGTGGTCCAGTGGTAAAGAATCCACCTTACAATGCAGGGGACACAGGTTTGAACCCTGGTCAGGGAACTAAGACCCCACATGCTGCAGGGCACCTAAGCCCACACACCACACATACTGAGCTCTCGCGCCTCTACTAGAGAGACTGTGTGCCGCAAACTACAGAGCGCACGTGCTCTGGAGCCCATGCGCCACAACTGCAGAGAGAAAAACCCGCATGCCACAACTAGAGAGAAGCCCATGCGCTGCAATGAAAAATCCTGCGTGCCTCAATGAAGATCCTGCGTGCTGCAACTAAGACCCGACGCAGCCAAAAATAAATGAAATAAATAAATAAATAATAAATCTTTTTTTAAAAATGTGTTTTGAATTTATCCAGCACTTAGCTTTTTCAGTTGGAAACATTATTCAGGATACCTAATCTACCACACAGCCCAACTGGAAGTTGTTGTGGTTGTTATTTCAGCCAATTTCCCTTTCATATATCTGTCATCACCTCACATTGCTTTCTCTCCATGGGTCCAGGCTCCTGCTTCATAATGGTTACACATTGTCTTTACGCAAGCAAACACTTCCTAAATCAGTCATCTGTTACATATAGAAAACAATTTACAGAAATATCCTATTTCTTCTTCAGGCAGTGTTCTTCTTCCTAAAGCTACTGTATCTTCTCATTGCCCAGGCAATTCATCTTTGAAAGGGGAGAGATGGGGACTTCCTTGGCGGTCCAGTGGTTAAGATTCCACGCTCCTAATGCAGGGGGCATAGGTTCGATCCCGGGTCAGGGAACTAAGATCCCACATGCCGGGTGGCGCGGCCAAAAATAAACTGGGCGTGGGGGGGGGGGGGCGGGCAGAGATGTAGGTCCAGCATTTGCTTATAAACAGAATAGATGCAATGACTTTGGCTCCCACTATGCTCTACGTGACTAGTAAAAGTTTACCCTGCTGAAATCTAAACCTTAATGTTGACACAGACAGCCTCTGGTTCAAACTTCAATGACAAGCAGAAATTCAACTAACATAGGTCTTGCAGACTGAAGTTAGGTTGTCTCCTCATATCTAGGAGCTAAGGCCAAGCCCAGCAGTAGGTAATTCTTTGAAAATTGTGCAACATGAAAGACTACAACCATGAGCTTGCACTGCTCCCAATATTCTACCTGTATTATCCAAGATTACAGTCCTTTTCCATATATAATCAAGCATTTCAGGAGACAATGTGTATCTCCCCACCCCCTTCTACCTTGTGCTATAGGCTAAGAGATACAGTCCCAGTAAGGATGCAGACAGAGAGGAGATGACCTGCTCGCGCCCCAGTGTCGGCCTTAGAGAGCAGGGACAAGTAAAGGGCTTTATCCTACCTTCCCTGAGATTCGTGTCTATCTGTTCTGCTCCCATTTAGTGAAGAGAGCATATAGTATATGTCCTAACATGTTTCCTAATCCATCCTCATTAACAAGACAGTCTGCAAACATTCCTTCCAGACTTTAGAACGTGGTCTTATTCATATTTGGTTTAGAGTACTCTGCATGGGTATTTTAAAGGAAAATATTTTTATATTTATTTAAAAACATGGAATTTTGCAACTTACCACAGTTTAGGACAAACGCACTGAAAACAATTTATACACTCCAGAAAATTACCTGTCATGTTTGATCCTGGCTAAGAGAGGCTCCAGCCACCCCACTGTACATTCACAGTGAGCATCTAAAAAGGTGATCACTTGGCCTTTAGACACTGCAGCTCCTTTTAACCTAGCTCTGATCAATCCAGAACGTTGCTCCATTCGAATTACGTGAACTGGTACTTTTAATTTTTTCACATAACTCTCTAGAGGTCTTTTCAAAAAGTCTGAAAATTAATAAAACAAATTTTAAAAAATAACATGAAAAAACTGTGAGCTGGCATTATCCAGATGGAAGGCAATTTTGGTTTGCAATATTCATTCAACACATACCTACTGAGCACTTTCAGTGCGGCTCCCTGACTCACAAACCCATTTCACTTAGGAAGCCTTTTTATTTCCTGAGAGAATGTACCAGAACTGCCTCTCCTTTGTTACACGAGGAATTAGGGGAGAGCCTCTGAGCTCAGGCTCAGTCAAAGGCACGTTACCCACACTTCTCTAAGCAGCTCTCCGTCAGGCTCAATTCTCCTTTTCTCTAATCATGCTTAAGGATCAGGAACAGAAAGAAGGTAGTGCAAGAGAATTAGATCCAGACCTCAATAGAGAGAAAGAATACAATACGCAATAGCTGTTAGAGTTCGGAAAATTGTGGGGTTTCTTCAAAGGCAGAAACAAATTGTCTTATAGTTTATCACAGTCTCTGACTATGTAGTTCTTTTTCAGGAGGTGGGAAATGAGGTCAAGCTAGATGAGAATGGTGGACTGGAGCTACAAGACCAAACAGAACCCTTACCAGACAGGTCAGTCTAAGCAAAAAAGGTTTCCAGAGGGAAGGGCAATTGAAGAGGAAAAGAGAAAGGGAGAGTGAAATCAGCAGTTATCCTAGAGAGATCAGATAGAGGTTATGCTCCTAAGCCAAGGATTTCCTGCCTCCAAAGTACATAATTGATTTTAAAAAAGCAGAAAAGGTTCCACTTCTTCAAACCAAAGACAGGAAACTTTTCAGATCAGGTTAGTTCATGGTGCTTATGCCAGAGAAGTGACAGATGGTGATCAAATGTCTTTCCAATTTGTCCCCATACCACAGGTACAAGGACAGTGTCTCTAGCGAAGGAAAAACTTAACATGAAGCTACTAGGACTCCTATGACTAGCTCTGTCCTGGGACCCCAGTAACAAAGGTCAGGGTGTTAAGTATTAAGGGGCTCCTTAAATACTAAACGTGGGAATCCAAAGGGCTCCCTACATAGCGGAGAGGGAAAGACAAATAGTAGTGGAATGGTTCTGGTCCATTGGAACTGGTTAAGACCTGACTGATTCAATAATGGAATAATCAGGACTATGAAAACTGTGAAAGAAAAAAAGGCCTCTGTGTCCCACTACACCAGAACACCAATCATTTCCATGTCTGCTAATACACTTCCTAAAATATCTGGGCTAAAAAGAAAATCTGAAAAATATGTGGAGAACTCCTATCTGATCACCATGATTTTATGAACCAAACCTTAGGGTCAGAAACATACATAACTTGATTCTGAGTAAAAAAAGGTGAGGGTAGTGCCAACCCCAATGAGAAACAACATTTTACCACTTTATGCCTATTTAGTACAATGCCAGGTTCTTTACATATTTTATTTCATTTAATCCTCATAACAACCTTATGAGATGTCATTAAACGTATTTTAGACATGAAACTCTAAGGCTCAGAATATTAAATGAACTGATCAAGATGACACAGCTTATTAAGAGGTAGATCCGAGATTCAAACCAGGTCTGCCTGACTTCAAAGCCCCTCTTTTCACCCACAGCAAGAAATCCTAGAAGGGAACGACCGAGAGAACAATTCAGGACTGTGGATTCACCCAACCTGATCCAAATTTAAATTGCTTTATGTCCAGAGTTTGACAGAACCTCATGTGGTAAGGTGTGAGATATATTCTAGTACCTCAGACCAGTCAAATTCGGCTGTGTCACACTGTGTCGCCCAGTAAGTCTTCCCCAAAATAGTAGACAGTTTAAAGTGCTTATTAAGAATCAAAGCAATCTAATCCCTGAATTCTGTATCTTTGAAAGTTATAATATTCTGTCCTGTCTACAACTAAAATGAAAAATCCATGATTCTCTGGTCTGGTAGTTGAAAAAAGTTGCTATTCAACAAATTTTCTTGGCATCCTTGTTTGATGTCTTTGTGGCTTTCAGGCAATATGGCGAAGAAATAGGTATCTTCCTAACACCTGATACAGAATTATGGACTCAGGGCTAGGTGGGGGATTAGGAACTATTTATTCAAACCTCATTTTATAAAAATGAAGCCATGGGGGGGTGTTAAGTGATTATGATTAGAAGGTACTATGTCATCTAAAAATAAGAGAGAATCTTATTAGAGTATCTTTACAGCTATTAGTCTATAAATGGATCCCTAGGCATCTCTGCATCAGGGAGTTGTGAGGCTGTCAGAGAGTGAATGTCAGGGAAAATTTCACTGCTCCTAGCAACATCTGAGAAATCTTAGCCAGAACTCTAAAGAGCAGTAGAAAGAGCAAAGAATTTAGAGTCTAATAAATCTGACTCCTAATCCCTACTTAAATAAGAACCTCTGTTTCCTTTTGTGTAAAATGAAAAAAACAATAGTCATCTCAGATTCAGAACACTATATCAATTCTAAATCTTAACGTAACCTTCTGAGATGACAACTGCATAACTTTGAACATGAACTAGGGATTCATCCAGACTCCATCTTCATTACAGACCCCTTAACAGTAAAGTTATGACAGGCATGACTACATAGCAGTTAAGAGGTTAAACCCTAGGTTTATGTGAAGTCTCATTTTGCTCAATCAATAAAATAGGGATAATTATAGCACCTACTTCATACTTAATAAATGGAGCTACTGACAACTCAGCAGGTTCACCATGAAATCCAATACCCTGAGGCCATGAGCAGACTATGCACACTACACAACCTAGTTAGGAAGTCTGTGCAGACAAGGAGTAGAAATAAGGATCAACTGACTAGTAGATTATTCTTTCCTTCATTCACTGAATATATTCTGGACTGTCTACTGTGTGATAGGCACTGTGGACACCGAGGAGATAATGGTGAGCAAATAGTCCTGATGGAGTCACAGTGCCTGTCTGGGGGGCAGGGTTGGGGGAGACAGTCATTAAATAGACAAGTAAACAGGTTTATCTCTGGGGAGAGCTGTGGGAGTACAGAGTGTTCTGAGAGGTGCTCAGAGGGACATGACCCGGTCGCAGGAGGTCAGGAAAGCCTAAGTGCAACTTGATTCTGAGGAAACATACGAGCGGAACTAGGGGCTGGGGTGGGCAGGGAATGGTCTGAGATATGACTGGAGATGCAGGCAGAGACCAGGTCCTGCAGGCCTTAGAAGGAAGGCTTCTTTTTCTTTTAATTGAAGTATAATTGATTTACAGTGTTTCAGGTGTACAGCAACGTGATTCAGTTATATATACATATATTTTTTTTTCAGGTTCTTTTCCATTATAGGTTATTACAGGATACTGACTATAGTTCCCTGTGCTATACAGTAGGTCCTCGTTTAGAGGAAAGGTTTTAATCAGAGAAGTGACACGGTCAGGTCCCCACGTTTAAAAGCTCCCTCTGCACGCAGCATGAACAGACAGGATGGGGTGAGAGTGTTTGTGGGGAGACTAATTAGCCTATTTCATCGGCCAGGTGAGAAATGACGGTGCCATGGCTGTGCCTCATGAATAGGAAAGAGCGGACTTAGAGAGCTGGCTCTGGTTCCTGGGCCCAAAGTTACCACCTGAACAAGAAAGTTAGATTAGATAATTCTCAATCTGGATAGCAAGACTGCAGTTATAACCACAAAAACACAATGCCCAGGGGTTCCCAAATATCAGAAGTGGTGACCCAGATGCCTGAGACTTTCCAGGCAGGAAGATACATAAGAGCCAGGTCCCTGATCAGGGCTGTGGGGTGACGCTCAGGGTCCTGCTTAGTGACTAAGCCCGACGGGGCAGCGAGGCAGACACCTGCCCACACGTTTCCAATTACAGGTTTACAAAGGCTGGGGTGATTCAGAAGGGCCTACATGAGGGAGGTAAAAGAGAACCGGGATACGTGACTATCTTTGTCACTTCAGGCTGCAGACATGTTAAGTCTTGCTGGTTAGGCCACATCCTACAAAAACTTACTATTTCACAGCCTTCTCAGGCACTCAACAAAATAATGGAGAAAACAAAGGAGGGACTGGAAAAATAAATCATTTCATCTGAGGAAAAATATCTCTTCTTGAGGAACATTTAACAAATATCAACATATAAGTGAAAGTCACTTGCAGGATAGATGTCTGTATGAATCACTGCTAAAACCAACTTCAGCTAATTTTCTTAAAGAGGGATTAATTAACTCCTAGCTAACAATTATCCACGTGGGGTTTATACTTCTGTCAACAGTAATTATTTAAGTGTGGTATTCTTAATTTATAACAGCTCTCATCCATTTTGACATTAATTACATTATATATTATTATTAAATGTTTTATGTAATTATAAACTATCTCCTTGATTAGACTAAGGAAGTAAGCTACAAGGCCCTTGAAACAGCAGGGCTGTATCTTATTCTTCATTTGTACCTCTACAACCTGGCAAAGTAAGAAGATTTAAATTGTTATCAATGAGTAAATTATTCCCAATAATTAAGATAGGAAATGATTAAATTCATCACGGATAAACGTATATATTTAGTGTGGGCACAGGGAGGAGAAGGTATAATACTTGACTAAACTATTTTACCAGATGCAATGAGAGATGGGTGAGAAAGTTGAAGATAATAACAAAAAAGGTTGAAAAGATGGGTCATGAAGTTTAAGGCTGCCTAAGCAAGGAAGGAAGAGCCGTCTTCCGTAGTTCCCTCCAAATTTTTCTCATGTGAGTATAGGAATATTGGGGGAAACACATGACACCAATGATGCGAACAGCTGTGCTGTGAAAAAAAAGCCTGTGAAAAATTCTGAGATTCTTGGAAGAATGTCTGGGCAAGAGCCACTGTAGAGATTCATCATGAGATCAGAAACATATTATATACCACTTTTTCATAAGTTCCTTCGTCACCCTTTATGTACCTAGCTATAGATTATTCCTGAACTTAGGAATAGAGGAAATGGAAAACCTAAGAAGAATCTGGAGAACTAAGGCTCAGCCAGCTCAGGCTCTGTTTTGCTGTCAGGGATGCTTCCCACTGTACATGGAACTAAATCTCTCTATTCATGGCTCTCAGTCAGAGCCAATCTTTCTCCACTGACTCAGGGCTGCAGCTTCCCACAGAGAAAATCCTGACAAAATTACGTGGTTTTTTTTTCACTGTTCTGCATAAATTTTTATAGATTTCTTTTTAAAACAAGATTAAGATGTGACACAAACTAAATGCTAATTAAAGTAATATTTTAAGTTTCACAAGGGTGTAAATTTTTTGCATATGTGAAATGAGTCCAAACGTTATAAATAACTTTTAGGATAAATTAGAAGTTTGTATAAAATTATTAGGTTAAAATGATAGCAACTAGTTTTTTAACCATAATGACAAAAGGTGTAGCATATTATTGGCATTAAAATGTAAAATTTACCTCTTTCACTGGCATCATCTACTAGAACAATTTCTTCTAGCATGTGTCTTGGTGAGCGATTAATGACACTATGGACAGTTCGCAGAAGTGTGCTCCAAGCCTCATTATGGAAAACAATCACCACACTTGTTGTAGGAAGATTATCTGGATACATCTTTGTTTTACACCTAGAGACAAAGCAAATGCCTTTGTAAAACTGTTACAATAGCATAATCAAGTAAGGGGTAACAGAAGAATAAGACAGGTGGCTCTAGTGGTGCAACTCTCAGTACTTCATTTATTTAAGTTTTGGTTAATGTTGCATGTTTAATAAAATAGTACCTACTTAAAGTTATATGGTTAGATTAAAACTATTTTTAAAGATGTTAATTATATTCTTAAAATCAGACACCCCTCTCCTGACATGTTTTCTGCTGATTCGTTTTAATGGGTAATGTACTAAGGCTATATTAATCCCAAAGTGAACGTATCTCAAGAATCCCATTAGATAAAAAATCAGAACCACTACAGTCTAACAGTTTAATAATCTAAGTAAAGGATTACCTTCCACAAAGGAAGTAAACTAAAATTTACTGAGTATCTATTATGTACTGGTCACTGAAACTTCCTAATAGTTCTGTGGGGTATGTGAAGCCACATTTCACAGATGAGAAGCAGAGGATGGACCAAGGGAGGGAGCGGCAGGGCCTGACTGGGAGCTCCACAGTCTTGATGCTGCCCCCTCCACAATGAAATTTCCACATGCATCTTGTTTAGTACAGACTATCTTTAGAAATGTAACCATCAGAAAGACCAAACACACCCAAAATATCTGCACACAGAATCAATATACTAATTCTACATGGTCTCTTCTTTCAATCTTGTTAGCTAGATGAAACCGCTAGAAACAGACTAACCGAGGGCAACAACAGCACTAAGTAACCAGACATCAAGGCATCTGTTTTAGGACAAAACCTCTCCTAAAAACTGCATGTATTACTCTTTCTTAGGGACCCCCAAATTTTAAGAGTTGTCCCAGCCTCTATATCCACCTTTTTTTCTTGCTCTCGTAAACTCCTCAAACCTTGTGTGGTCTCTCCAATCTCGTCTATTATTACCTGTCAGTGGGAGTGGAGAAAGGAGGGAAGGGGGAAGAATTGAGAAAAAATACCAACAAAAGCCCTCTTCTGAAGCTGCCACTATAACCCTACTTACTAAACGTGGCACCCTAGGGCTGCTGATTGGCAGCTGGAAGAAAAGGAAAATAGAAGAGGAAAAAGATGGCAAGGTAAAATAAAGGGGTTGAAAGAAGGAGAAACAAAGGAGACTTCACTAGGGAGCCCCATCAGCACTGGTCCCTCCTCCCTCCCAGGAGAAAAGGGGAAACAAACAGCTTCCATTGTCCTTCTTCATTAAATCCCATTTCAGCCCCTCCCACCTCTTCACCATTCCCAAGACTCCCTTTCACAGCGCGTCTCCCTCTCCTCTCGCCAGTAACCTCACTGTCTATCCACCGACGCCTGAGACCACAGCCCCATGTCCACGTCACAGTCCACTCCCCGCTCACCCTGTGTCCACACCAAGATCCACACAGCCTGCCATCCTCTCTACAGTCCCCTGCCTCCAGGTCTGGGCTAGAGGTGAAGTCCAAAAGACTAGCTGCCTAGGCTACGGGAAGGAAAACTATGGGAAGGTTCTTGGCATTCCAAATAATACTATCTGAAAATAGTACCATTTTATTTATTATTATTATTTTCAGATAGTATTGATATAATAGCATTATATCAAATAGTCTTACTTTTGGACAGTATTTATCAAAACTCTGTTATAAATGGTGGCCAAATTATAGATATCTCATTAGTACTATGCTTCAGGTACCCTGTAGGTGAGCAAGCCAAGACACTCATGTTTTCATGGGAAGGTGCATGCTGTATACCTGACCCACAGACTACTGCAGAGCAGGACTGCGAAGTCAGGAATAGCTTGTGTACGGGTAAGGGGCATTCAGAAAAAGACTTTCTAATATTATTTAACTGAAACATATTAAGTCATATGTAATCCTTTTTCACAAATTAATCCTACTTATTATTATAGGAGAATTGGGAAACAAAACAGTCATGGTGACTGTAAAGCTGCTAGCTTACTGAAACAACAAAGAGAACAAAATCAAGTGAGACACAGAGATGATCAGGCAAATTCGCCATGTACCAACAGTACTGCTAGCCATGTGCATGGCTAGGGAGCAGACAGGAAGATGACGGAAAACTCCTGAGATGGCAGGGTCTGCAGAAGAGGAGTGATAAGCCAGATTTATTACTAGGATGACATTAAAGAATTAAATTCTGAAGATGTATGGAAAGGAAGCAAGGCTATAGGAACACTGGAAATAAAGAAGACTAAAATGGAAATCATTCACAGCAGGATGGAAGAATCAGAAAGCAAAGCAAATTATTGGGACCCAGAAGAACAGATGACAAAAAGGAAAACAATTTCCTAAATCAAACAATTGAATTTAATCATTCAGAGAACATATAAATTCATAAATATTCTCTCAATGCAAAACAGAAAATATAGAGAAAATATGGGAAAATCTTCATAACTGATCTCAAACAGGTAAACACACACATACTCCCCTCTACCTGAGAAAGCCATAAAGCACTCGAGAAGACCAGAGATGCTTTCAGCATTCTAGCTAAGCTTCTCCCAGGGAGGGACCACCTGTCCTTGTGGGGCTGGAGGTGAGGGATCCCTTTGCGGGTAGGGAGCACAGAGCTGAGGATAAGCACAGGCAGTACTATGAAGCAGTTTTCTTCTACCCTGTCCCAACTGAGTCTTTCATCCTCAGGGATGAAAATTAGCCAGTGTAAGGTTGTGCTGCTTTAAAAGCAAACAAAACAAAGCAAAAACACCACACACAGATTTAACAACAGGATGTGGGTTAGGAAGAGAGGAAAAAGAAGAGTCTTAACTTTTTACTGAAATATAATATACATTCAAACAAGTTGACAACCATAAGTATACGGGTGAATGTGTTTCCACAAAGTGACTGCATCAAGGAGTCAGCACCCAGGTAAAGAAACAGACCATTATCAACACCCCAGAGGCTTCCTTTCTGCCCCTTCCCAAGGTAACCACTCCTCTGGACCTCTAACACTACAGATGATTTTTACCTCTTTCTTTAAATGCTTATTTAAAAGAAATAATATAGAGCAGTGGTTCTCAAACTTTTTGACTCAAAACCCCTTTACACATTTAAAAATTGAGGATCCCAAAGTTCTTCTGTCTATGGGTTATAGCTATTAATATTTACATTATAAATTAAAATAAAATTTTAAAATAAAGAATCCACAAGCACATATTACGTTAGCTATCAAAGAGATGATTTATCACTTTCATATAGTAACCCACTAAGAATTTATTGCCTCTTATCTCCAAATATATCCTTCACTGCCTGCTCTGTGATAGTGTAACTGGCTCCTATAAGCATATCTCCTTTGCAGTTGGCAAGATGCATACATAAGCTTCGACAGTCGAGGGTGTTGGAGGGACACTGCCGGAGGAAGCAACCTCCCTTCCTGGTTCTAGCATGCCTCCATTTGTTTTCTTCTCATTCCTATAGGGTGGCTGCTACTGGAGTGTGTGGAAGACACCCAAACGCATGAGTAGCACCCCACAGGCAGACTCTGAGTAAGTCTCCCAGGTACCCCAGCAGTTGGCTTCCCAGAGTTGGTTGCCTAAAGCCAGGAGGGGTGGTTGCTGTTTGACAGTTCTGGCTCTGATTTCCTGCCCAAATGCGCTCTGAAGTGTATTTTATGCTTGTTACCCTGCCTTACCAGTCCCCACTCTGGAGGGTACTGTGCACCAGGTCTGGCCAGGGGTAACTAGCAAAGTTCTCTACCATCTACAGAAACTTCTCCAATGAGGTCTGAATCCCAGCCTTATGGAGGGGGTCTCCCTTCCAAAGGTTTTCCTTCCTTAATAATTTTCCTTCCTTTACTACTATCTATACTCCCTTATAGTTAATTCCATTATAGTTAATAATTATTTATATTAAAACTTCTCTGTTCAAATTATTGTGTGATTTCTGACTCCCACCTGGACCCTGACCCACACAGCCTCTCAAACTCCACTGCACACTAGTTGATTAAGAGCAGAAAGGGCAAATAATATCTTAGTAATATTATGAAAACTGTTTTGACCTTGCAGACTTCTTGAAAGGACCTCAAGGACCCCAGAACTACACTTTGGGAGCTATCGATACAGAGCATCCTTTTATGTCTGAATTCTTTCATTCAACGGTGTGGTTACGTATCATCCATATTGTTGTATGCAATAGTTTATTTATACTGCCGCACAGTATTCCATTATATGAATACGTAATCATAACATAATCATAACGTATTTTTCCATTCACCATTGATGGACATTAGAGTACTTTCTAGTCTGGGCTATAATGAATAGTGCTGTGATAATATTCATGTGTATGTCTTTTGGTGACGACATGTATACATTTCTGTACCGTTGGGCAATAAAGGATATATAAGCTCAGCTTTAGTAAATACTGTGGAACAGGTTTCCACAGAGGGTGTAATAAATTTCACTCTCACCATCAGTCTGTTAGAGTTCCAGTTATTCCACATACTCACCAACAGTTGGTATTATGTCATTTTTTTAATGACCTTTTTTTGGGGTGGTGGTGAAAAGTTCTATGAGTTTTAGCATGTGTATAGATTCATAAAACTATCACCAAAATCAGAAAAGTTCCATCTCCCCAAAGAACTCCTTTGTGCTATCCTTTTATACTCACACCCTCCCCCTACACCTAACACCCCCAGCAACCAACATCTGTTCTCCATTACTATAGTTTTGTGTTTTCATAAATGTCATGAATGAGGTGTATAATCTTTCTTTCACCCAGGACAATATCTCTGAGATTCCTTTAAGTTGTTGTATCAGAAGTTTGTTATTTTTTATTGCTGAATAGTACTCCATTCTGATATATTAGTTTGTTTCTTCATTCACCTGTTCTTTCCAGTTTTTTTGGCCATTATGAATAGGGTTGCTATAAATATTCATGTACAAATTTTCATGTGCTTTCATTTTCATTACTCTAGGAGGTGGGTCAAAAAATATCTTGCTGTGATTTATGTCAAAGAGTGTTTGTCCTATGTTCGCCTCTAACTTTATAGTGTCCGGTCTTACATTTAGGTCTTTAATCCATTTTGAGTTTATTTTTGTGTATGGTGTTAGGGAGTGTTCTAATTTCACTCTTTTACATGTAGCTGTCCAGTTTTCCCAGCACCATTTATTGAAGAGGCTGTCTTTTCTCCATCGTATATTCTTGCCTCCTTTGTCATAGATTAGGTGACCATAGGTGTGTGGGTTTATCTCTGGGCTCTCTATCCTGTTCCACTGATCTATATTTCTGTTTTTGTGCCAGCACCATACTGTATTGATTACTGTAGCTTTGTAGTATAGCCTGAAGTCAGAGAACCTGATTCTTCCAGCTCCGTTTTTCTTTCTCAAGATTGCTTTGGCTATTCGGGGTCTTTTGTGTTGATATTAGGTTTGGCATAAATACACTACCATGTGCAAAATAGCTAGCTAGTAGGAACCTGCTGTATAGCACAGGGAGCTCAGCTCAGTGCTATGCGATGGCCTAGCTGGGTGGGATGCTGGGGTGGGGGGAGGGAAGTCCAAGAGGGAGGGGATGTGTGTATGCGTATGGCTGATTCACTTCGCTATGCAGCAGAAATTAACACAACATTGTAAAGCAATTATACTCCAATAAAAAAAAAACTTTTCGTGTGAACATGTTCTCATTTCTCTAGAGTAAATATTCAGTAATGAGCTAGCTGGGTTACATGGTAAGTGTAACAATGTAAGTGTAACTTTTAAACTGCCAAACTTTTCCGGAGAGACTGTATTATTTTTGCATTCCCACCAGAAATATATGAGAGTTCCAATTGTTCTGCATCTTTGTCAGTACTTGACAAAGTACTGGCGGTATTTTTTATTTTAGCCATTTAAATAGGTATAGAGCGGTATCTAATTATGGTTTTAACTGGCATTTCTCCGATGGTTGGTGTCTTTTCATGTGCTCATTTGCTGTTCATACAGCATCTTGGGTGAAGTGTCAAATCTTTTGACACCTTTTTTATTGCATTCAATTTTTTTTTAATTGGGTTGAATGTTTTTTGTTTTTTTTTTTAAAGAAGATGTTGGGGGTAGGAGTTAATTAATTAATTAATTTTTGCTGTGTCGGGTCTTAGTTTCTGTGTGAGGGCTTTCTCTAGTTGTGGCAAGTGGGGGCCACTCTTCATCACGGTGCATGGGCCTCTCACTATCGCGGCCTCTCTTGTTGCGGAGCACAGGCTCCAGACGCGCAGGCTCAGTAGTTGTGGCTCATGGGCTCAGCTGCTCCGTGGCATGTGGGATCCTCCCAGACCAGGGCTTGAACCCGTGTCCCCTGCATTAGCAGGCAGATTCTCAACCACTGCGCCACCAGGGAGGCCCCTGAATGTTTTTTTTAATTTAAAAAAATTGTTTTTAGTTTTTAACATCTTCATTGGAGTAAGGGTTGATGTTTGAGAGTCCTTTGTGTATTCCAGACACAAGCCCTTTGTTGGATATCCAGTTTATAAATATTTCCTCCCAGTCTGTTGCTTGTCATTTCTCTTAACAGTGTTTTTAACAGAGTGAAAATTTTAAAATTTAATGAAGTCCAATTTATCATTTTTTTCCTTGATGAAATCATGCTTTTGATGTCATGTCTAAATACTCTCTGCCTAATGTAAGGTCCTGAATATTGGCCCTAAAAATTATAATATTTTAGGTTTTAGATTTAGATCTGTGATCAAATTTGAGTTAGTTTTCATATAATACATGAGATTCAGGTTGAGAATCATGTTTTTGCATATGAATTTCTAACTGTTCCAACACCATTTGTTGAAGAGAAAATCTTTTCTCTATTGGATGGCTTTTTACCTTTGTCAAAAATCAAACAGCCTAATCCCACTCCTGGGCATATATCTGGAAAAAACTCTCATTCAGAAAGATACATGCACCCCAGTGTTCACAGCAGCACTATTTACAATAGCCAAGATATGGAAGCAACATAAATGTCCACTGACAGCTGAATGGATAAAGAAGATGCGGTACATACATAAATACATACATATATATGTATTTGTGTGTGTATTGTATATAATGGAATATTATTCAGCCATAAAAAAGAATGAAATAATGCCATATGCACCAACATGAATGGAACTAGAGATTATCATACTAAGTGAAATAAGTCAGAAAGACAAATACCACATGGTATCACTTATATGTGGAATCTAATATATGATACAAATGAACTTATTTACAAAACAAAAACAGACTCACAGACATAGAAAACAAACTTATGGTTACCAAAGGGGAAAGGGCCTGGGAGAGGGGTATTATTAGGAGTTTGGGATTAGTAGATACAAACTACTATACATAAAACAGGTAACAAGGTCCTACTGTACAGCACAGGGAACTATATTCAGTGTCTCATAATAAACCATAATGGAAGAGAATATGAATACATAAAAGTGAATCACTTTGCTGTACAACTGAAACACAACATTGTAAATCAACTATACTTCAATTTGAAAAAATAGCCATATTTATATGCGTCTATTTCTGAGTTTTCTGTCCTGTTCCACTAATCTATATATCTATCTTTCTGCCAACACCACACTGTCTTGATTACTGCAGCTTTATAGAAAGTCTTTAAATCGGGTACTGTATTTACTCCAACTTTATTCATCTTTTTCAAAATTATTTCATCTATTCTATTTCCCTTGCCTTTTCAAATAAAAACTTAAATCCCTTGCTGGGATTGTGAATGGAATTTCACCAAACATCTATCGGGGAGAACTGACATCTTTTATGTTGAGTCTTCCAACAGAGTTAGAAAGCAGAGGCTTTAGTTTCCTCCCTCTGCTGCATACTTCCCAAAACTGTCCTGTGTTCCAGGTCACGCTGTCGGAGACAGAAAAAGAAAAGCAATGGGAATTCTACCCATGCTCCGGACACCAGAGTTGTTCTAGTCAGAGACAATTCCCCTCAGATGTTTAGTTGCTTCCCTGGCCACTGCTCATGGCTGTGCTGCCTGGCAATACTGCCTAGGGGCTGAGATTGTGGGGCAGGTAAAAAAAAATTTTTTTAAAGAGATGGGTTAGGGGAGAAATAAGGGTTTTACTCCACTCTCTAACCCTTAAGAGACCCTCTTCTTGTATCCCAGCCCAGAGAGGGCTTCTTCTGGGGCTCTCCTTCTGTACCCACAGCACAGGTGCAAGTTTTGGACTGGTACAATTTTAAACAGAAGTGGAAAGTAGACATCCTTTCCTTATTTCTGATCTCAGGGGTAAGATTCCAGTCTTGTACCATGAAGTGTGATAACATTAGAAGCATAACCCGTAAGAGAAACAACTGACAAATATAACTTCATTAAAATTAACTTTTTGTGTGCCATTAAGCACATTCTGTGCCTAAAGTTATCATTAAGGAAATGTAAAACACAAGCCACAAACTGAGAAAATATTTGGAAATCATATGTCTGATAAATGATTTGTATCCAGAATACATAAAGAACTCTTACAACTCAGTAACAGGAAGACAAATAATCCAATTTAAAATGGGCAACATATTTGAAGAAACATTTCATCAAAGATATACGAATGGCTGATAAGTACACGAAAAGATCCCCAATATCATTAATCATTAGAGAAACACAAATTAAAATCACAATGAAACACCAGTTCATACCTAGTAGAGTGGCTATAGTAAAAAAGACAGTCAAAAAGAAGTGTTGGTGAGGATGTGGAGAAACTAGAACCCTCATACATTGCTGGTGGGAATGCAAATGGTGCAGCCACTCTGGAAAATCGTTTGGCAATTTCTTAAATAGTTAAAGTTATCATATGACCCAGCAATCAGGAATTTGCCCAAGAAAAACAAAACTATATAACCACACAAACACCTGTAACACAAATGTTCTTAGCAACATTATTCATAATAGCCAGAAAAGGGGAACAATTCAAATGTTCATCAACTGGTGACAGGAGAAATAAATGTGTTTTATCCATACAGCTGAATAACACTGGGCAATAAAAAGGAACAAAGGATACATGCTACAACACGGGAGTATCTCAGAAACATTATCCTCCGTCAAAGAGCCCAGACACAAAAGACTTCATATTATATGATTCCACTTATATGAAATATCTAGATAAGGCAAATCTATATACACAGAGTACACTGGTGATAACTTAATCCTAGGGCTGAGAGTGGGAATGGAGAGTGACTACAAATGCACACCACAGACCTTCTTGGGGTGATGGAAATTTTCTACAAGTGGTGATACTTGCATAACTCTGAAAATTTACTCAAAATCACTGAATTATTCACTTTAAATGGGTGCATTTTCTGGCTCCAGAAAGATGGAGTAAGTGCACTCCACTCTGTTACTCCCAGTGGGCGGTACCATAACTCCTGGACAGAATACATGGAGCAGCTGTCTGAGGGGACACTGAAATGTAAATGGTAGCAGGTCAACTGGTGAAGGAGACTGGAATTTGAAGTTCCATCTAACCAGTGATGAGTTTTCCATTTTTCCCCCTCTGGCATTAGCCAGGCTGCACTCAAAGGCAGTTCCACAACTGGAAGCATGCACTAGAAGCACAAAGAAAGAGTCCCAAGATAAGCTCTCTCCTTCTGGTCTGGGAAACTAGTAAGGGGTGACCAAAGGTCAGAGACAGATTTAATTCCACATCCACATTCCCAGCCTTATTTTCCTTTCTCCCTCCTCTCCTACCCTAGCAAGTCTGAGTTTGAGAAGCACTAGATTGGAGTAATGAGTCTCTGGGAGGTGGGATGTCTGCAGAGATCAGAATTAGCTGAGCATCTTTATTTAGGTTTTATTTTGATCAAAGGACATGTACATGCTTAAAAAATAAGCTGTCAAAAGCTTGTTTAAAAAGGCTGTACAACAGAAACTAACACAGTATTGTGAAGCAATTCTACTCCAATAAAGATCTATTTTTAAAAAAGGCTGTTCCCTCACCTCTTTGCCACTTCTCCCTTCTCATAGAGCAGACATAATTCTAAGTACTATATCTGCATTTTTACTTCATTTTTCCCTAGCTGTAGATATTATGTATTGATTTCTTACTACAGAATATGAGGATTTATCTCACTCCTATCTCCCCCAACACATACACTTGCTAGTCTCTCAGTCTCCCAAAATTATAAATTTGGATACATCACTCCTGAATGTATATTAGAGCTATGTAAAATGCTATTTATAGTGCTTCCCTGGTGGCGCAGTGGTTAAGAATCCTCCTGCCAATGCAGGGGGACACGGGTTCGAGCCCTGGTCCGGGAAGATCCCACATGCCGTGTAGCAACTAAGCCCGTGCGCCACAACTACTGAGCCTGCGCTCTAGAGCCCGAGAGCCACAACTACTGAGCCTGTGTGCCACAACTACTGAAGCCTGTGCGCCTAGAGCCCATGCTCCGCAACAAGAGAAGCCACTGCAATGAGAAGCCTGCACACCGCAATGAAGAGTAGCCCCCGCTCACTGCAACTACAGAAAGCCCGCGCACAGCAACGAAGACCCAACACAGCCCAAAATAAATAAATAATTTTAAAAATGCTATTCATAGCTGAGTCATATATTATTAATAATATTCCTCTTTCTGCACAACATTCCCCTCCACTTCACCATCGATTATCCCCCCACTCTTCCTTAGTTTTCTATGTATTTGTCACTAATTCAAACCCATACTCTCTACAAACTGTCTAAAAGTCTCTTAAGGTGTTCAGAAGCAGCAACTATCAATATAGTATCAGTGGAATCTTCTTAAAGCAATCTCTCCTGAGGTTTTCTGGGCTGCCTCCCTCCATGCCTGCACCACTGTCATCTGAGGCTCTCCCTTTGCCGTCTGCCCCCCAGCCCCGCCCAGGATTCTGTTCTCTCTCTGCACATTGGATTTCCTCTCTTCTATACAGCATGCCTTTCTCTTAGTTTACTCCTTTGTTTTGGCAGAGAGCACAGACTGAGAAAGGATGAGGGGAGATGGCACGTGTTTCAGACTACACCATCACTTCTATAGTGGGCTGATGCTATTAATGGGAGTGAGTTATATACTCGAGTAGATTGAAAATCCCATTTTTATAATTATTAAACAATGAGTAAAAACACGAGTGGTTTCATTTATGTCCCTATATACGATACTAATTAAAAGATGTCCTGCATAATGAGTACTCATTTTATAAGCGAGTGAGAGGATTACTGAATAAACTCTAATGCATGCAATTCACTATGTGGTCTGAGAGTTAGCTCCAGTGCCTGCCTGAGTGACTCAGCAGTGTTTCAGGAAATAAAGACATGAATAAAATTGCTTAGGATAGTGTTCAACTCAGCAAGACTAGGCTTACCAGAGAATCAATCCACACAAATACCTAAAAATTCAGGAATACAGAACAACAGAATTCCCTTGATAATTATTATTTCTATGATTTTTCAACAGTTAAAGTCCCACTGTACTTATCCTAAACCTCTCAGGGAGTGAAACGGCATCAAGAGTTTTATATGCATTATCCCACTTTATCCTTACAACAACCCTAAGACAGAGGTATTATTCTCCCAATTTTAAAGATGGGAAAACTGAGGCTTACAGAAATGAAGTAGCTTGATTCCAAATCAAGGTGAATATGCACAAATAACCTATTCCTCATCTCCACGTCCCTTTGAGTATGATTTTCAGAGTATTCTTTGTCACCCACCTGACACTTTCAGAGTATTCTTTGTCACCCACCTGTCACCTACCTGACACTACCATTTATCAACGACAAGTTAAAACACTGTCTGGCAGTGTTTGACAATGTTACATAATTTCTCCTCCATGTACTCTCATTCAGGCAAGATCAATGAAGATCTAACCATAAAAGTGATGGCCAAGCACAGTGACTAAGATTACATGTTTTATCATTGACACATTTCACTTGAGTCACTTCTTGATCATACTTTTGCATAAATTATTTAATCTCCCTAAACTGAGTTTACCAATCTGTAAACTGGGTATACTACTACCATTTTGCTCAACTGTTTAAATAGGATAACGTGTATAGTCCTGGGTACATAATAAACACTCAATAAGTGGTATTATTACTTTTTAAGCATCTGAAACTAATTATATAGGATGGAACTGACAAATTAGGTGCTTTGAATTTGTATTAATCTCTTTCCCTAAGATTACATGTTACAAAGAGAATTCTTCATTAATTCTACTTAACTCTTCTTGACACTGGAACAATGTTACTCTTTCCTCCAGTTGCCTTCAGAAATGTGCCCCTGGAGACCCTACAAGGCAGTAAAGGTTCTCACACAGGGTGATCTGGACACTCCAGCTATACTACCAGTTAACCCTACAGCTTAGAACAACCAAGGCTTTTCTGGATTCAGATAAGGGGGTGAAAAAGCTGCTCTCTAGGGGCCGTCCCACACTACTACTCCTCCTTCCGCCTCTGGGAATTGGTCTGAAAACCACCTGCTGGTCGGTATCATCCATCTCAATGTAGGGATATTTAAATATAGGCTGATAGTTCTCATTTCACATTTCATTGTGAATACACTTCAAAAGCCAGACAGTGGTGAGTGAAAAAGAGTGAGGATGGAAAAGCATGCTTGGAGTAAGCTTCTCCTGAGAACTACACTGGGACCAGGAGCTCATTCTCCCCGAACAGAGGCCTTCTCTACATCCTAGGACAGTGAGTATTCAAAGCACTACAGAGCCTCCCAGCAGCTCTTATTACTGTCCAGATTGTACAGATAAGGATCTTGAGGTACGGAAAGGTGAAGTAACTTGTCCAAAGCCACACAGCCAACAATGGCAGATCCAGACTTTGCCAGCATCAAGACATTAATGAGAAATTCACCTAGATACAATTCAAAAAAGGAGAAAAAATGAGAGTATACATTAAGAAGCTCTAGTATATGCACACGAGCAGTTCCAGAAGAACAGACCAGAGGGAATGGTGACACAGCAAAATCTGAGATTACAACCAGAAATGTTCTAGAAGTGAAGAACATGAATGCTCAGATCAAAAGTACACTATGTACACTGAGCATGTAGATGAATTCACACCTTGACAGACATTACAATGTGCCCAGATCTCACCACTAAAGGAATAAAAATAAAATGTGAAGTTTCCAAACCAAGAGAGAGAAAAACATGAATACTAAAAATGTTATCAATTAGCAATGCAGGAAAGGAAGAAAAAAAATGATGGTAAACAAAAAACAAAATTTATTTAGACGGAACTTTATAAAGCTGTCATTTTCATAGGTCAAAAATGAATATCAATTTCATATGGTTCAACCTAAAAGAAATAAGTCTAAATATGTCAATAGTCACAATAAATATACATGCATCAAACTCAACTATTAAAAACAAAGATTATATGATTTAAAAATATAAAATTCAGCCATTTAGAGATATACCTAAAACAAAAATCATACAGATGCCTCAAAGTAAAAAAACAGAAAAAGAAAAAAGACATACCAGGAAAATGTTAGACTAAAAGTGATGTAACAATATCAAAATCAGGAGGAAGAAAGTCAATAAAGATACGCGAACACTGAGTTTAAAAAACACACGTGCACGCGTGCGTGCACACACACACACACACACACAGTAAATTGTCTTAAATGCATCCAACGATTCAGCCTTGAAAAATAAACTAACAGAATGAGTTAGGGAAATTGTCAAATCCACGATCATAGTGGGAGTTCTTTTTTTATACAACTTAATCAGAATCTAATAGAGTAGGCACACTAAAAGAAAAAAACAAAAGTAACAGGCAACCAGGCCATGTTATTTTCAACAGCAGAGGAAACATTTAAAAAACCCTGCGCACTTTCTAGATCACAAAGGTTTCAACACATTTCAAAAAGACCATCTTTACTGATCATTAATCTAGGAATCAATAACAAAAATGAGAAAATCAAAAGGCAAAAAGAAATGTACATAGAAATTTTAAAATTTACTTCTAAGTCATCCTGGGTTGAATAGAAATCAAATGGAAATTACAAACTACTTGTAAATGAATTAGGATGAAAGTACTACATATAAAACTAGCAGGGTACACTGACATGATTCACAGATGTAAATTTAGAGTCTTTAGTGAATTCATTAGAAAACAAAAATATTTTAAATTAACAGGTTAAGCATTTAACTAAGCAAGTGAGAAAACAGATTAAACACAAAATAGAAGAAAAGATAATTACATAGAAAACAAGTTTTTAAAAACTGGATAAACAAAAGGAAAAGCTATTCCTCTTTTAAAACTTAAAAACTACAAACCGGGCTTCCCTGGTGGCGCAGTGATTAGGAGTCCGCCTGCCGATGCAGGGGACGCAGGTTCGTGCCCCGGTCCGGGAAGATCCCACATGCCGCGGAGCGGCTGGGCCCGTGAGCCATGGCCGCTGAGCCTGCGCGTCCGGAGCCTGTGCTCCGCAACGGGAGAGGCCACAACAGTGAGAGGCCCTCGTACCTAAAAAAAAAAAAAAAAAAAAAAAAAAAAACTACAAACCACTAGCAAGACTGCCTAAGGAAAAAAGAGAAAAGAAACAAACAGTATTAGAAATGAGAATAGACACATAATTATAGATCCAGTGAAAATGTTTTAAAAGCATTAGGTACTGAAGATAATGCTATGAACAAATAACAAAAAACGCAAGCCTTCCAAGTCATCGTGAATTACCCAAATTCTAATTGCGATTTGGCTAACTAAAGCTCATAATCTCTAAACCTTTCCACTGTGCTCTCTGGAATTCATGGTTACTGTCATTAGCAAAGTTCCCGAATATTCACAATCTATTCTCTGAATATTCCCTTCATATTCTACACTAATTAAAATATCACCAAGAATACTGCCTTCTGAGTGGTCTTTCAAGAGAAGGCTAGCTTTTCTTCAACATCCCTTGCACCAATGAGTCTGGAAGTGGGGGCAAGTATCTCCCTTGTTCCTCATCGCTATTTTAAGACTTATGTTTCTCCCTCTTCCCTAAGAAGCCTCAGGTCCTTTAAAGAAGGTGCTATCAGAAGTTGCCAACCCATCCTTGGTACAGTCATCTGTCACCTTCCCTACCAATTCCATCACTAGTCTTGTCATCACATCATCAGTCATTTTAGTTTCCATGCAGTTGATTTATCAACACTTGGCCTCTCAGATCTTTGCTCTGCTCTGCTCTCCTCCAGCATATCTCATCCACTTACTTTCATGCTATACCCTTAGACCACATCATTACGGATAATCTCCATTTTAAGCATCCCAATCTCTGGTCACCATTGCTCCTTCCACCTCCCATCCCCACTCCCTCCCCCTGACATCCTGGCTTGTTCCCACTCAGTTACTCCAATAATCCCAGATCCTTAGCTTTCTTCATTGGGATCTCAAATCCAGACCCTTCCATCCTTTTACTTTCTGTGACCCTCTGCATGTTTTCCAGGACTCTTTATTATAATCACTGTCTTGTATCTCCCTATTCTATCTCACTCGCTTGGCAATATCCCAATAGCTAAATCCAACTTTCTGCTGATTCTGCATCTGCACAAGGGCTGCTGAATATGGCTAAAGAAAACATATGAGCATGCTGAATGGTCTCATTTTCAATTTACAAATACAAACCTCAAGGAGGCTCCAGCACTATCCAGTGTTCCCACTACATGTCCTAGTTAAACCCTGCAAACTGTTCCACACCTCCTGAGATTCCCAATACCTTTCTTACCCTCCTCACTCACAGGTGTTAACCTAGTTTCTAATTTCACTGAAAAAAGCCATCAGATGAGGATTTCCATACTCCCATCAACACACTGACCATCCTGTAGACATCTGTGATCATAAACATTGTGCCTTTTCCCCATTATACAATGTCTGCATTATCCCTGTTCCTGTCTGAAGCCAACTACATTCCTTCCCACCCGCTCAAGTTGAATGCTCTTGCTATAATACTCCCCTCTCAAACTTTCCCTCAATGGGATCATTTCTATCAACATACAACCATATTGTACTATGTGCCATATTACAGAAGAAAAAGAAAATGTCTCCCTTGATTGCACAATCTCCCCAGCTAACTGCCCCATTTCTCTTTTTCCAACAATTACACCTCAAAAGCACTGCTATACTTGCTGTCTCCACTGCTTCCCTCCCACTTTGTTTCTCCCACTCTTTTTTCAAGTTGATTTTATGGGAAGCATAACAGAGTGCAAAAAACATAAATTTAGAGCGAACGAGATATCACAAGCAAATGCTCATGTAATCATGACTCAGGTGAAGAAATAGAACACGGCCAGCACCTCATTAAGTCCCTCTTGCTCCCAATATCTTTTCTTTCCTGTCAAAAGCACTATTTAGTTTCTCAGTATATACCTTTTGGATTCACCAGATGCCTCTAGATAAAAAGTAGCCTCCAAATTCTATGCACATTTCTCTGGGTTTCCATCTTCTCCCAGATGTTGGCTCTGTAATTTTTCACTACCTTCTAAGCTGTGCTTTCTAACCTCTGGATGTTTTCAAGAGGATGATTTTTCTAACTCTCTAGATGTTCTCATCTGGAGAGTTGGTCCAGATCACCAAGGCCACCATTACAGAACGGAAAGTCTCCCCATTCTTTTAAGCCACGGTTTCATTGCCTATCACTCCACAGAAACAATCCTGTCCGACAGCCTCTCCACAAACTGAAACCGTCGGTCAGTTTAGAGATCTCAGCTTAGCCTCTCAGCAGCATTTAACACAGCTGGCCACTTCCCCCTTGAAACATTACCTCACCTCTCCTCAGCCTCTTGCTAGCTCTTCCTCCTGTTCTCAATCTTCGAAGGCTGGAACATTAGCTCCCTAACCCCTTTTTCACCTCATCCACTTCAGTGGCTGTCAACCAGTCCCGTGACTTTAAATTCTCTTATCCCTTAATGACTCCAGCTTCAACCCCTCCCCTGAACTCCAGGATTTTATAAATATGTGCTAACAATTCTTGATTTCTATTCCCATATTTCTACTCTCCTTTCCATCTTGGCAAGTATCACTTTAATTCAGATAGCTAATCAGGCCTAAATTCTTAACTTTTCCTTTTTTCTTTTACTCCACATCCAACCTGTCAGCATTCTGAGAGCTTCCATCTTAAACATACAATCAGAATTTGAAAACTTCACCTGTGCCAGCCTCTTCCATGCCACTGTATATCTCACTCATGCCACTACTATCCTCTGCATGAATATGCAGAGCAATGTAATCTCTCATCCACTGCAGCTGGAAAATGTAAACTGGTGAAACCACAGTGGGAGCAATTTTTAAAAACATCAAATGAAATTAAAAAGTGCATTCCTCTCAACACGATTATTTCACATCTCTGTGCAACTGACCATAACACATGGTAACAAATACATTTTAAGTCACCCTAAAACATACATTCTGAAACAATGATTAATGAAAAAAAACTTTTATTACATGAGATACACTCCGATATCTTCTATTTCACTAATTAAAATGCTAACAGGTATTCACATTGTGTATGAAATACCATAAAAAAAAACCTTCAGGCCTAAGGTCTTCTAAATTGATCTCATGATCCATTAACGACTAAGGGATCATGACCTACAATTTGGAAAGCACTGTTCCACAGAAAACTGTTACATCTGTACAAGCGAATACATGCTTGTTTAAACAGGATATTTATAGACATTCTGTAACTGCAAAGTATATACATCTAAGCAAAAGCAAAATAGATAAATTATGGTGTATATTCCCACAATGGACTTCTACAAAGCAGTTAAAATGAATGACCTAGAACTACATGTAATGATATGGCCAAATTTCAAAATCAATGCTTGAACAATTTTAAAGTTGCAGAAGAATATGTGCACATGCTATGCTAGAATTTGTTGTTAAAAATACGAAACTATATATTATTTAGGTAGACAGATAATAGATAGATAAACATGCACAGTAATGATAAATGTAAAAAATCAGACCTATGGTTAGAGAGTAATGGAATACAACTGGGGAGGGGTACACAAATGGTTTCAACAGTAGCTGTAAAGCTTTATTTTATAAACAAAATATGAAGAGAATATGGCAACTTGTTAAAATTCAATAAAGTTAGTGTTTGATACAAAACTTTGTTATCTCCTATAGCTTTCTGAATGTTTAGACTATTTCATTCAAAAAAAATTAATAGCTAAAATAAGGAAAGAGAAAGCTACGTTTTCCAAAGAATAAAATTTCTGAGAGATCACTAGTGAAAGATGGAAAATGCAAAAGAGGGCTTCCCTGGTGGCGCAGTAGTTAAGAATCCGCCTGCCAATGCAGGGGACACGGGTTCGATCCCTGGTCTGGGAAGATCCCACATGCCGCAGAGCAACTAAGCCCACGCGCCACAACTACTGAGCCTGCGCTCTAGAGCCTGCGAGCCACAACTACTGAGCCCGCGTGCTTAGAGCCCATGCTCCGCAACAAGAGAAGCCACCGCAATGAGAAGGCCGCGCATCACGATGAAGAGTAGCCCCCGCTAGCCACAACTAAAGAAAGCCCACGCACAGCAACCGAAGCAGCCAAAAAAAAAACCACAAAAGAAAAAATACTTCAAGATAAATATTTTAAGGTATGTTTTTAAACTACTAATTATCACGTGTGTCTTTGAGGCAACAGATAAAACAAAAAATCAGGGAACTCACTAAACTTGTATAACAAAAATTTACATTTCATGAAGCAGGTAGAAATCATACTATAAGAGGATAAATACAGATACAAAGAGTAAAATTTATGTTAGAATATTGTTTTCAAAATTGTATTTAACGGAAACAAAATACATATTAGCCTTAGAACTACCAATTACTATTTATAGAATTATAACAACGTTACTGAAAACACCTAAAAGATTATAAAACCGTTAAGTCTTAAAAATTATAAGCAGAGCCAACTCCCAGAGTTTATCCAAATCATCTAGAGAAGCTTATCTAACATGAGAAAATAAGGAGAATTCTACTAAATACATGATTTTAATCTGTTTCCAGAATTTCATCTAACATTAAAAGTAATAGTTAAGAAAATGAGAAAAAAATAACCTTTAGCAATTAGGCAGAGAAAGAAGGGAATTAAATGTCAGAAGACCTGGATTCAAACCTGATTCAATTGTCCTGAGCTACAGCAATCTCTCTGAGGCACTTAACAGCAGCCTGCCTCATGGGACTGATAATTTTGTAAACCAAAGTTAAAATTACTTTAAAAACTAGAAAGATTAAAATGTTACATACTAAACATCTCACAAACATTTCTGTGAATAAAAAAGTTAAGTTGCAGGGTTTTGTGTCTGTATCTTTAATTCAGAAAACAACAGCAACGACTTAGTAATTAAAAATTTAACAAATAAAAAATTCAAAAGAATAGCTGAAAGGTAGCCTAGCATTTCTCCCTGGAAGTAGAACAGAAAGATGAGAAAAGATAACAATAAAAGGGACTAAGAGAATCAATGCAAGCAGTCCAATGCCTGGCTAATAGGAGTTTCAATGATAGAAAACAGACTGATGGGACGTATAATAGGCCTGTCTAATAGGTCACAACTTACTTGACTTCAAGGATATTGGTACAAAATGCCTTTAACCTACCAATTTACAGGGAAGAGAGGAAACAGAAGAACACAATCAATGGCACCAGCAATCAGCAAAATGCAGACTCAGGAAAGATATAAGATGCTCTACCTCGTATTCAAATAATAAACTGTAAGGGAAAAAAGAAGAAGGAACCTACAGACTAAGAGACACTTGAGACAGATACCTACCAGTTGCAATGTGTGCACCTTATTTGCATCCCGATACAAACACTCTTAAAAAAGGAAAATATATGACATAACTAGGGAAATTTAACTGGATATTTCATGTTATCAAGGAATCACTGTTAAGACTTTTTTTAGGTATGAAAAATGGTATCATGATTTTTCCCTTTCCTTTTTCTTTGTTCTATGAGTCCTATCTTTAAGAGACAAATATTGTAATATTTGCAAACGGTTAGGTCTTTGCCTGAGGTTGGGGAATCTGCTTCTAATCTCACTCACCTGGTTGATCCCCAAAATCCACAAACCATGTGGGCTTCTCCACGGGGCCATTCCTGTCATGTCAGCTGGCTTACCCCAGAGTCAATGATCCAAGTGAGAATAAAAGACCAAGTTGGAAACCATAGTGTATATTTTATAACCCAGTCCTGAAAATGACACTCCATCACTTGTACTCCTGGCCATACAGACCAACCCTAGCACAACACAGGAAGAGACCACACAGAAGTGTAAATACCAGGAGAAGGAGATTGTTGCAGGACATCTTAGAGGATATAAAAGAGAACTTTTAGGAACTGTTGAAGCAAGGTGATGAATACATTAGGGTTCAGACTATTATCTCTATTTTTGTATATATTTGAAAATTTCCATAATAAAAAGTTTTTCAAAACTTCTTTTTTTAAAAAAGGATAAAAGCACAGAAATGGAACAAGACGGCAAAAAATGGCTATTCAGTGGTAGTAGTGACTTTGTGCCACCCCATGAAGCAGCCTATCCCACAGAGACCCAATGGTTGGCCAGAAGGACTGCGTATTAGCAGCTGGACTAGCAATCCAGCACAAAGCAGGATTTTTTCAAGTCTGAGAAGTCCTCATCAAGCCCAAAATTTGGTGCACAAGCACACGTATCACACCATTTAAACACTGATCTTTATATCATGAAGTTGTTCACTGTGCAAAAACTAGTGTTTATAATATATTTAATATACATATAAGCTACTCATTAGTAAAAGTATCTTCAAGAACCATGTAAAAGATTTTAAAAAATAAACAATAAAATGTGTTGAGAGTGGTGATGTATTTAGAGGAATTATTAAAAGCGCAAAACCAACTCTACTATAAACAATAATAGTTAAGGTTCTTTTTAACGCAGACATCACTACTGAGACTTCCCTGAGGAGTCTAGTTTTCTTCAATAATTCTTAAATTACTCAGGAAAGTACACAGTTTGTGAAAATCTAAGTTTACAATGAAGCTTCTCTTGACTGATGTCCACTTAACCAATTTGCTGGATGAATACTCTATATCCCCTCAGTTTAATTTTTACATGCACAATATTCAATGGTTACCTTATTATGACTTATTCATAGCTGTGCCATGTAATAAACTATGATTACCTTTGCCTTCTCTGAACAACTTTAAAAAATTTTCCCTGGATTTAATGATTGTTTAGTTTTTTTCTTGCAATGGTTTTCTATGTACTTATTACTAATTCAATCCCAAATTCTTCATCAATTGTCTAAATCTCTCCAAGACATTCAGCCTTATCAGGTATGACTTCAACAACATTTCCTTGAAGTCTCTCCTGGTGAGCATTTTCTGAGCTGCTCCCACCTGGGCTGGCTGCCTCTCTGCCTGCCCAACTCTCACCCGTGGCTGTCCTTACACCATCTTCCAGAGATTCCCACCATCTCTCGCACATCAGATCTCCCGTCTTCTACATCCTGTGTCAACCTTTTCCTTGATTTAAGTCCTCTTTCGCTGGAGCCCAAGCCAGTAACTTCCCAAGAAAAGATATGTGGTGGCAGTTCAATGGTTTGAGACCTTGCATTCCCAAAATGTCCTTATTTAACCTGTGCACTTTATTGTTAATTTGGATGCATACAGAATTCTAGGTTGGAAGTTATTTTCCTTTAGAATTTTGCTCCTTTGTTTCCAGAGTTGCTGCTGAGAAGCTTGAAGATATTCTGATAAATAATCCTTTGACTGTGATCTGCTTTCTTCTCAAGAGAAACTTATAAGAGGTCTTTTTCAGGGAATGATTGCCAGTGTTCTGAAAGTCACAATGCCTTGGGGGTGCAGTCTGTTTTCATCTATTGTCCTGAAAACTTAATGGTCTTTCAATCCAAAACCTGTACAGTCCAGTTCTGGAAAATCTGGTGGATAAATTTTCTCCTTCCCACCTGTCTATCCCTCTCCTCACCTTTTTTGTTGTTCTTTTTGAGACTCCTATTAATCAAATATTGGTCCTCATTGATAGTTCAATTTCATAAGCTTTTACTATTGTCCATCTCTTTGATCTATTTTTATGGAAGATTTCCTCCCAACCTGCTATTGAGTTTTGTTTTGTTTTAATTCCCAAAAGCTCTTTTAGGTTCTCTCAGTCTTTTTTTTTTTTTTTTTTTTGGTACGCGGGCCTCTCCGGTTGCGGAGCACAGGCTCCGGACGCGCAGGCTCAGCGGCCATGGCTCACGGGCCCAGCCGCTCCGTGGCATGTGGGATCTTCCCGGACCAGGGCACGAACCCATGTCCCCTGCATCGGCAGGCGGACTCTCAACCACTGTGCCACCAGGGAAGCCCTCTCAGTCTATCTTTTGAATGGTATCCTATTCTTGTTTTATGGTTGTAATATGTTTTCTTATTTCATTGGGATTACTAATTATTTCTTTTTAAGTTTTCTTCCCCCTGAATAGTCAGTCTTTGCTTCCTCCAAGTTGCTTAAAGTTTTGAATTATACTTTACATGTTTGAGGGTTTCCTGTGATGTCTAGTATTCCTTGGTCATCTATTACTAAAAATGGAAGGCAAAAAAACTGAATATAAGCTCTGAATATTTAAGTGAGGCTTAGTGACTATGAGTATACTCCACTGGAGTGATCAGGCTATGCTATTAAGTTGGAGAATCTCTGATGTCAGTGTTTGCAGTTGTTTTGCTTTTCTCTAGGGCTAGTCCAATTCTGCTGATAAAGATCTTCCAATCTCCTGCCTGGAGGGATAAAGCCTGGCTGCTGGCATTAATGGGAGCCACAGAAAGCAAGGTGGCTAGGGGGTCTCAACAGCTAGAATGCATATGTTCACTTGATCTACCTTTCTCTGTACAGTTCCCTTGCTTTTAACTGGGCCTGTTGTCCTCTAGTCCAGATACCTTGTATTACCTTCTTTGTATGGCACAACTGGGCCTTATATTGCTGGTAGGAGTGTAAGTTGCTACAACCATCTTGGAAAAATGTTTGGCAGCACGTGCTAAAGCTACTTAAGTGTATACCCTATTTCTTTCCCCAATACGTACACCAAATAGAAATGAGAGCTTAAGTCTTCCTAAAATGTGCACAGAAATGTCACCATAGCCTTTATTCACAATAGTCAATAAGTGGAAACAACACAAATATCTATCAACATGTAAATAAACTATGGTATATTCACATAACAAACCACAACACTGCAATGGACAAGAATAAGTTTCTGATATATGCAACAATATGGATCTCAGAGACACCAAAGAATATAAACAGTATGGGTCCATTTATAAACAGTTCAAAGAAAGACAAAGCTAATCTATGTTTAGAGATCAAAACAATGGCTGCCCCTGGGGGGTGGGAGTATTGACTGGAAAGGAACACAAGAGATCTTTCAGGGGTGATGGAAATGTTCTATAAGGTGATTTGGATGATGGTTAGACAGGTACATACATATGTAAAAATTCAGTAATCTGTATGCTTATGACTGTATACTTCACCGTTTTAAGTTACACACAACTTAAAAGAATCTTGTAAAAAATTAATTATATACACCAAGGGGGGAAGTGGCGGGGGTGGGTGGGTGGGATGAACTGGGAGATTGCAACTGACATGTATACACTAATATGTATAAAACAGATAACTAATAGGAACCTGCTGTATAAAAAAAATAAAATAAAATTCAAATTAAAAAATTAACTATATAAATGTTTTGTAAATAATGAAGTTTAAAATCCCTACTAATCTATCAAGATAAACAATTATCTTCCAAAGCCTAAAATATATAGTCCCAATGATCACTAGAACTTGAGGTATTATTTTATCAGCATTTAATTATTGAAGTGGGGGGGTAGGTAGTAACTTAGTGATGTAACAACCACTTTAAGAAGAGTCAACACTAAAGTGCAATTTATTGGGAATTCATAACATACTTTTCATCCATATTAAATACTATTAGGACCACACTAGGTACTTACCCTTCTAACCTAACATCTGGTAAAGATCTGTTGAGTGCAATCATCTCACTTGCCATTAAATTGAACTGATTGATTTTAAACATCTCTTTCATCTTTTCTTGATCCTCTTTAGGAATGACGACTGGTTTCCCCATTTCTCCAGGACCTTCATGAGGCTTTTGTACTGGCTCTAGAACTAAGAATAAGGAGGAAACTTAACTAACATTAATTGTATAACAATTGATTCATGTTTCTGTTTAATAACATTTGAGTTTAAACTATGTCCTCAACAACCAGAGCCATTTCTGAGCCCATCCTCTCCCAGTCCGAGACACGGCCTAGGGGCCGCCTTGTCCTCCGCTTCCACGCCTCGTCCTGACTCAAGACCTCCTCACTTTGCACCACTCACCTGAATCACTTCATGGCCTTGGCACTCCCATCTCGGATATCATTACCACATTTATCTCCCTAAAGCACAGCCTTCATTGTGTTATTCTCATGGTCTCCTAGAGGCCAATCTCTTTAATAGGAAATTTAATCTAACTTCCCAAACCCACCACTTGCTGGGGTCTCCACCTGCCACCCCCCGGATCCTCACCCTCCAGTCAAACAGCACCCACTACTTTCCTCCATGTGCCTCATGTCTTCTTGCGTTGATGCCTTTGCTCACACTGGCCCCTCCCTTGTCATCTCCTTCCTACCTCTACCTCTGCAATACCAAACTCACACTTGTCCTTCAAGGCCCAGCTAAAACAGCTTCTCTCCTGCAGCTTTTCTGCATCTCTCTAGAGTGACCATTTACTACTCTTGACTACTACATACATCCAGGGCTCTATGTCTCTAATCAATAGTTCTCTCTTATTATGATCGCTAAACCTGCCTATGACACCCTCCCCTAACTAGATTATGATCTCTTTTTTAGCTGGATTTTTTTGTTCATTCATGTACCTTCTGTGGAGCTTAGCATTGTTTTACAGGCATTTTATAACCATATGCTAAATTAATATGTGAGTAAAAGTGTTATTCAAAATAAGTCAAAATGAAATCCTAGAATTGACAATAGTAGACATTATAATAAGCATTATGCAAGGTGGAGCATCAAGAAATATAATTCTTGAGAATTTCTTTATTTTGAATTTCTTTTATGCTTTGAGCTTTTTATTTGTTCAAACATTCATTGTAAATTTTTTATTTTATTGCACTTAAGTGAGAAAATACAGCCTTCCAACAATAAATATTTAATGAGCACCTACATCATAGCAGCCACTGTGCCAGGCACTGAGGATCAGTGCAGACAAGACATTACATGTTCTCTACCCTCATGTGGCTTAAACTTCCTACCTTTGGAAAGGTATTAACATTTCCTTTGTGGGCTAGAAAAATGTTTCATTTTTAAAAATGCTAAGTGGAATGTGTTAAAATTATGTATTCCATATATGTAGATTACATATTTGAAATATATCTAGTAAATAACCTTATTAATGAAAAAAAAGAAATATAATTCTAATCAGAAGTAATATTATCTCGTAATATACAGTTGTCCCTCAGTATCTATGGGGGACTGGTTCCAAGACACCCCCCTCACCCTGCCCTGCAGATACCAAAATCCACAGATGCACAAGTCCCTTATATAAAAAGGTGTGGTACGGTCAGGCCTCTGTATAACCCATGGATATGGAGGACCGGCTATATTAGTAAAAAGAATAATATTCCTGATCAGCAATTCCCAAATCTTGTTCCTTGCTATATGCTTTTGAGATGCTGAAAAGTGTTCCAAGAAAAATATGTTCTAGAATATATTAAATTCGAAAAAAAATTGTTAAACTCCCCATCTAAGAGGGATGGGTAGAAAATGAGGTGAGGGTAAGAATGGGATGAAAATATCTGTTTTGTACATTACCTGTTTATTTTTAAAGCTGAAAGTTTTATTCTCCTACAGTTTTTTTTTTAGGTATCCCCGAAAGTCTCTGGACAAAAATGAAGACATCAAGGCAGTAGACAAACCAGCTCATTTCAGCCAAGCTTCATCTGCCCAAGAACAGCTCTAGTTGGTAAAGCTGACCTACAGGATGACTGTTCAGATGGAGTACAAAGCAACCTACCAATACCAGAGCTGCAGAATATTATTCACTGCGTCTTCAAAAACTGTCTAGAATATAAAATCTATTCTAGAGGACTATCAAGGAAAAAAATGGTGGATAATAACTTTCCCCATTCTCACAATGAACTGTGATTCCAGGAAGAAAGTTAAAATATTAGGAAATAAATTATAGGAAACTCTTATAATACAATTTTTTTTTTTCTTTACGCGGGCCTCTGTTGTGGCCTCTCCCGTTGTGGAGCACAGGCTCCGGACGCGCAGGCTCAGCGGCCATGGCTCACGGGCCCAGCCGCTCCGCGGCATGTGGGATCTTCCCAGACCGGGGCATGAACCCATGTCCCCTGCATCGGCAGGCGGACTCTCAACCACTGTGCCACCAGGGAAGCCCTATAATACAATTTTTAAAAACAAATCCTGGCTAATTTTTGTCAAGTAAGCTCTTTAAATATAAGAAAAAATTCTCAGTGACAAAAATTTTCAATGCCACGTGTAATAAAAAATGTAAGTACAGAAGTATAATGCCTATATAAGCTTTTAAAACTTTAAAAATCATAAATTATAAAACTCTCAGAGTCAATTCTTACTTACCTGTCTCTGAAAATAAAGAGTAATTAACAGATTTGGGCGTTGGGACATTCAGGGGTCAGTATGAAGCAGCAGAGTTCTAGAGGTAACAGTTATTTTATCTGCATGGCACAGATAACCTGAAGAGTAGGTGGGAGACATCTAGTGGCCCTGATTATAAATATCCTTCAGTTACCTGTGCCCTATTTTAGCATAAGAAGATGCTTTAAAGAAAAGTTAAAATGGAAACATTTTCACACTACTCAGTTTTTTAATTGAATATTAAGTTATACAGAACACCATCTATAACATATTTTTGCTGGGGGCAGGGTGGGGTAGATCCTGAATCTGATCAAGCCTCTGGACTTACTTACCAATTCACAGGAAATATAGGGGACAGAGGAAATGATAAAAAAAAAAAAAAAAAAAAAACATTAAAGGGATGCAAATCCTGACTGTGGGAAACTGGAGAAAACAAAGAAAGCAATTTCTTCTTCTTCAACACAACCAAAAATGGGGGTGGGGAGGACAAAAAGAAAGAGGTATCCACGTATCTATGCCACAAGACTAGCTTTGAGTTGATAACTGTCGAAGCCAGATGATGGGTATATGGGAGATCAATTTTCTATTTTTCTCTACTTTTGTTTATGTTTGGAAATTTTCCATGAGGATTGGGGGAGCATGAATGAGCACTCAAGAAATTATTACGGTAAGAACCAGTAAGTATAAACTTGATTGCTTACAGCCTAAGAGACTGTATGACCAGAAAGTTAAAATCCTGCCCCATCACAGTGAAGTAAAACTCTAGCCTTGAGGTCTTAAAGAATTGGGCAAAACTGCACAACATATAAAATCCTCCTGGCTGCAATATTTTACAAATTTGGTCACCTGGTACTTACTAATAATCTAAATATCTGGTATAATACCCACATTATATACTTTAACCTACTGATACAAGAGATCTCAGAGCCGCATTTAAAATGGCCATTAATCAAAAGTTATATGACTACTGCATGACTTACAGAATCCACCACAATACTCTAATTTAGAAATTATAATATCCTGAAGAATTACACCAACCAGTAAACTAATTTTCTTTGGCAAAGATGCCAGGATAAAATGCAACTAGCTAGTGAATATTTTTACTACTAATGCACTTGCAGTACTAAAAAGCAACTAACAAAGAAGATAGTAAGCATTAACTTTCCTTGTATTCTACTTACCACTCTTTCATGTAAATTAAAAAAGAGTTCAGTGAAACTTGTTTGAAAGCAAATGAAATGGGTTTGGATATTATCATTTCCCGAACTGAAAAACAAACTTTCATTGCCATAAAATTTTATAGGCAGATCATTTCTAAAAATCAAATCAACTTTGACAAGGGGGTGACTAAGGTGTTATTCCAAAGTATCATGTGAGAACAAACATTTTATTATACACTTTAAACTTCATTTACATGACAATGTACAGAAGTTTCATGTTTTAGAAAATTTAATTTTCGAAAAAACTACAGGTTCACTCTGAATGCCACCAAATAAAATTCACATATACAAACCACATGACATACCTATGACTGTGTTTTAATAAATCTTACAAATTTCTAGTTTGTATTTTTCTCATGGAAGTGGAATAAGGAGGTATAAAGTTACATGATACCCATTTGGGGAAGATGGGGAAGATAAAAGGCTAAAATCATTTCTCCCAAACAATTTTCTTACCTTATTATACAACTATCTTTACTATTTTTATGCACTATATTTCACTTATTCCAAAATATTTTTTCCCATATTTTAACATCTCTGAAATTGGCATGTGGCTTACAATGATAACTGAAATGTTTTTGCTTTCTTAGTGTATATAATATGTATTCTATAAACAAAGCAAATTACCTGATTTTTTTAACATCAAAATATTATTGCATATAAAATTCACTGATAACTCTCTGCTACCTCAACACCTGTCAGTTTCAACCCTCATTCCAATTTTATATTCAATTCATTTGCATTGTGTTCAAATAAAACTCTAAGCACACTAAAAGTCTGTAATAAAGAGTTTCTGAAAGCCTTTACTAACAATATTTTTAAGTTTTTAATCATCAGAAGTTTCTTCTATAAAATATGTTCTCAAATTTTTCCTACTGTTTGACAACTGAAATAATTCTAGCAGAAGTACATGAAAACTTGAATAATCAACATTTTAATAATCTGAAAATCAAGTACAGTGCTGGCAGAAAGGATTAATTCCTACTTGAAATTGCATCTGTAAAAATACTGAATAGTCTATGCAACATCCAAATCCATAAATTGAATGAATGAGTTAATTCTAAAAAGCAGAAGAGTTGCAGAAATATTCCCAAGACATAACCCACACTAACCGTGTTTTTTCAAAGGGAATCTAATCTAATTCTCTAGCAACAGAAGAATTTTGCTATTCTCAGATAGTCTGGGGTATAAAATACAAGAATAAAACTATGAGAGAGAATGCTCAGGAAAATAAAATAAAACAAAACAAAACCAACCCTCTGAAACACCAAAGACTGGCCTGTTGTTACCTGACACAGGCAAGTAACAAGTAAATGTAAAAATCCTAGAAAACTAAATATATCAACGATAATCTTATAAGCATTATCATAAGGATAACAAATCCATTCTGCTTAAAAATAAGACACCTTTTTGCACACAATAGTATAAAGAACAGAATTTGGTAAATTTCACCAAATTGGCACTGTAAAGCAGTTCAAAGAAGTTCAGAAATGAGGTCCTCACAACACTGAGACAATTGCTCTGGAGTGTTGTATCTGCTCATTATTTTTTTGCTTTTTTGTTTTTTTTTTTTTTTTTCGGTACGCAGGCCTCTCACTGTTGTGGCCTCTCCCGTTGCGGAGCACAGGTTCCAGACGCGCGGGCTCCGCGGCCATGGCACGGCATGTGGGATCTTCCCGGACTGGGGCACGAACCCCTGTCTCCTGCATCGGCAGGCGGACTCTCAACCACTACGCCACCAGGGAAGCCCCGCTTTTTTGTTTTGATTTGGTTTTTCAAATGCCATAGAAAACGAATATCCTGGAGACCTTATGTGTTCTATCAAAAAAGACCTACATTCCTCTAGGTCACTGACCATACTTGCTAATTCCACTAAGAAGGTCCACATCCTTGATGCCATCACCTATCAACCCTCTCCCAACAATTTTAGTGAAAGGTCTGTTCAGTGGCACCACAATTCCTCAGCAGCCTTATGCTGAGAGCCTTAACCTTAGGCCTCTGATGCTACTTGAGACTTCTCGGCGCCCACTGCACTGAAACTTCACATCAGAGCAGATTTTTCAAACTTTCCTTGCTTAGCATCAATTGTCCCCCTTCCCTAAATCATTTCCTCACTCTTTCCCTTCAATGCCTTAAGGCTACATGGAACACAGTTTGAAAAAATGGATGCTCTAGGGCCCCATCTGGAACTGCTGGCCTCTCCAAGTTTCTCCCTTCAGCTATTAACTCACCTCTTGGCTTACTGCTCAGTGCTTCTCTCATCCTTCCACTGCTCATGGCCTTCTCAGTCTGTCCCACTCAACACCCTGATGCCCCCAGGCCATTATAAAGCTTCTATCAATACGTCGTCTTGTCTCAACAGGGGCCCCATCTACCAGACTTAAATCCAGCTCTTCCCCAGAGCCCATTAACCTCACAACCCTCAACAACTTTCATTCTCTGTCTCCCAGGAGGTAACGACGCTCTCTCATAGCTCCACATTGTTACTTTCACCCCATTTCTCCTTTACTTTGTACTTCTGTACTTTGTATAAAAGCTACTCCTTTTCCTTGATGCTCATGCTACTAGTGGTTTTCCAAAACTGTATTAACCTTAGAATCCTCTTCAAGGATAATCCTTTTCTTATGGTTGACACCACACTGTCTCATCTGCTGAGAATTGGCTCTTTCAAGTATTACTTCATTACTTTATATTTTAAACCTCTCCCTCAACATACATAAAAAATACATACATTCACAGAAAACCAACTTTGGCTCCATTCCTTTCTTTTAAACTACTGTACTATCTCTTTGTGTGGAAGCTTCCTAAAAGGATAAGCTACACATCAGTAATATCAAATCCACTGGCACTGAAATGGTACTTGCTAGGGTCACAAGAAGCCCCCTGCTGGGAAACACATCAGAACCACTTCTTCATCTCAGGTAAAATCTCTGAACAAACATCACTCCTGGATTTCCATGACCCCACTCCCTCTGGTTTCTCCCCCTACTCTGACTTCCAGAAGCCTTATTTCCCTTTGCTGACCCTCCATGATCCTCTCCAACACTGGCCTGTCTCTTCCAACATCCACACACTGCTGGAGCCCACACTGCCGCCCACATGCTCTACCCCAGCCACCCTCTGCTGCAGAACATCCCTCCCAACACCCCAACGTTAAATGCTCCAAACGCAACTCATCCTTCTGCCTTCTCACCAAAGCCACTCCGCCTCTGGGGGCCCCACCTCGTATCAATTCATCCAAAGAGGAAGACCTAAGAGTCATCTTAGACTTTTCACTTTCCATTATTACCTACGTTCAGTGACTCCCCATGCTATGTAAATGCCACTATTTACAAACTTCTCATATATTTTATTTCCTCTCCATCTCCAGTGTCATTTTAGTGTAGGCCCCAAGAACTTCTCCAGACCTTCCCAACGGCCTCACATCCACTCTCTGCTGTCTCACTCCCTTCTAGTATTGGGTTGGCCAAAAAGTTTGTTTGGTTTTTCCCATACGATGGCTCTAGTAGTGCTTATTTGTCTTTAACTTCATTTGAAACATTTTTTTTTTTTTTTGGTACTCAGGCCTCTCACTGTTGTGGTCTCTCCCGTTGTGGAGCACAGGCTCCGGACGTGCAGGCTGAACGGCCATGGCTCACAGGCCCAGCCGCTCCGTGGAACGTGGGATCTTCCCAGACCGGGGCACGAACCCGTGTCCCCTGCATCGGCAGGCGGACTCTCAACCACTACGCCACCAGGGAAGCCCCATTTGAAACATTTTTGTTAGACTGTATTGTGACAGCTGTCATATGTCATGCATTAAAAAAAAAAACATCAAAATCTGTGAATTTTTGTGTAGCCATTTTAACATTGAAGACGGAAGAAAAAAAAGCAACATTTTTGGCATATTATGCTTTATTATTACAAGAAAGGTAAAAATGTAACTGAAACACAAAAAAATATTTGTGCAGCGTATGGAGAAGGTGCTGTGACTGATCGAACGTGTCAAAAGTGGTCTGCGAAGTTTTGTGCTGGAGACTTTTTGCTGGACGATGCTCCAAGGTTGGGGAGACCAGTTGAAGTTGATATGGATCAAATCGAGACATTAATTGAGAACAATCAATGTTATATCACATGGGAGACAGCCAACATACTCAAAATATCCAAATCAAGCGCTGAAATCATTTGCACCAGCTTGGTTATGTAAATCGCTTTCATGTTTGGGTTCCATGTAAATTAAGCGAAAAAAAACCTTCTTGACCGTATTTCCGCATGAGATTCTCTGCTGAAACGTAACGAAATGTTCCGTTTTTAAAACAAATTGTGACAGGCGATGAAAAGTGGATACTGTACAATAATGTGGAATGGAAGAGATCGTGGGGCAAGTGAATGAACCACCACCAATCACACCGAAGGCTGGTCTTCATCCAAAGAAGATGATGTTGTGTATATGTTGGGATTGGAAGGGAGTCCTCTATTATGAGCCCCTTCCAGAAACCAAATGATTAATTCCAACAAGTACTGCTCCCAATTAGACCAACTGAAAGCAGCACTCGACGAAAAGGGTCCAGCATTAGTCAAAAGAAAATGCATGATTTTCCATCAGGATTAACGCAAAACCACATGTTTCTCTGATGACCAGGCAAAAACTTTTACAGCTTGGCTGGGAAGTTCTGATTCACCCGCCATATTCACCAATTGCACCTTCAGATTTCCATTTATTTCGGTCTTTACAAAAGTCTCTTAATGGAAAAAATTTCAATCCCCTGGAAGACTGTAAAAGGCACCTGAAAGAGTTCTTTGCTCAAAAAGATAAAAAATTTTGGGAAGATGGAATTATGAAGTTGCCTGAAAAATGGCAGAAGGTAGTGGTACAAAACTGTGAATATGTTGTTCAATAAAGCTCTTGGTGAAAATGAAAAATGTGTCTTTTATTTTTATTTATAAACCGAAGGAACTTTGGCTTTTAAACACCAAGCCAATACATCAGCCACGTGACCACCAAACTTCCTTCTGAAAGTCTGGATCCCATCAGGTTACTGATTTCCTTGTTTAAAATCCTTCAGTGGGACTTCCCTGGTGGTCCAGTGGTAAACAATCTGCCTTACAATGCAGGCGACAAGGGTTCAATCCCTGGTCAGGGAACTAAGATCCCACATGCTGCAAGGCAACTAAACCCGCACGCCACAACTACTGAGCTCGCGGGCCTCAACTAGAGAGCCTGCATGCCACAAACTACAGAGCCCACGCGCCTTGGAGCCTGCGCACCACAACTGGAGAGAAGCCCGTGCGCCGCAACAAAAGATCCCGCATGCCGCAACTAAGACCTGATGCAGCCAAAAAAATCCTTCAATGTCATGCCTCACCTACAGGATTTAGTCCAAAACCCTTAGCATGTCATAAAAGGCCTCCTGTGATGTGGCCTCTGCTAACCTCCCAGCTTCGTCCCATGCTCTTTCCTCACATTCTCCTATCCATCAACTCTGTCTCTCACTTGCTTATCTTGCACATGCTTCTCTCCTTTGCTTGGAAGGTATTCCCCTCACCCATCAAACCTAACAAACACCTGTTCACCCTGATACTACAGCTTGAGCATTACACTTCCTTGCTGCACCTTCTCAGATGCCCCACGGTGTTCCTTCCTTCTGCTCTCATGCACATCTCTAGTATGCTATCTATCATATCACTAATTTTACCATATTCTTTCTCTCCTGTTGGACTGGGATTCCCCAAAGGGAGGAACTTTTTTGTATTGTTGAAGTGTATGTCACTAGCACATAGCACACTGCCCAGCACATATCAGAGTTTAAAAAACATTCACTAAGTGTGTCTTCACCTACTACAGAGGTCCCAGTCTTTCTTACTTTTCATGCCTTTGCATTTAAGACAGAACACCATGAGCTCCCACTATAAATGGTAACGAATTAAGGTGCAGTGAGGGTAAAGTTAATCTGTTCCATTTGGGACAAGAATTATGCTAGTTTCTTACTGGTGAATGGCAATACCTTTGATTTGATTTAAATGTTGACAGAGTTATAGCTCTTGTCACCCGACAAACTTACTAAACAGCAGGGCCATAAAGGAAACCAGGAAAGTCAACAAATTAATAGGCAAAAAAATTATGGGGATGGTGAAAATTAAAAAGTCAGGGGTTAACCTAGGTATTACTAAAGTCCAGTGTTAAGAACTGAGCCTAATTTTAGGCAGATTTCCCATGAAATAAAGAGAACTGGTTACACAATCCCATCTGTAAAAATTACAATAAGTAGGCACACCTACCAATACAAATAAATAATTTTAGATTGCAAATTTTAAGGGACCAGGTGCTTTCATTATAAAAGTGCAAGATATTTAAATGTGGCTACATATTCAAATAAAACAGTAATCATTCACAAATAATTCCTAAAAATAGAATTACTGTTTAGCCAGATATTCTATAACTAATCACAGAGAGTTCAGAGCGCAGAATAGCTGAATTACTAATTCACAATGCAAAGTCATTTTCATTTTGTTTAAAAAAAAAATAAAAGGCAGCATTTGTCTTTTTGGTTTAAACACAGAGTCTAAAACTGAATTTTTCAGGTGCCCTCTGTCAAAAATGTCAGTCTTCCAAACTAGGTCCTTCATATTTGTGTTTCCTTCCTTTTCCATATCAGATACTGCAGTGTTCTCACTGCAGCCCAGATTTTATAGCCTGATCTTTTCATAAGCTCTCCCTAAAAGTGCTAACTGGAGCTATCTACAGCATTAACAAAACAAACTCACCAGACCACATCTACCTAGAATGACTTCTTCCCTTAGGACTGAGATGGGAAGGCTGGAGAACTCTCTCTCATACTTGATAATGCAATTTTAACGCTCCACTCAGCATTATGACCCTAGACTAATCTCCTGTACAATTTTGGTAGTTCCAGCTATGAGATTCCCTACAGTATTTGGTAATATAACTTCCAGAAAATTAACTACATTTAACATTGAACACACAAATTGAATTTAGCAATTCTATACAGGATACTTTAATACTTTTAACTGTTAGAAGAACCTACTGGAGAACTGATGGAAATATGATCATTATATATAGGAAGCCAGGGATTACTATTAATCTAAAAATGTTCAAATTTTATAGTTTCCAAATTAGTTAGTACAAACAAGTGACATATATATCAAAACAGGTCCACTATTATAAAATGTCACTCACCATCCCCAGCAGGAAGTCCTCTCTCTTTTTTTTCATCACATTTGTTGCATTCACTGAAGTAAAGCAGCAGGAACATATCCAAGAGTACCCAAATCAAGGAGGTGGCTAGGACCACCTTGCAATATGCAAATTTTCTCATGGCACTTTAAGTCAAATGCAAAATTTTAAAATATATATATATATAAATATACAAAGATCATGAAAATTATTCCAATCCAGTTTCATCAGAAATCACGTTCATAACCTATAGAAAGAAAAAGAAAAAAGATTAACTTAAAAATTCAGAACCTAAAAAAGAAACAATGGATTAATTCAATATGAATATGAAATTTTACTATGAAGAATAAGTTTTAAAATCAGACTTGAAAGAGTACTTGTAAAATATATAAAAATAGTAACAAGAACATGCAAATAACTCCTACAAATCAATATACACAATCCAATAGAAAAATGGGTAAAGGACTAAACAAGCACTTTGCAGAAAGGAAATCTGAATAGCCAATAAACAAGTGAAAAGGTGCTCGATTCATTACAATGAGGAAAATTCAAATTAAAACAGTGAGCTACTATCTTATATCCATCAAACACATGGGGCTTAACTGCCTTCTATTCAATTGCTGTATTAAACACGAAAGCAAAAGCTAAGCCATTAACTGCCACAGGAGTTTAAGAAACCAGTAATTCCCAGTCCATTTTAACCACTCACATTCAGTTCCCAGGGTCCAAGGATTTATATGAGTTCTCCTAGTAGCTTTTCTAGAGCAGTTGAATTGGAATGATTCTTATCCCTCTGTCCCAACTGAATCCCATTCTAAAAATGCTAGTCACCAGCCGTTCAAAAACAAGACTCATGGAAAGTATAACAGAAAAGAAAAGGGTATTTGCAAGATCTGAGCCCTAGTCCTGGCTCTGACAGTAATTTTACAGACTTCCCTGATGTTTAGTTTCTATCCACCCCACCCCACCCCCAAATATCATGAGAAAATGACTGGAGGAACTGTCCTTTGGGATAGCTAGACCAGAAACACTTCTGACACATATGGCACTCATCTGGGGGAGCTCTGGAGCAGCCCGAGGGACCTCAGAGAGGTAAGGAGCCATCCCACCGAGCCGCTGACACCGAGGCTCAAAGGTCTGTGTCACTGCTGTTCAGGAGATAGATGAGCCAAGAGCATTCAGGGGAGTGGATGGAGGAAACACACACTTGGCACAGGTGAAAGCCAATGAGCAGAAGCTCTGAAGGGCTGGGCTGATGGGCAGCATAGCAGCTGCTTACAAGGGCAGTTTTATGTAGCATGTTCCACGGTGGGCAGTAGAGATGTCTCTACCTAAACAATTCAGGGCAGGCCAGAGAGTTTATTTATGAAAAAGATACAATAGTTCTTTCCTACTTCACAAGGTGGCTAAACAGCAACCTGAAAAGCACCCCAAAATACCAAGTAATACTTATAAATGTAAAGTATTATTTCTGTTCGTCTCTCTGGGGACTTTGACCTCTTGCCTATTGGCCTCCTTTCATCAAACCAACACTTCCTGACTGCACTGTGAGAACAGGGACGCTACTGTCATATTCTTGCCTCAAAATCATACTTACTCAATATCTGTCACATGCAGTGAGCAACAACTGACATCTGTGGTGACTAGGGTGAGGGGAGGAGCAAAAGCATTATAATGCACAGTGTCATGGACCAACAGTTCTCTCCAGAGAAGCGAGATACACGTATGTATATATTTCAAGCCACTTTACATGAAAGGCTACCTCTTTTGGTCACTGGCAAAGCAAGCAGTCTAACTGCCAGTGCAACAGCTGGGATTCAAATGTAGTTTTGTGTTGTCTAAAATCTGCTGATTGTTAATTTTTTCAATGCTTACAGCCCAGAACACTTAAATGTAAATCTTTATAACTCTGTACTCATTCCTATTTAATTTTTCCAAGGCAGCACAATTAGATTCTAAAAGTGAAGATGAAATGCAGTGGGTGGGTGTGTATTTGGGGGAGCGGTACAGAGAAAGCAGGAGGTGTAGGGAGAAAGGAGGATAAAGAGGCAAACATCTTTGAGACCTTGAGTTATGTAGAGATTCCTTACATGGTAACAATAAAATGCACAAACCATTTAAAAAGATTGATAAGTTGGACTTTATAATTAAAATCTGCTCTTCAAAAGACAGTTAAAAAAATAAAAAACAAGTCACATATTGGGAGAAAATATTTACAAATTACATATCTGATAATTACTTATATCCAGACCATATAAAGAACTCTGCAAATACAATTTTTAAAAATCCTAATCCAATACAATGGGCAAAAGGTTTGAACTGTTGCTTTACCAAAACAGCGATACAGGTGGCAAAAGAGCACAAGAAAAGATGTTCAACATCATCAGCTATTAGGCAACTGCAAGTTAAGACCACAATGAAGCACCACTATGCAGCAATATAAATAGTGAAAGGAAAAAAGAAAACTACCAAGTGCTATCAAGGAACTGCTGCAACTGGACCTCTAATACATTGCCAGTGGAATGCACAATGGTACAGTCTCTCTGGAAAACAGTTTGGTAGTTTCTTCCCACAAGAATCTGCAATTCCATTCCTAGCTATTTACTTAAGAGAGAGGAAAACGTACGTCTACACAAAGGCTTGTACACAAATCTTTATAGCAGCTTAACCATAATCATCAAAATCTGGAAACAATCCAAATGTCCATCACCTGGTGAATGGATAAATTGTGGTACACCAAACAGTGAAATACTACTTCCCAGAAATCCAGCAATCAAAAAGAACTCTTAATATATATGCAATAATACTGATGAATCTCAAAAGCTTTATGCTAAGTGAAAGTGGTCAGTCACAAAAGGCTGCATACTGTATACTGTATGATTCCATTTATATGAGACAAATTGGATCAGTGGTTGCCAGGGGCTGTGGAAAAGTAGAGGACTGCTCTCAAAGGGCCGTGAAGGAACTTGTGATGATGAAAACATTCCATCTCTTGCTTGTGGTGGCAGCGGTCATTTTGTCCAAACTGGTACGACTACACCTAAAAGGGTGAATTTTACTGTACATAGATAAATACAGGAGAGGTGAGGATCCTTCAAAGAAACAATTCCAATTTTAGGAGAAAAACTGTTTTGTATTTCTTCAAGTGATACATACCAGAATTTATCTTGGAAATTATTAAAAGCTCAGAGTTTCTGTCTCAACCACAATAGATTAAAACCTTCCATATGAAATGCATTTAACTCCTTAATTATTTTAGAAGGTATAAAATCTGAATTAATGTCAAAGTACAGTGATCAATTATATCAGTAAACTTCTGATTCTATCCTACGTGTCATATGTAAAGGTTTTCCAAAGGTTGATCAGTATTTTCTAGGGCTAAATAATTACTTTCTCTTACTCCATATACTTCTAGCCAAGGCTCTCCAGAAACTTCAAGCCTAAAAAGAGAGTCTCAGCTCAAAAGCAGCTTTGGAGAAAATAGAAGCATCATTCTCTTGGACCTAAAACTTCAGTCTTCTGAGTATGTTAAGGTGCTTATCTCCCCTCTCCCAAGAACACTGAATTCTCAGGCACCTACACCTAGAATGACTAATTTTGCACTGTACCGACCAGGCAGAGGTATGAGATATGAGACCCTTCAATAGATCTGTTCATTTAATTTGTAGCTGAAATTTCTGCCAGAAAAACTGAAAGACTTTAAAAAATGATATTTATCCTCTAACATTGTAAAGAAAAGCAAGATTATTTTATTTACTAATTATATATTCCATTTGCTCTATTTCTCAGAACTATAATGAAACCTATTCATTCATTTATTATTATTTCATACATTCAAAACACACAAACTCAGTAAATGTAGGGAATGTGTCAAATGCAAGGAATACAAACATGAACAAAATATTCCTTCCCTTACGAAGTTTAGAGTTGTCTCTAGGAAAGCAGGCATTAGTCAAACACTCACATAAACGTGAAATTTCAATCGTGATAACTGCTTTGGAGGGAGGTACACAGCACTATACACATCTGTAAAAGAGATCTGACTTTGTCAAAAAGGCTTCCCTGAGGAAGACATGATTTGAAGAGAAAATGAGCATTTGGGGCAGTAAGTAGCAAGGACTCTATAGCAGGAAGGAGCCCAACACTCAAAGGCCAGTGGATCAAAGACAAAAGAGGTGAAAACTGTGATTGCGACAAAGCTGGAGCTGGATAAAAGTGGGCAGATTCAAGAGGTATTAAGGGACAAACTCAATGGGATTTAAGGATGAGTCAGGTGGGGGTAAAGAGGAGGAAATCCTGGCCTATACAAGTGGATGCAGAGTGTTGCCAGTCATAGAAACAGGGACCAGTAAAAGAGGACCAATTTTTGGAAAGGAGGAAAAGATGGGAAGAAATATAAGTTTGACTTTGGACATGCTGAGTATGAGGTACCTCTGATACCCTCAAAGAGATGTTAACCACAGCTGAGGACACAAAAGTTTGAGGCTCAAAGTGGGGTTCTCTGTATATCTCTGTAAAGATATACAGATAGAAGCCCCTGCTCTTGTGCAACTTTGCAGGGGCAGACAGACTAAAAAAAAATCAATACATGAAGTAACTTTTGTGGAGTGCAATTTCCCTCCTAAAGTGTGGGCTGGACTTAGGGACTTGCTTCTAACCAACAGAATATGGTGGAAGTAATGATGCGTGATTTCAAGGCTAGTCATAAAGCACAGTTCTCTTCCCAGCTCTCTCTCAGATCACAGACTCTGGGGAAAAGCAGCACCACATCAGAAGGACACTGAAGCATCCCTATAGAGATCCATGTGCTGAGAAACTGAAACCTCCTGCCAACAAAGAGTACTCTCTTGCAAGGCATGGAAGTGAACCACTTTGGAAGCAGACCCAGTCAAGCCTTCATCTTGACTGCAACATCATATAAGATCCTGAGTCAATACCACCTTGCTAAGCTACTCCTGCATTCCTGACCCAAAGAAAATATGAGATAATAAATGTTTATTGTTTAAAGCCATTAAGTTTTGAGGCAGTTAGGTAGTTCATTACTCATCAATAGAGAACTTCACAGAAAACTAGGACTAGAAAGGAAATTCTTTAACTTATAGCAAACATATTTAATGATGGGATTCCCGATGCATTTCTGTAACATTGTAAATAAGAAAAGTTATGCATCCTCACTTCAATCTGATATTGTACTGGAGGTCTAAACAATATGACAAGAAAAGGAATAAGAATTAGGGGATTAAAAAGAGACAAAATTATCTGCAGATAGCATGCCTTCTGTATAGAAACTCTAAAAGAAATCAATAAATAAACCATTAGAGCTAATTCATTATTTCATCAAGGTTGCTGAATACAAGGTAAACATATAACATCAATCATGCTTCTTCATGATAATAACTAATTAGGATATATAAAGGAAAACATCACATTCAAAGCAGCTATAAAAACCCTAAGGTATTTGGAAATAAACTTAACAAAATATGTGCAAGACATGGAGAAAATTGTGGTGCTTTGTCAAAGGACATAAAAGAACACCTGAGGGCTTCCCTGGTGGCACAGTGGTTGAGAGTCCGCCTGCCGATGCAGGGGACACGGGTTCGTGCCCCGGTCCGGGAAGATCCCACATGCCGCGGAGCGGCTGGGCCCATGAGCCATGGCCGCTGAGCCTGTGCGTCCGGAGCCTGTGCTCCGCAATGGGAGAGGCCACAACAGTGAGAGGCCCGCGTAACGCTAAAAAAAAAAAAAAAAAAAAAAAAGAACACCTGACTAACGGATAGATGTACCATGTTCAGGAAAAATAAACAAGCAACTTCTTCCTAAATTAATTTAATTCTAATCAAAACACAAATGAAACCTTTAGGGACTGGATTTATTATAAGGCAGAAGTATCTACAGCCATGTGGTACCCCAAAACAAACCTAAACATGTGTGGAAAATTGGAAAGGTGATACTATAAATCAGAGCAGAAAACTGATAAAGGAACAAATAGCTTTCCAAATGGTAAAAAATAAATTTAGATCCTACCATATACCAGTAATAAGAGTAAATCTATGAATAGATAATAACTCCTATAAAATTTACTGGCTGAAATGTTTTAATTTAGAGCATTCAGTGTTTGGTATCTTAAGTGGAATGTCAGTTTCCAAGGTGATAAACAGACTTAGCTCCTAGCAATACCTTTAAAAGTGAATCTTTTTCCTAGTTACAAAGTAATATATGCTCAATACAAAGAACCTGGCAAACACAGAGAAGTAAAATAAAAGATACAAAGCCATCTATAAACCCCCATCCCACTTAAACGCTATTACCAGTGGGATAAGTGCCCTCCCAGTCATTCAGAATAGCTCATAGATACATCGTTTTAAAGCAAGTTTGTAATGTCTATTTTGACTCAAACATTTTAATGTCTTAAATGTCCCTATCAGGGGGAAAAGAATGGAATGGCTGTGACTATAAAGGGGTAGCAGGAGACACCTCTGTGGTGATGCTGTTGTGATTTTTTTTTAATTGCAGTAATACGCTCAACAGACATTTCTAACCTCTCTTTTCACCCCAACCACTGAGTATCCTGTCTTAGGCAACAAATGTCTTAATGGTCACTTTAAAATAGCCCTGATATCCACAAAGCTATGTCAAAATGCCACATATTGTTTTATACTTAAAGAACAGACATAAAATAGACACAAACTGAGGTGGCTTCCTGGCCCATGATTCTGACTTGTGCTCTCCCCACTCTCCCCCAAGGGTTTCTTCTGGTAACAGACCTAGCCCCCTGGCCACAGGATAGCCAAATGACCTGACCAGATCAACCACAGGATCTCACCCCTTGGCTTCCCGAGTCACAGAGCTGGAAGCCTGTGCTAATCTAGCACTGCAGTCAGCTACACTGCCCAACATGTAGAGAAAGCTGACCTGCAGTCCAAGAGGATGAGCCCAGAGGCACACAGGATGAGAGGCAAAGGTGACGGAGTCCCTGACTCTACTTTGGCTTTTGTGAACACCCAGGAATCCTTCTATTAATCCCCTTTTCTGTTCATGACAGTTTGAATTGGGTTCCTAACACACATCTGGGATGGCCACTGGGGGGATGGGGGAATAAGGGACAGAGGAGACCTACAGGTAAAAATCAAACAGGTTCTGGTCCACTGGTGAGGTTCCCCTCTACTAGTCATAAACAATTATACATTACGAGGCAGACTACACTATTTGAAAAGATACTTTTTAATGCCCCAAATCACAAAAACATATCAAGTATCAAAAGTAGGTATAAAACAAATCACAGATATAAAGGATCACAACACAACATACACATGTATCCACCACTCAGTTTAAGAATAAGAACATCACCTTTAAAGTTCCCTCTCCAATACCATCTCTTCCTAGCTCCTCAAAGACCACCTCTATTCTGAACTTAACATTCTTTCTTTTCCTGAGAGTTTTACCTCACTGCTATCCTTAAAAATGCCTTGTTTACATTTTGTTTCTGAACTGCTTATAAATGGAAGAATCTGAGACCTGCTTTTCTTCTAACACTACGTTCCTGAGAACCATCCATTTGTTGCATGTAGTTGCAGTCAGTTCATTTTCACTACTGTCTAATATTCAATTGGCTTATAATTATACACTATGAGGCTTACCACAGTTTATTCCTTCTACCCTTAATAAACATGTGGTTATTTCTAGGTTTCTGTTATTACAAGCAGTACTGCTATGAATATTCCTGAACACGTTTCCTGGAACAAATGTGCCAGGGGTCAGCAAACCTCTTCTGCAAAAGGCCAGATTGTAAACATTTTAGGCTTTGCGGGACATAAGATCTCTACTGCAACCACTCAAATCTGGTGTTGTACCACAAAAGCAGCCAAAAGTGATATGTAACCAAGAAAGTGTGACAGTATTCCAATAGAACTTTATTTATGGACACAAATTTGAATCTCATTTAATTTTCATATTACAAATTATGAAATATTATTTTTATTTTTTTAACCATTTAAAATGTTAAAAACCTTTCTTAATTCATGAGTTGTCACCCCAACCCTGATCTACAGTACATACCTAGGGGAATTAGATCATAGGGTATACATATTTTCAATATGACTAATATGGCAAATTTGTTTTCCCAGGTGTTTGAAACAAATTAGAAAGAAAAATGAGAGCTCTGGATGTGTTATATCCTTGGCAACAGTTATTGATGTCAAACTATTTTATTTTTTGACAATCTGGTAAGTGTGTAGTTGTTATCTTAATATAGTTTGAATCTGCATTTTCCCACCATCTCTGACATTACTGGTCATTCCATTTCCTCTTCTCTAATGTACCTATTGAAGTTTAATCCATTATTCTATTGGGTGGGGTCGTTTTGTCTTTTTCCTATTAGTTTGTGAAGATCTTTATACAGTCTAGATTCTAATCCATGTCAGTTACATGTACTACAAGTAACTTTTCCAGTTTATAGCTTATCTTCTTAACAAGAGGTATCTTTTATAATTTTATTTTTTTCTTTCTGGCTGCGCCACACAGTTTGTGGGATCTTAGTTCCCCAACCAGGGATTGAACCCAGGCCCTAAGCAATGAGAGCTCGGAGTTCTAATCACTGGACTGCTAGGGAATTCCCAAGAGGTGCCTCTTATAGTTCACATTCTCTATGTCTTAAGAAACTCTTCTCTATCTAGAGATCATTAAAAATAATGTTTTAATGTCTAAAAATTTTAAAGTTTTACCTTTCCAGTTTAAGTAGAGATTCAATGTCATCTTCTTCCATGTGGATAACCAATTGTCCCAGTACTATTTATGGAAAAGCTCATCCTCTCCCTAGAAGTGTGCAATGCCAACTTTGTCATAAACCAGGTTTCTGAGGTTCTATGTTCTGTTCCATTGGTCTATCCCTACACCACATGGCTGTCTTAATTATTACAGCTTTATAATATATTTTTTTCTTTCCGGATGCGCAGGCTCAGCGGCCATGGCTCACGGGCCCAGCCGCTCCGCGGCACGTGGGATCTTCCTGGACCGGGGCACGAACCCGTGTCCCCTGCATCGCCAGGCAGACTCTCAGCCACTGCACCACCAGGGAAGCCCTATAATAACTTTTTTTTTTTTTTTTTTTTTTTTTTTTACGGTACACGGGCCTCTCACTGTTGTGGCCTCTCCCGTTGCGGAGCACAGGCTCCGGATGCACAGGCTCAGCGGCCATGGCTCACAGGCCCAGCCGCTCCACGGCATGTGGGATCTTCCCGGACCGGGGCACGAACCCATGTCCCCTGCATCGGCAGGCGGACTCTCAACCACTGCGCCACCAGGGAAGCCCCTATAATAATTTTTGATACACAGAAAAGCAAGTATTCTCACCTTTCACTACTTGAGGAGGGCCTTGGCTACTTCTGACCCACTGGCCTTCCTTAGCTATGACGACCATTTAATTACTTAAAATGATATTCCATCTACTGCAAAAGAAATCTACTAGTTAAAAGTGCTTACATGTCTATGGTAGAACAATTCTACTGTTCTGAAAAAATAAACCAATTACAAATTCATAAAGGTCATCAAAAAAGAAGTTGGAGATGAAAAGAGGAATTCAAGAGAAGTCTAAAAGAAAAGTTCTAAAATGTTTTTCAAAATGACAGCACTATTAAAATAAATGCACAGCACCTAACCTTTACGTCTACTATATTGTTATTCCTTAAAAAAAATGGCTTCAGTATTTTAGAGTCACAATCATTCCATGCTGTCTGGATATTTATTGAGTCTTAGCCAACTACGTTCTTGCTACCGTGTCAGACACTGTAGATGGTAGGAGCATGAAGGCAGTGATCCACACCACAGAAGCTCTTATCACACTATTAAATACCAGTGTAAGAGACACGCCATTCACATTACAAAAGAGAAACATCAACTCAGGAAACCTGGCAGGAAAAAGACATCCAGATAGGGAAGTTTCTAAATAGGTTTTATCAGGCAGTGTAAGACACTGAACTTTTCTGCAACAAGGTTTTCTTTAAATTTTTTTCTATAGTTGTTTTGTTTCTGTCTCTCCTTTAGCTAAATCCCTTTAAGGGCTTCCTGATGTCCTGTTATTTTGTTCTAAAGAACACTGTTTGCAAGACCACAGGGAGAGTCCACACTTAAGAAATTCCATGGTCAAATAAGTTAGGGAAACGTTACATACTCCATTCGCTGTACATCACTGCACCAAAGGTTCTGTGAAGTCCTGCAATAAGGAAAGCTATGCAAGTTTGTTAACTCAGAACTTCTCATATTCAAGCATGGAACCTTCCCTATCTACTTTGTCTTTCTTTTTTGCATAACACAAACAAGGTTTCAAAGAGCAATAAATAAACTAGTAAAGATTGGTTCCAAATCCTGGAACCAGGCAATTTTTAAATTATGGGTTATTTTCTTTCTGCAAAACTGTTATTTCTGTGAATCTGCAAATGGCATAAAAAAGAGATCCCATTGTGTTTAAAAGCTTCTCATGAGGCAGATCTTCAGAGGTTAATTTTGTAATATCTTGATTCAACTAATTTAAGTTCATATTTCTGTATCGTTCTTTAACATAACATATACCTGTATATAACACAAGTAATTATGGACAAAAATGGGAAATCCAAAAATCACCATTATATAAATCCCTAAAAGAAAAGAATCTACAAACCTCCCCTGAGGTAAGTGAAATTTGCAAACTATTTCTACTATCAATTATTTTTTCTAAGTATAGCGTATCATATTATAAAAATATATCATCATTAAATTTTGCATTCAGCAAATGAAGCATTATTTCATGTAGGAGTCTGAGAGGAAAGAGTTAACAAAGAGTCCTACCCAGTCCTTGCTAAACCCTGGGGGATGCCTACAGCCATGGCAATGACCCCTGGCCAAACTCTGAGAACTAAACTCCTGGAATGTTCACAGTCACTGGTTAAGGATGTTAGAGGTGATGAATCAGGATGTACCAGGCTGTCAGCATTGTTTAAAGTAATCATCAAGATTTATGATGCGCACCTGGTATCTGGTCTGGAGCCCTAAGTTTCAGTTGCCATGGCTGGCCACATGGCAGTAGTATGCCTATGTAACCAGCTTCCTATAAAAACTCTGGACTGGAATACTCATGGGCTTCCCTGTCCGACACATCTTGTACGTGTCTCTATCACTCACAGCTAGAGGGGAAATCGTGTCCCTGTGATCCTCACAGAGGGAAGATTTAGAAGTCCGTGCCTGATCTCTCTAGCAATCACCTACATATATCTTTTTCCTGCTGTTCTTGCACTGTAACCTTTGCCGTAATAAAAAACTTAGCCATGAGTACAACATTATGTTGAGTTGTGTCAGTCTTTCCAGCAAATCAAATAGTGGGCAGTCATGGGACCCTCAAAATAAACACCACTAAAGAATTTCGTTTGCCATAATACCTACTTCTCTCATTACTTTTCAGAAGCTAAATGATCAAAAGAACAATATCCTTAAATGAATAAATCAGTGTACAGGATAAAAGCTAAGATGTAAGACTGAGATTACTGTCCTTAGAAAGGCTTGGTTGCAAGGTTAGCCCTTGGCTGGTGTCTGGGAACTTGAAGGATAAACAGTTCCCTACAATGATATAAAACTTACCTTAAATGATAAGTGGGCCTCACTGTGCCTAAACTGTTTATACAAACATTATGTTTTATGCAAAACATGTTTTCCTTCTGGGAGCCTGAAATTTTGGTACATGCTAGGTGGAAGGCGGCTCCATTACCAGGTCCAATAAAAACACTGGCACAGAGTCTAATGAGTTTCCCTGGTTGACAGCACTTCACATGTGTTGTCAAAATTCATTGCTGGAGGAATTAAGCTCATCCGGTGGGAATCTACTGGGAGAGGACTCTTGGAAGCTAGTGACTAGTCTCCTCCAGACTTCACCCCATGCACTTTTTCCCTTTGTAATATTGCTGTGTATCCTTTCGCTGTAGTAAATCTTAGCCATTATTATGACCATATGCTGAATCCTATGAGCCCTCCTAGCCAGTCACTAAACCTGGGGTTGGTCTTGGGGACACCCAACACAATCAGCATTTTAAAACAGAAATGAGGGTCTGTTAGGCCAAATGCTGAAATTCAAATTTCAATTCCAAAACGTATTAGTTATGTGATCCTAACAATTGTACTTTATTTGCATAAATCTGGGCCTTTTTATTCCTCTGAATGAGAAAAACATGCCCACCTTATAGTCCCTGAATTAAATGAAGTAATGCACATAGTAAACACTCGGTAAATATTAAATAGCATTTCCAGAGGCTCTTTCTTAGATGAAATGAAAAATCAGGAATCTTTTATATTTGTACTGATGCAATGAGAATTCAAACGGCCATTTGGAGTACTGCAAAGAGAAGCTCAGAGACAAACTTTAACCCTCCATCTCCATAACACTGGTGCTATGAGTACTTTCCAGTCCACATGACAGGATTATTGGTTGAGCGCAAGCAGGTTAAACCGTATATAATAAGTATCTTTCTATTTCTAAACCTGGTCTTCATTTAGTCTTCAAGTTGACCTCCTGACTGAGAAGTGAATGCATGAATATTAATTAGTATTGTGGCTATGCTTGATGGTTTTATTTCTCAAATTACTACACTAGGATTTTAGTACAAGCCATTTTCTTGTGTGTATATGAGGCATAAAGTCCAATGAACATAAGTTTGAACCTACATCACAACAAGAGCAAATCCCAATGTAAAGAGAAGTACAACCCTCAAGTCATTTACTCCCAGCTATCAACTTACCCCAAAGTGGTTTTTCAAATGAATTCATATCCCAAATCCACATGTCCCACATCTCCTGTTGAAAAATAAATTTCCTAAAATCAGTTTATTACAGAATAACTCTCTCCTCCCCCCATTACCTCAGCCACCCTATTCCACTGGACTATACAACAGCCACAACCTGAGGACAAGGACCAAGTCTTACCAGCTACTTCCCCAATGCTGAGCACAATATCTGGCACAAAATATGTGTTCAGTTAATGTTTATTACATGAATAAGTGAATCAGTGAATAAAGTATTTCTGAGATCCAACACCAAGCTCAGTAGAAATACTATAAAAAGCATCTCTCCTCCTCTTAGAAATCTGAGGATATTAACTTCCCAGGTGGGAAGGCCAAGGACACACAGACAGCACCTGTGGCAGATACTGTTTGTTCCTTATCTCCCACCCCATGTTTTTCATGGCATCAGACCCCTAACTGAATTCAAGTGATCATTCTCTGCTATACTACCTATTCTTGATTGGTCCAAGTCAACTGTGACTGTTCTACTCCTCTTGCCAGTGTAAGTAACCAAATCTCAACCAATAGGATCTGAGGGGAAATATATTAGGAAGCATTCAGGAAAAGTTATGCTCCCTCATAGAGATGCTGAAGGAGAAACTATACTTTCCTGGCTTTGGATATTGTTTGCAGAGCATACTTAGAAGTGTTGCAGCCATCTTGAGGTCATGAGGGAAGCCAACATCAACATGCTAAGGATGACAACATGAAAACATGGAAAGCAAAAGGGACCCTGTTGTATCATGGGGCCACTAACGGACTAGCCCTGAAATCCCTTGGTCTAGACTTCTTGTTACCAGAGAGGATAAAGCCCTATTTGATTAACTGGGTATTCTGCTACTATAGTCAAAAGCATGCCAATACATCACTCTGCAACCTACAGTTACTGATTTAGATAGGCACATATCCTGTGAAGAAAAAAGTGAGATGTGAACCAGTGGAGGATCCAAATTAAGGAATCTACTTTTACAGGAGACTGCATAGGAGCAGAATTTCAGTATAAATTTAACAGCTGCAAAGTAGAACCTGGTGTATAATATGCCCATTCTTAGCATTATTTAAGCTATCACAGAATCACAAATCCCTAATTCATTCAAACTTCAATAAATATCAAGTATGTACAAGACACAAAACTAAGTAGTTTGATGTACATAAATATGAAGAGGCTCAGTTTCTGCCCATCAATGAGCTTGTAGTTTAGGAGGATATATAATAAGTTTTTGTGGCACTTTACAATTTACAGAATGCTTTTCTATCTTTGCAACAGGTACCAAGCTACAAGGAGCTATAGTGCACAAAGGAGAGAACCTGGTGAAGGAGAATGACGGGAATTGGTTTCAATTAGGAAAAGGCAAAAGGATATTTCAAGTGGACAAAACAATGTGAGCTAAAATAGGGAGGCAGGAAAATCAAGGGACATCTAGGGGACAGCAAACAGAAAAACTGGGAGAGATGGTTGAAAGGGTGTGTTCAGAACAGGGGAAATCGTGACTTTCATGCTAAGGAGCTTGAAGAGCAGTAGTCACGGGAAGTTTTCCCATGTTTTTAATCATTACAACAGAACACTGAGGTTTCAGAAAATTTACATCTTTCCTTCCAACCATGAACTGAGATACAAGGAAATACACTGCCACCATCAGCAATGGAAACCCCGAGAGATCCTGGGGAGCAGTTTCTGGCAAGTAAAGGATCCAGCAGAAACCTCCTCCAGGCCAGAGGCCCATTTTATTTTCTGGCCAGAGAGTCCCTAAAGTCTCCAAGGTTTTGTTCTGTATATTTGCCAGAATACCAAACTTAGCCCTGAGTTCTTCCCCTCAAATTATCACTCTCTCTCTCTCTTCTTTCCTTACCACCTTCTATGCAAGTAGTCTTCATTCTGTCTCCAATTTCTCAACTTCTCAACTCAGTGTAGTCTGGCTTCACTTAAATGAAACTGTTTCTGATCAAGTCACTCTAATGTCCTCACTACCAAGACAAGTCTCTTTCTCAAACTCCTTCTACTTGACGTCTCAGTCTCTTAAATTATTTGCAGAATAGGCAGGCTATAAGTAAAACATAATCTCTTCTTTTCTTGGCTCCAGGGTCATTCCTTGTTCTCCCACTTTTCTGACTATGCTTTGCAGTCTTCTTCTCTGGCTCATCCCACTCTGCCCGGGATCTGTCTGGATGCTGCCTGACACTGTAACAGCCTCGCTGGGAAATCCACCAGTTGTAAAGCATTACCCACCATGTGCTGATGGCTCCCACATCTGTAACTTCTTCCTGTGACTCTGGTTAGAATGCAAGCTCCTCCAGCATGAGAATCATGTTTTTCACACTTGAGCCCTAAAAATCTTATCAAATGTCTGAAGACAGCAGAAACTCATATATAAAATAGCATCTCCACCCCAAGTCATTCTTTATTTTGTCCTAATGCTTTACTTTCCATTCTAGCACCAAACACTAATTTACAACATAATATATCATAATTAGTTTATTAATTATCTTGTAAGCTTCAGGAGGGCAGAGACTCTATTTTGTTTAATGCTATTACTACAGCACCTAGAAGACAACTTGGCACATGGTAGAAGAATTCAATAATTATTTGTAAATGAATGAAAATACGAGAAAGCAATGCCATGTAAGAAGGAATAAAGGTAACTTAAAGCATTTTAAGCTTGCTGTGTTTAGGTATAGAGCAGAGATATCTGATTAATTTTAGACTTTTTAAAATTAAATATTTTTTAAAATTAAAAGGTAACAACTAATTAAGTAAAAACAGTATATGTAATCAAAAACCAAACTGCAAAAAGGAGAAATAAGAAAACCAATCAATTCGGAATAAAATGGGAAGGAACTTAAAATCATTTAAAAAATCCAGGGCTTCCCCGGTGGCAGAGTGGTTAAGAATCCGCCTGCCACTGCAGGGGACACAGGTTCGAGCCCTGGTCCGGGAAGATCCTACATGTCACAGAGCAACTAAGCTCGCGCGCCACAACTACTGAAGCCCATGCGCGCCACAACTACTGAGCCCGCACACCTAGAGCCCGTGCTCCGCAACAAGAGACGCCATCGCAATGAGAAGCCTGCACACAGCAACGAAGACCCAATGCAGCCAAAAAAAAAAAAATCCTAATACAAAAAACCCACAAATATAGAAAGCACAAAACAAAATGGTAGAAAAAATTCCCCATACATAAGTAATTTAAATGAAGATAAAAAGATTAAATGTATTCATTAAAAGTTATCAGATTGGACTTTTTAAAATAAAAGCTATATGCTATTTACGATACATACATCAAAAACATAAGGATTCAGAAAAGTTAAAAGTGAAAGCAACCTCACCAAAGATATACAGATGGCAAATAAACATATGAAAAGATGCTGCACATCATACATCATCAGGAAAATACAATTTAAACAAGATACCACTACACACCTACTACAATGGCAAAAGTCCAGAACACTGACAACACCAAATACTGGTAAGGAACTCTCATCCAACAGAAACCATCACCTACTGCTGGTGAGAATGCAGAATGGCACAGCCACTTTAGAAGACAATTTGGCCATTTCTTACAAAACTAAACATATTCTTATCATACCATCCAGCAATCATGCTCCTTGGTATTTACCCAAAGAAGCTGAAACCTTTTGCTCACATAAAAACGTGCACAGGGATGTTTACACAGTAGCTTTATTCATAATTGCGAAAAACTGGAAGCAACTGGGATGTCCCTCAGTAGGTGAATGGATGGATGAACTGTGGTTCATCCAGACAATGGAATATTAGTCAGTGTTAAAAAGAAATGAGCTATCAAGCTATGAAAAGCCATGAAGGAACCTTAAATGCACATTACTGTGAAAAAAGCCAATCTGAAAAGGCTACATACTGTATGATTCCAACTATAAGACATCCTAGAAAAGGCAAAATTATGGAGCAAAAAAAAAAAAAAAAATCAGTGGTTGCCAGGGATGGGGGCTGGAGGTCAGGATAAATAGAGGATAGGATTTAGGGGGCAGTGAAAATACTCTGTATGATATTATAATGATGGATATGTGCCTTTATATATTGGTCCAAACTCAAAGAATATACACACCTCCAAGAGTGAACCCTTAGGTAATCTATGTACTTTGACTGATTATAATGTGTCAATGTAGGTTTATCCTTGGTTAAAACAAACAAACAAACAAAAAACAAATGCACCACTCTGGTGAGTGATGCTGATAATGAGGAGGTTATGCATTTGTGGGGGCAGGGGGCATATGGACTGAAATCTCTGTACTTTCCTCTCAATTTTATGGTAAACCTAAAATTGTTTTAAAAATAAAGGCTTTTTTTAAAAAAATTGAAAGCACAGAAGTTTTACACACATAAAGGTTGAATAGCTTATACTGGATTAACCCTCCCACAAACAACAATCACAAACTCTGGTTGAAAGATAAAAACAACTAAACGCACTGGAGAGCAATCAAAAGGCAGAAACTAGACAGAAGTCAACCCTTGAAAGAGGGGAACTATGCTAGGTGAGCTCTGCCTTTATACAAGTGCATGCCTGAGGGCAGATACCAGCCGACACTGTGTAGAGAAGCTGACGTTCAAGAAGGAATTCACAATCATATTGGTTCATGGCATCAAAATATGAAGTCCAGAGCTAAAAGAGCAATAGGAAAGTGAGGGGAGATATCCTAGAAAAGAGGGAACCCCGAAACACGTATATAACCTCCACCACAATCCTTAGGTAAGCCCTGGACCATACAACACAGAAGAGACTCCAGAGGTCCAAAATGAAAGCAACAGCCAGACAGCTGTAAGAACTGAACAAAGAAATCAGCTATTGCCCAATGCAGGGTAAACAGAGCTTGGAGTTTAGGTCTAGTCAGTTGACTGCCTGCTAGAGCAACAAAGAGTCAATAATCGTTAAGACAAAACAGAATTGCAGATCACAAAAACATATCCACAATACCCAGTATACAATAAAAACTTACTAGACATGAGAATAAACAGGAAAATGTGACCCACAGTCAAGAGAAAAAAGCAGTCAATACACACCGAACGCAAGATTACTCAGACGTTGGAATTAGTTGACGAGGACTACTATAAATACTATAAAGTGGCTACTATAAATATGGTCAGGAAGTTAATAATAAAGAGAGGGAACTCTCATCAGACAAATGAAAACTACAAAAAAGGAACCGTACAGAACCATGTAGAACACAAAGATAAAGTCTGAAAAATTTACTTGGCAGGTTTAAAGCAAATTAGCAACAACAGAATACAGGGTCAGTCACCGTAAAGACAGATAAAAAAACAATAACCTAATCTGAAGATCTGAGTGGAAAGAAAAATATTTTAATAAACAAAGAGCCTCAGTGAGCTCACTGAGCAGAGGTATAGAACCATAAAGTTTAACATAAGTGAAACTGGAGCCCCAAAAAGTAGGGCACAGAGAAAATTATGCAGAAAAGTATACATAAAAATAAGAGCTGAAAATGTCCACAGTTGGTAGAAAACATAAAATTGCAAATCTAAGTTCAGTGAACCCTAAGCAAGATAAATACAAAGAAAATCACAACTAGAGCACATCACATTCAAACTGCTGAAAATTAAAGATTCAGAAAAAATCTTGAAAGCAGCAGAGAGAGGAAAAAGACATATTAAATACAGAGAAAAAAAGAATGACTTCTCATTATATGAAACAAAGACATTTTCAGATAAAGAAAAAGCCAGAACAACTCATGCCTCATAGACCTGCGCTACAAGAAATGCTAACAGAAGTTCTTCAGGCAGAAGGAAAATGACACCAGATGGAAACTCAGATCTGTAAGGAGAAATGAAAAACATCAGCAATGGTAAGTATCAGTAAATATAAAAGCCTGGTTTTTTTCCCTCCTGATTTCTTAAAAGACATGGCTGATTAAAACAAAATTTATAACTTTGTATTGTACAATTTATTAATATGAAGACATAATATATGGCAAAATTAGAGCCAAGGATAGAGGTGGGAGGAAGCTTAACTATATGGTTGCAAGGGACTTAACATTTTATGTGAAATAATACAACCTTGCACCTATTCATGATATTTAAAACAAAAACAAATGAATGCTAGGAAACTAGAAATAGAATGAATTTTGTTAACCTGAGAGAGGATATCTGCCCTAAATCTAAACAAAGGATAAACAGTAAACAAAACAAAACAGTAAACAAAAAACTTATTGATGAAGTGTTGTAAGCATTCCCTTTGAAGTTAGGAAAAGGACAAAAATGCTTTCTATCACTTTTCCCTTCCAACAATGTACTAGAATTCCTATCCAGAACAGTAAAACAAGAAAAAGAAACAAAAGATTTAAGAATTGGAAAGACGAAAACAGAAAAACAACAAAAGAAATGATAGCAAATCCAAGAAAATAAAGGCAATTAGAACTAATGAGAACTTGTAGCAAGGTTGCTGGATTCAAGATCAACATACAAAACTCAATGAATTCTTGGGTTTCCCTGGTGGCGCAGTGGTTAAGAATCTGCCTGCCAATGCAGGGGACATGGGTTCGAGCCCTAGTCCAGGAAGATCCCATGTGCCACGGAGCAACTAAGCCCGTGCACCACAACTACTGAGCCTGCGGTCTAGAGCCCGTGAGCCACAACTACTGAGCCCGCATACTACAACTACTGAAGCCCACGCGCCTAGAGCCTGTGCTCTACAACAAGAGAAGCCACTGCAATGAGCAGTCCGTGCACCACAACGAAGAGTAGTCCCCGCTCACTGCAACTAGAGAAAGCCCGCACGCAGCAACAAAGACCCAGTGCAGCCAAAAATAAATAAATAAATAAATTTTAAAAAAGATTTAAAAAACAAAATTCAATGAATTCCTTTGCCAATAATAACTACAAAAATGCTTAGAAAGACCTTTTAAAAAATGAAGTAAATTCTCTTCATATTAATCTATATACTGACTACAGCTCCAATCAAAATCTCAATGTAGTCTTTTATAAAACTTTAAAAGCAGATGCTAAAATCATACTGAATAGCAAAGCCATGAAAACCAATAATATTTTGAACAACAAGGTGAGGGAACTCTGTCTACCATATATCAATCAAGCTACAGTAATTAAGTCAGTGTGAATCATGGGCAGAGACAGATTAAAAGACCAGTGAAACAGAATAGAGAGTCCAGGATCAGACCTACATGAACATACAAACAACACATGACACAGGTGGCACTACAAATCAGTATGAAAGGGATGGGCTATTTAATAAATGTTCGTCCATATGTAAAAATAAAATCCCTACCTCACACCATACAAAAAACCAATTCCAGGTGGATTAAAGATTTAAGGATACAAATCTCTAAAACTTTAAAAGAAAATATAGGCAAATATCTTTATGTCCCTGGTTACATAAGAATTTCTTAAAGAATACTCAAAAAGCACAAACCATAAAAGAAACAATAATTACTACATGAAAATTAAAAAATTTAATATAACCAACATCATAGACATTTAAATGATAAGCCAGAGACTGGGGGAAAATATCCACAACAGAAATAATCAGCAAAAGATTAGTATCAGAATGTATTAAAAACTCCTCCAAATCAAAACAAACAACAACACACAAGTGAAAAATAGCCAAAAGGTATGAACAGGCAAATCACAGACAAGGAACCATAAACAGCCAATGAACATATGAAAATATACTCAACCTCGGCAGTATTCAGGGAAATGAGTTTGACCTCAACAGATGAGCAGCAACACAAGTGTCAGGAAGGAATAAAAAGCCACTCCTACAATGTTGTTATAAGTGTAATCTGGCACAGCCACTTCAGAGAACAATCTGACAATATCTAGCAAAGCTGAAGAAAGCACTACCCTATCACTCAGTAATTCCACTTCTAGATATACACCCGGAAGAAACTCTGCACGTACTTATAAGGAGAAATGTACAAAGACTGCAGCATTGTTTATGATGGGGGAAAAAAGGTAACAACACAAATGTGCATCAAGAGGAAACATGAACTGTATAATACTACATACTAGTTAAAATTAAACTAGAACTATGTGCATCTATCTGGGTAAACAATGCTGAATGAAGAAAAAAGCAATCTGCATATGCACAGTATGTTCCATTTATATAGTTTCAAAATATATTAAAATAAGGCACTTCATGGACATAAGTATGTACTGTAAAGGTAAAATAATATGCATGAGAATAATACACCAAATTCACATATGGTTAACTCTGAGGAGGAAGGAAAGGGCTTCAACTATAATGGAACTTTTTTATATATAAAAGACCTAAATTGTGGCAGGTTGTTAGTTCCTCACTGAATATCTACTTTCCTCTTCTTTCTTACAAATCAAACTGCTGTATTAATGAGTGGCAATTTACATATCCTGGCCTGCCACACAGATTAAGGCAGCTAGTAAGATCAAACCAGAAATCACTGGGTGGGGTATGGGAAAGGTATTGAAAGGGAACTGACTTCACTGCCCGGAACATGAACACAAAGGATGGAACTACAAGGACATTCTTTGCAACCATGAGAAGACCTTGAGAAAGCAAGCCACAGGCTAAGGACTGAAAAGCAGAAAGATAAGAGGAGTAGGGTGCTTGATGACCACACAGCTGCCATGTCCTGGGAGGAAAAAACTCTCTTTAAAAGCACCTCTTTTCGGGGGAAGAAGGGAAACATATCTTTTAGATGCAGCCAAACCTAATACTAACTGAAGAGAATCAAGTAGAGAAAAATGTAAAGATAAGACACAGGGGAAAGGTGAGTTCACGACCGTTCCTGGGCTTCTGCTACTGTACTTTACTGTATGTTTAAAATCTTTTATTTAAAAAATATATTTTACTTCTCAGATTTTAAACAGAGATTCTCAAATGTTACCCACAGATGGCTGTTGGCCCACAGATCAAGCCAAAATGCACAGGCAATGTGTATGTGCTATGAGGTGGCCAACCAGAGTGGATAAAGAATCCACTAGAAACTGGCCAACCACACTGAGAATGCAGACAGTGCTATGCTATTACCACCAGCACTGCTACCGCCAGTTTGGATAACAAACAAGACTGTAAGATCCCACAGTCTCTTGGCTCTGGGCTTGGGATGAGAAAAACCAAAAACAATTTGCAGACTAAATGGAAATCTCTGTTGTCATTCCCTTTTCCCTATTTTTCCTTCTCCCATGCACTCCCCAGAGCTCAGTGCCATATTTTTCCTCCTCCTCCACTGAATCATCTGGGAAGAGAGAAGGAAGAAAAAGTATCAAAGGACAATAGTACCCTCAAATGAAATTTGGTTGTCTTTTACGACTGCAAACATGAAGGGTCTTTTGAGAACTACTTCACTTAAACACTGTCTTACGTTACTTGGAGGTTAACTTAAGTGACCTTTTGGGATTGAAAAACTTTTAAATTTGCTCAACAGACCAAATGAAAACAGAAATTTGGGATGGGGGTAGAGATCAGATTTTGGTCCAAGATAATGGTCTGAAATATTTAGTTACCATTAAAAAAAAAAAAACAACCCTTTGTTCATTTATTAGCATGTTACAGAAAGATGGTACTCTAGTTAGTCATGAATTCTACTTCATAGACTTATCACAGGTACCACACACTACAAAACACTCTTCATCTTCTTCCCTTAACTAGTCAGCAATCTGGTACACTGGTTTTGGTTTTTGTGGGTTTTTTTCCTCCTAATTTTGTTCCTCTCTAATGCCACTTAACTTCTTTTCTTAGCTTATATTGTTTCTGCATTCTCTCTTGATGTTTCTACTCAACTTTCTGGCCCCTTGCCTTTTGTTTTTGTGAATAGCTATTCTCTACCTCACTGCCTCAATTTAGTTTTCTCCTAGTTTCACATGGCTTCTGATACTAGTTAAGGACTTCTGCACTGACACTAGGTAAGGTCCATGCTAGGAGATAACATCCCAAGTGCCTTTTCTTGGAATATTTTTCAGCTCTTTGGGAGTAGACATAGGATTTGCTTCCTGCTCTCAGAAACCCTCAAAACCACTGCAATTAGGATGTTATTCACTTAACAATATAATAGAAAGTTAACAGGAAAACTGTTGAAAAAGTCCCTGAAATAATCCTGTTATTTAATTCAGTAACTCAAAACATTACTTCTGCACTATTTTTTAAAATTCCACTTAATTCTCAAAATTGCATTCTGCTAAAACCTCTAAACACTTGGGTTATCTTCCCTTATTATACACTGAACAGTTACACATGTTTTTCTTTATTACCGACAAAAATACCATAACTAAAAGATAAATTTTTTGCAGATGACATTTCTCCATTTCAGCTTTAGAGTATGTAAGAATTAAGTTCATCCGTGAGCAGATTTTTCCAAATACACATACTGTGTTAGCCTCCTCCTTACAACCATAATAAGATATGTTTAAATGTTATCAAAGAGCATACACATTTTAACAAACATAAAATAATTTTACAGCCTTAATGAAAAGTCCTAACAGTACTGCAGAGAACAGTTAAATTTAACAACCTTCAGTCTCGCATTTTGCTGTGCTGTTAAGTGCAGCACTGCCCTATACACGTTAAAGTGCTTGATTAACAAAAAAGAACAGCAAAGCAGTCTCAAGGGAGATGAAACATTTACCTAAAATTGCAAAGTCTCTGGTTTTATTATAAAGAACCCTAATCTTGAGAGAGAGTATTTTAAAAAAACAAAAAGAAAGGGGGGTGAGAAATAATAAAAACTAGGTATTGCTTTATCTCTTCATAAGAAGAGTTTTTTCATGAAAACCAAATATAATGTGTGGATTTGTTTGACTTTTGAATCAACAAACCAACTCAAACAGACACTATAGGGACCACTGGGAAAATATGACTATGGACTGGGTAGAAGATGATACTAAGGAATTATTGTTAGTTTTATTAGGAATGATAACATCATTATGGATAGATTTGAAAATGTTCTCACTTTTAAAAGATCCACACTGAAGAATTTTAGGGGTAAAATAGCATGGTGTCTCATACTGCTTTAAGATACTTGGGCTCCTAACACGACAATATAAATCAACTACACCCCAATAAAAATTAATTAAAAAAAAAGATACTTGGGGTTGGCAGGAAGGTGATGGGAAAGATTGAGAAGTGAAGCACATGTGGCAAATCTTAACCTCTGCTGAATCTGGAAGATGGAAACAGGTTTCAGGGGGTTCATTTTACTATTTCCTCTACTTTTATGTATGTTGGAATTTTTTGAATATAAAGAAATAACTTTTAAATTTGTTTCAGCTAGCTAAAAGCTACTTTAGGGTTACAAACAGATTTAACATCCTACCTTGGCAGGCCAAATATTGCAAACACTGGTGTTTTATGAACAAAATCAAGGCATGAATACATTCATTCACTTAACTTCAATATAATCAGCACCTATGTACTATATGCCAAGCATGCTGCCAGACCCTAGGAGAACAAAGATGAGTTAGACAATGTCACTACCCTTAAGGAGGAGACAGTATAAACATCTGTGATCAGGGTGGTATGACAGAAAGTTATAGAGAACAGAAGCCACACATAGAAGATTGAGGGGAAAATTGTCTGAATGGGTTTTATCTTCATTTTTCAGCTGAAAAAGCTGATAAGTCATGATTTTAGGGGTGGGCAGCATTTAGAGAACTGAAAGGTCTAAGAGGTCAGAGAAGAATCTGGAGCGTGGCACATGCTAAATGCTACAGAGGAAGGTTAAGGACACTGGAAACTGTTTCTGTCAGGTATTTAGCAAGCTACATGGAGTTTGGTGATCTAAACATGACACTAAAACATCAGAGGGTCTCAAACACTGTGCTAACTGAAAGAAATTAAACCTTATTCAAGACTTCAGGGTGAGGGTATTTCAAGCCTTACTATCAGTCACGTTAACTACAGGCAGTGCAAGGCTGGATAAAAAATACCTAGAGTTCCCAAAGCAAGAAAGGTTATCCTTTCTTTTAATAGGAATGTAAATTTTAAAAGGAGAATAAAGGCATAGCAACAATTACTGAACTTTTAACTTTGTGCTAAGCACTTTTAGGGGCACTATGTAAAATAATCTTCCCAACAATCCAATGAGTTAGGTACTATCATGCCTATGCCCATCATCTTACAGATAAGAAAACTGATGCTTTAAAAAGTTAGGTAATTTGGCCAACATCGATTTTGAGTTCTGGCCTTGACAAAGTCTGTCAAGTTCCAGTAACCACGGTAAAACCCATAAATCTGTATTCTTTATAGTCTACCTTTGGAATGTACATTCATGGAATCATACTATAATGTATGTTTTGCTACCTTTGTAGTCCAGTTTGTAAGATGTGTCCATGTTTATGTATTAATAATTCATTATCTTTGGTGCCACAGAGCAGGGGTTGGCAAACCACTATTTTTATAAATAAAATTTTATGGCAACACAGCCACACCCATTCTATTTGTTTATGTATGGTTTATGGCTACTTTTGCTCTACAGTAGCAAAGCTGAGTAATTACAACAGAGACTGTACAGCCTGCAAAGCCTAAAACAGAAGGTTTGCTGACCTTGGCCACAGAGCATTACAGGAGTATGCTGGGTATTATTGAGCTTTTATAATTTTGTCAATGTACTTTTAATTTGCATTTCCCTGTTGACAAATATTTAATTTGCATTTCCCTGTTGACAAATATTCATTTTTTTTCTATGAAAAGCTTTTCCTCTCTATTGCCCGTTTATCTTTTCACATTGACATATGTATGTGCATGGACATATATACATATATGTGTATATATTACTGTGATTTAAAATATCTTTGTCAGCTGTATGTGTTAGAAATATCTTCTATTTGAGTACTTGTGACCTGTCTTTATACGCTCTTTCTGTTTTAAACAAGAAACAAAAGATCTGTTTTAATATACACAAATTTATTAACCTTTTCCTTCAACAGGTATGCTTTTGGCAACTAGTTAAGAAAGCCTGAAATCATAAAATACCCTCTAATATTTTATTCTGAAGGCTTATATTTTGCCTTTCACAAATTTTTAATCCATCTGGAATTTTTTTTTTAAATATGGTGTGAGGTAAGAAACCATCCTCTCCTCTGCCTTCTAACAATAAATCCCAATACCGTTTACAGAGGATTCCGTCTCCTTATTTGATCTGTAACACTAGCTCTGTCATATATCAGATTTCCATGTATGTAGACTTCTGTTTTGGTTTTTTTTGCCTCAATTTTTTTTACTGTATCTATTTGTGTATCCTTGCCCTAATACTACACTAACTCAATTTTGGTTTTTTTTGTTTGTTTGTTTGTTTTTTTGCGGTACGCGGGCCTCTCTCGTTGCGGAGCACAGGCTCCGGACGCGCAGGCTCAGCGGCCATGGCTCACGGGCCTCACCACTCCGCGGCCTGTGGGATCTTCCCGGATCAGGGCACGAACCCGCGTCCCCTGCATCGGCAGGCGGACTCTCAACCACTGCGCCACCAGGGAAGCCCTAACTCAATTATTAAAGCTTTACATTAAGTCTTAAAATCTGGTAGGACAAGTACTCTTCAGAAATATCTTGGCTATTCTTAGACATTTCCTTTCCAAAATAAATTTTTAAATTAACTTGTCAAGTTTCACAAAAACAAACAAAACCATACCCTACAGGGTTTTTATGGACATAACAATGAATTTATATATCAATGACAGGTTAATTGATATATTTACAAGAAACAGTCTTTCTCCCTATGAACATAGTGTGTCCCCACATTTATTTAGGTCTCCTTTAACGTCTTTCAATACATTTTTTAAACTTTCTATATATAAAGATCTTGTTACCTCTTTTTATATTTATTCCCATGGAGCTTTTTTTTTCACTATTGTGAAATTTTAAAAAATTTTTATTGGAGTATAGTTGATGTGAAAATCTTTAATTACATTTTTATTGTGAGCTGCTAGTTTAGAGTAACAGAACTGATTTTACTACATTGATCTTATATTCAGCGACTTGCTAACTATTATAAATCCTAAAAATTTATCTGTGGACTGGTGAATTTTCTATGAGAATATTCATACTGACTCTAAGGATGACCATTCTGTTCATTCTTTAAAGCCTATAACCTTTCTTGCCTTACTGACTAGCAGCTCCAGTGCAATGCTGCAGAAATGAGGTAACAAAGGACATCCTTACATTGTTGCTGATTTTTAAAGGAATACTTTTAATGTTTCTCTATCAAGTATGATATCAGCTGTAGGTTTTTTGCAGATGCCCTTTGTCAGGTTATGGAATTTCTCTCTTATCCTTATTTTGGAATGAGTTTGTATCCTAAAATAATGTTGAATATTATTAAATGCTTTTTCTGTATCTTTTAGAATATGTTTTTGTTTTTTTAAAGCTTTAAACTGTTCATGTGGATAATTACATTAACAGATTTTCTAACACAGAACCAAGCTTGTCTTCCTGGAATAAACTCTTTGTTCAATATATAGTATTTCCTTTATGCACTGCTGAATTCAGCTTGTCTAATTATTTTTGATAGCCTCTTGCTCCTTACCTATATTTTTATACTATCTGAACACAGTAAACATTTATTTTATATTCTGTATCTAACAACTAGAATATCTGCAGTTTCTGGTGCCTGACTATATGGTTTCCTAGTTCCACTGATTAACTCATCGTAGCTTATTTGAAGAGTTTTTGATTTTTTTTTCAGCTGTGAGCTCATGTTCGTAGAAACTTAACTGTATCAATTCTCTGAAGTATGTGTTCCTATATTCCTCCAGAGAGGATCTGCTTTGCTTCTCAGTTCTAACAACCTGAGATCACCTTTCACTAACTTCTTGGCTTGTTTTTCTGTTTGTTTGTTTGCTTTGTGCCATTCAGGTAGCATGAGCTCCAATCCCAAACCCAGTGAAGAGTGGACTTGTAGTTATCATTTCTCAGGGAAGACCGCTCACCTTCCCAATGAAAGACAAGCTGAGACAGGCAATCCTCCTTACCGCACTCCTATTGTCCCCCACCCCTGCACTGTGGTACAAGTTTTTAAATTTTTTCCTAGTTTATTTACCAACACCTTTCAGGGAGTTTCAGCTTTCTACCAGAGTCTCTGGACCTTTCACCTTGCTTGATCCCAAGACTCTGCCTAGTACCCCATGGTCACCCTGCAAAATCCAAAGCTCTAGGCCTCGAGGGATCTACAGATACCAGCACCCCCAGCATAGCAGCCACATCACCATTAGCTTACCTCCCTGGATTCAAGAGTTCTTGCTTTTGACCACTGAGGCATTTCCTTACTTGCTTGTCAGCTCAACTATGGGTTTAAAAGGTATGAATATCTGGCCCAGTATTTGTGATGTTTAATAAGTGGAGACTTTTTTTTTCCACTCCCTAATTTGCCACACTGCCAGAAACTGAAGCCTCTAAACACTTTGAATAGTTTGCTGAGTATTTTTCCCCAGAAGAAATGTACCTCTACTTCTAAAAGCCAAAGAAAAAAATGATTCATTTGATTAACAAATATGTACCAAACACTGTTCTACGCGCTTGGCATGTATCACTAAACTACACAAAAATTAACGCATTCAAAAACCCTATGTGGTACAGTTGGCCAACAAACACATGAAAGGATGCTCACCATCACTAACCATTTGAGGAATGCAAATCAAAACTACAATGAGGTATCACCTCACACCAGTCAGAATGGCCATCATCAAAAAATCTATAAACAATAAATGCTGGAGAGGGTGTGGAGAAAACGGAACCCTCCTGCACTGCTGGTAGCAATGTAAATTGATACAGACACTATGGAAAACAGTATGGAGGTTTCTTAAAAAACTAAAAACAGAACTACCATATGACCCAGCAATCCCACTACTGGGCATATACCCTGAGAAAACCAAAGAGTCATGTACCACAATGTTCATTGCAGCTCTATTTACAATAGCTACGGCATGGAAGCAACCTAAGTGTCCACTGACAAATGAATGGATAAAGAAGATGTGACACATATATACAATGGAATATTACTCAGCCATAAAAAGAAACGAAATTGAGTTATTTGTAGAGAGGTGGATGGACCTAGAGTCTATCATACAGAGTGAAGTCAAAAAGAGAAATACAAATACCGTATGCTAACACATTTATATGGAATCTAAAAAATAAAAAAAGGGGTTCTGAAGAACGTAGGGGCAGGACAGGAATAAAGACACAGAGGTAGAGAATGGACTTGAGGACACGGGGAGGGGGAAGGGTAAGCTGGGACGAAGTGAGAGAGTGGCATGGACATATATACACTACCAAATGTAAAACAGGTAGTCAGTGGGAAGCAGCCACATAGCACAGGGAGATCAGCTTGGTGCTTTGTGACCACCTAGAGGGGTCGGGTAGGGAGGATGGGAGGGAGATGCAAGAGGGAGGAGATATGGGGATATATGTATATGTATAGCTGATTCACTTTGTTATAAAGCAGAAACTAACACACCATTGTAAAGCAAGTATACTCCAATAAAGATGTTAAAAAAATAAAAAATATTATGAGAAATTATAACCACCCCCCAAAAAAAAAACCCTATGTGGGAAGAGAGGTACAGACAGCAAACAATAAACTAAGTAAAGTGAATTGTATCACAGAAGGTAGTAAGAGCAATGGAAAGAATAGGTATCCTTTAAGTAGCAGTATCAAGAGTAAGGTGAAGGGACTGCGAGCTTAAACAAGGTAGCTATTACTAAAACATTATTTCCCCCACATACCACCAATTAATTTTTATTAGACATACAATTATAAGAAATTATGAGTATTTTCCTCTTCTCTTGATGTGAAGGAGGATGATGAGCAGTCTACAGATATGTTAATGCTATATGACTCCATCCACTTCAAAGAAACACAGGCACACTTTAATATTAATAACTGGAGATGCTGCTCAGAAAGTTACGATGCTACCTATTCAAAAATTTAAATAAATGAAATTTTAAAATAAACTTATGATACGAGTCAAAATAGACTTGAATATTTACTGAGAGAATGGTTAAATGAGAATCATCCCTCATATTTCTAAAGATAATTAGGAATTTATTGGCATCACTATTAGGCAGTTCTTTTGAATGTTAAACCTAATTTAGAAGGTAATTTGCCCAATTATATCTCATTCTATCTTTTATGGAGATGTGCCCTATTTGTAACTCTTTAAAACAGATTTTTCTCTTTTCATAAGAAGAATCATGTATGAAGTTGAGTTAGTAATTAAGTCACACCTTAAAACATTTAACTCCAAAACCAAGACTGTACTTTTCAGTCCTGCAATTATTTTCATTGCTTTTCTCGGTATCCCTCAATTTTCCCTTCCACCTCTTAAAAGGTAGAAAATAAAGCTAGAGTTTGTGTTCTATATAAACATTGTGTTATGATTATACACAACGGATGATCTCTCTCTCTTTTTAATGGTACAGGTAATGATGACGGTAATTGATTAATGTTATAACATGGTCATTTCATTTTGTCTATCGGATAAAACTCCCAAAGAACAGAACCTACAAAATGTAGAGACAGGATTTACTTGCAAAACCAGAAGCTTTACAGGAAACTTGTGATCCTTTTTCAAGATAAAAAAAACATTAGAAACAGTTCCACATAGTCACAAAATAGGCCAACTTGAGAATGTTTCCTGAGGCAAATAACTGCATTTTAAACCCAGCAACATACTAAAGCCAGCCAGTGGTGATGCTGCTTACAGCACCTGTGCAGGCGCCACTCTGACTCTGGCCAGCTGCCACTCTCCTCGACCATGAGAATCCCTCCTGTATTTGCCAAGTAGAATTAGACCACTTCTACATCTTCACTTCTGTCTGATTACATATTGGGCCTTGACTGAATTTTATTTTACATACTCTCAAATGTGTAAAGAAAGCAACTTGTTTTTAAAAACCTGAGTTAGGTAATGTTTACTGACATAAATATTTCTATAAGGTTCCTGCAAATTTCAGTAAAGTTTCTTAAACAAAATTGGAAAAGTAAACCTCAAACAAAATAAGGTCTCTGATTGCAATTAATTTTTTTTTTATGAAAGCAAACCAATGATCGTGTATTTACGGGAAAATGGTCTTTATAAGATACTAGTAGTTCACGCAAAAATATAGTAAGCTATGATATATTAAAAGCCATTAAATAAAATACGTACTGAAATTTAACTATGGTACCGAGTGGTAAAGAGCTCACCTGCCTCACTCTCTCACACAATGTTCCCACCCTGGAGGTACCAATTTAGCAACTTAGCCAAGGAATGAGAAAGAAAGGGAATTCAGGGTTCCTGGGACCTAATGCCCAACACAGATGCACTTTAACCCAAACAGCTCTATCTTTAGCTATACATTGGAGCTTGGTAGAAGATACTATTTGAGAACATACTCTTGCTACTAAAAAGTTAGAAAACCATCCACCTACAGCAGCAGATCTTCAAATGGTAGCCTGGGGACCACATCTGGGGGTCTTCAAGATCCTTTCAAGGAGCCTGCAAGGTCAAAACTAATCGTATACTAATATCAAGTCATTATTTGCCTTTTTACTCTCATTCCATCATGAGTATATAGCTGAGTTCCAGAGGCTACATAACATATGATATCATAAAAGACTGAATACAAAAGAAGATCTGAGAATCCAGCTATGAGAAGTTAGACAATGAGATCTGCACAAATATAAAACACTGCCACACTCCTCACTAATTTTTTGCTTTGGAAAGCAGGTATTTTTTAAAATATATTTATATCAACATGTAATGGATTTATTATTATTTTAAATGAATTAGTGTCTAAAATGTCTAGGTTTTTATCTTTAATATAATAAACATTAACAGACATAACCCACAAAACAAAAAATCTTTGAGGTCTTCAATAATTTTTTGGTATAAAGTCGTCTAGAGAAGAATAATATTAAGAGCCACTGGTCTATAGAATAAAATCCAAAATTCATGGTAAAACATTCTATACTTACATTGATTCCACAAACATTTATCAAATGCTAGCTTTATGCTGGGTTCTAGGTGCTAGGGATACAGCAATAAACAGGACAGACCGGGTTCCTGCTCTCATGGAACTGTAGCCAAGTGCTGGGATACGGACAATAAACAAAAATAAACAAAAAGTGTCAGCTAGTAAGGAGCACTCCGTAAATAAATAAAAAGGACAGGTGCTGTGTTAGCAAGGATGTGGCCTGTTCCTCTCTGCCAGGTGATCAGGAAAGGCTTTTCTGAGGCAGTGTTGCTGAGGAGACAGGAAGCCACAGAAGAGCCCGTGGAAGAGCGTCCCCGACAGAGCCTTGGGGACAATGCCCAGCATGAGCCGGCCACGCATCCGCACCTCCTTCAGGGGCCCTGCCCTGCTAACCACGCCCAGGCTCCAGTGTGCCATGCTGTCTCTGGCTTCCACGTCTCCACATGTGTTGATTCCTCTGTCTGAAATGGCCTCTGCGTGTCCATCTGCCAGATTCATATAACACTCAGCCCAAAGTTCCGTGAAGGCAGAGGCTTTGTACTCCCAGGACCCAGGGCTGTGCCTGCTGACATGCTGCTGGGATTCAAGGAACCGCTCCTCGCCTCCTCAGACCTCTCCCTTCACACACCTCTACTGACGTCATCACGCAGGTGTATTTTTGTATGCCAAGTCCACCCATTTGACTGGGGGTCCTGGAAGGCATTTTTGAATTCACCGTGCCGAGCAGTGTCTGATTCATAGCAGTAGGTGCTTAATAACTATGAGACAAATGTCTAAATCACTGAATCGACTTTTATTCTAACTATAACTATTTTTATGTCTTATCTTTAACTACAGCAGGAATTAAGACATCTTATCTTTCTATCACCCACTGAGTCGAACACTGGGCCTTATACATCACACACACTCCATAAATGTTCAGCAGATTACTGAATTTCATCTGTAAAGCATGTTATCAACTTCAGAGCCATTTTGTAAAGGGCAACGCTCTCAAACAGGCATATCCCCTATTCTGTTTCTCCCCTAATGGTACAAGAGGTGGCTGGTATCCACATCACAGGTCTCAGCTCCTGGGTCAGCACTTAAGAGAAGCAAAAGCTCCTTGTTAGACACCAGACTGTAGGAAAAGTCAGCCAAAAACTGAAAGTTAAGTAAAGTGGATTCAGCATTGTAGCTGGCAATTGCACACAGCAATCAAAACAGTAAAACATGACCCCAAATTATTCAATGTAGAAGGGTGTTAGTTCTTACTGTTTCTGTTCAACTGAGTTGATTTCTGTTATGGGAGCTGAGAGGCAGCTCTACGAGCTGGTAGCTGTTTGCATTACAAACTCCCTTAACTCCACGATGTCCTAATTTTCCTGTGCCATGAGCAGTTGGTTTGTTCATACATTTTTTTAATAGTTCTCTTCTGTTGGCTATCCAATGTATTCTACCATCTTAGAAGAGCAGGTCTAATTCACATTATACCGTCTGTGAGTTTTATTAAAACACCATATAGGACTTCCCTGGTGGCGCAGTGGTTAAGAATCTGCCTGCCAATGCAGGGGACACAGGTTCAATCCCTGGTCCAAGAAAACCCCACACGCCACGGAGCAACTAAGCCTGTGCACCACAACTACTGAGCCTGCACACCACAATTACTGAAGCCTATGCACCTAGAGCCCATACTCCACAACAAGAGAAGCCACCGCAGTGAGAAGCCACCGCAGTGAGAAGCCCGTGCACCGCAACGAAGAGTAGCCCCTGCTCGCCGCAACTAGAGAAAGCCTGCACACAGCAACGGAGACCCAACACAGACAAAAATAAATAAATAAATAAATGATTTTTTTTTTTTTTAAAAAACACACCATATAAAATTGGGTAAGCTAATGAAACAAGGTACAAAAATGCCCCCCAAAGTAGCTATCAGAAGATCAACATTTAAGTTTTAAAGTGATGTGACCATGAATCATGCTCAAGGAGCTAGCTGCTTCCATTTATTTCTAACAGCAGTCATAATTAACGTGACTCTGCAAAAACAAAACAAAAACTATTTGATTACTAGTTAATAAAAGTAATTTAATAAAAAAACCTATAGTGGCAGGGGTATATACAGCAGACTTTCAATAACAAACACATGCTACTTAGTCTTCCATGTGTCCTGCAGCAATAGAATATCCACCACACTTACACAGGCACTGTTCTCAGTTTTAAGGGCTCGTTATCTACACTGTAGATTATAAATGCCCTCTGCTTCTCTTCAGTCCCCTTCCTGTGGGTCCCTTCAAGGTTCATTAGAACTCTCAGAGCATTTACAGGAGAATAAAGAAATCTAAATCTAAGCTAATAAAATTTGCAGCAGGACAGAAACTATGACAAAAATCTTAAAAAAGAAAAAAGAAACCCTGTTGGATGGAGAATTGGGAAACAATTTAGGATAAAATTCTGTGGGATTATTTATTTCAACTACCCATGCCATTATTTTTATGACCACTGGGAATACCTGATGGTAGTTTTAAATTACACTGACTAAATATGCCCGGTTTCTGAAGAAACCTTCAGAAACACCATTTTTAAAGGTTGAGGCTTTGGTCTTTCTATACAGTAATAATTTATCAGCATCTAGTTTCACATAAATGCTACACATCCTCATCTATTAAAGAAGGGGCCTACACTAAATACATGCTAAGATTTCCTGGTAGGGCAGGCTTCACGCACATGTGACCTGTGCAGTCACACAGGGCCCCACGCTTAGAAGGGCTCCACATTTTGGTTTAATGCTCTGCTCTCACAGTCTTGAAATTCTTAATGGTTTTTAATAAGGGGCCCCACATTTTCATTTTGCACTGGACTCACTCACATTATATAGCTGGTCCTATTCCTTGAAATTGTAACACTCTATGATTCCACGGAAGGACACATCCACGGTTCCAGACACAATGCAGATTAAAAACAAAAAAACAACAACTGAAGTTACATAGTTCCATATGTTCCAATATGAAGTTCCATAAGTTTCAGTATAATGACTTTCAGAACAATTTTCTACGTCTATCAAAAAGAATCAAATGTACACTGAAGATCATTCAAACGCTAGGGATTCATTTCACTTTTATATACAAAAAATATTTAGTATTATTTGAGATGTCATTATTACAACATATGCCTTCAAAAAGAGAATCTAAAGGGATTAATACTAAGCAAAGAGCAAGCAGCTGATTATAATCAATATAAAAATATGAATTCACTTTGTCTCAGCCACTGCTCTCTCCCAAATGCTTCTGACCGTATCTGTCTTTCCCACCTTCCCTATTAAAAAATAATTCTCTTTCAGGAAAAAATTCTTAACAGTCCCAGTAATACCTATGATGGCAAGAATTAAAACAAAACTTAGAGTCATAATTAATCCAAATAAACTATGATGCATAGCAGTGCTTTCAACTCATAAACTTAACACATAATCTAACAGAGCAAACAGAGAAGAGTTCAATGGTAGCAACAGGCTCTAGGTAAGATCATCAAAGAGAAAACACCATTTCAGAGGAGAGGTCTGAAAAACAGCTATTTCCACATCCCAGGAGATAGGTCGCAGGAGCAATGCTGTATTAATCTTATGTTATCTCCTATATTCTGATAAGCTGACAGCGCTTTAACTGATCTAAATTTTTTTGTATAAAAATTCCATTTCAACCTAAGATTACTGTGTATTCCCTAAAGCACCACTAATGCCAATCAACGATCAGCTTTCTAAAGACAGATGCAGACAAAAAGTAAATGGGGATAAGATTTAAAGTAAAACAAAAACACCACTAGTAAGTCAGTCAACAAAGACTGTCATGTAACAAATGTCCAAAAGAAATGCCAGTTTTGATAAAACTAGGTAACTGGATTTCTGGATAAATGGGGTTTGTGGTAAGAAGAATGTTATATGACATAAAGCACTGTACATACAGTTATACGTGTATTATATACTCTGTATATATATTGCTCTTTCCTGTAGTAGATTCAAGGATTTGCCGTTAGAAAGCTTTTACTCTGTCCACGGATAGGAAAGAACTGGGAAGTTCTTATAGGAAAGAGTATCTGAATTTGGACTGACAGTGCCCCTACCATGGCTAGTGCTTAGTTAGGGCCAGCGTGTGGGCCTTCATTTCCTGCGTCCTGAAGAAAGAAAGAGGGGGAAGATGCAGCCAGCACGCTTCTTTGCCATCCTAGCGGGTATACTTTGTATCTTCCACGAGGATCTTCATTACCGCATTTATCACACGACAGCGTGACTACTTACTCACACATCTCTCTCTGCCAAACTGTGAGCTCCTTGAGGGCAGAGACCTCATATTAGTTCATTTCTGTGTCTTATCAATACCCAGGACTGTACTTGAAGTGCACAACGGACACTAACAAATGAGCATTTTAGTAAATGAACAAGTGAATCTTTGTTTAGTTTGGCCGAAACAATCAGTGGAGTACGTACAAACAGGCATGAAATGAAAGAAGGACATTCTGAGAGGTGACTTAGATGCCTTTTATACCAAGGCACAGAGACAGCCTCAAGCAACAGAGTTTACTTTCAAGATACACAAAGCAGATTGTGAGGTGTCTACTGTCCGTGCCCTCTTCTGCAGTTACAGAACCCCCAATTTTTGCAAGGCACATGGACAGCTAGTAAAAGAATGTATTTCCCAGTCTCTTCATCAGTCAAGATCTAATTGATATGAGAGAAGTCTTGTGTACAACTTCTAGAGGTGTCCAAAAATGACCGGACAGAGCATGCCTTCTCTTCTACTCTTCCTCCATCCTGCTGCATGTAACGTGAATGTGCCGACGCAGGCCACGAGGATGAAGACTAGACCCTGGGATGGCAGAGGAAAGAGCTGGAGCCACCAAGATCCCAGAGAACCATGGAGCTGCCACCCCAGCCATGAGCTGTCTATGCTCTGACTTGGACACGAAAGAGAAGTAGCTCTTCTTGCCTCAGCTACCCTTGTTCGGGGTCTCTGGAACAAGTATTCCTAACTAATCCTATCCTACAGAACATGCAAGGAACCCAGGAATCCCAAGCCAAGTTGGGCAGAAGTGACCACAGGGCTGGGGGCTCACAGAGGGAAGCAGAAATGCAAAGGCCCCCAGCAGCCGGAACTGATCATGGCTTTTCTACTCTCTCATGGCTTTCTAACAGGCTCAGGAGCCTCAGTCTCAGTCCTGGAAGTTAAATTCTCTACATGAGAAAGGAGCTAGCTGGCCTCACTTATCCTTTCAAGCCAAGTCTTATCACAGTAGCTGCTACTGGCCTGGCTGCCTTGCCTTTGTCTGGTGCATGTTTCTGAGGGCTATAAAATTATGACCAACCAAGAGCACGTTTGAGCAGAGACTGGGGGGGTAACACAGTTTCCTGCAGAAGGTCATATAAACATGGCCAGTGCTATGACTGACATAACTCACACAGGATAGTCAGAATCTGTTGTTTAAATTCCAGCCTCCAAAAGCAAAAGATATAAACAGAGATCTGATACCGAATCCTGAACCCCAGTTGAAATATTCCAGGGGTCTGACCCAGGAGTTTACCCATGTCAGAATGCAAATCCAAAATGCTACTTTTTGAAAGATGCAGGGCAAAGATGGGAAAGGTCTTGCTCTAATGGAAAGTGAAGCAGCTCCAATTACCCTGCCCCTTCCCTGGTCTACTGCATCACCTGAGAGAAGTGAAAAGTCTGTATCTTCCAGAAAAAGTCAGGGATCCAATCTCAAAACTGGTATTTCCTCTCTTGAGAACTTTTTCTAAATAACTGGTCTGAAAGTGCCTTTTAAATAAACAAGACCTAATAAAACAATGAGGCTAATTTTAATACCATGACCTATACTAAACTTGTTCCATGAGAGTAAACAAGATTTGAAGCCTCGGCTCTTACATATAAAGTTGAAAGGCAGAAGAGATTTTATGTTTGTCATGACACTGTGATAATCATTAATGCTGTCCACCAAATATTTCTGGTTCTCCTGGCAGGCTCATGGTAGATTTGCAATTTTCCATCCCCTTAAAATATGGGATAGGCATATGACTTGCTTTGGCCCCTGATATGTGAACAAAAATGACACAAAGAAGCTTTAAGAAACAGTGCACAGGGCTTCCCTGGTGGTGCAGTGGTTGAGAGTCCGCCTGCCGATGCAGGGGACACGGGTTCGTGCCCCGGTCCAGGAAGATCCCACATGCCGCGGAGAGGCTGGGCCCGTGAGCCATGGCCGCTGAGCCTGCGCGCCCGGAGCCTGTGCTCCGCAACGGAAGAGGCCACAACAGTGAGAGGCCCGCGTACCGCAAAAAAAAAACAGTGCACAATTTGCCCTGCTCTCTTTCCCTCTGTGCCAGTGCTGGCAACATTTAAGACGGTAACTGCTCCCTCAGCTTGGGTGTCAGAGCGGGATGAGGCAGAGCAGAGTCCCCAGCCAACAGTACATAAGCCACTGAGATTTGGGGGTTGCATGCTAGTACAGCATAACTCATCCTACCGTGACGTGTACAAATATAAATGCCTAAATATTCATAATTGTTTGAGCACAATTGCTAATATAAAGACTTGTTTTCACAGTGTTGTAACTGCTTTTGATGCTAAAAAAAAAAAAAACAGTATTAAATAAACATACGCAGACAACTGAAACCTTAAAGCAAGGGAGACCTAAGTTAGCTCCAAAGCTTACCAGGGAAAAAAGTGTCTGCTAGAAGAGCCAACTATATAAGCATTTAAAAGCTACTGGTTTTAAGACTGTCAAAATGTTGACAATTCCTGAGGTAAGAAGATGAATATATGGGGATTCATTACACAATTCTACTTCCATATACATTTGAAAATTTCCACAGTAAAGAGAGAGCATATGAACAATCTGAAGAATCTTAAAGAAACCAAAAAAAAATTTTTTAATAAATAAATAAATAAGCTACTGGTTTTAAGTCCTTGGGGTTGGGGGGGGTAGTTTTTAAAACACTGTTAAAAACTTTACTACTGCTACTTACATACAAGCTGTAGAAAGAGACTGCCTTGGGGCTACTAAATTATAATAAAAATCTGAGATGGCTCACTGTTTTCCAAAAAAAAAAAAATCTCCTAATTCCTAATTAAGTTTAACTAGATATTTGTTGTGGGTTCCAAAACAGAGGATATCTGAGATGAAAAGTACATTACAGCTTATTCAGGGCAACCTTCTTGTTATTGCTAATAGGGAAATTTAGGTCTGTGACATAGGTTCTTAATGTCAAAGCAGAAACTATAACCCAGGTCCTCTGAGTCTAATTCATGCAGTTTCTACCTTGCCAGGTTAGGGGACCAGCCTATTTAACAGTATCTTGATGATTTTACTTTGAACATCCAGCAGAAGGAATCTCGTTATCTCTTTCCAGTGCAATTCTGCATTATGACATCTGCTGAGATGCCGTTAGCTGTAAGTGAACAGAAATCACACCTCAAACTGCTTAAACATAAGGAAATTTACTGGCTCACATAACTGTTAGTCCAGGGGTAGGGTGGAATTCAGAGTTGTCAGCCTGGCAACTGTCGCTTCATCCCTCTGCAATACTTGCTTTCCTCCTTGAGTTTAACAAGATTACTGCAGCAGCTCAGAGCCTCACAGTCAAATCCAACAACGTCTACACAAAGAGAGTGGCCACTTCCCCATGCCTTGGGCAAGGAAAAAAGTCTTTCCCAGAAGTTTCAGCAGATTTTCCTCAGCCTAAAATTGTAACATGCCTATTTCTGAATCAATCCCTAGCAAGGGGGATGGGACTAGCATGACTGCCTTAGATTACTCAGGGCCACCACTGATGGTCACACAGTGGGGAGAAGAGAAGCCACGACTGGGAGAGAACTGCACATCAATACAAGGATAGCCAGTGATTCCTAATCTACAGCCAAGAAGCCTCGGGAAGTTGAAGAACTGCCTCACTACCTTTCTGAATAAATTACATCATTTGTGTGTGTGTGAGAAAGAGATACATGGTACTACCATTTAAAAATATGCACACACGCTAAAATTAATAAAATTCAATTTTATTTAAAAGCATTAACTAATTCATGATAATTTTTTAAACAGCACAGAGGCAATGCAGCACACACTACCTAGGTTTGCACCTGGCTCTCACACCTATTATCGGGTAAGTTCACACAAGTGGTTACCCACATTAAAAGATTGTTGTGATGATTAAATAAGCAGCATGTAAAGGGCTGATATCAGACACAGTATAAATTGTATTGAGCAAAGCACTAAATAAGTTCTAGCTATTATTTGTCTTATACAAGTAATTTACTACAGTGTGAAGAATTACGAAAAAAATTTAATTGAGGTAACATCGGTTTGTAACATTATATAAGTTTCATGTGTACAACATTATATTTTTACTTCTATATACCCTACAGGGTGCTCACCACCAAAAATTTAGTTTCCATCTGTCACCATACAGTTGGTCCCCTTTATCCATTTCACCCTCCCCCCACCTCCCCCCTCTGGTAACCACTACTCTGTTCTCCACATATACATGTTTTGTCTGGTTTGTTCATTTATTTTGGTTTTCTGTTTTTATAGATTCCACATATGAGTGAAATCATATGGTACTTAGTCTTCCTCTGACTTATTTCACTTAGCATAATACCCTCAAGATCCATCTATGTTACTGCAAATAGCAAGATTTCATCTTCTTTATGACTTAGTAGTATTCCATTGTGCATGTATTCAATATACCACATCTTTATCCACTCATCTGTTGATGGGCACTTAAGTTGTTTTCATATCTTGGCTATTGTAAATAATGCTGCAATGAACATAGATAGGGGTGCATATATCTTTTTGAATTAGTGTTTTTTATTCTTGGATAAACATCCAGAAGTGGGATAGTGGATCATATGGTAGTCCTATTCTTAACTTTTTGAGGAATCCCCATACTAGATCCATAGTGTCTGTACCAATTTACATTCTTACCAACAGTGTAGGAGGGTTCCCTTTAAGAATCATGAAAATCTTTGATATTGAAAAGGAGACATTTCTTTGCAGCTGCCTAGCATCCATCCTAATTTCCTTTTGGAGAATTACCTCTCCCTGCCTTGTATAATATTGCAGAGACTGTAAAACCATATGTCTACTCAGGTTCACTGCTGCAATCTATACAGAAATATAAAGGGAGAGACTTCCCCTGTCTCTCTCTGGTGGAAACGCTTTTTCCCTAGTTCAGCACACTTTAGCATATAAAAGGTTCATGTTCATAATGAAACTCTACTATACCTCAATAATATGTAAGGGCAGAGCTTATTCAGAGGTGAGAGAACAGTATAAGTTATCCAGCTGGCTTGGTTCAGGTTTAAAGTCCTCAAGAATTTTTTCCTGGAATTCTGTTTTTACTATTCTAGTCTACATCACTAGATCCCTGTCTACTTTGATTTGTCTTATTTCCACCTTCCTGCCCAATCTGAATCTAGCTACTGTTTTTAGTTCCCATTTTGAGTCTCTGGAGAAAAGTTTTTCCATTTCAGGGCTCAGATAAACCCGTGCTAAGTGACTTTGTGCTTCTTTCTGCTCTGACATATCTATCCTAACTTCTATATCTAACAACACCCAGTGTCCTAAGTTCTCTCCCAAAGCTCTCCTGTTTCCCATTTCTCAAAATGTACCCCAAATTTAACTTCTTAAAAATGCCTACCGGAAAATCGCATCTAGCTGGTGGTTTCTTTCCCCTCTAGCCTAGTCATTGTATCTCTTCATAATGTTCTAATTTACAAAAAAAAAAAAAAAAAATTAAGGTAACTCTCATCTGGCCCAGAAAAATCTATGACTTCCATTTGCAAATTAAAAAATAATACTGGGGTGGAAGAATTACTTTTCACTGTATAACTTTTGGTACTGTCTGGATATGTTACCATGTAAATGTCAACTTCTATTTTAAAAAAATTCCCATTACTTAATAATACAAAAAAATGACCTTAGTCTCCTTACTCTTCCAGTAGTATTTTTATGCAGAAACATGTGGACATCATATGGAGAGAAGAAAGCAGCCCTAAATTCACAGTCATTTTTGTTTACTTTTGTTTGGAAGGTGGCAAGTAAACAGGCAGCAGCTTGCTGCCATAGGCTTACAGTCTGGTTACTAAACAAAGCCAATGGTCTTCCACTGCTGAAAGTTTAAGGGAAATCTGAAGACCCTTGTGGAGCCCCTGACCCCTCAGAAAGTGATATTGGCAAGGACTTCTAGGGGTCCAGGTGATGGCGTGACTGGGTTAGTCACTGCCACTTCTCACAGGACTGGAGCTGCTAGTAAATGAAAACAGAACAGGTCAGGACTGGCAATCAAGTATTGCTGTGGGTGTGAGTAAAGTGCACTGCAGGTGGACCCCACTTTGTCTGCCCTAAAAAAATGGATCAGTCCCAATCTTCTTACATATTATTTTATTACATTTTTGTTATATATGAGGGTATTCTACATTTACCATAATATTAAAATAGAGTACTATAATAATTAAGTGTGAACTGTGGATTAGTCAAAATATGCTTTCATTTAGGCCCCACCCCCAAAATATGTAACCTTATATTCTGAGACTGATCTTCAAGACACCACCCAACCTTCCCCAATGGGTTGATGTCAGCACTGGATTGACCGCCTTCTTCCTCACTTCCAATCCCCTCCATCTTCCATCGGCTGCAACACTCACGCTGACTTCTAACGCTGTCGTCCTCAGTGGCCCGGATCCTGGTGCTCTGTCTTCTGTCTCAGGGCCCAATACCAACCTGCCCATCCACACCTTACACGGATACCTCGGCCCACACCAAACGCAGACACAGACCACACCTGGCCACGGTCTCCCCACCATCTAGCACACACAATCCTCACCCCACCAAACCTGCCCTTCTCCATTTGCCCCTGAGCCCTACCCCACCTTCCACGTGCTCAGCTACCAACCAAGAAGTCACACAACCTTTGTTATTTCACCCTCCTGACACACAAAAATTCCCTCACCCACTGGACCTTTCGGCCTTTCAGTCCTAACCCTAGGCAAGCCCCACTGTTTTGTTCTGCTTTGACTTCCAGGATATTAACATCACAGAGAAAGTCCGGACACCAGGCTGGCTGGGTCCACCGGAAACCCACCTCACAGCCCAGCCAGCCACATGTGCACACCCTTGTGGCCACGCTACGCGGCCCTGGCCCCAGCTCCACGAAGTCTCTCCTCCTCAGACCCGCGCTCCTTCCACTTCACTTGCACCTCACGCGCCCTCTGCTCTCTCAGAGCCCTTCCCCCTCCCCACTTGCACACTTAGTCGCATCCCTTCCCACAGCCTCGGAAGCCTTGTTCCACACACGCTTTCCTCCTGTCTCTCACACTCACCAGCCCTTTCTCCTGAGATAACTGTCAGAGATGAGGGTTTTGTCTCTCCTTTCCCCACAAAACCAGATTCTTAAAAATGAACTGCCAACATTTAAACATCAGGACTTTGCACTCAAAACAAAATCAGGATTCCTGGCTTCTCTAGGAAAACAGAACCCTCTGCCCCCAGGGAGGGAGCACACGCCAAGAGCAAAGTCCTCGGAGCAGATGGCTGGCCGCCCCCTCCTGCGGGGGCATTTGTCCCCTCCGACCACAGCCCTCCTTCCTTGTCCCGTCAGCGTCAGCCCCGCGCTGGGCCCCTGCTCTCACAGGCCACTCCCACTGCTTACAGGCAATGGGCTCGCTCCTCCTGTCCTAGAAGTCACCTCCTCCACTGCCCCGATCAAGCCCCGCCCTCCTCCTCTCCAGCTCCTCAGGGAACTGGCTCCACCTGCCGTCACCACTGATCACCTTGTAATAGGATTTCTGCCGTCACCTCGCAGCTGGAACTGCAGGGAGCAGAGCAAGTCTCTCCACACTCCGGCCTGCCCAGCAGCACTGCACAGGAGTGCCCGTCATTCCTCACAAGGCCTCCTCCCCCAAATTCAAGGCTTTCCTGACTCTGTTCTCTTCTAATTCTCCTCCCGACCTTCCAATGGCCAGGCATCTTAAAACACCTCTGAAGGCCACACAGTCCCCACAGTTAGCACGCTCTCCCCTGTAACACTGCCACCAGCCAGCCCAGGTCTTGGAGTTTCTCTCAAGGAAAAAAAAACAGGAAAGACTCAGTCTAAACCTGACCACAGTCTTGCACCTCGAAAGGTACGCACGCTAATTTATTATTCAACATTACAGCTCACTTCTCAGCTGGAAAGCACCTGTGCTTAAGAGACCAGTAAGTGAAGGTCCCTACTTTTGCCTAAGGAAGTCACAGCCCAGAAGGAACACAGATGGATAAACTGAGCATCACCACGATACATGATGTGATAGGGGAAAAAGCACCACTGAGGGGAAGGCCAGGTAGGGCCCGAGCAGCCTGCTGAGAGAGACACTAGAGCCGTCTTCAGCCTCACACACACCCACTGCCACCACTGTAGTCCAGGCCTCCTGCAAGTCTCCTCACTGGTCTCCACGCTTCTCTTCCACCCATCCTACCTCCTGCATGAATCCGTTCTCCACACTGCAGCAGGGTGATCTGCCTAAAATTTGAGACAGGGCTCTCTCCTGCTCAGAGCCTTCCAACAGCACTGGGTCTGCATCACCCGTCCCATCGTCCCTGCCAATTTCTCTCCCTGCATCTCACCTCACTTTCCACTGCACCAGTGGCCCTTCAGCCACAGTGATCTTTCAGTTCCTTAAAAAGAGTGAGTCCTCTTCTGCTACATGGCCTCTGCACATACCATTCTTTTTACCTGGAATCTTCTTGCCCCACTCTCTGTACTAAAATCTTTGTTGACCTCTGGGTCTCAGCTGAAACATCATTTCCCCATTATTTATTTTGTTTGTTTGTTGTGAAAACTCCCATTATTCATTTAATTGTCTCTATTTTTGTCTACCCCATAATTGTATGATCAACAAGCACAGGAACCATGTCTGTTTTGTTCATTGTGTATTCACATAGCCTGGCCCACAGCAGACACTCAATAAATATTTGCTCAATGACGATGTAAAAGATTCTTTCCAGGCTTCCCTGGTGGCGCAGAGGTTGGCAGTCCACCTACCAATGCAGGAGACGTGGGTTCGTGGCGCGGTCTGGGAATATCCCACATGCCGCGGAGCGGCTAGGCCCGTGAGCCATGGCCGCTGAGCCTGCGCGTCCGGAGCCTGTGCTCCGCAACGGGAGAGGTCACAACAGTGAGAGGCCCCGTACCACAAAAAAAAAAAAAAAAAAAAAAAAAAAAGACTCTTTCCTTCTCTGAAGTCCCAAATATAAGCATCTCCTTGAATTCGTTTCCTGGCCCTCTCCACCACCCCCTATTTCCACCAACTCCATGCTGCTCACGCTTATCTGTACCTCCAGAACTGACCTCTCCTGCCAAGATCAAGTTCCACAATTACGATGGCCACAGGACAGCTCCACCTGGAGTCCCTCTCTGGCACCTGCAACTGGACATGTCTCAAGACACACTCAGTAACTATCCTCAAACAAACTCTCCTGTTTTTTCCATTTCTGTTAATGGTGATATTCTCCTAGAGGTCCAGTGACTGACTTCTCTCTTTCCTTCATCCACTGACAAGAACAACTGATTCCATCTCTAAAAATGCAGCTATATGTTCCTGTATACATGGTCAACTAGACTGGCGCATTAGTCTCAAGTCCTACCTCTAGTCTTAAAATAAAAATCACCCATCTACATGTATTTTAAAGTTCAATTCTGATGTCAATCAACAGTCCCATCAAAATCCTTCAATGTCTCCCTACTGTCCTCCAGATAATGTCCATATTCTTCTGCTTGGTATTCAAAGACCCTATTAATCTTGTCCACACTATTCTAACCAGGCAATCTAGCTTAGTGGTTAAGACCATAAACTCTGGAGCCAGACTGCCACGTTAAATGCACAGACACAGGGAAGGTGCACATCCCAGCTTCGCCACTTAACTTCCCTGGGCTACAGTTCCTCCATCCTTCCTCTAAACAATGGGGATAATGATAAGAGTAGTTACCTCCAAGGACTGTTATAACGATTAAATGAACTAGTATACGTAAAACACTTGGAATAGTGCCTGGCACTGATCAGTGCTACACATATTGTGTCTTATTTGTGTTTTGCAGCACCATCTCCAACTGTCAATAGCTTACATCCCAGTCTATCTGAACCAACTCCTTGTTTCTCTAATACTCCTCAAACTTCCCCTTCTGAGGTAAGAGCCCACTACACCAGATGATAAACTCTGGCTGATAAGCTGCCACTATTACACCCCTTCCTCTAACTCAAGGACATCTCCAGTCGAAAGCTTCTACCACAAAGCTCCTTTCTCTCCAAGAGTGTCCTTATAGCTCATGCACTGAAATGCCCCAGAGGCTGCTCATCATAGGATTTCCAGCCCTATTCAGAGACTCCTAGTCTACAATTAACCAACCTCTTCTTCCCTCTACTTTCTCACTCCTCTCCCAAGTTTCAGATCAGAGACCATCTTACCACCATTCTCCATGCCGAGTGGCAAAACTGTTTTAGTTCTCTTATGCCCCTATTTCTGGGTAGAAGTTGAAACTCTCATGGCTGCTCTCCCTACAACAGTCCTATTTCATCAGGTAGTGTTCTCTCTGCATGAAAACACTTAAAATAATTAAAACTAATTCTGCGGCTTGACTATGAGCAGAATACGGACTTCTCTCTGAAGCAGTCTGGCCTCACTTACCCTCTACAGCCCCTGCCACACACAGGGACTGGTGAATACTAGAAAAGTGTTTATTGATAACTCACAAATCCCTAGAGATGGAAAAATGAGAATTATAACATTCCCAGAAAATTTCACTCACTCTTTAACCTTAGGAGAAACAATAAATATAAACTGCAATGTGCAATTTCCAAAGACCAATCCAATAACTTAGCATGTGGCTTTACCAACAAATGCAAATTCTACTCCTTTTTATAACTGAACTGATACTTCAAAAAAAAAAATTTTTTTTAACAAGAAGGAAGTCGTAACTACCAAGGACACAAAGATCTAGCAAAAACCATGACATCTAAACTAAAGAACTACCTTCAATTCACCTCAAGTCTCCCCAAAACGGTTTATCTAGTGTCTCTTAGCGTTTATCCCACAGCTAAGGTCACCAACCAAAAGATTACATGCCAGAAACCTACATTTACACATCTTTACAGAACCAAAAACCACCATATGTTCTCTATGTAACATTAGAAGTTATAATTACAATGATTGTAAAGGATTCTTTAAACACTTGTAGGAATTTATTCTATAACTTATAACATTTTATAAGAACTCTAAAAATTAAAGGAGAAATAAGTCACATAAAATCAGAGGTGCACTCTGAACTGATCGCTAATGAAACAGCTGCCCTAAAACATTCCTTCTCCTTAAGGATTAAAAGGGTTTCACATTGAAGACATCCCTACAAAAATACAAGGAAAATAGCAGAGGAGAAACTAAACTGAATGGCTGATCGCTGACTTCTAGTTTCAAAAAGAATCAAGTAGTCATACCCTAGGCAGTGCTAGTCAAAGTGTGGGCCTTAGACAGCAAACTGCTTGCACCTACTCCATGAAAAGTACAGAGATTGACAGTAAGCACTTAGAAACTTTGACGGCAATGTTACAGAACTTTTACATCTACTGAATCTAACAATAAAAAATTGTAAGTTATATATTGTAGGCTTTTAATTTCATTTTTCTTATAATTCATACTTTACATATGTTAGAAAAGAATCAGCCTGTGACAAAGGGAAAATGTTAAAAACTGGTCCTTCAGGGACATTTGCTTCCGGGAAGATTGAGTAGATGTACTTTTCCTTATTCCTCCCACTAACAACTAAAAATTCTGGACAGTGCATATGAAACAAACATAAGAAGACTCTTAAATGTGGAGAGAAGAAGGCAGACTGGCAAGACCTCAGGCCCTGAGGAACAACACAATGGTGACTACCCTGGGTTTTATTTTTGCCTCATATACCCCAAACTTGGAAGTGAAGAAGCTGGCCAACTGGAAATGCCAACAGGCACAGACCATAAAAAGCCCAACAAAAGCCTGCTCTCTCTAGCCAAAGGACCGAAAAAGGGACATCTTAGCAAGACAGAAAACGCTAAGGGAAAAAAATGACTCTACTCCAGACAAAAACCACAGAAAAAACTGTGGCCCACCCAGGCCAGCAAAGGTCAGGTAGGTAGCTTAAATTTCCATATACTCACCAGGCTGTAGCAAGGCACCCCAACCCCATCCACACTAGACTGGTGCTAAGGAGGCCAAGTAGGGAGCCCAGGCTTTTATCCATGTCAGCTGGTAACAAGGCACCCTTCCATATCATGTCCCCTGAGAATCCTGAACCTCTAACCCCATCTGACAGTAACAAAACACTTTACTTCTTGGGTCAAGGGAGGCCAAGTGGGGAGGCTGTACTTCTAATTCCTCCTAGCAATAACAAGGTAGCACCACATGCCACCCCTACCCCTGCTGGAGTGGTGTCAAAAAAAGGCCAGCTAAAACAAAGGCTTAAATAAGATCCAGAATTTCACAGAATATGAAAATTCCCAGGTTTTAATTAAAAAAAAAAAAAAAAAAAAAGACACTCACCATACCAAAAGCCAGGATGACCTCAAACTAAATGAAAAAGACACTGATACCAACACCAAAATGACAGAGATGTCAGAATTATCTGAGAATGATTACAATGCAGCTGTGACAGAAACGCTTCAACAAGAAATTTCAAAATAAATAACCTCAACAAAGAAATAGAAGATACAAATAAGAACGAAATGGAAATTTTAGAGCTGAAAAATACTGAAATAAAAAGCTAAGTTGATGAACTCAACAGCAGAATGGAAGGGACAAAGAAACTCGAAGATACAAAAACAGAAATTACTCAAACTGAACAACAGAAAGAAATAAACTAAAGAAGAACTGACAACCTTAGGAACCTGTGGGACCATAACAAAAGATCTAACATTTAAGTCATCAGAGTCTTGAAAAGAAAGAGAGTTTGCTGAAAAAGCACTTGCACTCAGGAAATAATGGTGAAAACTTCCCAAATTTGGAAAGAGACACAAACCTACAGGTTCAGGAAGCTGAGTGAATGCAAAGAGGATAAACCCAAAGAAATCCAAACCAACATTTATCACAATTAAATTTCTAAAAACTAAAAATAAAGAAAAAATCCTGAGGACAGTGATAGATAAAAGACACCTTAACTACAGAGGAAAAACTATTCAGACAGTGGATTTCTCATCAGAAACCAGGGAGGCCAGAGGTAAGTGGTACAACATTTTTCAAGTGCTGAAAGAAAAGATCAACACAGAATCCTATACCCAAAGAAAATATGCTTCAGGAATGAAGAGCGAATCAAGTCATCCCCAAATGAAGGAAAACAAAGAAAATCTGTGGCCAGCAGACATACCCTTAAGAATGGCTAAAAAACAGAAAAGAAATAAGAGAATGAATCCTGACACATCAAGAGAAAACACAGTAAGCAAAAATACAGATAAATAGGCTTTCCTTCTCCCCTTGAGTTTACTAATTTATGTTTGTGAAAGCAAAACTATAACACAGTGTCTAGTACACTTGTAAATGTTTGTAAAAGAAATAAATACAATTGTATTAAAATGTGGTCGGGTAGGGCTTCCCTGGTGGCGCAGTGGTTGAGAGTCCGCCTGCCGATGCAGGGGACACGGGTTTGTGCCCTGGTCCGGGAAGATCCCACATGCCGCAGAGCGGCTGGGCCCGTGAGCCATGGCCGCTGAGCCTGCGCGTCCAGAGCCTGTGCTCCGCAACGGGAGAGGCCACGACAGTGAGAGGCCCACGTACCACAAAGAAAAAAAAAAATGTGGGCAGGTAAAGGGATGTATAGGGAAGTAAGGTTTCTGCGCTTCATCTGAACAGGAAAAATGATGACACCACTAGACAATGATTAGCCAGGTATATATAATGTAATACCTAAATCAATCAGTAAAAATATTTTTAATTTAAAAAAACTATACAGGGCTTCCCTGGTGGCGCAGTGGTTGAGAGTCCGCCTGCCGATGCAGGGGACACGGGTTCGTGCCCCAGTCTGGGAAGATCCCACGTGCCGCAGAGCGGCTGGGCCCATGAGCCATAGCCACTGGGCCTGCGCGTCCGGAGCCTATGCTCTGTAACGGGAGAGGCCACAGCAGTGAGAGGCCCGGGTAACCCAAAAAAAAAAAAAAAAAAAAAAAAAGGGATAATACACCATGACCAAGTGGGGTTTATTCCAGGAATGCAAGGCTGGCTCAATTAAAAATCAATCAAAATAATCCATCACATCAATAGGCTAAAGAAAAAAATTACAGGAACATATAAAGATCAATGCGCAAAAAGCACTTAATGAAATTCAACACCCATTCATGCCAAAAACTTTCAGAGACAGAAACAGAAGGGAATGTCCTCAACTTGATGAAGACCATCTAGAAAAACCTTACAGTTAACACCATACTTAATAGTGTATAGGATAAGTACCTGACAACTAGCTTTTTTGATTGTACAATGTAAATGCCTGACATTAAGCTTTTGATTTCCCAGGCATCCAGTTCAAAGACAACCATCTTGAATAAACATATTGCCAGCTACACAGCTAGATAAAGAGCCATGCTGCCCCACCCATAAAGTTACTTTTTTTTTTTTCTTTAAGAAAGCTCTAGTCATTAGATAACTGACCACTTGACAGCTTGCTTTTCCCTTCCTGTGCCCTAATTCCTGCTCTTATGTCTTACATTCACCAATAAAGAGAAAATCCACAAAACCCTAGGCCCCTCACCATCAACCCCCAAAAAAAGCAGAAAGCCAGGTCTGCACTCTTTACCCACAAACTCGTTGTGTGGCCTCAGGCACGCCATGTACCCTCCTCCAGGACCTGTAAGTAATAAACCTTTTCTTTTCAAACTTCCCTTATGGTTGTTGCAGAGGTGTGTCTTACAATCACTGTAAGAGCACAAGGGCCAGTCCAGACACAAAACTGGCTCCAGAAGGGGAAATGTCTGTGCGGGGGCTCACCACAGGCCAAGGTGAATGCCAGTCATTTCTAGCCAACAGCATCACTATGGATTGCCAGAGACTGACCCAAAACATAGTGAAAGACTGAATGCTTTCTCCCTAAGATCAGAAACAAGGCAAAAACGTCCTCTCTTATTATTCTTAAACATAGTACTAGAAGTTTTCGCCAGTGCAATAAGGCAAGAAGAGGAAGTAAACAGCATGCAGATTGAAAAGGAAGAAATAAAACTGCCCCTATGTTGACAAGACATGGTTGTCTACTTAGAAAGTCTCAAGGAATCTACAGAAAAACTCCTAGAACTAAAAAATGGGTTCCGCAAGACTGCAGGATACAAGATCAACAAAAGAAAGTTAATACTTCTACTAACAATAAACACATGGACGCCAAAATTTAAAATACAATACCATTTTTTAACATCTTTATTGGAGTATAATTGCTTTACAATGTTGTTAGTTTCTGCTTTATAACAAAGTGAATCAGGTATACATGTACATATATCTCCATATCCCCTCCCTCTTGTGTTCCCCTCCCACCCTCCCTAATCCACCCCTCTAGGCGGTCACAAGCACCGAGCTGATCTCCCTGTGCTATGCGGCTGCTTCCCACTAGCTATCTATTTTACATTTGCTAGTGTATATATGTCAATGCCACTCTCTCACTTCATCCCAGCTTCCTTCCCCCTCTCCGTGTCCTCAAGTCCATTCTCTAAGTCTGCATCTTTATTCCTGTCCTGCCCCTAGGTTCTTCAGAACCATTTTTTTTTTTAGATTCCATATATATGTGTTAGCATATGGTATTTGTTTTTCTCTTTCTGACTTACTTCACTCTGTATGACAGACTCTAGGTCCATCCACCTCACTACAAATAACTCAATTTCGTTTCTTTTTATGGCTGAGTAATATTCCATTGTATATATATGCCACATCTTTACCTATTCATCTGTCGATGGACACTTAGGCTGCTTCCATGTCCTGGCTATTGTAAATAGTACTGCAGTGAACATCGTGGTTCATGACTCCTTTTGAATTATGGTTTTCTCAGGGTATATGAACAGTAGTGGGATTGCTGGGTCATATGGGAGTTCTATTTTTAGTTTTTTAAGGAACCTCCATACTGTTCTCCATGGTGGCTGTCTCAATTTACAGTCCCACCAACAGTGCAAGAGGATTCCCTTTTCTCCACACCCACTCCAGCATTTGTTTGTAGATTTTTTGATGATGGCCATTCTGACCGGTGTGAGGCGATACCTCATTGTAGTTTTGATTTGCATTTCTCTAATGATTAGTGGTGTTGAGCATCCTTTCATGTGTTTCTTGGCAATCCGTATATCTTCTTTGGAGAAATGTCTATTTAGGTCTTCTGCCCATTTTTGGATTGGGCTGTTTGTTTTTTTGATACTGAGCTGCATGAGCTGCTTGTAAAATACAATACCATTTTCAATTGTTCAAAATACAAATACTTACATGTAAATCTAACAAAACCCCAACAAAATCTAACAAAACATAGACTTGTATGATAAAACTACACAATGCTAATGAAAGAAATCAAAGAAGATCTAAAGAAATGGAGAGACATACCATGTTCATAGATTGGAAGAAACAACATAGTAAGACATCAATTCTCCCCAAATTGATATACAGGTCTAATGCAATTCCTATCAAAATTCCAGTAGGATTTTTTTATAAATATAAACAAGATTATTCTACAATTTATATGGATAAGCAAAGGAAAGAACAGCTAATACAATTCTGAAAAAGAATGAAGTGGGAGGAATCATTCTACACCTACTTAAGACTTATTATATTGCACAGTAACCAAGACTGTACAATACTGGTGGAGGGACAGACACATAGATCAATGGAACAGAACAGAGAACCCAGAAATAAACGCATACAAGTATACCCAACCGATTTTTTTTTACATATATAAAAGCAATTCAATGGAGGAAACAATGTTGCCTTTTCAACCAATGGTGCTATAATAGCCAAAACTGGAAACAACAAATGTCCTTCAACAGGTAAATGGTTAAAAGAACCATAGAAGTACATCCATACTATGAAATACTACTCAGCAATAAAAAGGAAGCAACTACTGATACACCCAATATCTCGATGAGTCTCCAGAGAATTATGCTGGGGGGGGCATGGGGGGCAAAAGCCAATTCCAAAAGGTACTTACTATATGACTCCATGTATAAAACATTCTTGAAAGGACAAAATTATAGAAATGGAGAACACATTAGTGATTGTCAGGACTTAAGGAGTGGATGGAACTGGGAGGGAAGAGGGTATGGCTATAACAGAACAACATGCAGAAACCCTGTGCTGATGGAAATGTTCTGTGTCTTGACTATATCAATGACACTCTCATGGGTCTGATATTGCACTACAGTTTTACATGATGCCACTGGGAGAAACTGGGTAAAGGGTACATGGGATCTTTCATAATTATTTCTTGTAACTTCATGTGGATCTACAATTATGCCACCAAAAAAAGTTTAATTTAAAAAAGCCCAGAGTTTGGGCTTTTTGAGCACTAGCTGTCCCTAACTCCTTGCTTGGTGCCCTGAAATAAATGCTGCACTTTCTTTCATCACACACACACAAAAAAAGGCCCAAAACTGGACCTTCACTCACTACTCTAAGATTCGTCACCCAAATGTTAACACTTCAGAATAGATGTACCTTCTTAACAACTCTTTATTAATTTTGGCTTTGTGGTGGACTGCAGACACATAGATATAAACGTAAAATATTATCCGTACCCTCAAACACCATAAACTCAAGTAGAGTGACAAACACAGGCATAAATCAACAGTGAAAGACTTCATAAAGGAGATGAGATTTGAACAAATCCTTGAACAAGAGGTAGCACTTCCACAAGTGGAAGCGGAGATGGGGATGTCTTGGGAAGAAGAAATCTTATGTAAAGACTCGGAGCTAAAGATAAACACAGTGCCTATGAAGAAAGGGGCGTGTGTGTTGTGAAATAACAAAAAGAAGGAATAAGCAGTGTGGGGGTAACAATGGAAGGTCCCCAAAAGCTGGAGCGAGGAATGCAAATGAGAGAAGACTTCCTTACCAACCCAGCCAACCAAAAGCAAGCAGCTCCCCACCACCACACAAACACAGTCTCTCCAGCACCCTTTACCTTTTCTTTCTAGCACTCGTCACAAGTATAATTATTATGTACTTACCTGCATGTTTATCTAATGCTGTCCAACCCCGGTTATCTTGAGTATCTACCACTGGACTGGCACACAATAAGCGCCCAATAAATATTAACTGAGTCAATGAACGAACAGCAAGTATTCACTTCTAGTTCCCTTCTATGCAGTTGCCCCAGTCTTCTTTCCTGCATTATCTGTCACTCCGTGCTCCATGGTCCCTCTCTGACCCACTGCCTCTTTTAGCTAATCTCTCCTTTTTCCTACCCCCTCCACCTCGGCCCAGCTCTTAACCCATCATAAAATAAAAACTCAGTATATTTTAAAATAGTGGTTCACATTTGCAATGTTGTAACCCTCTTCTGAATCTCAACCAATTAAGAACTGTATCCCAAGAATCTGTTACTGAAAACAAAGTACTACAGTTGTAAGTTGTTACAACTTCTGTAAGTTGTTACAGAAGCATATTACATAAACAGACAAATACCAGCAGAAATAGCTATTCCTGTCAGGGCCTTACTTTCCTGAATATGAGAGCCTTTTCCCAGTATTAGATGATCCTATCTGGTCTATGGAAAGCTGCCCACTGAAGACAGCCAGGACAGTACTCCTCAAGGCTACCCAAGTTACACAAAACAAGGAAAACAGAGAAACTGTCACAGACCAAAGACTAAGGAGACATGATGACTAAATGCAATGTGGTGCAATGTGGTACCCTGGACAGGATTCTGGAACAGAAAGAGGATATTAATGGGAAAATTGGTGAAATCCTAATAAAGTCCGGAATTTAGTTTCCTAAAAATAATATACATACACATATACATATGTATGTGGCACTAAGATATGATTAAGATTCAAATGTATAAATATTATTTTATATTATTAAAAAAAGAAAGAGATAGGGCATGCAAGGGAACCAGGAAATGAAACTCAGGCCAGGGTAGCTGGGGCTTAGAGCTGAAAAGCTACACACAGACCTACCTTCATTTTGATTCTGGTCCTGTGCTCTTACCCGCTGCCCTGAATATTACCCTGCCTGAATTGCTTGGGATTAACTAGTTTTGACTTCTGAACAGGCTCATTAATACACTCAAGAAGCATTTATTGAGTGCCTACTGCTTACCAGGCACTGTGCAGTCTTTGAAGATACATGGCTGGAAGACACAATCTCTGCTCTCATAAAGCTGACACTCTACTACAGAAGCCAGGCATTTAACAAGTATTTGTGTAAATGATGAGTGTTCCCAAGGCATTCAAAGTTGGCTTAAGAGCCCTACCAAACAATCCATCAGGACATTTGTTAAACCCAGTTATCACTGGTGTTCTGAATAAGGCCTTCAGTATGAAAACAAATCACTTGAGATCTGAGATCTATCACCTGTGACCTGTTGAATCACTTTAACAGATACTCATTCAGTTGACGTGGCTTGGGACCTGAGATTCTGCACTTCTTCCAAACTCCCAGGTGACAGAGATGCTGCTGCTAGTTCACGAACCACACTTTGCATTAGCAAAGCACTGAAGGTACCAAGGAAACATCCCTTAAACTATCACGTAAAATGCAAGCTCCATGAAGCCAAGAGACATTTTGCCTCTCCTATTCACCATACTATACCCAGGACTTAAAACTATGCCTCATAGACATATGGCACTCAACAAATATTTACTGAATAAGCCAATGGATATATGGTCTAGACAAGTGCTGTTCAATAGTAACCACCGGTCACATTTGGCTACTGAACACTTGTAATGTGGCTAGTGAATTTTCAAAACTTTAATTTTAATTAATTTAAATAGCCACATGTGGTTAGTGGCTACCACAATGGACAACCCAAGTCCAGACACAGATGTAATGTAAAAAGCACTGGATTAATAAGACCTAGGTGTGAATCCCAACTCTGCTGCTTAGCTTGCGCCCTGTAAAGTTACAACTTCTTAGGGCCTCAACTTCATTTGTGAAATGAGGACAAAATACCCACCCATCCCACCCCACCCTCTCAGAGTTCTTGACAAGAATTATTATAGATCAATGTGTTGATATTAAGCACAAGGTATGATCTCTGCCCTCCAGAAACAGTTCACAATCACAAAGACTACTCTGACCATTGCCCACACTTGCCAGAAAATGCCAAGCCCGTCTGGTTAGCTTAGCGGCTCTGTGAATGAGGCCAAGGTCACAAGTTCGGAGGAGGGGGCCTTCACTTAGCAAGGTTGACCAGGTAAGAGAGGCAATGACACTGCAAATCATCACAATTCCTGGCAAATCTTTAAATGGGCATTGCACTGATTATGGGTGAGTAAATGACATTTCATTCATTCATTCTTCCAGGAAGCTGTACTACATTACCTAACGCCCGCTACTTCCCAACCACAGACGTCTGCTAATTCACGGCCGGGTCCTCTTCGCGGGTAGTGGGCCGGAAGCCCCCAACCCGGGCCGCCCGCGTATCCTCCCCTCCCGCGTCGCGCCGGCCGGGCGGGGATCAGCCTGGCACCGCGGCTCCAAGTACCACACCGCCGGACCGAACCCAGGAGCCATATTTAGCTGTATTTTGGTCAATCAAACAAACTTCCGTCTTCTAAAGAAAAACGGTTCTAACTCAATGTCAAACTAGGACGGAAACTCGCTTCTCGCCGCAGCGGCCAACCAGAGACGCCGCGTGTCCAGCAGCCTCCGCGTCCCCGACCCGGACCCCGCGCCCAGCGTGCCCGCGCCCCGGCCGCGCCGGCCACAAAGGGACAGCAGACGCGGACGCGGCCGGGCCTCCTCCTCCTCCTCCTCCCCCGGCTACGCGTCAGCGGCTGCGGCTCCGGGACGGCCCGGGCGCGGGCGGACACTCACCTCGGTCCGCACGCGGCGGCGGCGGCGGCGGCGGCGGCGGCAGGCGCTCCTCGGGGCCGGCCCGGGCGGTCGCGGCGCGGTCCCGCGGGCCGCAGCGCGGGCGCTACTCTCGGGCCGCCGTCCGCCGCGCCGCCTCCTCGACCACTGCCGGCGGCTCCCCCGGCGGGCGGGCGGGCCCGACGCGGGCCCCGCCTCCGCCGCGCCTGCCCCCTCCTCCGCGCGGGGCCTCGCGGGCTCGGCGCGCTACTCCGGGCCACCCCGCATGCTGCTGCCGCCGCAGCTGCCGCTCGCTTGGGACCGCCTCAGCGCGGCGGTCCGGGGCCGCAGGGCCGCCCACGCAGGCCGCTTGGGTGCGGTCCTCCCCGCTCGCGGCGTGCTGGCGGCGGCGGCGGCCCGTGCGGCTGCGCGGGGGAGGCGGGGGCGCCGCGCGCTCACCCGGATGCGGCGCCCCCGCCCCTGCGGCGAGCCCACCTCGGGGCCGCGGCGCTTCCCTCGGGGCTGTGAAGGTTCCGGCTTCTCGGCGCCTCTACCTCTGCCTGTCCCACCCGCGGGGAGGCGCGGAACCCGGGCGCCGGAGCAAGGGCCTCCGGGCGGCGCTGCCGGTCCTGTCCCGGGCGGGAGCCTGGGTCTGCGACGGGCTCGGCCGTGAGGTCCGGCCCGGGTGGTCTCCACCTGAACCTGTGCACGGACAAAGGGGCTGCCGCCGCAAGTGAAGTACAGCTTGGGCCGATTCACGTCGAGCAGGTCGCGGGGTGGGAGGAAAGGACGGTGCCCTCACCGCGCCGACGAGATCTTCGGATCGATCCCGGGGCCGAGGTCAGGTTGTTCCAGACCCGCGAGCGGCCGACGAAGACTCGGAACTGGAGGACGGTCAGCGGCCCCTTGGTCTGGCCGGGCTGAGCGCTGCGTCCGGCTACAGGGATGCAGGAGGTCCAGGACCCAGGGTGGGCGGCGAGAGGGGAGGCCACCGACCGGCAAAGCCGGAAGAGGCAGCCAGGCCTTGGGGGACAAAAACAACCCCGGCCGCCACAGGATGGGGGCTGGTTAGGGCAGTGTCTCCCTTGTAGTTCTGAGAGGGGCCCTTCCACTGTGCCCCCTTGGGAAACACTCTTCCTTGGCACTAATTCCAGTACCTAGCCGTACCTTAACCTGAAGAGAAGACGCAGCCTGGTCCTCTGTCACTCACTAGGCATGACCAACTGTTCTTTTAATAAATTTTCTACTTGAATCATTCAGAGGTTTTTGTGTCTTGCTTGCCAGCGATGAAACTAATGTTTATAATATTTAAATGGTCCCATTTTTATATTTTAAATAAAGGTATGTTCGCAGAAAGAACCAAAAGGCTGGAAGCAAATAATGTTACTGAAGATTATCTGTGGAATTTTACTATCCTATTTTGTGCTTATCTACATTTTCCAAGTATTCTAAAATAAAAGTTAAAAGTTGCTTTTTAAAAGTACTTACATAATATTTTGAAACAGTGAATCATGATTGGCCTGTTAATGTACCACAAGGGAACTTCACTTTGAAGTTTTTATCTTTTTAAAAAAATAACCTGTGTTAAGGAAAAGAAAAAGATTTTTTTGTTTCTTGGGGAAAAAAAGGTTTGCAAATCGTATATCTGATAAAGGACTTGTATTCAGAATATATAAAGAACTCTTATAACTTAATAAGACTAATAATTGAATTTTAAATGGACAAAAGAATGAAATAGGCATTTTACCAAAGAAAATATTTACATGGTCAACAGTAGCATGAAAAGATGTTCAACATCATTAGCGACTAGGGAAATGAAAATCAGAACCACAATGAGAAGGCTCTTTGCACCCACTACAATGGCTGTAATAAAAACGACTGATGATAGCAAGTGTTGCTGAGGAGATTAGAGAGATTAGAACCCTAACCTACATTTCTGATGGATATGTGAAATGGTACGGCCACTTTGGAAGTTTGTTAAAAAGGTACTTAAAAAGTTATACATAAGAGTACCATATGACCCCATGATTCCACTCCTAGGTATATACCCCCCAAAACTGAAAACATGTTCATATAGCAAGTTGTATCTAAATATTTATAGGAGCATTATTCATAATACTTGAAAAGTAGAAACAATCCAGATGTCCAGCAACTGGTGAATGGATAAACAAAATGTGGTATGTCCATACAGTGAATGCTATTCGGCAATAAAACAGAATGAAAGATACATAGAAGATATGTGGAAGATACAACATAGAGGAACCTCAAAAACATTAAACCAAGTGAAAATAGCCAGATGGGTGGTGATCATGGGTTAGGTCAGGCAGTAGGCATATGTCAGCATGGTGAGGGCAGTCCTGGGTGTGGTAAATGTGGATCATAAGCAGTCAGGAGGGTGCCTTGCTTTGGATCTGGTGATAAGAGCAGTACGTTTTAGGCATTTGTAAGGGGCATGGGCAGGTAATGGTGACTAATTGTTGTATTACTGCACTGGATGTCTATATCCAAAAGCCCCAAATCCTGGGAGCTTAAAATTGCACATAGCTTCTGGCCCACAAGCCATGCCATTTGAGGAAGGGGGATGGGGGTGGGGGGGGGTGGGTGGGCAGTCCATCCCAGGCTGAAGAAGAATCCAGAACAGCACATGGTTCCTCCTTGGCAGAGACAGAAGGACATGTGGCATATTGTACATGGTCTCGTAACACTTCCTCACCAAGTGTCACTTTTATGCATGCATTTCATTGGCCAAATCAAACGACCTGCCATATCTAACTTTCAAAGAAGCAGGGAAATGCAATAAATCCCAGCATTGTCCCCAGAAGGCAGAGAGCTGCAAAAATTTGGTTTATAACATTAATGACTATCACAAGTATCAAAATTGAAAGATAACTTTTTTAACTTTTTATTTTGAAATAATTATAAATTCATAGGAAGTTGTAAAAACTGTACAGAAAAGTCCTTTGTACCCTTCACCCATTTCCCCCCAATGGTTACATCTTACAACTGTAACTTATAAAAAAGCTATAAACTTGTAACTATAGTACAATATCAAAACCAGGAAATTGGCATTGGTACAATATGTGTGTATAGTTCTGTGCCACTTCATCACATGTGCAGTTTCCCATAACTATCACCAGCATCAAGATACAGAACTATTCCATTACCACAAAGATCTCCCTCATGAACTTCCTTCATAGTCACACCTACCCCTCCCCCATCCCCACTATCTCTAACCCCTGGCAACCACTATCTGTTTTCCATCTCTATAGTTTTGTTATTCAAGGATGTTATATAATGGAAGCATACAGTATACGACCTTTTGAGACTGGCTTTTTTTTTAACCTGGCATAATACACTTCCATATGGTTGGGTTGTTTTGTTTGTTTTGTTTTTGCTAGTCACCTGTCAACTGGGCCAGGATGAAAGTGCTGGCTCCCCACTTGGTCTTCTCTGACATCACCCCAGCAGGGGTTAGAGGGGTCATGAGTGATGCCTTCTAACAAAAGGGTGAAGGTGGGAGTCCCTCTTTTCAGCCTTTGCTGACTGGGACAGGGATGAGGTCACATTTTTTTTTCTGCAGGGTTTGGCTAGAATAGGGCAGATACTGGTCTAAAAGTTGTCTATGTTGCCCCTTTCCCAGTCCTTTAGCTAGTGAGAGCAGGCATTTCTTAGGGTTTTTAACAAATTTGTTCCTGTGGTGTTTCTAGTTTGCCAGCTTCTCTAGCCTAAGATATATGAGGCAAGACAAACAAACAAACCAAACACACAAACTAAAAAACAACACGGAGAACTCATTGTCCTGTCATTCCTCAGATCCCAAGTTCCTTAGTTGTCTTCTTCTCTCTGCCTTTCACAGTTTTCTCTTGTTTGTTTCATATACAATGTCCAGGGCCTTTAACTGTTCTTAGTGGGAAATGTACTCCATCCACACTATTCCATCTTGGGCAGGAACAAGAAGTTGAGAATAAAGTTTTAAAACATAACTTACAGCAGATTGCAGATTATTCCTATAAAAAAAGTCACTCCCAGTTTTTTGCATTCCAATAGGCTTTTATGAGTCAGAGAGGAAAGGGAAGATTTATTGCTGGTTTATTGGGAATTCCACACATATACTCTGGAGACTTATATGGGCTATAATATCACACAGGAAAAAAATAGGTGAAATCCTGGGAACTGCTAGATCAGAGACTCAATGCAGTCCGAGGTCAGCAAGCATGGAGGAGTGGAAAAGTTGAGACAGCTGGTGAGAAGAACAAGCCTGAGATTCTGCAGGTGGAGAAGGCTCAGCGTATGCCACTTGGGCACATGGCCAATGCAGGTGAAGAAGGCAGTGACAGAAATGAACCTAAGAAACTGAAAATAATACAGTCAGACCAGACACCAGTATGAATTTTTTTTAAGGTTAAGGAGAGCAGGAGTCAGAATAGCAGCTAAAACCTAAGTCAGGTACAAAAATCATCAAGGGCAATGGAAGCAAGTCTTAGTGGGCAGTAGATTTGGGTGGGCAGTCGTCACTTCAAAGGAAATCGAATGGAATGAAGCTGAAATGAAGAGAAATGGAAGAGATGTTGGGTTCTCAGTTCAAGCGAGGTATTGTGGAGTAAGACAACCAGAGGGGTTTTTTGTTTGTTTTGTTTGTTTGGCCATACCCTGCAGCATGTGGGTTCTTAGTTCCCTGACCAGGGATGGAACCCATGCTCCCTGCACTGGAAGGCAGAGTCTTAACCACTAGACCACTGGGGAAGTCCCAACCTGAGTTTTAACACATGTGAATTCATGTTATCATCAGATGGCATTTAGGAAGACTCAGTGAAAAAAACTTGGTAAGTAGCACAGGGTGGAGGAGAAGACTGCAGGTCTTTTCCAGCTAAAAGTGGTTTTGAGAGATTTATAAAATACCTTTTTGTGGCCCCTTCTTTCCCCTAGTCATAGCTTCCCAGTCCCCCAGGGTACAAGTCTATGTGAAAAATTATTTACACATTTCTAGCAAAGGAGTGAGGCACCGCTTTTATAGCTTTAGGCCCAAAGGAAGATGTGGTAACAGAAGCTATGTGACTAAGAGCAATACCCTCACATATGCCACACCACCTGGCTAAGTGACCCTTGAGACAGTTTCTGCTAGCTCTGAGGATTCTGAATACAGTCTGTCTTACACTGCCCTGCCATGTTGGCCTTCCTGAAACACCAAGTTCATGAAGTCATTCTGTCCACACACACACTACTCAAGCCATCCAAGCTCTTCACAATCTTGTCCCATTCTCATCAGTCCCAGCCCTCTTGCCCACAGCTCCCCCATAAGAATTCTCTGCTCCAGTCATACCACACCCACTTCAGTGTTCCCTCTCTCCAGATTTATTATGCTGCTTATTTCCTCCTTGCCTACTTTCCTCCACCTACCTTAATCCCTATGGATTCTCTCACAGTGCGATTTTCTTTACCATCTATCACCTCTTCAGTTGGGTTGATCTCTCTCTCTCTCCTTTTTTTTTCTTGAATTCCTATAGTTTCATCATCCGGGGCATTTTTTTTCCCCCACACAAATTAGCTGCCTCATGATATCATAGCTGTAATGTTTTATGTGTTTATGGCTTATAACACCTCCTAGATGGTCTGCACTGTACTTTGCACATTTTAAGTATAATAGTAACACATACGTATATAAAATACATACATATGAGAAAACATTCAAATAGGATAGGAAGACATGAAACAAAGGCTTAGATTTTTTCCACCAAATAGCATCCCCAAAGGTAACTACCTTTAACTAATTCTTTTTGGTGGTTGCCACCCCACCTCTCCGATGGATATCTCCCCTAATTCTAAATAGTATAGTTCCAATTCTTGATTTATCAACTTTAGACAGTGTGTGTCAATTTTTGTGACCATACAAACAATCCCCAAGTCATTGTTTACAACAAACACTTATTGCAAGCTCACAAATCATTGGCTGCCACCATGCTGGACTTGGTTTGGCTTGACTCTCTATGTCTTTTTATCTTGGGTCTTGGGCTAAAGCAGCGTCTATTATTATTTGGGATATGCTTTTCCCACGGCAGAGGGCCACAGCTGAAGAGAAGTAACTGAGGGCTTCCCTGGTGCCGCAGTGGTTGAGAGTCCGCCTGCTGATGCAGGGGACGCGGGTTCGTGCCCTGGTCCGGGAAGATCCCATGTGCCGCGGAGCGGCTAGGCCCATGAGCCATGGTTGCTGAGCCTGCATGTTTGGAGCCTGAGCTCCGCAACAGGAGAGGCCACAAGAGTGAGAGGCCCGTGTACCGCAAAAAAAAAAAAAAAAAAGAAGAAGTAACTGAAACACATGATACTTCTGAAAACCTCTGTTCAGAGCTAACCAGTGTCACTTCCACCCACGTTTCATTGTTCAAAATAATTCATATTGCCAAGCCCAGAGTTGATGGGGATAGGCATGAAACTATCTATGCCCTATCAGGAAGTATGGCAAAAATCATATGACAGAGAGAGTGGATGTATTATCTACTACATAGAAGGAGCAAAAAGTTGGGAACAATAACATCTACCACACACAAGTTTTTTATTGATTTCCACATATCAAACGATAGGCATTGGGCTCATTAACACCACCTGTGTCTCCCTCCTTTCAATATTTTGTTAGTTGTATTATAAGTACTTTTTCTACTGGCTTACTTTATAACCTTAAATTATAAAAAGAAAGTACTTTCTTGGCTACTCAACTTTAGGCAGTATCTCTCAAGTCTTCATTATAAAAAATGAGGATATGTATACCCTGAAACTTTTACATCCTCTCTTCCCTTTCCATCTCGTAACTTATACATTATAAAGGTTTATATCATTTCCTTCTGTTTTGAAACTACAGTTAGGTTTTCTATGCTTTGTGTATAAGTTGATTCAAAAAAGTGAAATCCAATAAAGGGTGCTTGAAATACTAAAATTGTGTACATATTATTTTCTGCAGAATCAAGAAACGTAGGTAGACTTGTGGAGAAGGAAATGTACTTAGGCTTTTCCTAAATATGTATAGATTCAAATATAATATTTTAAAAACCAAGATAGAATGTTTTATCCTTCATTACACTCCATAAGCTATTCAGAATTATGTTACATTTAATTTGTTTTATATAGTCTGTGATTTTGCTATTGAGCTTTTTATTTTTCAGAGAGTTTCTGTTTGCCTTACTTTTTTCTTATTGACAGAAGAAACAATCACCTTCACTCTATCACTAAGTTCATATAACTTTTAAAATAATACTTATTTGTTGAGGTGAATTCATTTTCCTATCAAATACATTCGTCTGCAAGTCTTCTAACTATGTGTTTCACTTTGGACCAATTGCCTTTATACCTGCTGCCCAACGAACAGCCTAGGGATTCTTTTTATTGCTATTCTGAGTTGTGGTCATTAATTTTTGGATTTTATATTTTCATCTTTTTTATTTCAATTTTCATTTTCTTAAAGCATATATATACTCAAGTGATTTTTTTTCCATAAAGGGAGGTAAATGTTGAATTCTTTCAGTGTGATTTGCAGACTGGTAAATTGGCTAGATATAGAATTCTATGTTCCAAAAAATTTTCTGTTAGTATTTTGAAGGCATTGTTCTATGGTAGTCCAGCCTAAGGGTAGAAAATCTGAAAGCCAATATGATTCTCATCCTTTTCCCAATGAGTTGTTTTTGCTCTCAAGAACATTGCCTAATCCAAACATTGCCTAATCCAAGGTCACAAAGACTTGCTCCTGTTTTCTGTTTATTCTATTTAGAGTTTTCTCTTTAACTTAGTATAGTGAAATTTCAAAAGGATATGTAAGTTCACAATGAGTGCTGTTCAAAAAGCAGTCAACTATTTAACCAACCAGGATATTTTTGATATCCTGTTACATGATCAACAGTGTTGAAGACATGTGGGGTACATACAAGAGGAACACAGTTATTTCTCAGAGAGCTTCAATCTATAGGAGGACATTCATGGTCAGGCTGAAGAATAAATCTTAAATGGCTCTTATGTAATGGAATCTATTTTTTATTTATTTATTTATTTTTGGCTGTGTTGGGTCCTCGCTGCTGCACGCGGGCTTTCTCTCTAGTTGCGACCAGCGGGGGCTACTCTTCGTTGTGGTACACAGGCTTCTCATTGTGGTGAGTTCTCTTGTTGCAGAGCACGGGCTCTAGGCATACGGGCTTCAGTAGTTGTGGCTCGCAGGCTCTAGAGCACAGGCTCAGTAGTTGTGGTGCATCGGCTTTGTTGCTCCGCGGCATGTGGGACCTTCCTGGCCCAGGGCTCGAACCCAGGTCCCTTGCACTGACAGGAGGATTCTTAACCACTGTGCCACCAGGGAAGCCCTGTAATGAATTCTTAGTAAGCCAGATTGCATTCAATCATTTATTTTGTGTCTGATGAGACTGTGTAAGGTAAAAGCTATTTATTTTTTCACCTCTGGTAAAAAAAAATTAAATTCTGTGACTTTGTGAGGAGGAAACAAAGTCAGCCTTTCCTTTGCTCTATTGCCTCTTTTTGCTGAAAATTACTTTCTTCCAGCCTAAAGTTACCTTTGTACTAATCATTGTCCATTACTGTCATTTAAAAATAATTTTTGAATAAATATTTTAAATTATTTATTTAGTAAATGATTACAGAAGTTGAAATTCTTTCTTTTCATTCTCTCTTTTTGGCTTCTCCTGCAACTTGGTCACATTTACAATGAGCTTCTTGCTGGCTTGGTTTGTCTTCTTGAGACTACTGTTATACTTTCTTTTAGGATCATAGAACTCACATCCCCTAACCTAGGTATCTATACCAGCAAAGAAAATAAAACCATGACCATTTTTGTCCTTTTCCTGTAGGTATACTCCTAGATCATTTAGACCATGAAGGCCAGATTCCTGCCATCACAGTGAGTAATGACATGATCTCCTTTTAAAGTTGATGAGAATAAATGAAATATGATTGGAAAAAAAGGCCCAAGATGGTTTCACCAAAAAGTAAAGTGAGAATACTACCTCCAAATGTCTTTATAATCTGTGTCACCAATTAAAAAACAAAAGACAATCAAGGAATATTTTAAAGAAATTGGTATTTAAAAGCATGGAAAAAGAGCTCACCTCTTTTATACTAAAATCTTGAGATACCTTAAATTCATGTTTCTCAATCTTTAGTGTGATTCAGAATCCTCTAGAGATGCTTGTTAAAAATAGGATCCCACCTATTTTTAGGGTCCCAGGGTGGGACCCTATTCTCTGGGTCCCAGCCTGGGAGTATCTTGGAGCAGATAGAGCAGGCTCTATCCACTCCCAGCCCCAGACATCTTCCAGGAAATTTTTTGAGAATTTTTTGGTTAGAGCTCTATCTGGCAGTTTAAAACCTGAGGATCTGTGTTGCAAAAGAACAGCTGAACGCTATTGCCAAACAGCTGCCACCCAGCCCACACCCTCAAAATGTGTTGTATGTTCTGAAGGCTTTGCAATGTTTATCTCTCTTTGCATATCTGTTAGTAACTCAAGACAACTAACTGTTGTTGTCTGTTAGATAAGATAGGACATTAATAGTTTCCTCTGGGAGTTTTCTCAACCTCCCTTTCAGACAAATTGTTAGAAGACAAATCTTAAAGCAGAGGAAATTGAAGTCCTAACAATGGACATGTGTGTACACATACAGCCTAACACACACATAAATCACACTCTTACGTATACACATATGTGCCACAGACTTTATACTTTAGAGATGAAGGTTCATAATGAGACAGGAGTTTCAGAACTTCCTTCTAATATGTAGCTAATCAGAAAATCTTGTAGACATGAGAAAATGAAATAATTTGAAAGACAACTGGAAAATGAGATAACATATTAGGATTTCAGGATACAGAGAAACTGTATGGTCATTAAATCCCAACCTTTCTGTGATGGTTTAATGTCCTCCCTAACACACTTACGAGTCATCACCTCAGATTTGAATTTCTCAAAGTATGGAGAATTCAATGACTCCAGAGGTCACTCATTCTACTTTTCTTATAGGTCCCTTAGAAATTTCTTCCTTACATTGACAGGAAATCTGTGTCCTTTAGTTTCACTTCAACATCTATTTCGTCTGACATTGATACAGTTATACCACCTATTTTTGTGTTCTGGGTATTTTTTCTATCCTTTCATTTTTAACTTTCTGTGCCTTATGTTTAGGTATGTCTTTTGAAAATGGCATATAACTAGATTTTAAAAGTCTCTGCAGTAAACATTGTCTTCAAGACCGAGTTTATTCTATTTAGAATTATATTTGAATCTATTCCTACTTTTATTTTATAATTTCCTATTTTTCTGGTTTTGTTTCTGGTGTCCTTTTTTGTCTTTTAAAAAAATTCATTCTGCTTTTCTCCTTTCACTTTATTTTTACCCATCTAGTAATTTGGAGATTGTATATAATATTTCTATTTCTTCTAGAAAGTCTAACAATGTTTAGATTCACTAACTATGTTTTGATACTTTCACTGATGTATCTCTCTTTGAGAAAACTCTAGTCAAATGCTTTACCCAATTAAAAAAATGGGTTATTTCCCTTTTTATTATTTATTATAAGAGATTTTTATATACTCTAGATACAAGTCCCATATAAGCTATATGACTTATAAATATTTTCTTCCATTCTGTGGGTTGTCTTCTCACTTTCAGAATGGTGTCCATTGAAGCACATTTTTTAAAAAAGTTTTGCTGAAGTCCAATTTATCTGCTTTTCCTGTTGTCACATGTGCTTTACACATCATATCTAAGAAAACATTGCCTAATCCAAGGTCACAAAGACTTGCTCCTGTTTTCTTCTAAGAATTTTATATTTTCAACTTTTACATTTAGGTCTTAAATTCATGAGTTAATTTTTTAATATGGCATAAGAGTCCAACTTTGTTCTTTTGCCTTTGGATATCCAATTATCCCAGACCCATTTTCTGAAGAGATTATTCTTTCTCCTATTGGATTGTCTTGGTGCCTGTTATGAATTAAATATTTATGTCTCCCCCAAATTCATATGTTGAAATCCTAACCTCCAATGTGATGATCAAGGGATGTCTTTCCAGTTATTTAGGTCTTCTTTAATTTCTTTTAGTAATATTTTGTAGTTCTTAGTGTCCAAGTCTTCTTTTGTTAAATTTATTTCTAAGTATTTTATTCTTTTTATTGCTATTGTAAATGTACTTTTTTCTTAATTTTATTTATGATTATTTATTGCTTATTTACAGAAATAGAGTTTTTGCATGGCGAAACTGTATCCTGAAATTTTGATGAATGTATTTATTAGTTTTAATATTTGTGTGTGTGTGTGTGTGTGTGTGTGTGAATGTCTCAGGATTTTCTATATGTAAGGTTATGTCATCTGTGAATAGAGAGAGTTTTACTTCTTCCTTTCCAATGTGGATGCCTTTTATTTCTTTTTCTTACTTAACTGCCCTGGCTAGAACCTCCAGTATAATGCTGAATAGCAGTGACTTGTTCCTGATTTGGGGGGAAAACATCGTGTTTCACCATTGAAGATGTTGTTAGCTATGTAGTTTTCATAGATGGCCTTTAATAAATTGAAGACTTTCTCTTTTATCTCTAGTTTGTTTGGTGGTTTCTCATGAAATGCTGTTAGATTTTGTCAAAAGCTTATCTACATCTATTGAGATGATTGTGTGTTTTTTGTCCTTTATTCTATTAATACAGTGTTTTACGTTGATTGTTTTTCATATCTTAAGCCAAACTTGCAACCCTACGAAAGATCCCCGTTGATCATGGTGTACAATTCTTTTTATATGCTGCTGAATTCAGTTTGCTAGTATTTTGATGAGGATATTTGAGTCTATATTCACAAGGGATTTTGGTCTGTAGTTTTCTTGTGATATCTTTGCTTTATGTTAGTATCAAGGTAATACTGTCCTTGTAGAATGAGTTGAGATGTGTACCATCTCTTCTAATTTTTGGAAGAGTTTGTTAAGAATTGGTGTTAATTCTTCCTTAAAAGTTGGTAGAATTCACTAGCGAAGTCATGTGAGACTCGGTTTTTCTTTGTGGAAAGTTTTTGTTTGTTTGGTTGGTTTTCTTTTTTGTTTTTGTTTTACTGATAATTCCATCTCTTTACTTCTTATAGTTCTATTCAGATTTTCTTTTAGAATCAGTTTTGGTAGTTTGTGTCTTTCTAGTAATTTTTTCATTTTATTTAGTTTATCTACTTTGTTTCCTTTAATTGTTTGTTTTTTTAATTTTATTGTTTTACTGAATGCCTGGACTTAAGTGATGGAACATACAACATTATATTCCCTTATAAGCCTGTTTTATTTCTGAAAGGTTATAAGTGATATCTCCACTTCCATTCCTGATTTTAGCAATCTGAATCTTCTCTTTTCTCCTTGTTAGTCTAGCTCAAGTTTTGTCAATTTTTTGACATTTCATATCAATAAAACTTTTGGTTTTGTTGATTTTCTCTTTTGTTTTTCTATTAATTTATTTTCTCTTTAGTCTCTATGATTTTGTTCCTTCTGCTTGTTTTGGGTTAAGTTTGCTCTTCTTTTTCTAATTTCTTAAGGTAGAAGATTAGGCTCTTGATATGGGATTTTTTCTTTTTTCTTTTCTTTTTTTAAATATAGGCATTTGCAGGTATAAATTTCCCTCTACCCCTGCTTGTGTTTCATTTTCATTCATCTCAAAGTGTTTTCTAATTTCTCTTGTGATTTCTTCTTTGACCCTTTGGTTATTTAGGAGTATATTTTTAAAATTTTAACATATTTGTAAGTATCCTACATTTCTTCTGTTACTGATTTCTAATTTCATTCCACTGTGTTCGGTTAATATATTTTGTGTGATTTCAATATTGATTTCTATTATTGGGGCTATATCCACTTTTTTATTGATCTTTTGCCTTGTTCTTGAAACTTTATTATATTTTTCATTTCTAGAACTTCTTTTTGGTCTTTTAAAATTATGCTTGGTTATTTTTAATTACTCTTTTTCTCTAGTCATATTTCACTCCTCTTTTTTATTTCTATGTACAAATTAAGCAAATTTAATTTATATTTAGTATCTGATCATTCCAATTAATACAAGCTTTTATAGATTGAGTCTGCTGTCTGCTAACTCTCACTCAGGTTGCCTTGTTTTCCTGAATATTCTGTAATACTTGACGGTGAGCTCCTGTTCTTTGGAACTTTGTGGAAATTCTTTAAGGTCTGACTTTAAGCTATATTCTCTCATAAAAGATTTGGCTTGCGTCTTTAGGGACCTGAGATTACTTTAGCTTTTTAGACTGAGGTTTTTTAGAACCTTGTAGATAGTTGAATACAAGCCAAAACTCATATGAGGCCTGCTGAGGATTACACCTTACCAGGACAGACTTTTCTCCCTCTACCCAATGCCAAAGTCAAGATGAATTTCCTTGTTGTCTTTTTCATTAGGGTGAATTTCTTTGTAATTTATCATTACATCAATGCTATGTTCCTTGGGGTTCTCAACTTTATGCAGGATATCCTTTTAGATTCTACACTTGGGCAGGCCGTGGATTTTAGCTTCTGTTTTTCTATCCTGAAGGGCTACCTAGTGAAAGCTCAGGGTCACCAGGTTTGGGCTGATGGTCTCAAGATGAAAGCCAACCTCAGGGCTATCTTTCCTCTCTAGATTTAAATTTTGTTTCATTTTTGGCTTGTGAGGCCTTTTTCCTGCAAGCTCAGTGATGCATTTTTAAATACACATATTTTAAAATTTTATTCAGCAGTTTTAGTTGTTTCTTTGGGAGGGCTATTTAAGGTATGTAGTTCATCATACTGCCCCATATTCCCCATTAAGCCTCAGAAGCACAGCAATTTCTACAATTCAGAGAAAAGGGCATATTAAAAAGTTGCTACTGGGCTTCCCTGGTGGCGCAGTGGTTAAGAATCTGCTTGCCAATGCAGGGGACATGGGTTGGAGCCCTGGTCCAGGAAGATCCCACATGCCGTGGAGCAACTAAGCCCGTGCACCACAACTACTGAGCCTGTGCTCTACAGCCCATGAGCCACAACTACTGAGCCTACATGCCACAACTCCTGAAGCCCGCGTGCCTAGAGCCCAAGCTCTGCAACAAGAGAAGCCACTGCAATGAGAAGCCTGTGCACCGCAAGGAGGAGTAGACTCGGCTCACCGCAACTAGAGAAAAGCCCGCGCACAGCAACAAAGACCCAACACAGCCAAAAATAAATAAATAAAATAAATAAATTTATTTAAGGAAAAAAGAGTTGCTACTTTGGGGAATTCCCTGGCGGTCCCGGGGTTAGGACTCTGTGCCTTCACTGCTGAGGGCACAGGTTCAATCCCTGGTTGCAGAACTAAGATCCCACGAGCCACGCGGCAAAGCCAAAAAAAAGAGTTGCTACTTTTGACTACCTTCTTGATGCATCTCAATCTGAAAAGACACTACTTTAAGAGGAAGTGCTTGGGGCATGACCACTACCACTGCTCACACTTAGCTTCTCCACTCTTGTGTCCACCCAATCTCCTTGACATCAAGGGCTCAGGTCAGAAAGACAATGTTCCCAAAGCTGAGAGCAGCAGGATGAACCTGTATGTGAAGATAAGCAACAGGAATAGAGTGGCAAGCTGAAGGTCAGGAGCAGGTAGATAGTCAGACAAATGTGAGTGAAGTGTGAACGTCAGAGTGAGGGACCAGGGCCATGGCTGTGTAGAGTTAGAACTCCACAGGTTAGCCCGCCAGTATTTGAGATTAGTTTCATGTCTCCTCCACTCCTTCTCCAAGCTGTGCCTCTATATCTTTCAAATCGTGGCATGAGAACTGCCACTTTGAACATTGCTAGCAGAGCCATACCCCCCATGGCAGACGCTGTCACCCTGTTAACAGAGTCAGCCAGGACTGCTCCAGCTTTGTCCTGTTGACTCATTTTGAGCCGTCACCTAAAATACTTAATATTAATTCATATCTCCCCCATTTCTTATCTTATTGGATGGTTTTTTTTTCAATCTGAATGCATGAACACACATTTATCACTTCACTTTGTTAGTTTCATTCTGCCGTTCTAGCCAGCAAGAGCTTTTAGTCCTGATTCTGTCTTCATTAGTATTTACTGTCTTGTCTTCTGCCAATAGGATGAATACTTCACTATCTAGTTATCCGAATCACTGATAAAATATTTAGCTAGATCAAAGCTTCCTCTTGAAATCTCCTTCCAAGTTGATATTGATGCATCCTCAATACCCTCTGGGTATGATCGTTCGACTAGTTTTTCATCCACCTAGTTGTTCTTATACCCAGAACAAGTCTGCATGAATGCCGTGTGTGTTCTTGTCAGTAGCCTTATTACAAGCGCACATCTTGCTGACCTACCAGTATAACAACCATCTCAAAAGAGTGAAACTAAGACAAGTTCAACAAGACTAATTCTTGGTGCAACCATGTTCGAGCATAGCCATCTCTGCTGCCTTTTTAAGTGACTCACAGCATCCTTTTATTGATCCACCGTAGAAAAATAACCCAATATTGTCATCAGACTCACCAGTTTGGGGTTTGTTTATGCCTTCTTTTTGAAGATTGAAAACAGTTATATCCATTGAAATCATTTAGCCTACCTACTTTAGCTCTTGTATACTATATTATGTAGGCAACTGTAAGGAGGTCTAAAATAAGGAGCTTAAACAAAATCGAAGTTTACTTCTCTCTTACGTAAAAGTTGGGCACCTCTGGTTGTTATGGCAGTGTCGTAATAATCAGGGGCTCTGCGTCCTTCTCTCCTGTTGCTCTAGCATTCTTAACCAGCAGCTTCTATCTCACAGATGAGGATAGGCATGCCTGTTCCTGCTCTCACTTCTTCATTTGAACCAGTGGGAAGACAGAAAGGAAGAAAGGGGAGGGCATGCTCTTTCCGTGAACACCCCAGAAAGTTGACATCACTTTTGCTTTTATTTCACTAGTCATAACTTAATTGCATGGCCACATCTAGCTGAAAGGGAGCCTGGGAAATAATCATCTTCATTTTGGATAGCCAAGGACCTCCCTAGGTTTACCTAAGTCTTTCTCCCTCGGTTTACCTAAGTATTTTCTAGAAAGTCCTGCATCCTAGGAATCTCCTCAGTCCTGGGCAAAAAGAGAGGCTGGTCACCCTATATCGAACTAAAACTTGGAGATTCTAAAGAAAGAAGGGGGAAATGATTATTGGTGGACCACTAGGTCTCTACTCTCCAATTCATTTTATTGAGCTGCTATTTCTTCCTATATGCAGGCTGCCATTCCTCCTTTTAGGTTGAAGATTTTCCCCCTGAAATAGAAAACTAAAGCAAGGTAAGAGTCTGCCTTGTCCTTACTATCCAGCAACACTGCATCTATGATCCACTCTCCCTTCCCTTGCCTCCGAACATTTGCATAAGTCCCTTTTGCTGATCTTGGCATTAAAAAAAATCACTCAGACAATTCACAAAAGAATATATTAAAATGGCCAAGAAGGGCATGAATAGATGCTTCACATGACTAGTAATCAGGAGAATGCAACCTAAACCCCCAATGAGACCCCACTATACATCCAGTAGAATAAATAAACTTTAAAAAGCCTGATAATAGCAAGTAGTGGTGAGAATGGGGCACAACTGGCCCTCTCATACATCACCTTGGAAGGCAGTTTGGCCGCATCTTGACACACCTACAATGTGACCCAGCCATTCCACTTCTAGGTATTTGCCCAAGAAAAATGAAAGCTTATATTTCTTCAAAGACTTGATCCTGAATGTTTACAGCCACTTTATTTGTAATAACTATAAGCCTGGTGAATGGATAAACAAATTCCGTTACAGCCACGCAATAAGATACTACTCATCCATATTAAAGGAACAAACCACTGACTTATGAAACGACATGGATGAATCTCAAAATCACTACATTGAGTAAAACAAGGCAGACTTAAAAAAAAAAAAAGAAAGGATATATGATCCCATTTATTGTAGGATCCCGTGTGTATAAAATTCTAATAAATGCAAACTCACATAGTGACAGAAACAGATCAGAGGTCATCTAGGGACAGGAGTGGTAGGTGGGATGGATTACGAAGAAACAGGAAAATTTTAGGGATGATGGAAATAAATGTTCAGTACCTTGACTGGGTGTTGCTTGATTTCACACTTAAATATGTGCAGGTTTTACCTGAGCAAAGTAGTTTTAAGAAAGTGAACTACTTTTGGCAAAAGTAAGGTATAGTGTTAGAAGTCGAGATAGCAGTTAGCCGTAGCCAAGGGTGCGGGATGGGGTGTGTGATGATTAGAAGAAGCCATAAGGAGGTTTCTGGAGATGCTGGCCGTGCTCTGTTTTTTTGATCTGGATGCTGGTTACATGGGTGTGCTCAATTTGTGAAAATGAACGAGTGATATAATTGTGATTGCTGTGCTTTGGGGTCATTCAATAATGTTTACTTAGAAAAAAATCAAGCCCCATCTTCTGTTGGACTTTAATCTTCCTGATTCCATTTTTACATATCTGTCTAACCGTGCAAAGTCATCTTTGGTTCTGCACCCTTCTTTCCTTCTTCTGTGTGTGTGTTTTCAAAAAAGACTGATCACATCTCAACTCCTTCAGAGAATTAACACAGCTTTCTTGCAGATGTGTCCTTATTTACTCGAACAATTTGGGGTTATTTATACCTGGCTGAATTCAAAAAGCAACTTGAGATCATAGACTATAAGCTCCTTGAGAGCAGGTATTGGATTCCAATATCTAGAAAAATTCCTGGCAGATTACCCGTGCTTGATAAATACATTGACTTCATGAAGGTTGCTGCACATATTCATGGTATGCTACCTAATATATATTTCTTTGGAATAAAGAAAGCTCTTACATCATATTCTACTTTTGAATTTCAACATACCAGTCTTAGTTAATTAAAACTGTGAATTTACCTTATTGGCCATTCTCTGCACATCAGGGAAACTGAGGCCATCATAATCATCTTGTTTCTCAACCACTTTCTTCATGAGAATCATTGGGAACCTCTTGCCCACTTATTGCCCACCATGTCATACTTGGTTTTTTTCCCCTCCATCCTCACCCATATTTTGTATAAAAACCTCTCAGGTACTATTTGAACTTTTCTCACAAGTGCACGGGTTATTTTATCTATTTGTTGTTTAATATTAAGATTTATTCTGCACAGCAGACTTCCAAATCATTTTTGTTTTCATCTTTGTACATCTCTTTATTTAAAAAAAAATGGGGCTTCCCTGGTGGCGCAGTGGTTGAGAGTCCGCCTGCCGATGCAGGGGACACAGGTTCGTGCCCCGGTCCGGGAAGATCCCACATGCCGTGGTGCAGCTGGGTCCGTGAGCCATGGCCGCTGAGCCTGCGCGTCCGGAGCCTGTGCTCCGCAACGGGAGAGGCCACAACAGTGAGAGGCCCGCGTACCGCCAAAAAAAAAAAAAAAAATGAATACACTTTACTTTAGAATCCTCCTGAGCATGTCAGCTAGTCTCTGAGCAAGCCTGTCCTTTCCTGTCTTTGTGGGATCCACCTCCCCTCTAGTTAGAAATACCTGATTCTAGCCCTTTATGTGAAAGTCCAGAATGCCAAATGCCCTCATACCATCTGGTAGAAAACCATTCCTGCCCTCAGTTTCTCTCCCAAAGTTCCATAGATGGCTTGCAAGAAGTAGCAACAATACCATGCATATTCCTTAGGCCTTCAGTCTCCTGCCTAATAATTTACAAATATTAAAAATTCTTTCTGGGGACTTCCCTGGCAGTCTAGTGGTTAAGAATCCGTGTCTCCACTGCAGGGTGCATAGGTTTGATCCCTGGTTGGGGAACTAGGATCCTGCATGCTGCATGGTGTGGCCAAAAAATAAAATAAAATAGACTAAACTAAACTAAACTAAAATAAAAATTCTTTCTGGTCTCTTTGAAGCTGGGCCACTTGTCTTTCTGTAAGTCAGCAGGGGTGGACAACTGTGAGTGGGTCTGAGATAATATTCACTCAAGTCCATGCCATCTAGGAAGCCACCTTGGTCATGCCTGGATCCATTAATCCATATCTATCTATCTATCTACCGATCAGGTATCCTGTATTTGTTTCCCAGGAGGTCTTTTAGATTCTCATTCAGTTGTGCTTTTCACATACTACCCTGGTTCTTCACTTTCTTTCTTCTCTGCTACCTTTTTGTTCTAATAAACAATATTTTGACTCCAGTTTTTTTGTCCATTCACTTCCTCAGAACCTTACATTTCCTGGTTTCTTTTCTTTCTGGAGTGTATGTTATTTCTTCCAATGATCTAGGAATTTTACCTCTTCTCTCAAGTGGCATCAGAATAATATTAAATTGCTCTTGTGTTAGGGAAAATATGAATTTAGAAATATGAGTATCCCTTTTAAGAAGGGGATCGACTTTTTTTTTTTTTTTTTTTGCGGTACGCGGGCCTCTCGCTGTTGTGGCCTCTCCCGTTGCGGAGCACAGGCTCCGGACGCGCAGGCTCAGCGGCCATGGCTCACGGGCCCAGCCGCTCCGCGGCATGTGGGATCTTCGCGGACCGGGGCACGAACCTGTGCCCCCTGCATCGGCAGGCGGGCTCTCAACCACTGCACCACCAGGGAAGCCCGGGGATCGACTTTTGATGAAGGGGAAATGAAGACGCAACCTCATGAACCTTTGTTTATTCAGGTGCAGTACAGAAAATCGGCTCTGCTCCAGAATTTTTCCAATGCTCGTGAGTTACGCAGCTCACTTCAAAGCCAGCCCGAGTGGACTAAGAGAAAAAGTCCATGCAGATGGTGTTCTGCTGTACTCTGATTTTCCCTGTCATTCACTTTTTGCTTATTGTCACTCAAGGTCCAAGGAGATAAGAATGCTCTCAGATGTGTTACAGAGTCACCCTTTATCTTCTAAAGTGAAACCCTAGCCCCCATGCATGCATGCGCTTCTAGGTCTGTTAACGCTATAGATAACTTCACAAAGCCATAAGCACAACCGTGTAGAAGATAGTAGAGCTCGAGTCCTGAAGCTCTAGTGGCCGTGGCCCCTGCTGTACACACTAGAGTGAGAGAATGAGTCACACACAGGCAGAAGCCGAGATATGAATGCAGAGAGAATGTTGTCTCTGAGGCCTGCTCCAACCTGTCTCATCATGGATTATTTACTTTAGCCAAAACTTTCTTAATTTACCTTATAATATCTGGGTTTCTGCCACTAGTAACCAAAAGAGCCTTGGCCAGCACACGTGCCCCTCATACCAGTGGGATCCCAGTCACTGACAACCTTTGTCAGTAACTGAACTTCTGGGAAGGTGGGGTCAGATCTGGACCCTCCAGACCTGCAGACCTGAACCAGAAGCCCAAACGGAAGTGGGGAGAGGGAAGAGGGTGGTTCCACAAACAGTTCACATGAGAAAGTAGTGGCTTGTTCTTCCACATTCTGGGCCAAGGTCAACCTGGTAAACCAAGTGTTGGGCTGCATCCTGCGGACCTGCAAGGACTGTACTTGCCCAGCTTCAAGATGGAAGAAAGAGCCCAGAGTCAGCAAAGGAGACATCAGTAGATTAATGGAAGAGGGAAAGGAAGGTTCTGGAGAGACACTCCACCATGCGTGGCAGAACATGGGCAGAACATGGCAGCAGTCTTCGCTCCCGGGGGGACGGGGAGATTGCCAGTTACAGGGGAATTGACCTCACGTTGGCTCATCAGTTACCAGAGAGACTAGCAGGGGGGCACGCCCCTCACCACGCCTCTGATAAGAACAATCACCAAGTATGCAGGAAGGTCAGTCAGGTGAGGAGGGTGTAGGTGAAGCAGGCACTGGTCGGGCAGGGGATGTACAGAGAGCAAGAGAACAGCCACCTTGAGTGGCCTGACCATACATCAAGTGATCAAAATCTACAAAAAGCAAAATGAGAAGTGTTCCCAAGCTGTAAGCAGACCCTCACTCCTCTTTTCAAAGCCCACCAACTGTTCCCGTTTCTGGGGAAAGTACCCCACAGAGGTGTTGTTTGCTCCAGTCATGGGAGACTCACCTTCCCCTCTTCATCTCAGTAAGAAACTTTTTTGGGTTTTCAGATACTAACTCATAGTGTTGTATTAACAAGCAGGACCCTGTGGGACTCCAGGGCACAGAAGTCTTTCTGTCCCGTTTCTTGTTTGTAGGGGACAGACTCCAGCCTCCATGACCTTCCCTCAGTTCCAAAGGGCAGATTCGAAGAGTTGCTAATCAAGGGAGGAGCAGGCAAGAAACCACCTGAGGCCAGATTAAAGGAATTAGAGAAACTCATCAAGATTCAGGAGAGCCTGCACACACCCTAATCTTATCAGCAACTCCACCCTTGAACCATTGCTATAAGACTCCTCATCAAATCCTCCCAGGTTGGGGGCACACAATTTTGAGAGGCAGGAACCTGCTACATCCGCCTTCGCCTGGCAAAGCAATAAAGCTATTCTTTTCTACTTCACCTAAAACTGTCTCCGAGACTTGATTCAGCACCCGTGCACAAAGGCCAAGCTTTCAGCATCAGTAGTACGATTATAATAGCCCTGTTGCATCGGTAAGAAAACTAAGGCATAACGGAAGCAGTAACATGCGCAGGTCATGCGGCAGCTGACTGGAGAGCTGGGATAGGAGCCCCGCAGCCTGGCTCCAGAGCTGGCGCGGCAGAGAGATTCAACACATCACCAATAGCCCCTTAGGAGCTTGCTGTTGTCCCCTCTTGGTGGATTGCTCTTCAAGGCCCTAAGTGGCAGACCAGTCTCAGGCACTGAACTCCGCTCCCCCTAAAATCCCACTAAATTATAGTAAATAAATGAGGAATACGTTCACCCATGAGGACAGAGAACATTAAAGACAACAATGGATGAGAAATTTGAATACATTTTTTAAAAAAGAGGAAGGAGAGAGAATTGATTTAAGGAAGTTCAGAGAGAGGCTACTGAGAGGCGAGAGGGCTCGCCCAGAACCCAGCAGGCACCTCTTAGGTGGCCTCAAAACCAAGAGTGAGGGGATGGGGGGACTGCCTCCAGGCCAGAGGGACCACCAGGTTGATTCCCCTCTAAAATATCTCCATCCTACACCACCTCCCTCAAACGGGCAAGGGGAGGTTATCCTTTTGAGAAATTGAACCGCAAGGGTCTGCTTCATGTTCCTGCAGCTTGTGGATGAATGCTCCGCTCTTCTTATGTTGAAATTCTTTTTCTTTTTCTTTTTTTTATGTTGAGTGAATTCCCTCATTCAATGGATTCGAAGAAAATGTTCACTCACTCTGTTAAGTCCAGACATAAATACTTTCTCCCTTGCCTGGACATTTTAAATACTTTTTTAAAGCCTGGCCTTTTGGTGACTATGTTTCTTGCCAGCAGGAATTTGGATATAAAGGTTTAAAGATCAGATTTGATGTTATTGCCACATCAACCTTTATATGATTTGGTTCATTATTCCCACCACAGTTACTTTTTTTTCAGCTTTGTCAAGATATAATTGACATACAACACTGCGTACGTTTAAGGTATACAATATGATGACTTGATACACATATATATACATTATATATTACAAAATGCTTACCACAGGAAGGTTAGTTTACACACCCTTCACCTCACATAATTGCCATTTTCTTGTTATTGTTATGGTGAGAACATTAAAGCTCTACTCTCACAGCAACTCTCAAGTGTATAATTCAATATTGTTAACTACAGTCACCATGCTGTACCTTAGATCTCAGCAACATAGTCATCTTATAACTGAATGTCTGTACCCTTTGATCAACATCTCCCCGTTTCCCCCACGGAATTCTGAATACATTTTGAACAAGGGGCTCTGCATTTTCATTTTGCACTGGGCCCCATAAATTACGTGGTTGGTCCTGTGAACCTCTGAGGCCCACATGTAGGGGTGCAGGGTGCAGGGGTGGCTGGAGGTCACCCGCAGGCCTGGCAACAGGTGAAATCAAGTGAAGAGCAAACACTGAACTGTAAGAACCGTCACCCTCTCCGCTGCCCTGGCTCCCCAACACAAGAAACCACACATTTAACACACCTCTTACCCTAATTTTTCTCCTAACTTTTCCCACCTTTTATTACCTTATTTGGGTTGAAGGAATTCCCAGCCCTCACCATTTACATCACCATGTTCTTTGATTCCAGTAATCCCTTGACTGCCCATTTTCCCCATTCTTTTCATCCATTTCTTGGTTGGGTTCATCAACACAGCTCCTCCTTCATTGATGGAGTCTCTCCTGGGGAGTCTGAATGATCCAAAGAAAAGGCTTCTAGACTCTTCCAGAAACCTTTGAGAGTAACCCCCAGAAAACCCCCATCACTCTATAATAAAGCCCATGCTCTCTGAAGTTTTAGTTAGTTCTTAAATATAAGTAACCCCTTCAAGTCAAGATCACCAGATACTTAAAGAATTCCTACAAATAAATAAGAAAATGGCAGGCAAACAAATAGAATAATAGCCAAATATCGGAACAGGCAATTCACAAAAGAGATATCCAAATTGGAAAGGTGCTCAACACCCTTAGTTACCGGGAAAACGCAAATTAAAACCACAGTGAGAAACCACTATACACCCAGGAGAATGACCAACATTTAAAAGCCTGTCAATACTAAGTGCTGGTGAGAATGGGAATAACTGGAACTCTCATACGATGCTGGTGGGAGGGTGAATCGGTATTACTGCTTTACCAAATGGTGGGCAACATCTGCCAAAGCTAAAACATACATTTATCATAGGATGTAGCAATTCTACTGGATGTGTACCCAAGAGAGATAGATGCCTATGTCCAGAAAGAGACAGGCACAAGAATGTTCATAGCAGCTTTACTCATAATAACCCTAAACTGGAAAAAACACAGATGTCCATCCGTAAAAAAATGGATAAGTAACTGTTGACATTTTCAAACAATGGGATTCTGTACAGCAGTTAGAAAAAAAAGAATAAACTACAGGAATATTCAGAAACACGGATAAATCTGATAGAGCTAACATTTAGTGAAAGAAACTACATAAGAGTACTTGAGACACAGCTCCACTTATATCAAGATCAAGAATAGTCAAGGGAATTCCCTGGCGGTCCAGTAGTTAAGACTCCGTGCTTCCACCGCAGGGGGCACGGGTCGGGGAACTAAGATCCCCCAAGCCATGTGTCACAGCCAAAAAATAAATAAATAAAATATTTAAAAAAAGAATAGGCAAAATTGAATCTGAAGAAGAACATAAATATATATTTTATATATATGTACATATATATCTAACTGAATCTCTTTGCTGTATACCTGAAACTAACACAACACTGTAAATCAAGAAATCTTCAGTTAAAAAAAAAAGAATAGGCACAATTGGAGGGGGCAAAAAGGAGCTTTGAAGTGTTGGAAATATTTTATATAGAGATCTGGAATGATGGTTATGTGGGTCTATACATATGTCAAAGTTCATCAATCTGTACACCTACGATTTGTGTACTTGTTGAATACAAGAAATACCTCAATAAAGAAGTAAAGAGAAAAAAATGATATCTACAAGAGATTCTAACGGCATGGGGAAAAGACCTGGCATAATGCCAAATTGGGATGAAAATATGACATAGAGAATAAATGTTTAAATGAACAACTGGAAGAAAATACTGAAAGTTTAAGCATAGGTCTCTCTGAGGTTGGGATTAAATGTTTTCTTCATGCTTTTCTGTGTCTTCAAAATTTTCTTCAGTGAACATGAAGAATTTATAATTGGGAAAAAATTATCTTAAAGAATTGAAGTGCCTTTTTTAAAATTTGCAAGCCAGAAATGAAAAGGAAAGGAAAGAAATAGCTGGCAAAACAGCGTTTATCCTAAATGCTTTAATATTGCTGTAATTGCCTGATTTCGAGGTTTTAAACATAATTTTAAAGTAGGTCATATATTCAATAACTTTGAATTAGTTAATTTTCTCTTATTCTTTTACATCATAGGCAAAAATCAAAGGAATAAATGGATCTATAGTTAAGTAGTTAAATGTATTTGAGACTGAAAGGATTATATTGTACCTTTTTATTGCAGATATGTTCTTGTTTCATTTTGGCTATTAACGTGCGCAGCTGAATTAAAGAGACCTTATTGGCTTTTAAACACTTCAGTGGAACTCCCATCTGTTAATGATAGCCTGTGTCTCCCCATCACCTTTGAGGGCACGGGCTCTGAGTACTCATTCATTTGAGGTTAAGTGGGCGATTATGATTGGAGAAAGCACCAGGTCTGGGGAATGCAGGCAATTGTCAGGCCCCGTTGGACCTTGCCTGGGGTGATGTACTCAGTCTTGTCTGACTGTCTTGTTACTAAAACCATGTTCACAATAAATTGCCTACGATGGAGCTTCGCAGAACTGCGGTGGCGGTAATCCAACCCTGTGCTGATCTGCCTTGCATTGTTTTCCTGCTAACTATGCCCCGACAGCAACAAACTCAGGCCCCCAGACTAGATGGAAAGGACCCCCATCATTAAAACTACAGCAAGAAGACATTGCGGAAAGGGGAGAATTCAGGCAGCAGGGTCTTGCTGCCCAGCTGCCATCTTCTAACATCACTGATTCATTCGAAAAACAGTTATTAGAGCCCCTCTATTTTCCAGCCACCGTGCCAGGTGCTGGGGTTAGTTCAGTGTTATGGGCTGAATTGTGTCACCCGCCCCCCTCATTCATATATCGAAGTTCTAACTCTCAGTGCCTCAGAATGTGACTGTGTTTAGAGTCAAAATTACTTTACAGAGATAATTAAGTTAAAAGAAAAAGGAAGATTTGGATACAGACATTAACACCAAAGGAAGATGATGTGAAGACACTGGGAGAAGATAACCATCAATGAACCAAGGAGAGGCCTGGAACAGATCCTCCCCTCATGGTGCTTAGAAGGAACCAAACCTGCTGACCCCTTGATGTTGGACTTTCAGCCTCCAGAACAGGGAGAAAATACATTTCTATTGTTTAAACTCCCAGTTTGTGGTCCTTTGTTATGGCACCTCTAGAGAAACTAGTACAGAAGGAGGAAGAGGCAACGTCCTATCCTCTTGGAACTCACTTAAGAAAAATACAGAAAATAAAACCCTGGGAATTCCCTGGCGGTCCAGTGGTTAGGACTTGGCACTTTCATTGCCAAGGGCCCGGGTTCAATCCTTCAGGTAACTAGGATCCTGCAAGCCGTGTGGCTTGGCCAAAAAAAAAAGAAAGAAAGAAAGAAAGAAAACAAAACCCTTTCTATTATGGACATCTTCATCCTACACAAAAGTAGAGAGAATAGTATAATGGACCCCAAAGTACACATGGCCCAGCTTCAACAGTTATAAGCACATGGCCATTCTTCTTTCTTCTCTACTTCCCCATTCCCTCTGGATCTCCATCCATTATTTTAAAGCAAATCGCAATTATCATATCAGTTCATCTGTAAATATTTCCAAATGTTTGCCTAAGAGAGAAAAACTCTATTTTAAAAACAGAACAATACCATTATCATACCTTTAACATTAATTCATTAATATCATCTAATATTCAGTGTTCATATTTCTCTGATAGTCCACAAATAGTTTTTTCTTCTCAGTTGATATACTGAAACCAGGATCTAAACAAATTCTATCTACACAAATTGGTTGGTTGCTAGGTCTTTCTTTTTAACAAATTTATTTATCTGTTTACTTTTGGCTGCGTTGGGTCTTCGTTGCTGCGTGCAGGCTTTCCCAAGTTGCAGCGAGCGGGGGCTACTCTTCATGGCAGTGCACCGTCTTCTTGCGGTGGCTTTTCTTGTTGCAGAGCACAGGCTCTAGGTGCGCGGGCTTCAGTAGTTGTGGCACACAGGCTTAGTTGCTCCAAGGCACGTGGGATCTTCCTGGACCAGGGATCGAACCCGTGTTCCCGGCGTTGGCAGGCAGATTCTTAACCGCTGCGCCACCAGAGAAGTGCTGGTTGCTACCTCTTTCACTGCATTTTAAATTTCTAAATCTCTCCTCTCCTGCCCCCTTTTTTCTTGCTATTTACTTATTGTAGAAACCACATCATTTATCCTGTAGAATTTCCCAGGTTCTGGATTTGGCTGATGGCACCCCTGTGGCATTGTCTAACATGTTCTTCTGTTCCTAATCTCTTGAAAACTGGTAGCTGGTTCTAGAGGCTTGATTAGATGCAGGTCGATTATTTTACAAGAATACTTCAAAGGAGGTACTGTGAGTTTTCTATTATATCACATATAGTATAATGTCTGGTTACCTAGGTTTTTGGTGATATAAGTAATCAGTGGTTTAGATGGTATTATCTTGATCCATTATTCTAAAATTTTTATGACACTGTAGAGGAAAATATGTTTCTGCACAGTTGGGGATTTCTGAACAAATTTCACTGAAATTTGTTTCGTTACCTGACATCCAACTTCGAAGTCAATTTTTGACTGACCAGATAGTGAGGCCCAGGGCCTTGGAAACATCTCTGACTTGTAAAACTGAACACACTGGCTTATCTTTTCCCTCAGAGATTTATTTTCATACCAAAGGGTTAGGGTAAGGATCTCTTCCATCTGATTTCCAAGGACACTTTCAGAAGGTGATGGGAGGAAAGTGGTGTCTTTATCCTTCACAAACAGAGGAAACCCATATTTTTCTGTATCTCACCTACAGAGTGAACCCACCAAAGGTATACAGCATTTTCTCTCCTCTGGCTCTCACATGACCCTCTGTGTGTGTGTGGGTGGGGGAGTGCTGAGCATGAGGAAACAATGTTGCAATGTTCTCTGGCTGCTGAGCTTGCTGTGAGTATAAAAAGAAACCTGACTCTGAACTAAAAACCTCATATGTGGGCTTCCCTGGTGGCGCAGTGGTTAAAAATCTGCCTGCTAATGCAGAGGACACAGGTTTGAACCCTGGTCTGGGAAGATCCCACATGCTGCAGAGCAACTAAGCCCGTGCACCACAACTACTGAGCCCGAATGCCACAACTGCTGAAGCCTGTGCACCTAGAGCCGGTGCTCTGCAGCAAGAGAAGCCACGGCAATGAGAAGCCTGCGCACCACAGCAAAGAGTAGCCCCTGCTCGCTACAACTAGAGAAAGCCTGTACGCAGCAACAAAGATCCAACACAGCCAAAAATAAATAAATAGAATTTTAAAAAAAAGATCTCATATGTTACTCTCTCACTTTGTCCCAGCTTACCCTTTCCCCTCCTGTGTCCTCAAGGATAAGGAGGGGGGGATGGAGATGCAAGAGGGAGGGCATGTAGGGATATATGTATGCATATAGCTGATTCACTTTGTTATACAGCAGAAACTAACACAACGTTGTAAAGCAATTATACTCCAATAAAGATGTTAAAAAATAATAAAAACAAATAAACAAAAAAAAGCCTCATATGTACAACCAGGGCAAAATTAGTAAAGATGAATATTAAAAACCTAAGAGTTCCCCACTGGCCTTTTACCTAGTGGCTTTTAGCAGCTGTTAGTAATCATTGCCTAGGTGCATTATTTCATCAAAACTTGCAAAATGGTAATATTCTAATTGTACCATTTATTTTACATTTAATGTCTTGAATTATTTGATAAAGGAGAAATTTCTCTCCTTAACTATCTGGTTACCTTGAAATACATTTCATACAGGAAAAGCTGATTTTTTCCATTTATTTACCAATTTTTAGAATGAGTTAATGCCCTAAAATCCACCAAAGGTGGTCAATGGGGTTTGCAAAAAGTATTATTATAAGCATGTGGATTTTAATATTTTTATATATCACAATGCACTGCAGGCATTATTCTTTTTGAAGTGTAAATTGCCCATCTTTGGCCAGTGAAATCCTTTGAGTTGTCTACTGAGTCCTTTCACAGGACCCAGCAGCTCTAGTTTTCTGTTATGAAAGATCTTTTGGGTTCATCTTGTACATGTCACATCTCATATCTGAAATCAGCCATTTCTCCATGGAGACTTAGTTCCCTTTAATGAGAAATGGTCTTTAGAGACTCCAGCCCGAGTGTTAGAAATGTTCATTACTACTGAGTTGCTTATTGCTTTTACACTTTTTGGTGGACAGAACTGGGAAATATTTTTAAGAGTAAAATGATTTCATATTGATATTTCCAAATTTAAGATCATAGAAATTGTATTCAACTTCTTTGACTTTATGTTTGTCTCTTTTTGTGCGTGTGTGCTAAAAATCTTTGTTCTTACCAATATTAACGTATTTACCTATTTGTTTTTATCTTACTATATGTACATAACAGTTTACAAACGACACTAACAATATCATTACTAAAAGTATGATTATTGAATACTGTGCGGTTTTGTGTGTGGGCATGCAATTCTTTGACGTTACAATCTACCTCACCAGGCAGATACAAACTACTGTGAGGTTTTTGGTATGTTTGTTTTTAAGGCTTGGGACAGTTTTATTTTTATTTTTTCCATTTAATTTGATTTTTATATTGGCGTATAGTTGATTTACAATGTTGTGTTAATTTCAGATGTACAGCAAAGTTATATGTATACATATATCCATTCTTTTTCAGATTCTTTTCCCATACAGGTTATTACAGAATATAGATTAGAGTTCCCTGTACTATACAGTAAGTCCTTGTTGATTATCTATGTTTTGTAGTTACAGTATTACCTGTTAGATTATATGGTTAAACCATCAGTCAGATATATAGTTAGATTTACTTGTTCTATTTTGGTTTTTTAATTTTAGAGTCGTAGAGAGAGAGGGATGGAAATTAGACTCGATTGAAGGTGTCTTGTCTTATGGTTTTGACTCTGGAACATGCACACACATACACAAACACTGTTTTGTTCACTTAACAATATATCCTGGTGATCACTCTAGAACATTTTATAAAGATCCTCCTCATTCCTTTTTATAGCTCCACAGTGTTTCACTGCATGTATGTACAATATTTTATCCATTCTAGTTCACTTGATAGAAAATTGGGCTGTTTTATTTATTACAAACAGAGCCATAGTTAATAGCTTTATGCATATGATATTTCATATTTTTGTCACTATATCTGTGTGAAAGATTCTTAGAAGAGAGATTGCTGTCTCAATAGGTAATTGTATATGTACTTTTGCTAGATATTCCAAACTCCCAACCCCTTGCATGGGGTTATACCTTTCTTTCCATTCCAGCCAGCAATGTATGAATGTGTAAGTTCTTTCATTGCTTCATCAACAGAATATCTTTTCCATTATTTGGATTTTTTGACAGAAAGAAATCTGACAGGGAGAAAAGTTATCATGTTTTTAATTGGTAATTCTGTTATGTAAGACTTAACATCTTTTCAAATATTTAAAGATGTTAAGCACTGAAAAGCATTTTTCTTTCTGTGAACTGCCTTCATATCTCAGGCCAATCTTTTCTACAAGGTTATTGGTCTTTTTTTCCCCTTAATATTTTAGCGTGAACTTACCTTTGAGAGAGAAAATAAACAAATAAACAGAATAGATAAATCAGATGAATTTGACTCGTGATAAATTCTAAGAAGGGAATGAATAGGCTGAGGTGACAGAGTGAGGGTGGGGGAGGGCCCCTTTATCTGGAGGTGTCAAGGGAAGCCCACCGGAGGAGGTGACTTTTAAGAGGAGACTAAGAGAAGCAGGTATGTGAAGAGTAGATGAGTCTGGAGGTGGACTTGTGAACGATCCAGGTGGGGAGAACATCATGTGCCAAAGTCCTGAATTAAGAAGAATTTTAAATGTGCAAAAGGAATAAACAGAAAACCAGACGGGTTAGCTTTAGGATAGCTCCACCCTTGGGAAAAGTAAATGGAAGGAGGGTGAAGGGAGACTCTGAGGTTCTGGGATTTTTGATTTTGGGGGGTGGTGCTGGTTATATGTCTGTGTGTACTTTGTGAGAATTCATCAAGCTATACACTTATGGTATATGCTTTTTCTGTGTGTATGTTATAAATCGGTTAAAAAAAAGATTACCAGGGCTTCCCTGGTGGCGCAGTGGTTGAGAGTCCGCCTGCCGATGCAGGGGACACGGGTTCGTGCCCCGGTCCGGGAAGATCCCACATGCCGCGGAGCGGCTGGGCCCGTGAGCCATGGCCGCTGACCCTGCGCGTCCGGAGCCTGTGCAAGATTACCGAAGAAGAGGCTGAGAGGGACAGAAAGAGGACCCAGTGAAGCAAAAGCCCACTGAATGAAGGGAAGAGGGGAGAATGGAGATGGAAGCAGAGGGAAGGGCTCAGTAGATGCAGGGCTTTGGAAATCAGGGGAGGAGTTTAGTTTTCTTTTCAAGGGGGATGAAAGGTCATCGATAGGTTTCAAACAATAGAATGGCATGTGGATAGTAACACAGAACTGAAAAATCGGGACACGAATTCTACTTAAACCTTCTGTTTTCAAACGGCAGCCTTTGGTCCCTTGCTGTGATCATGGCCCCCACAACCTCCCCCCTCATCTGGAGATATGACACCTGAATAAAATGGTGAGAAGGGATCCTTGAATGTTTCATGAAAATAAATTTCTCTACAGTTCAGGATGTACAGCTTTACCTGTGCTGTGAGATCCCCTGACTGTAGGACAAACGACACTAAATCCTGGGTTGTGAGGCACTGGTCCAGTGGCGTGCTCCATACGGAAGGAGATGAGAAATGGTGTTAAAACTGCATCCCCATAATGAGAAAAGAGGGAAATTAATTTTGATAACATTTTAAAATGGGAACAAGTGGGAAAATGTCTTTTTGAAAAGAAGACTTTCATCCTTCTATATTTAAATTCATATTCAGTAAAATTGACGTGTGTGTAGAGTTCTGAGTTTTAACACATCTGTAGATTCATGTAATTACCAAAATAACCAGGATATAAACAATTCATTACACCTGAAAACTTGCTGTGTTGCTCATTTGTAGCCAAACCATTTCCCTACCCCTCACTTCCTGCAACCACTTTTCTCTTCCTGTAGTTGACTTAATCCTAAAAAGGCCTCCATGACCTTCAGCCCCGGGGGTTATACCGTATATCATCTCCCTGATCTTGGGTGTGGACATGACCTGTGACTTACTTCTAACCCGTAGAATATGGCCAAGATGACAGGATCTTGGTCACTTTCTTGGTTAGATTGTTATGTGGCAAAGGTCACTCCCATGATTACACTATGTTATATAAGAGTCTCTTAGCAGACTGGAGCAAGAGACACTCTTTGGCTGGCCTTAAAGAAGCAAACTATCATGCGTGACTGCCTGGGAAGGAGGGCCATGTGGCAGGAAACCCCAGGACCTGAGGATAGCCTCCAGCCAACAGCCAGTAAGAAGCCACTGCCCTCAGTCACAGAGGTGCAAAATGAATTCTGCCAACAACCTGAATGAGCCCGGAAGTGAATGCTTCCCTAGTTGAGCCTTCACATGAGAACACAGCCTGAAGATCCATTTATTTCAGCCTTGTGAGACCCTGAGTATAAGACCCAGCTAACCTGAGCTCTGACTCCTGACCCACAGAAACTGGGGTAATAATAATTATGCATTGTTTTAAGCCACTAAGTTTGTGGACACTTGTTAGGAAGCAATAGAAAACCAACTCATTTCCCTATAAGTGTTGCCTTTTCCCAAAGTCGTATAAATGAAATCATACGGTATGTAAATTTTTGAGACCAACTTTTTTCACTCAGCATAATACCTTTGTGATCATTCTTTTTTATTGCTAAATGGCATTCTATTACATACAGACACCACTGTGTCTTTATCATTTACTTGTTGAGGATATTTGAGTTAGTTCTAATTTTTGGCAATTATGAATAGAGTTGCTACACACATTAGTGTACTGGTGTTTGTGTGAACATAATTTTTTATTTATTTGGGGTAAATATGATTGCTTGATCATAAAGTAAGCGTATGTTTAACTTTATAAGAAACTTCCAAACTGTTTTCCTAACTGTTTCCAACTGTTTACCATTTTGCATTTCCACTAGCAAAGAATGAGAGTTCCAAGTAATCCTTATTACCACTAGCACTTGGTATTGTCTTTATTTTTTTACAAAGATGTCCAAATAAGCGTGCAGTGGTTTCTTATTGTAGTTTTAATTTGCATTTTCTTAATGGTTAGTGATGTTAAACATCTTTATATGTGCTTATTTTCCATCCTTACATCCTCTTTGGTAAAGTGTCTGTTCAAATCTTTTGTTCATTTTTTATTGGGTTGTTCAGGTCAAGTCTTTCACCATTGTTAATATATTGGCTATGGGGTTTTTTGTTCATTTGTTTTTATAGATGCCTTTTATCAGTTTAAATAATTTGCCTTCTATTCTTACTTTGTTCAGGGTTTTTTTCACGAAAGGATATTGAGCTAGTTTCAAATAAATTTTCTGCATCAACTGATATAATTGTTTGTGGTTTTTCTTCTCCGGTCTGTTAATATGGCAGATTATGTTAATTGATTTTCAAATGTAAACCATTCTTGCAGGCTTGGAAACAACCCCACATAGTTGTGGCTAATTATTCTCTTTATTTATTGCTGGAATCAATTTGCTAATATTTTGTTGAAGATTGTTATATCTATATTAATGATGAATGATGGTCTCTAATTTCCTTTTTTTCATTGGTTCAAGAATGAACCAAGGTGTACATATTCAACTTTATGGCACTGCTTTCTTAAATTTCCTCTTCACCATGATCTCTGTGACATTTTCTGGCCCCCAGGGACCTCCTCTGGTCTTCTGGTTTGAAAGCTGGAGTTTGAGCTTCCCCACTCTATGGCATATTTCTGACTCTGTCTACCTCCAAAGCCAAGTAGTAGGAGGATAGATAGAGGTGAAAATCAATGCAAATTCTTCCTATGCTCTTGGAACCAGAGTCCCTTTGGTCAAAAAGACAAAATCCCTCCCCTCAGTGTTTTAGGTGCCTGTTCATTGTTCAGGTGCCACTGCTGTCACTACCACCATCATCGGGTTGCCTGGAGGGTTAGGTGTAGATGATGCAAATAACTAAAAATATGGGGGATTCCCCCCATTCTCTCTGAGCTTGTATGGGTCCCCTGTTCCTTCTCAAACCAGAAAGAGAGAGATTTTCTTAGAGCTCTTTCTCGCCACCCCTAGTACACAATTCTGGGTTTCATTGCTTTTGATTACAGATAAAGGGACATCAGAGTAAGAGAAGATACAGGAAAACCACCCTTGAATCTATCTTATTTGGAGTTTTGGTTTTCTTCTGCAATTTTCCTACTATGATTTTTTTTCCTCCAAAGTCCTTGATAGCTCCTCCACATATTTTTTCTGTCATTTTTAGCTGCATTCAGTGGAAGTAACAGAGCAAAGTGTGCTTATGTCATTTTAACCAAACCAGAATGGAAAATGGCTTTTGATACATAGTAATTTATTCACAGAGTGATTGAATCTGCTGTGATCCTTCCATTAATTGAAGCACATCCATCTGGGGAATTCTTTCTTTAAGAGATTCTAATAACCTTCAGAATTCTTATTTGTGACAATATTTGCACCCTGGGAGATTTGTATATTCTGCTCCACCAAAGGCAAGTTTAGCCCATGTTCTTGTTCTTTAGAGGTGAGAGTGGGGCTTTCAAAATCTCCAAAAATTCCTGAAATTCAACATGAAACAAGGGCTGAACACATGAGGAGTCCTAGAGTATTCTAGATTCAGGATCTTCTCTGCATGGATCCTAAGCTATCTGGGTTGGAATTGGAAAGCCATAAGGGGGGTAAAGAAAGAGACCTACGGGTGATCCCCAGAGGTAGGCTCTAGGCAGAAGTTCTTGGAAACAAAAGCATCCTGTGAGGGGGAAAGGGTGGGGGAAGGGATAGTTAGGGAGTTAGGGATTGACATGTACATACTGCTATATTTAAAATGGATAATTAACAAGGACCTACTGTATAGCACAGGGAATTCTGCTCAATATTACACAACAACCTAAATAGGAGAAGAATTTGAAAAAGAATAGATACATGTATATGTGTAACTGAATCATTTGGCTGTACACCTGAAACTATCACAACATTGTTAATCAACTATACTCCAATATAAAATAAAAGATTTTTTAAAAAAAGGTAAAAAAAGCATCCTGTGAGAGGACCCCAAACACCAAATCTTAGCCCTTTGTCTTCTAAGGATATATTTATGCTGTATTTGAGACTGAAACCATGAACTAGGTATATGTTTCCAAATGTGCATGATACTCCCACGACCAAGTTCTAGAATCCACCAAAGTCAGCATCTTCTGGGTTTGTCAGTCTTGGGGCTATATGCAGTTCAACACTTAGACAAATCAAAAAGGCATCTTTCATTCCTTGAGCTGGACCGGGGATAGATTAAATTTATACAGTAGCTTCTCTCTCACACACATATACCAACTACCTTCTAGCAAACTCTATCAAATCATCATTTTTCCCATTCTCAGATGAAATTTCAGACGGATCCATAACTTTTTCCAGTCAGATTTAAGTATTAAAAAGTCTAGTCCAGGGCTTCCCTGGTGGCGCAGTGGTTGAGAATCTGCCTGCTAATGCAGGGGACACAGGTTTGAGGCCTGGTCTGGGAGGATCCCACATGCCGCGGAGCAACTAAGCCCATGCGCCACAACTACTGAGCCTGCGCATCTGGAGCCTGTGCTCCGCAACAAGAGAGGCCGCGATAGTGAGAGGCCCGCGCACCGTGATGAAGAGTGGCCCCCGCCTGCCACAACTAGAGAAGGCCCATGCACAGAAACGAAGACGCAACACAGCAAAAACAAACAAATTAATTAATAAACTCCTACCCCCAACATCTAAAAAAAAAAAAAAAAGTCTAGTCCAGGGACTTCCCTGGGGGTGCAGTGGTCGAGAATCTGTCTACCAATGCAGGGGACATGGGCTCCATCCCTGGTCCGGGAAGATCCCACATGCTGCGGAGCAACTAAGTCCATGCGCCACAACTACTGAGGCTGTGCTCTAGAGCCCGTGCACCACAACTACTGAAGTCCATGTGCCTAGAGCCCATGCTCCACAACAAGAGAAGCCACCTCAATGAGAAGCTCATGCACTGCCACAAAGAGTAGCCCCTGCTCACCACAGCTAGAGAAATCCCACACACAGTAATGAAGATCCAATGCAGCCAAAAAAAACTTTAAAAAAGTCTAGTCCAGTCTAATATCAAAATATGTTTATATCAATGGACAAATCATGCAGACAGAAAATCAATAAGGAAACACTGGCCTTATATGAAACATTAAACCAGAAGGACTTGATAGATATATAAAGAATATTCCATCCAAAAGCAACAGAATACATATTCTTTTCAAATGCACATGAAGCATTCTCCAGCATAGATCATGTGCTAGGGCACAAAACAAGTCTCAATAAATTTAAGAAGACTGAAATCATATCAAGCATCTTTTCCAACCACAAGTATGAGGCTAAAAATCAGCTATAGGGAAAAAACTGCAAAGAACACAAACAATATGCTACTATACAACTAATGGGTCACTGAAGAAATCAAAGAAAGGAAACACAATAGTCCAAAATCTATGGAATGCAGCAAAAGTAGTTCTAAAAGTGAAGTTTATAGTGATGCAAGCCTACCTCGGGAAAGAAGAAAAACCTCAAATATACAACCTAACCTTCCACCTCAAGAAACTAGAAAAAGTAGAATAAACAAAACCCAAAGTTAGTAGAGGGAATGAAATAATAAAGATCAGAGAATAAATAAATGAAATAGAGACTAAAAAATGATAGGAAAGATCAATGAAACTAAGAGCTAGTTCTTTGTAAAAATTGATAAACTGTTAGCCAGATTCATTAAGGAAAAAAAAAGGAGGACCCAAATAAATAAAATCAGAAATGAAAGGGAATTCCCTGGTAGTCCAGTGGTTAGGGGACTCGGCACTTTCACTACTGAGGGCCTGGATTCAATCCCTGGTCAGGAAGCTAAGATCCCACAAGCCCGTGGCATGGCCAAAAAAAAATAAGAAATGGAAAAGGAGAAATTATAACTGACCACAGAAATACAAAGGATCATAGGAGATTACTGCAAACAATTATAAGCCAATAAAATAGACAACCTAGAATAAATTGATAAATCCCTAGAAATGTATAATCTCCCAAGACTGAATCAGGAAGAAACAGGAAATAGGAACAGGCAAATTACCAGTAGTGAAACTGAATCAGTAATAATAATAATAAAACCTCCCAAACAAAACACCAGGACCAGACAGCTTCAGAGGTGAGTTCTACCAAATATTTTAAAAAGAGTTAACTCCTATCCTTCTCAAACTATTCAAACAACTTAAGAGGAAGGAATGCTTCTGAACTCATTCTATGAGACCAGCATCAGCATGACACCAAAACCAGACAAAATCATAGTCCAATACCCCAATGAACATAGATGCAAAAATCTCCAACGAAATATTAGCAAACCAAATTCAACAGCACATTTAAAGGCTCATACATGTGATCAAGTGAGATCTGTTCCAGGAATTCAAGGATGGTTCAATATTCGCAAACCAATCAACGTGCTACACTACATCAACAATTTGAAAAATAAAAATCTTATGAACATCTCAATGGATGCAAAAAAGCTTTTGACAAAATTCAACATCCATTTATGATAAAAATTCTCAGCAAACTGGGTATCGAAGTAACATGCCTCAACACATGAAGAGCCATATATGACAAACCCATAGTTAACACCATACTCAACAATAAAAAGCTAAAAACATTTTCTGTAAAATCAGGAACATAGGGTGGGGAGAACCTTCAAGATAGCAGAGGAGTAAGATGTGGAGATAACCTTCCTCCCCACAAATACATCAAAAATACATCTACATGTGGAACAACTCCTACAGAACACCTACTGAATGCTGGCAGAAGATCCCAGACTTCCCAAAAGGCAAGAAACTCCCCATGTACCTGGGTAGGGCAAAAGAAAAAAGAATAAACAGAGACAAAAGGATAGGGACGAGACCTGCACCAGTGGGAGGGAGCTGTGAAGAAGGAAAGGCTTCCACACACTAGGAAGCCCCTTCGCAGGTGGAGACTGTGGGTGGCGGAGGGGGGAACCTTTGGAGCCGCGGAGGAGAGCATAGCAACAGGGGTGCAGAGGGCAAAGGGGAGAGATTCCCGTACAGAGGATCAGTGACAACCAGCAGTCACCACCCTGAGACACTTGTCTGCTCACCTGCTGGGGTGGGTGGGGACTGGGAGCTGAAGCTTGGGCTTCGGAGGTCAGACCCCAGGGAGAGGACTGGCGGCGTGAACACAGACTGCAGGGGGTTAGTGCACCACAGCTAGCCGGGAGGGAGGGAGTCCAGGAAAAAGTCTGGACCTGCCGAAGAGGCAAGAGACCATTGTTTTGGGGTGCGCAAGGAGAGAGGATTCCTTCCCAGTGTGCCCACAGAAGGCAGAGCGCTTCCTAAGTAAGCTCCAGAGACGGGCGTGAGCTACAGCTATCAGCTCAGACCCCAGAGATGGGCATGAACTGTTAATGCTGTGGCTGCTGCCACCAAGAATCCTGTGTGCAAACACAGGTCACTATCCACACCCCCACCGGGAACCTGTGCAGCACGCCACTGCCAGGGTTCCGTGATCCAGGGACACCTTCCCCAGGAGAATACACTGTGTGCCTCAGGCTGTTGCAATATCACGCTGGCCTCAGCGGTGGTAGACTTGCCCTGCATTCCAATTATGACTGCCATATCCCTCCCTCCCCTCCAGCCTGAGTGAGCAAAAGAGCCCTAATCAGCCACTGCTTTAACCTCCTCCTGTTTGGGTGGAGAACAGATGCCTGAGGGTGACCTACACATAAAGGAAGGGCCAAAACCAAAGCTGAACCACAGGATCTGCGTGAACAAAGAAGAGAAAGGGAAATTACTCCGTGCAGCCTCAGGAGCAGCAGATTAAATCCCCACAATCAACTTGATGAACACTGAATCTGTGGAACACCTGAACAGACAATGAATGTTCCCCAAATTGCGGTGGTGGATTTTGGGAGCAACTGTAGACTTGGGGATTGCTGTCTGTGATGATTTGTTTCTTTTTTTTTTTTTTCTAATTTTTGGATTTTATTTATTTTTTTATACAGCAGGTTCTTATTAGTCATCAATTTTATATACATCAGTGTATACATGCCAATCCCAATCGCCCAATTCATCACACCACCACCCCCAACCCCTGCGGCTTTCCCCCTTGGTGTCCATACGTTTGTTCTCTACATCTGTGTCTCAACTTATGCCCTGCAAACTGGTACCATTTTTCTAGGTTCCACATACATGCGTTAATATATGATATTTGTTTTTCTCTTTCTGACTTACTTCACTCTGTATGACAGTCTCTAGATCCATCCACGTCTCAACAAATGACCCAATTTCGTTCCTTTTTATGGCTGAGTAATATTCCATTGTATATATGTACCACATCTTCTTTATCCATTTGTCTGTTGATGGGCATTTAGGTTGCTTCCATGACTTGGTTATTGTAAATAGTGCTGCAATGAACATTGGGGTGCGTGTGTTTTTTTTTTCTCTCTTTTTTTTTAACATCTTTATTGGAGTATAATTGCTTTACAATGGTGTGTTAGTTTCTGCTTTATAACAAAGTGAGTCAGTTTTACATATACATAACTCCCCATATCCCTTCCCTCTTGCATCTCCCTCCCTCCCACCCTCCCTATCCCACCCCTCTAGGTGGTCACAAAGCACCGGACTGATCTCCCTTGCTATGCAGCTGCTTCTCACTAGCTATCTATTTTACCTTTGGTAGTGTATATATGTCCATGCCACTCTCTCACTTTGTCACAGCTTACCCTTCCCCCTCCCCATATCCTCAAGTCCATTCTCTAGTCGGTCTGTGTCTTTTTTCCTGTCTTGCCCTAGGTTCTTCACGATCCTTTTTTCCCCTTAGATTCCCTATATATGTGTAAGCATACGGTATTTGTTTTTCTCTTTCTGACTTACTTCACTCTGTATGACAGACTCTAGGTCCATCCACCTCACTACAAATAACTCAATTTCGTTTCTTTTTATGACTGAGTAATATTCCATTGTATATATGTGCCACATCTTCTTCATCCATTCATCTGTTGATGGACACTTAGGTTGCTTCCATGTCCTGGCTATTGTAAATAGGGATGCAATGAACATTTTGATACATGACTCTTTTTGGATTATGGTTTTCTCTGGGTATATGCCAAGTAGTGGGATTGCTGGATCATATGGTAATTCTACTTTTAGTTTTTTTAAGGAACCTCCATACTGTTCTCCACAGTGGCTGTACCAATTCACATTCCCACCAACAGGGTAAGAGGGTTCCCTTTTCTCCACACCCTCTCCAGCATTTGTTGTTTGTAGATTTTCTGATGATGTCCATCTTAACTGGTGTGAGGTGATACCTCATTGTAGTTTTGATTTGCATTTCTCTAATAATTAGTGATGTTGAGCAGCTTTTCAGGTGCTTCTTGGCCATCTGTATGTCTTCTTCAGAGAAACGTTTATTTAGGTCTTCTGCCCATTTTTGGATTGGGTTGTTTTTTTTCTTAATATTGAGCTGCATGGGCTGTTTATATATTTTGGAGATTAATCCTTTGTCCGTTGATTCCTTTGCAAATATTTTCTACCATTCTGAAAGTTGTCTTTTCGTCTTGCTTATGGTTTCCTTTGCTGTGCAAAAGCTTTTAAGTTTCATTAGGTACCATTTGTTTATTTTAGTTTTTATTTCCATTACTCTAGAAGGTGGATCAAAAAAGATCTTGCTGTGATTTATGTCAAAGAGTGTTCTTCCTATGTTTTCCTCTAAGAGTTTTATAGTGTCCGGACTTACATTTAGGTCTGTAATCCATTTTGAGTTTATTTTTGTGTATGGGGTTAGGGAGTGTTCTAATTTCATTCTTTTACATGTAGCTGTCCAGTTTTCCCAGCAACATTTATTGAAGAGACTGTCTTTTCTCCATTGTATACCCTTTCCTCCTTTGTCATAGATTAGTTGACCATAGGTGTGTGGGTTTATCTCTGGGTTATCTATCTTGTTCCATTGATCTATATTTCCGCTTTTGTGCCAATACCATACTGTCTTGATTACTGTAGCTTTGTAGTACAGTCTGAAGTCAGGGAGTCTGATGCCTCCAGCTCTGTTTTTTTCCCTCAAGACTGCTTTGGCTATTCGGGGTCTTTTGTGTCTCCATACAAATTTTAAGATTTATTGTTCTCGTTCTGTACAAAATGCCATTGGCAATTTGATAGGGATTGCATTGAATCTGTACATTGCTTTGGGTAATATAGTGATTTTCACAATATTGATTCTTCCAATCCAAGAACATGGTATATCTCTCCATCTGTTGGTATCATCTTTAATTTCTTTCATCAGTGTCTTATAGTTTTCTGCATACAGGTCTTTTGTCTCCCTAGGTAGGTTTATTCCTAGGTATTTTAATTCTTTTTGTTGCAATGGTAAATGGGAGTGTTTCCTTAATTTCTCTTTCAGATTTTTCATCATTAGTGTATAGGAATGCAAGAGATTTTTGTACATCAATTTTGTATCCTGAAACTTTACAAAATTCATTGATTAGCTCTAGTAGTTTTCTGGTGGCATCTTTAGGATTCTCTATATATAGTATTATGTCATCTACAAACAATGACAGTTTTACTTCTTCTTTTCCCGCTTGGATTCCTTTTATTTCTTTTTCTTCTCTGATTGTCGTGGCTAGGACTTCCAAAACTATGTTGAATAATAGTGGTGAGAATGGACATCCTTGTCTTGTTCCTGATCTTATAGGAAATACTTTCAGTTTTTCACCATTGAGAATGATGTTTGCTGTGGGTTTGTCATATATGGCCTTTATTATGTTGAGGTAGGTTCCCTCTGTGCCCACTTTCTGGAGAGTTTTTATCATATATGGGTGTTGAATTTTGTCAAAAGCTTTTTCTGCATTGAGATGATCATATGGCTTTAATTCTTCAGTTTGTTAATATGGTGTATCACATTGATTGATTTGCATATATTGGAGAATCCTTGCATCCCTGGGATAAATCCCAGTTGATCATGGTGTATGATCCTTTTAATGTGTTGCTGGATTCTGTTTGCTAGTATTTTGTTGACGATTTTTGCATCTATATTCATTGGTGATATTGGTCTGTAATTTCCTTTTTTTTGTAGTATCTTTCTCTGGTTTTGGAATCAGGGTGATGGTGGCCTTATGAATGAGTTCCTGAGGTGTTTCTGCCTCTGAAATTTTTTGGAAGAGTTTGAGAAGGATGGGTTTTAGCTCTTCTCAAAATGTTTGATAGAATTCACCTGTGAAGCCATCTGGTCCTGGACTTTTGTTTGTTGGAAGATTTTTAATCACAGTTTCAATTTCATTACTTATAATTCGTCTGATCATATTTTCTCTTTCTTCCTGGTTCAGTCTTGGAAGGTTATACCTTTGTAAGAATTTGTCCATTTCTTCCATTTTATTGGCATAGAGTTGCTTGTAGTAGTCTCTTAGGATGCTTTGTATTTCTGCGGTGTCTGTTGTAACTTCTCCTTTTTCATTTCTAATTTTATTGATTTGAGTCCTCTCCATCTTTTTCTTGATGAGACTGGCTAATGGTTTATCAATTTTGTTTATCTTCTTAAAGAACCACCTTTTAGTTTTATTGATCTTTGCTATTGTTTTCTTTGTTTCTATTTCATTTGTTTCTGCTGTGATTTTTATGATTTTTTTCCTTCTGCTAACTTTGGGTTTTGTTTATTCTTCTTTCTCTACTTCCTTTAGGTGTAAGGTTAGATTGTTTACTTGAGATTTTTCTTGTTTCTTGAGGTAGGCTTGTATAGCTATAAACTTCCCTCTTAGAACTGCTTTTGCTGCATTCCATAGGTTTTGGATTGTCATGTTTTCATTGTCATTTGTCTCTAGGTATTTTTTTGATGTCCCCTTAGATTTCTTCAGTGATCTCTTGGTTATTTAGTAACGTATTGTTTAGCCTCCATGTGTCTGTGTTTTTTACATTTTTTCCCCCTGTAATTAATTTCTAATCACATAGCATTGTGGCTTGAAAAGATGCTTGATATGATTACAATTTTCTTAAATTTACTGAGGCTTGATTTGTGACCCAAGATGTGATCTATCCTGGAGAATGTTCCATGCGCACTTGAGAAGAAAGTATAATCTGCTGTTTTTGGATGGAATGTCCTATAAATATCAATTAAAGGTATCTGGTCTATTGTGTCATTTAAAGCTTCTGCTTCCTTATTTATTTTCATTTTGGATGATCTGTCCATTGGTGTAAGTGAGGTGTTAAAGTCCCCCACTATTATTGTGTTACTGTCGATTTCCTATTTTATAGCTCTTAGCAGTTGCCTTACGTATTGAGGTGCTTCTATGTTGGGTGCATATATATTTACAATTGTTATATCTTCTTCTTGGATTGATTCCCTGATCACTATGTAGTGTCCTTCCTTGTCTCTTGTAACATTCTTTATTTTAAAGTCTATTTTATCTGATATGAGTATTGCTACTCCAGCTTTCTTTTGGTTTCCACTTGCATGGAATATCTCTTTCCATCCCCTCATTTTCAGTCTGTATGTGTCCCTAGGTCTGAAGTGGGTCTCTTGTAGACAGCATATATGTGGGTCTCGCTGTATCCATTCAGCAAGCCTGTGTCTTTTGGTTGGAGCATTTAATCCATTCACGTTTAAGGTAATTATCGATATGTAAGTTCCTGTGGCCATTTTCTTAATTGTTTTGGGTTTGTTTTTGTAGGTCCTTTTCTTCTCTTGTGTTTCCCACTTAGAGAAGTTCTTTTAGCATTTGCTGTAGAGCTGGTTTGGTGGTGAATTCTCTAACTTTTGCTTGTCTGTAAAGCTTTTGATTTCTCCATCGAATCTGAATGAGATCCTTGCCGGGTAGAGTTATCTTGGTTGTAGGTTCTTCCCTTTCATCACTTTCAGTATATCATTCCACTCCCTTCTGGCTTGTAGAGCTTCTGCTGAGAAATCAGCTGTGAATGTTATGGGAGTTCTCCTGTATGTTATTTGTCATTTTTCCTTTGCTGTTTTCAATAATTTTTCTTTGTCTTTCACTTTTGCCAATTTGATTACTATGTGTCTAGGCATGTTTCTCCTTGGATTTATCCTGTATGGGACTCTTTGTGTTTCCTGGACTTGGGTGCCGATTTCCTTTCCCATGTTAGGGAAGCTTTAGACTATAATCTCTTCAAATATTTTCTGAGGTCCTTTCTCTCTCTCTTCTCCTTCTGGGACCCCTATAACGCAAATGTTGCTGTGTTTAACATTGTTCCAGAGGTTTCTTAGGCTGTCTTCATTTCTTTTCATCCTGTTTTCTTTATTCTGTTCCGTGGCAGTGAATTCCACCATTCTGTCTTCCAAGTCACTTATCCGTTCTTTTGTCTCAGTTATTCTGCTATTGATTCCTTCTAGTGTAGTTTTCATTTCAGTTATTGTATTGTTCATCTCTGTTTGCTTGTTCTTTAATTCTTCTAGGTCTTTGTTAACCATTTCTTGCATCTTCTCGATCTTTGCCTCCATTCTTTTACTGAGGTCCTGGATCATCTTCACTATCATTATTCTGAATTCTTTTTCTGGAAGGTTGCCTATGTCCACTTCATTTAGTTGTTTTTCTGGGGTTTTATCTTTTTCCTTCATCTGATACATAGCCCTCTGCCTTTTCATCTTGTCTATCTTTCTGTGAATGTGGTTTTTGTTCCACAGGCTGCAGGATTGTAGTTCTTCTTGCTTCTGCTGTCTGCCCTCTGGTGGATGAGGCTATCTAAGAGGCTTGTGCAAGTTTCCTGACGGAAGGGGCTGGTAGTGGGTAGGGCTGACTGTTGCTCTGGTGGGCAGAGCTCAGTAAAACTTTAATCTGCTTGACTGCTGATGGGTGGGGCTGGGTTCCCTTCCTGTTGGTTGTTTGGCTTGAGGAAACCGAACACTGGAGCCTACCTGGGCTCCTTTGTTGGACTAATCGCAGACTCTGGGAGGGCTCATGCCAAGGAGTACTTCCCAGAACTTCTGCTGCTGGTGTCCTTGTCCCCACGGTGAGCCACAGCCACCCCCGATTCTGAGGAGACCCTCCAACACTAGCAGGTAGGTCTGATTCAGTCTCCCCTGGGGTCACTGCTCCTCCCCCTGGGTCCTGATGCACACACTACTTTGTGTGGGCCCTCCAAGAGTGGAGTCTCTGTTTCCCCAGTCCTGTCAAAGTCCTGCAATCAATTCCCACTAGTCTTCAAAGTCTGATTCTCTAGGAATTCCTCCTCCCATTGCCAGATCCCCAGGTTAGGAAGCCTGACATGGGGCTCAGAACCTTCACCCCAGTGGGTGGAGTTCTCTGGTATAATTATTCTCCAGTCTGTGCGTCAGCCAGCCAGGAGTTATGGGATTTGATTTTACTGTGATTGCACCCATCCTACTGTCTCATTGTGGCTTCTCCTTTGTCTTTGGATGTGGGGTATCTGTTTCGGTGAGTTCCAGTGTCTTCCTTTCGATGATTGTCCAGCAGCTGGTTGTGATTCCGGTGTTCTCACAAGAGTGAGTGAGAGCACGGCCTTCTACTCCGCCATCTGGGTTCAGGGCCCTGACCAATTTGTTTCCGATTTTTATGTTTATCTTAGTCTAGTTTTCAGTCCTTGCTTTCATTGCTGGATTTGTTTATTGGTTTGGTTGCTCTCTTCTTTTCTTTTTATTTTATTATTATTAATATTTTTTTCTTCCTTTTCTTCAGAGCCTTGTGGCTGACAGGTTCTTGGTGCTCTGGCTGGGTGTCAGGCCTGAGCCGCTGAGATGGGAGAGCCAAGTCCAGGACATTGGACCACCAGAGACCTCCTGGCCCCACGTAATATCAATTGGCGAGAACTCTCCAAGAGATTTCTGTCGCAACACTCAGACCGAGCTCCACGCAACGTCCAGCAAGCTCCATTGCTGGACACCCCATGCCACACAACTAGCAAGACAGGAGCACAACCCCATCCATTAGCAGAGAGGCTGCCTAAAATCATCCTAAGTTCACAGACACCTCAATACCCACCGCCAGATGTGGCCCTGCCCAGCAGAAAGTCAAGATCCAGTCCCACCCACCAGAACACAGGCATCAGTCCCCTCCACCTGGAAGACTATACAAGCCACTGAACCAACCTCACCTACTGAGGGCAGACACCAAAAAGAACAGGAAATAGAAACCTGCAGGCTGTGAAAAGGAGACCCCAAGCACAGTAAGTTAAATAAAATGAGAAGACAGAGAAATATGCAACAGATGAAGGACCAAGGTAAAAACCCACCAGACCAAACAAATGAAGAGGATATAGGCAGTCTACCTGAAAAAGAATTCAGAATAATGATAGTAAAACTGATCCAAAATCTTGGAAATAGAATGGAGAAAATACAAGAAACATTTAACAAGGAGCTAAAGAATTAAAGAGCAAACAGACACTGATGAACAACACAATAAATGAAGTTAAAAATTCTCTAGAAGGAATCAATAGAAGAATAACTGAGGCAGAAGAATGGATAAGTGACCTGGAAGATAAAACAGTGGAAATAACTACTGCAGAGCAGAATAAAGAAAAAAGAATGGAAAGAACTGAGGACAGTCTCAGAGACCTCTGGGACAACATTAAACGCACCAACATTCGAATTATAGGGGTTCCAGAAGAAGAAGAGAAAAAGAAAGGGACTGATAAAATATTTGAAGAGATTATAGCTGAAAACTTCCCTAACATGGGAAAGGAAAGAGCCAATCAAGTCCAGGAAGAACAGAGAATCCCATACGGGATAAATCCAAGGAGAAACATGCCAAGACACATATTAATCAAACTGTCAAAAATTAAATACAAAGAAAAAATATTAAAAGCAGCAAGGGAAAAGCAACAAATAGCATACAAAGGAATCCCATAATGTTAACAGCTGATCTTTCAGCAGAAACTCTGCAAGCCAGAAGGGAGTGGCAGGACATATTTAAAGTGATGAAAGGGAAACACCTACAACCAAGATTACTCTCCCCAGCCAGAATCTCATTCAGATTTGACAGAGAAATTGAAACCTTTACAGAAAAGCAAAAGTTAAGAGAATTCAGCACCACCAAACCAGCTGTATACCAAATGCTAAAGGAACTTCTCTGGGCAGGAAACACAAGAGACGGAAGAGACCCACAAAAACAAACCCAAAACAATTAAGAAAATGGGAATAAGGACATACATATCGATAATTACCTTAAATATAAATGGATTAAATGCTCCAACCAAAAGACACAGACTGGCTGAATGGATATAAAAACAAGACCCATATATATGCTGTCTACAAGAGACCCACTTCAGACCTAGGGTCACACACAGACTGAAAATGAGGGGATGGAAAAAGATATTCCATACAAATGGACATCAAAAGAAAGCTGGAGTAGCAATTCTCATATCAGACAAAATAGACTTTAAAATAAAGACTATTACAAGAGACTAAGAAGAACACTACATAATGATCAATCCAAGAAGAAGATGTAACAATTGTAAATATTTATGCACCCAAAAAAGGAGCACCTCAATACATAAGGCAAGTGCTAACAGCCATAAAAGGGTAAATCAACAGTAACACCGTAATAGTAGGGGAATTTAACTCCCCCTTTCACCAATGGACAGATCATCCACAATGAAAAAAAATAAGGAAACAGAAGCTTTAAATGACACATCAGACAAGATGGACTTAATTGATATTTATAAGACATTCCATCCAAAAACAACAGAATACACTGTGCTCATAGAAGTGCTCATGGAACATTCTCCAGGATAGTTCATACCATGGGTCACAAAGCAAGCCTTGGTAAATTTAAGACAATTGAATTGTATCAAGTAGTTTTTCTGACCACAATGCTATGAGACTAGATATCAATTACAGGAACAATCTGTAAAAAATACAAATACATTAGAGGCTAAACAACACGCTACTAAATAACCAAGAGAGCACTGAAGAAATTAACGAGGAAATCAAAAAATACCTAGAAACAAAAGACAATGAAAACATGACAATCCAAAAGCTATGGGATGCAGCAAAAGCAGTCCTAAGAGGGAAGTTTATAGCAATACAATCCTACATCAAGAAACAAGAAACATCTCAAATAAACAACCTAACCTTACACCTAAAACAATTAGAGATAGAAGAACAAAAAACCCTCCAAAGTCAGCCAAAGGAAAGAAATCATAAAGATCAGATTGGAAATAAATGAAAAAGAAATGAAGGAAACAGTAGCAAAGATCAATAAAACTAAAAGCTGGTTCTTTGAGAAGATAAACAAAATTGATAAACCACTAGCCAGACTCAACAAGAAAAAAAGGGAGAAGACTCAAAGCACAGAATTAGAAATGAAAAAGGAGGAGTAACAACTGACCCTGTAGAAATACTAAGGATCATGAAAGGTTACTACAAGCAACTATATATCAATAAAATGGACATCCTTGAAGAAATGGACAAATTCTTAGAAAAGCACAAACTTCTGAGATTGAACCAGGAAGAAACAGAAAATATAAACAGACCAATCCCACGCACTGATATTGAAACTGTGATTAAAAATCTTCCAACAAACAAAAGCTGAGGACCAGATGGCTTCACAGGCGAATTTTATCAAACATTTAGAGAAGAGTTAACACCTATCCTTCTCAAACTCTTCCAAAATACAGCAGAGGGAGGAACACTCTCAAACTCATTGTACGAGACCACCATCACCCTGATACTAAAACCAGACAAAGATGTCACACAAAAAGGAAAATTACAGGCCAATATCACTTATAAACATAGATGCAAAAATCCTCAACAAAATACTAGCAAACAGAATCCAACAGCACATTAAAAGGATCATACACCATGATCAAGTGGGGTTTATCCCAGGCATGCAAGGATTCTTCAATATGCGCAAATCAATCAGTGTGATACACCATATTAACAAATTGAAGGATAAAAACCATATGATAATCTCAATAGGTTCAGAAAAATCTTCTGACAAAATTCAACACACATTTATGATAAAAAAAAAAACTCTCCAGAAAGTAGGCATAGAGGGAACCTACCTCAACATAATAAAGGCCATATATGACAAACCCACGCCAACATCTTTCTCAATGGTGAAAAACTGTAACCATTTCCTCTAAGATCAGGAACAAGACAAGGTTGCCCACTCTCAGCATTATTATTCAACATAATTTTGGAAGCAATCAGAGAAGAAAAGGAAATAAAAAGAATCCAAGTGGGAAAAGAAGAAGTAAAACTGTCACTGTTTGCAGATGATATGATACTATACATAGAGAATCCTAAAGATGTTACCAGAAAACTACTAGAGCTAATCAATGAATTTGGTAGAGTAGCAGGACACAAAGTTAATGCACAGAAATCTCTTGCATTCCTATAGACTAATGATGAAAAATCTGAAAGAGAAATTAAGGAAACACTCCCATTTACCACTACAACAAAAAGAATAAAATACCTAGGAATAAACCTACTTAAGTAGACAAAAGACTTGTATGCAGAAAACTACAAGACATTGATGAAAGGAATTAAAGACGATGCAAACAGATGGAGAGATATACCATGTTTTCGGATTGGAAGAATCAACATTGTGAAAATGACTATACTATCCTAAGCAATCTACAGATTCAATGCAAACCCTAGCAAACTACCAATGGAACTTTTTACAGAACCAGAACAAAAAAATTCACAATTTGTATGGAAACACAAAAGATCCCAAATAGCCAAAGCAATCTTGAGAAAGAAAAACGGAGCTAGACGAATCAGGCTCCCTGACTTCAGACTATAGTGCAAAGCTACAATAATCAAGACAGTATGGTACTGGCACAAAAACAGAAACATAGATCAATGGAACAGGTTAGAAAGCCCAAAGATAAACCCACGCACATATGGTCACCTTATGTTTGATAAAGGAGGAAAGAATATAAAACGGAGAAAAGGCAGCTTGTTCAATAAGTGGTGCTGGGAAAACTGGACAGCTACATGTAAAAGAGTGAAATCAGAACACTTCCTACCACCATACACAAAAATAAACTCAAAATGGATTAAAGACCTAAATATAAGGCCAGACACTATAAAACTCTTAGAGGAAATCATAGGCAGAACACTCTATGACATAAATCACAGCAAGATCCTTTTTGACCCACCTCCTAGAGAAACGGAAATAAAAACAAAAATAAACAAATGGGACCTAATGAAAGTTAAAAGTTTTGCACAGCAAAGGAAAACATAAAGAAGATGAAAAGAAAACCCTCAGAATGGGAGAAAATATTTGCAAACGAAGCAATGGACAAAGCACTAATCTCCAAAATATACAAGCAGCTCATGCAGCTCAATATCAAAAAAAAAAACCAACCCAATCCAAGAATGGGCAGAAGACCTTAATAGACATTTCTCCAAAGAAAATGTTCAGATATCCAACAAACACATTAAAGGATGCTCAACATCACTAACCATTAGAGAAATGCAAATCAAAACCACAATGAGGTATCACCACACACTGGTCAGAGTGGCCAGCATCAAAAAATCTACAAACAATAAATGCTGGAGAGGGTGTGGAGAAAAGGGAATCCTCTTGCACTGTTGGTGGGAATGTAAATTGATAGAGCCACTATGGAGAACAGTATGGAGGCTCCTTAAAAAACTAAAAATAGAACTACCAAATGACCCAGCAATCACACTACTGGGCATATACCCAGAGAAAACCATAATTCAAAAAGAGTCATGTATCACAATGTTCATTGCAGCACTATTTACAATAGCCAGGACATGGAAGCAACCTAAGTGTCCATCGAGAGATGAATGGATAAAGAAGATGTGGCACATATATACAATGGAATATTACTCATCCATAAAAAGATATGAAATTGAGTTATTTGTAGTGAGGTGGATGGACCTAGAGTCTGTCATACAGAGTGAAGTAAGTCAGAAGGAGAAAAACAGATACCATGTGCTAACACATATATATGGAATCTAAAAAAAAAAAATGGTTCTGAAGAACCTAGGGGCCGGACAGGAATAAAGACGCAGACATAGAGAATGGACTTGAGGACACAGGAAGGGGGAAGGGTAAGTTGTGAAGGAGAGAGTACCACTGACATATATACTCTACCAAATGTAAAATAGACAACCAGTGGGAAGCAGCTGTATTACACAGGGAGATCAGCTCAGTGCTTTGTGACCACTTAGAGGGGTGGGATAGGGAGGATGGAAGGGAGGCATAAGAGGTAGGGATATGGGGATATATGTATACATAGAGTTGATTTACTTTGCTGTGAAGCAGAAACTAACACAGCATTTTAAAGCAATTATACTCCAATAAAGATGTTAAAAAGAAAAATCAGGGGCACGATAAGGATGCCAACTCTTGCCACTTTTATTCAACACAATATTGGAAGTCCTAGCCACAGCAATCAGACAAGAAAAAGAAATAAAGGAATCCAGATTGGAAAGGAAGAAGTAAAACTTTCAGTGTTTGTAGATGACATGATACTATGTATGGAAAAACTGAAAGACAGTACCAAAAAACTATAAATTCAATAAAGTTGCAGGATACAATATTAATATACAGAAATGTTTTGTGTCTCTATACAATAGCAATGAACACTATCAGAAGGACAAATTAAGAGAATCCCATTTACAATTATATCAAAAAGAATAAAATACCTAGGGATAAATATAACCAAGGAGGTAAAATATCTGTACTTGGAAAACTATAAGATGTTGATGAAAGAAGTTGAAGATGACAGAAATGGAAAGGTATATCATGCTCATGGATTAGAAGAATTAATATTGTTAAAATGACCACACTACCCAAAGCAATCTACAGATTCAATGCAATCCCTATCAAAATACCACTGGCATTTTTTTCACAGAACTAGAACAAATAATTCTAAAACTGTATAGAAACACGAACGAGCCCAACTAGCTCAAATACCTTGAGAAAGAAGAACAAAGATGGAGGTATGATGCTCCCTGATTTGAAATTATACTACAAAGCTACAGTCATAAAAACAATATGGTACTGGCAAAAGCAGACACAGAGATCAATGCCACAGAATAGAGAGCCCAGAAATGAACCTACACTTACATGAGCAATTAATCTATGATGAAGGAGGCAAGAATAATTGATGGGGAAAGACAATCTCTTCAATAATTGGTGCTGGGAAAGCTGAACAGCTGCAGGCAAAAGAACCAAGTTGGACTGCTTTCTCACTCTATATACAAAAAGAAACTCAAAATGGATTAAAGGCTAAATGTAAGACTTGAAACCATAAAACTCTTAGAAGAAAACATAGGCAGAACACTCTTTAACATCGGTCTTAGCAATATCTTGTTGGATATGTCTCCTCAGGCAAGGGAAACAAAAACAAAAATACGCCAGTGGGACTACATCAGACTAAAAGGCTTTTGCACAGGGAAGGAAACTATCAGCAAAATGAAAATGTTGCTTCCTGAATGGGAGAAGATATTTGCAAATGATATATCTGATAAGGAGCTATTATCCAGAATATACTGAGAACTCATACAGCCCAACATCAAAAACAAATAACTCGCTTAGAAAATGGGCAGAGGAGTCCAGACAGGAGTGGGTCAGAGGTGCAGTCTGAACCCCCCATGGAGCAGCTCAGGAAGGCAGTGGTGGTGACAGGGTTTGGCCCTTTTGGGGAACACACTGTGAACACCAGCTGGATTGCAGTGCAGCAGAACAGAGGGATGGGATCCCCGGGACTCTGCAGATGGGAGCGTGTCTGAGGCCCTGCTCATTGCACCCGCTCCCTGGAGCCCCAGACAAAAAGGCAACAGCGTGTTTCTGAAGACGTGTGTGTCTGACTTTATGCGAGTTTCAGACAGGATTCTTCACGGGGCTGAGTGGACCCAAAGCCGTGTGTCTGAATTTCTGGGCCCCAGACACTATGATCTGCATATAAATAGGAGAAAAATCAATTAAACAATCTTTGGAAATCTCTCCGAGCTTTGGGACTCGGATGGTGGAAGATGGCAACTTTTTATCCTCCTGCTGGCGAGGAAATGCCCCTTATATTTCAGTCGCCCATCTCTCCAGACATCACCTCTAGAAGACTTTCAGTTTTCTTCCTCAACTTTATCAGACAAGAAGAGAGAATTCTCCACCATTCCCTAGCTTAAAAGATGCCAACCTTCCCAGATCCAATTGTTTCCCTTAAAAGAAACAGCAAAAAACTGGAGTTGCACATACACACGCTGAGTGTGCACAGCGTGTCAGTCCATGAAATTTTACGCATGTGCACCTCCCCAGCACCTGAGTCCAGATCAAGACCTAGAACATGCTCAGCCCCTTCTCTGTTCTTCCCCATTGCAGAAGCCCCTTGTGTCCTTTCCCAGCTACTCCCACCGCATCCCCCCACCCCCACTCCCAGGTGGAAACCTGCTGACTTTATGGCTGCCATAGGTGTGTTTTACCTGTTCTAGAACTTGGTGTCAATGGAATTGCACTTGGGTCCCGTGCCTTCTGTGCAGCAGAGCATCTGCAGGATCCACCCATGGGGTGGCTAGGAGCTGCTGCTGGTGCTACTTTTCAGTTACTCTGGATAAAACAGATTTGCCCATGGGGGGAAAAAAAAAAATGGGCAGAGGACCTGAATAAACATTTTCCCAGGGAAGACATACAGATGGCCAACAGGCACGTGAGAAGATGCTCAACATCACTAATAATTAGGGAAATGCAAACCAAAACTACAATGAGATATCACCTCACATCTATTGGAATGGACATCACCAAAAAGACCACAAATGACAACAGATGGTGAGATATGGAGAAAATGGGACCCTCATGCACTGTTGGTGGGAGGGTAAATTGGTGTAGCTACTATGGAAAACAGTACGAAATTTCCCCCCCAAATTAAAAATAGAACTACCATATGATCCAGCAATTCCACTTCGGGGTATTTTTTCAAAGAAAACAAAAACACTAATTCTAAAAGATTCATGCACTCATATGCTCATTGCAGCACTAGCTAAGATATGGAAGCAACTTAAGTGTTCATTGATAAATGAATGGATAAAGAAGATTAGACAGATAGATAGATAGATAGATATGAAATAGATACACAATAGAATATAACATAGCTTTTCAGCCCTAAAAAAGAATGAAATCTTGCCTTTTGTGGTAACATGGGTGGATCTAAAGGGTCTTATGGTAAGTGAGGTAAGTCAGACAAAGAAAGAAAGACGTATGCCTTCACTTATATGTGGAAGCTAAAAAACAAAAGAAATGAACAAACGAAACAAAACAGAAATAGACTCATGGATACAGAGGACAAAACGTGATTGCCAGAGGGGATGGAGGGTAGGGGGATGAAAAGAAAAGAAAAGAAAACAAAGTCCCAAATGGTAACTATGTGAGGTAATGCTAATTAGCTTGATTGTGGTGTGTATTTACACAATGTGTATTTATATGAAACCATCACATTGTACCCCTTAAATGCATACAATTTTTGTCAATTATACCTCAATAAAGCTGAGAAAAGAAAAAAAAATGTATCCTTCACCTGGATTAAGCTCCTCTCCTGGTTAAGACCATACTTGGCTAGGAGACATGCAGTGGCTGAGGGTAGGTGTGGAGACCAGTTTTTGCTTCCTTATCTCCCCATCTTGTTGCCCTCTATTGCCCCATCCTGCCTCTAGCTTCTCCGTGGTTGGCTCAAGGAGAGAGGAAGGTAAGCGGAAGAGAAAAGTTCTTACTAGATCTGTACTACTGTCACCTGGTTTGGTGCCTTCTGTGTGTGACTCATGTTCAGATGCTAATTTTCCCCCTCACAGATCTCTTCTGTGGGTTTGCCAGGATCCCTCTAACCACAGTTTTCTGTCCTGGACTATGCTTCTTCCAGCTGGCTACTTATGACTCCTTCCTGGCTCCTAAGTCTGCCCCACACAGACCCTCTGTTGTGTCATCTCACTCCTCCGGGCAGAGTCCTGTTCAAGACTATACAGTTGACTCCCTCTCAGGGAGCTCATGGCTGACCCGTGGTGAGTCCTGTGTTCCTTTGCTACTAAAAGTGCAGTTGGCTTCTCTTCTTCCTCCACCCTCAGGAGAAGCTTTAATTATAAGGTCTCACCTTTAGATTTTTCTCAAACAGCAGCCCACCACCTTCGAGCAGACATGGGCCAAATTCTCTGCCCCGCTCCCTGCTACCTCTGCCTGGGAAACAACTTCCAAAGAAGGGGCCCCCAGTAGTTTTACTTGATCTTCTCTTATATATCCTAGAAGGGGGTCTTGAGCTAGTGGTTGCTTTTGTAGGTATAGTCTCTTAGTATGTACAGCGCTGCTGGTGTGGCCCCTGCTGCTGTGGATGCCAGGAAATGTCTCATTTACCGTCCTGCTATGCACTAAATTTCAGAATCAGAATCTTCTGCATAACATATTTTTCAAGTTGAAGGTTCAAGGCTTGGAACCAACCCCACACTCACGGGTCCTGCTGAACTAGCTCAGGTCAAGTCCCCATCTGTGTGTGCTCAACTTTCTTTTCTGGGCCCCAGTAGGGACCTGACTTTCTCTCCCTACACTGTCCTGCTCCCAGCTCTTGGCTTGCCTAACACACATTCCAGCACATCTCCAGTAGGCCACGGAGAGGGGAGAGGACACTGAAAGCGGCCAGTGCACGGTTCCTTTGCCGGGTCAGTTTCCACCTGATGATGCTACGATGTTGCTCCTGTTACCAGCGTCTGGTGAGACCTGGTGCCTTAGTGTCTCATTACTGCTTATATGAACTTTGGAGTGTTGAGACCATGACTTCTGGTTTGGTTACCAGCTGTGCGGCCTGATCATTAGGTAACCTTGGTATCTGCTTCTTGTGCTCAGCTTGAATCTTGATGCTGCCTCGTAGACCTCTGCTCATGACAATAACTGGAATATGGCAGTTACTCTAGCGAGTGTGTACCGAGAACTACTTTAGGTCCTTTTACGCGCATTAGCCCATTTATTCCTCCCAATAACTTTGAAAGATACACTGCTGAGATTCAGAGAGGGTAAGGAACCTGCCCAAGCACAGCTAGTTCATTAACAGCGTTGAGGATAACACTCAATTCTGCCTCATTTCAGAGGGCACAGTCTTTCCTTTGCACCAGATCTAGGATTTTTTGCTCAGGGCTTGGAGAGGATGCTGAGTTCTGGGTGTTTTGTGCCTATTTTCACAAGCTCTCACTGACACTTGTGGGCAGGACAATTTCCTTGGGGCAGGTTTCTGGTTTGCTCCCACCTTCCCTGTGGGGCACCAACAGTCCCACCTGAGCCACTTCCCTACTCAGTATTCACAATTCAGCTCCTGTCAACGCCCCTGCATGAATACAAATGCAACTTGTCCACCCCTCACTAAGTAAGCCAGGTACGCTCCATGGAGAAAATTGTACTGATGTATTCGGAATTAACTAAGTTGATGACATTATATCTTAAATTATTCAAAACACATCAACATTGTTGATATAAAAGAGATATGGCTGTTTAAAAACATTTAAAGATGTCGGAGAGCCTGGGGCTAGAGTTTCGCTCAAACACGGCAAGTGGGGAGGAGCAAGATGTAGAATGCAGATTTCTATGAAAAATGTAGGGGAGAAGTGACTCTGCTGAAAAGCCTTGGTAGCCACGGGTTGCCATGGTAACGCCGGAAAACCGGATCTGAATTAGGAGGAAATTCCTATAGGCTGGACTTTAGGAAAGGGAGAGGAGATCTTGTGTGCGAAGGGGGATGGGAGAGGAGGAGGAAAGGAAGGGCTGGGCTGAGAGGAGAGGGAGGGAGGGAAGTAGCTCAGGACAGAGAGCAGGAAAGGAAGGGAGGGGCTGGGGACCACATCCAGGTAGGGAGCCATCTCTCCAGGGTTTTCTCTTCTTCTTTTTACAAAATGTCTATAACTGAAAGTAGAAAAGACTGGTCCTGGCCTGGCAGGTGAGGTCGTTTCCTGCCTCTTGGACCCAGTGACTCCCTCACTCAGCCAGCCCTGTCTGCAGGCCTGTTGCTCAGCGCTGGGACAGGAGCGCCCGCGAGCCTCCCAGAGCCTCCCCAAGTCACCTGCAGCCTGGAGCTGGGCTGGTGTCAGCTAAGCGCTGGCTGACAGTTCTGGAAGGCTCTCATTCAGAAGCTGCCTGGAGGGAACAGGTCAGGCTCTCCTATTTGTTTTGAGCTAAAGCTCAAAGATAAACCAAACTGGAAGTAAAGTGCTGTGTTAGAAGCACTTCCAATCCTCTAAGAGCAAAAACAGCAGAAGGCAAGTTACCACCTATAAATAAGTGCTGGGCTGCAGGGACACTGAAGTTCTAGAGTGGGAGGAAAGGAAAGGAGTCCAGAGAGTCTCCCAACAGTGCTATTAACAGGCCAGGTCTAAAGTGGTGCAAGCTTTACGAAAGATAAAAACGAAAACACTACGTATTAGCTGTGTGACCCTGGGTGAGTTACTTAACTTCTCAGTGCTTCGGTTTTCTCATCTGCAAAAAGGCATCATAGTAGTTCCTATCTCACGGGGTTGCTGAGAGAATTGAAAAGAATAGAGTGTTTAAAACTGTTAGCACTTAAATAATAAGCACTCAATACCCAGTAATCCATGACTGGGTGTGTGATTACTATAACCCATCCGAGGAGCCAGGGTCAGGCCCTTGGCCATCAGGCAGGGTGTCACAGAACCTCTGGAGGACACCAGGCATCACTGCCTTTCATTCTTCCACCATGGTCTGAGGTCTTGATGTTGAGAATGAGGCACCCAGGACTCAGCTGCACGGAGTTTCGTCACATCTGGAGTTCGATGATTATACCATTAAGGACAATTAATTTTTACTTGTTTTCTTAAGGAAAGTTCAGTTTGGTTAAGAAAATATAAACTTAAAGACTTGGGAAATTGTCTATACATTTGTTCAGGAAAATGAGCCCTAGAACAGGAGCTCTCTAACTCACCACTCTTCTTGTTGAACTTGAGCCAGGAGACGGTCAGACGTGTTCTGACGCTTCAGACTAGAGCCCCTTGAAGACCTGGTGGGATCAGGCTTGTTCATTTCCTTAGTCCCCAGCCCACCACCAGGCACGTGGTGGGTGTTCAATAAACACTAGATAAATGGAAGGAATGATAAAATGTGAGAGCTCACCTCCAGAGGCTGCATCTCTCTTCCCAAAGGTAACCCCTTCCTGCTACTCCATCAGCTGAATCCAGCATGTGATGGCCAAGTTAGTGCATAGCTAAGTTGTCCTGTGAGAAAAGGGGATTTCATGATAGAAACTCCACAGAGTTAAGGTAGGCTAACATGAACTCTGATATCACCCAGTTGGCTCAGTCCAGGTTTTAAGCATGAAACAACTTTCCCAGGCACCCCCAGATCTCCATCCTCTCTGAAGGCTAGGCCTGGCCTCCTTCAAACTCCAGCTCTCAATATTCTTTTTTTTTTTTTTACTTTTTTTTTGTTTTTTTACTTTATTTATTTATTTTTTTTTGGCTATGCCTTGCAGCTTGTGGGATCTTAGTTCCCCAATCAGGGATTGAACCTGAGCCCTTGGCAGTGAAAGCATGGAGTCCTAACCACTGGACTTCTAGGGAATTCCTCGACATTCTTTATTCAAGTTGTTATCATCAAAAACAAACATTTATTGAAGACTGACTGTCATGTGCAAGGCTGAATTCCAAGAATTCAGGTAAGGTGGGTCATAGCGCAGCACCTGATGGAGTTTATAATGTTGTATTTGTTAGCTTTTGCTGCATAACAAACCATCTCAAAATGTCCTGGCACGTAAAAACAAACATCTATTGTTTGTTCACAATTCCTTGGGTTGGCTTGAATGCTTTTCTGTCCAGGATGGCTTAACTGGGGCTGGATGATTTAGGATGGCCTCATTCACACATCTGGCAGGCTGGTTGGTCTAGGATAGCTTGGCTTTGGTTGATCAGCTGGGAAGATCCATCTCTGCTCCTTGTGTTTTCTAATCCTTTGCTGGCTAGCCCAGGCTCCTCACACGGTGGCGAGGATTATCTAACATTCCAATGGCCAAAACAAGTCATATTTACATTCAAACTCAGACTCAAAAGAGTGAAGACAAAGACTCTGCCTCTCGAAGGTAGAAGTGGCCAGGGCAAGTCATGCTGCAAAAGGACACACATCTAGGCAGGGGAGAAACTATTGTGGTTGTTTTGCAAACTATCTACCATAGGTCTTATTGGGACAACAAGGGTGATACATAAAAACATAAATAAGAATATAAAATAGCACAGGATACCTGCCAGGAAAACTGCACAGAGGAATACAGATCTGAGTTGGGAAGGAGAGATGGAACTGAGATTGGATGGAGGTCGGGGGATATTCCAGCTGGAGGGAGTAGCATGGACGTGGAAATGCATTTGACATGTCCAGGGGGCAGTGAATGTATGGCTGTGGGCATAGCAGGAAGCTCACTTAGGGGAAAGGGGAAACTAAGGACACCGGCATAGTCGAGACAGGGTCTCAAATCTGGCCTGGGTCTCGATGTAAGGCATTTGGGCTTCATTCTTTAGGCAGTAGGGAGCAGTGCAGGGTTTGGTCCAGGGCGAAATGATACTTTACTCTGGAAACAGTGTGCAGATGGAAAGGAAGTTCTCTGATTTTGTCCACGTCATCCTGCATAGATGCACATCGTGCCACGTGATCAAGCACAAGAGGGACTTTTTCGTGGTGGGTGGAGTGTAGCTCTTTGTTGTCAGGGTCTGCTTTGTTGTTGTTATTGTTTTTTACTCTATGGGTACCTGGGTTACCCCACCATCAAAATGAAAACAATACTATACTTACCTTCTAGGGCTGTTTGAAGGGTCGACTTCGTGAATATATGTAAAGTGTTCAGCACAGTGCTTGGGTTTTGGTAATAACACAGAGTACAAAGATTTTAGAAAGGGAGTCACAATAAGCAGGAAAGAAGCTTGTGTGTATTGCGGCTACTCCCCTCAGAAGGTCCCAGAGACCCTCTGTCTGCATAGGGGAGACCCAGCCATCTGCCTCTCTGGATAAGCTTTCAGCTCTCTTCTGGGTGGAGGGGCAGGCCGGGACAAGGGAGGGGAGAACTGGGGGAGCAGAAGTGACTGAGAACATGGGGTAGCAGGACACAAATAATCTCACAGAACACCAACATCAGAAAAGGCCACTCTGAGACCATGACAAAGTGAGACAACACAGGGCCACTTCGTACCTTTGTCCAAGCCAGGGCAAACCAAAATCACCGTGCCACCACAAACTTCCAAACAACACTCCCGTCAGCTGAAATGAGTGACTGCAGTGTCTTTACCAAGCATAGCTTTATCCCTGCTCTAGTTAGCCCTCCCCAGAGAGAAGGTATTTGTTGAGATAAACATAGAATTGTCTCACTTTCTGTCCTTACTTTTTTGTGCAATCCATTGCTTTCTTGGATCCTTCCCAATCACCCCCAAAGCCCAAATTCTATAATAGGTTCTTGCTATTCTTACAGAGATGCTCCACAGTTCCCCACAGTGAATGTTCTCCCTCAGTGTGATGCTGGTCACCCACAGGTGTGTTCCTGGGGGCCGTTGGTTGAAGGGCACTGACATCCTGTTCATCGTTATGGGCACTTTCAATTCTAACTGCACTTTTTTTGGATAGACGGGGTGCATTAGTTACAGTTCTCCAGAGAAACAGAACCAATAGGAGATTATATATATATATATGTAAAAATATAAATACATAAAGAACAAAGGCTTTTTTAAGATTGATACATAGGTAGGTGGGTAGGTAGATAGACAGATAGTAGAAATTTATTATAAGGAATTAGCTCGTGAGATTATGGAGGCTAAGTCCCACAGTCTGCAGTCAATAGCTGGAGACCCAGGAGAGCTGGTGGTGGAAGCTCCAGTCCCCAAGCAAGCAGTTTCCATACCCAAGAAGAGCCAACATTTCAGTTTGAGTCCAAAGGCGGGAGACCGATGTCCCAGCTCAAGGGAATCAGGCAGGGTGTGTTTTTTTCCCTTAGTCTTGAGAGGGTCAGCCTTTTTGTTCTATTCAGGCCTTCGACTGATTGGACGATGCCCACCCATACTGGGGAGGGCAATCTGCTTCACTTAGCCTGCTGATTCCAATGTGAATCTCATCCAAAAACACCCTCACAGACACACTCAGAATAATGTTTGACCAAATATCTGGGCGTCCCGTGGCCCAGTCAAGTTGACACATAAAATTAACCATCACAATGGGGCTTAATGTTGGCTAAAAACCTAAAGAAAGGCCTGGGTGCAGCCAGCATGCTGAAGTGTAGACCAGTGAACAAGTAGATGCTGAAACAGGAAGAACCCAGTGTGACCCCTGCAGCCATGTCTGTTGCCTTTGTCCCGGGGTGCTGTGTTCCTATTTTTGAAAGTTTGTCATAGAGGAAGTTTTGTGCAGGCACAGTGTGAGATGGAAAGTGTGTGCTGGTTTAGAGACTGTCTGCTTAGCCAAATAGTGGTAGGACCCTGGAGACAGAGGGCGTCTCTGAGGCCAGGACCCAGAGGTGCCTTTCTTAGGGGCCCTTGGCATGGTCCACACAATGGAGGGAGGCTAAACGAAGGCACCTGGGAAATATGGACAGGAAATGGGACATGACCCAGGAGGGTCAAGGCTGTCCAGCAGGTGGATGCCACATTCAGGGCCGGCGTCATGAATATGTGGCCTGTGCAGTAACACAGTACGGTCGCTCCATGCTTGATTTAATGCTCTGTTCCTCTGGGTTAGAACCTGGCAACTGAGGACCTGCTACTTTCCTTTTTTGCAGTTAAAGTATCTTAGTAAATTTAAAAGTAGAAATGTCAACCCCTCTGCCCCCTAAATCGTAACACCTTGTGTGTGGCCCTCATCTTTGCCAGAAGAAGATGGGGAGGCGTGTTAAGGGTGGGGTGGAGCCCCACCAGGAAGTGGTCGGTGGACACAGACGGTGGAGGGAGCCTAGCTCCGGGAAGTTCTAGAGGAGAAATGTGTGGGTTGCTCTGACTTGCTAGGAATTCCATCACAATTTTCCACCTCCCCTCCTTGTCTGCTTTATGCCCAGCACAAGGCTTCGGGATACAGGAAACAGCAGCATTCAAGCCTATTAGTGGAGAATTTTAAAGGACCTGGATTTAAGCTAGTCAGTGTACCATTCACTTGGTCAGTTTTAATATAATATTTTTTCCGTTTGGCCTCATTACCGCATTGTAACAGTATTGTTTTCTACTAGCTTGACTGCACATGAATCACAGATTTTGTTTTAGCACAGTTTTCATGTGAAACTGAATTCTGAGAGCCAACTATCCAACCTGCAAATCTACTTTTGGAACACAACTTGTTTGTAAGCTGAGACTATGCATATTTAAAATTAGTAGAATACTGTATTGCAAAATCCCAAAGACAGTTACAAAGCAAGAATGCCCTAAATACATCCTTTGGAGAATTACAGAGGTAACCAGTCTCCATAAGGGCCTCAGTAATTGGCAATGGTGACAACAAGGGATATTTTGGGTTCAGGGTGGCTTCCTGCAGTTTTCAGAGTTCCTCCTTCATGTAAGGCCATGAAATTGTATTTGATTTCATGCTACTTGGTGAGGTCACTGGAACCAGCTTTTGGTATCTATTTTGACAGTGGGGAAAACCGAGGTCCCTGAGAGAAAGATTCGCTGGCTGGTCCACAGGCCAAGGGCGTGCATGAGCTGAAGGAGCCATCAGATCCCCGCCCCTTAAGGATTTCAGGAAGCCAAGGATGCCTCCTTGCTCGAGCAGCCCTCGCCCTGATCTCTGAGTATTTTTTGCTTTTGACCGGTGCGTCTGGGCTAAGGTTTTTTTTTGAGTAATCTCTACACATTTTTTGCTTCCTATATTTTCCCTCTTCCCAGCTTCTCGTCTGAGCTGGGGCTGGCCCTGTCCTCATTCCCTTTGGGAAGGATGCAGTGGGCAGGCGAGTACAGTAACCTCTAAGTCAGACTAGCTCTGTCTTCCAGAGATCTATGTTCTCGGGTCAGACCCAGATCGTCTAGAATAAACACAAAATGAGAAGGCTTTTCCCCAGGGTAGACAGTGTCTCCTGGGGCTGGAGGAAGTTGATCTATTTAGTAGCTGAACCTGCTAGGACATAAACAGGAAATGGCTTTACTTTACCTTCTTTCTCTTTCTTTAAACATATTTAATTGAATTTCCATTCCTGACGTCTTGACATCTCAAGATTACTTTTACTTGGAGGGTGATAAACATCTAAGGCCACTTAATTTAAGATGCCAACCCCTCTCTCCCATCTAATCCTTAATCTCTCTGCTCAGGGCCGACATCCCAGCATCATAGGGAGAAAAGGAGAGTGGACCGTCTTCACTCTCCCTCCTCCATCTCTCAGTGTCCTCCAGAGCAAGCAAAGGCCACTTCCCTCTCTGGTCACTGACAATTCTTCTCCTTCAATAGACTCTCCCATTTGAATGTCTGTCCTTCTCTTTCATCTGGACATGGGGCTGAAGGTGTATGGCCAGTTTACCTCTCTAGGCGGTTCTAGGGGGATGCCCTTGAGGATGTGAATGTGTGGAAGGGAAGGCAGGAGAGATGCACACACAGCACTCTGTGGAGGCCTGAAACTAGAGGGAGCTGTGCTGAAATGCTTGGCATCCTCTGGAGATGAGGCTGTGCCCTAAATATATCCTTAGGAGAATTACAGAGGGAACTAGTCTGTGTAGGGCTTGAATCTTTCCTCCTGAGAAAAAGCTGGCAACTGGGGGCCACAAGCCAGACTTAGTTTTAGATAGAGATGTCTTGTTTAGCATGGTGCCGTGAACAACTTGAATGTCACTCCAGTTTGTCCTCAACCCCGAGCTCTTTAGAGCTTGGCCCAGTGGGCCTGGCTCACGTCCACTCACAGCCTGGATCCTGGAGGCCTAGAGCATGTGACCCCGTTCGGGAAACAGGACCACAGGCTGCCACGGCCCGGATGCCCACTCCCCGAGGCACCCCGGAACAGATGCTACAAAGGAACCCAGGTCCTGAAGAGGCCCTCTGGGGACAGAGGACAAGAACTGGTTCTCCCCTCCCCCACTACACATACCCTGCTGCTGTGTAACGTGGGACAAGGACATTCAACATGGATAGCTCATGTTCTCCACCAGCCAGGAAGCTGTGGGACCAGGAGCCAGCAACTAACTTAGCACTAAAAAAATCAAATGACTTTTCTTTGCAGACTTGAGTTAGTGAGAGAAAAAAATTAGAAGGTAACAATTTATCAGGTTATCTTATTCCTTATGCCATCCCTCACCCATCCTTTCAAACATCTAGTTTTTGTGGTCATCTTCACCACTAATCACAGTCATTGCTTTTAATGAATGGATCTGTTGATCCATTCGTTCTTTCATCCATTCATTAAAACCAGGCACCCACCACCTGCCTGTGATAAGGACTTAGGGTAAAAACAAGCGAAACATCAAAAAATAAAAATAAAAAAGTCAGAAAGCATCCCTGCCCTGGATGAGTCCACAGCTGGAAAGAGGAAAAGGTATGATCCTCAGAAACACGCTCGCCTCGGTCACAAGCAGACACATCCTAAATCATGGCCATTCTGCTTCTTAATCTAAAAGTTACTTATTTAATAGCACCTCAGTGTGATGGGGATGAACTGGTCCAATGGCCACTATCCCCTACCCCCAACTTCCCATCGAAGGGAGATGGTGGGTGGAAAGGATTGAACCAGAACTGGTGCCACTCTGCCTGGCAACAGAGAGAGCCACTGTTAACGGTTGGTTATGTAGTTTGTGAGAGTGTATATATATATGTGTGTGTGTGTGTGTGTGTGTGTGTGTACGTGTGTAAGATGGAATATGTGCACGTTATGTGTAACTGTGTACACGTGTGCATAAGTGTGCATGAACCTGTATGTATTATGTGTATAGAGGTGTATATGTATTTTTGTGCATGTATGCGTGTGTGTGTGTAAGATACGATGCCAAACCTTGGGATGAGGTGGGTCATGGAGCGTTAAATGCTTCTCAGTGCACAGAAATGCAACCTGGGGCGGGCTGCAGGGTCGGGTGAGGGTTAGGAAGGGCTGGGGTTGGCCAAGACTGGAGCTGCCAATAGGAGCAACTTTTTCCCTCCCCCTGTGGGGTCAGCCCAGTGGCCTCTGAGAGCACGATTACTTCTCTCTGTGCAGCTCGTGTCTCTGATGCTCCGAGGCCCGGCTTGCAGCTCTCCTGGAGGCCTAGCCGAGCCGAGCCTAAGTGGTCTGCATTCCAGAGAGCGCTGTTGGGAACCTGGGGTGGGCACCCTGGCTGAGGGGGGCTGCCTGTTCCAGAGGCGACAGAGGCGCTCCTGTGCGTGGGGTCACGAACCCAGGGCAGGAAGGGGTCAGAGGGCAGGGCAGGCCTCGAAAGGCGGCCTCCTGATGGGGCTGCTGGAACCTCCAACTTCCTTCTTCCTTCACTGGGACAGCGAAGTAAATAACACTCACACAAAAACACATGCCATAATGCGACGGGGGGGAAGGGGGCTCTCCAAAATTCAGGGCTGTGAAACGCAGGGTGAAGTTAAGAGAAAATAACCAGGGAATCGGGGTGGCCTGTGAAGCCACCTGACATGGGTTGACCTGGCTCAGGTCTGCAGGTGCAGTCCTGGGCTGGGGAGGGGCCAGGCAGGGCCTGGGGCTGGGGACAGGGTGGCCCGGGAGGGGCAGAGGGCTCAGCTCTGCACAGCGGCTCCTGTGGCATTGCCATGATGACAGTTGGGGGGTGATGGGGGGTGCCTGGAGCCACCCCAATGCCTCTGTGTAGGAGACACAGCAAGATCCTACTTCCTGTTTGCTCCCTGAACTATAAAGTCACCCGGTGAGCAGTGAGAAAGAGGAACACTCATCTCTCCAGACACCATTTTCCCTCCATGAGACTCAACAGACGGGGCACTGGGCCTCTGAGAGGCCTATCACATGCTGGCAGGGAGCGAGTCGCCAGGTATCGTGGGGCAATCCTAGGCTCATAACTTGGCCACCTTGGCAGGTGAGGTAACCCGTGGGAAGGCCCATGTGAGTGATTAGTGGCGTCTCCTGCATGTCCCCTTCCAACTGAGGGGCTGTCTGCTGGCCTTGACAGCCTGCGGGGACACCATGGAACCGGGGAGCCCAAAGCATAGCAGGTCTGGGGGCAGGTGAAGGAGAAAGACCAGCAGCCCCATCACAGGACTGAGCTGAGGATGGATGAGACCCTGCACGTGACACGCTGGACACAGGGCCTGGCATGCAGGAGGTCCTCAAGACACAGAACACCTGGGGACTTGCAGGTTAGGTTCTCAGGCTGAACCCCCGCCTTCCCTAAACTTCACCAACTGGCTGAGCAGAGGGGAATGGAGTCGCTTATACTGGTGGCATAAAACCACAACCTGACTTCTCCCTACACGGAGAAGCAGGGAAGAGTTTAAGATTGCCATGATTCCAAATTCCAGGGGTGATTTAAAACACGTTTCGAAACAACTTTTATGGTATTTACTCATTTCCCAGTAATTCTGCAATCAAAGCCATTAATCAGTCCCAACACAGGATTTGCAGTAATAGAACACTGAGTCTTATGGTCATTACAGGACGGTTGCATTAAAGAAATGCTGTATTTGAGATGCAGCTGCCTTGAGTGAAATCAAAGGGTTTCTCACCCAGGCTCCCATTTGAGTCAGTCGCTCTCCTTTGTTATGAGATGTCTAGGTGTCTGCACCCAAATGTGGTTTGACATTGTCAATGTGCCATTACCTCTGAATGAGGATTTCAAACACTTTTTGAAATCTATCAGCAGGAAATCAATGGCACAGAGTTAGGAAAACTCATGAAGGATTCAATAAAGGAAGAATTTAAAGCGGCGCGGTTGGGTGTCAGGAAACCAGAAGAGAGAGTGCAGCTCCGGGGGTTGCTACAGAAGGAGAAAGCTTCACAGAGAAGTCTTCCTTGAGAGGACCTGGGTCCTCCATTTGAGAGCTGTGACCTTGCCCTGAGGGAGCTAGGGGAATAAATACCCTACGTCCCTCTCCCCCACCCATCTCCTGCTCTGGTTCCCAGTTGGCTAAACCCACCTGGGCAGCAGAGGGCTAGAGAGCCCTTGATCTGCCCTTGATCTGGGTCAGCCGCCCAGGGAAGAAAGCAGGAGGAAGGAGAGCAGAAGAGGGGCCTGGAAGATCATCTGTCAGAGGAAGGTGTGTTTTTCAAATTTAGATACACATATTTGGGATGTAACATATAACACTTAAAGAAAAACTAAAAAATAACCTGAGTGGCTGGTAAGCTGAAGAGTTGCAAAAATGCAACATGGAACTTTAAAGGCTAAAGTGTTATTTTAATTCGAACTAAACTTCAATCTAATGGGAACAAAAATATAATCACATAAAATTCACATGAACATAATGTCAGTTAATCAACACTGTGATCTGGTACCCACTGGGCCTGGGTGTGTGTGTGAGCTAAGTGGCTCTGACACTCAGGATCCAGGGGTCCAAGGCACCTGCTGTGTGTTACTCAGTCTTAGGCTGACAGCTGGTCTCCAGGGATTAGGTAGGAAGGGAATAACTATGCAGACACGTTGCTGTGCTGGATTTCTCTGAGGCAAGAAGTGAAGATGGGGTGCCTATCACAACACCCTCACTAGGGCTGGGCTCTGTGGCTAGGCAAGTTTCTGAGAGTCACTGTCATTCTTGACTCCTGATTGCCAAGACCTGCTGTGACCTAATGTCCAGCCAGCCCAAGTTATGACAACAATAAAAGAATGAGGAAGGCAACAAAGAAAGACAAGAAAAGGGAAGAGTAAACAAATAGCCAGGAGCCCTGGGCCAAGGCAGAGCCACAAGCAGATACAAAGAGACACTTGAGACTACAGTCAGGGAGAAACAAGGGTCACAAGAATGGGCAACTGGAAAACAGTGAGACAAGACGGCACTTAGAGACTTCCTGGGTTTTGGTAGTAGACGTGTTTATTTTAACAGTTGCTAACAGCTTGGGTTTGGGCCTTCAGAATCAATGCTCACTGCCCTTGGAAATACTGACAAACTCTCCAATGATGGAAATGACTATCAACCTATTTATTTTTGAAATGAAGGCATATTTTATTAATGAGTTTGATTAGTGAGTTCTAAAGATTTTAAAAAATAGAATGTGATGAAGCAGATAAAAAGGTGGCTTTTAGAAATTTACACTTGAGTAATTAATTCTGCTTGGGGGTGGGAGTGGATAGCATTCACTTGAGGATATGTTTGAATTAGACCCCGGTGGATTTCCAGGCCAAGTGCACAACGCGGGGCCTGGGGCACCGAACAGCACATGGGTGTGGGGCTCAGGGAGTGAGTGGTGAGGCCAAGTTCAGAGGAGGCAGGGCAGGGCCAGGGCTGGAAAGACAGGCCTCTTAAAATATGAGCATGAGACTTTCTATTTCCACCTCATGGGAGAGTGTAATGAAATGTAGGCAGAAACGCTTCCGATATTGAGACACTAAGTTGTCATCCACGCTTCTAGAGTTTTCATGAAGAGAAAAAACTCAGGCCCGCCGTTTTGCCAATAGGAAAACCGAGTAATGTTTAGGAGATATGCAGAACTGACATAGAACATATGCAGCCATTTGTGAGACAAAGTTGTATATGAAAAGATGTTCTGCCTCGTGTTTGTTTCCTAGCAGAACCACTGCTGAATGAGCAGACATCGTGAAGTTAGAAATTCATGCGCTATGCTGGGATGACTCGTCCTACGTCAGTCAACCCTCCATCATACGCCATATGCTGGGATGACTCGCCCTACGTCAGTCAACCCTCCATCATGCGCCATATGCTGGGATGACTCGCCCTACGTCAGTCAACCCTCCATCATGCGCCATATGCTGGGATGACTCGCCCTACGTCAGTCAACCCTCCATCATGCGCCATATGCTGGGATGACTCGCCCTACGTCAGTCAACCCTCCATCATGCGCCATATGCTGGGATGACTCGCCCTACGTCAGTCAACCCTCCATCATGCGCCATATGCTGGGATGACTCGCCCTACGTCAGTCAACCCTCCATCATGCGCCATATGCTGGGATGACTCGCCCTACGTCAGTCAACCCTCCATCATGCGCCATATGCTGGGATGACTCGCCCTACGTCAGTCAACCCTCCATCATGCGCCATATGCTGGGATGACTCGCCCTACGTCAGTCAACCCTCCATCATGCGCCATATGCTGGGATGACTCGCCCTACGTCAGTCAACCCTCCATCATGCGCCATATGCTGGGATGACTCGCCCTACGTCAGTCAACCCTCCATCATGCGCCATATGCTGGGATGACTCGCCCTACGTCAGTCAACCCTCCATCATGCGCCATATGCTGGGATGACTCGCCCTACGTCAGTCAACCCTCCATCATGCGCCATATGCTGGGATGACTCGCCCTACGTCAGTCAACCCTCCATCATGCGCCATATGCTGGGATGACTCGCCCTACGTCAGTCAACCCTCCATCATGCGCCATATGCTGGGATGACTCGCCCTACGTCAGTCAACCCTCCATCATGCGCCATATGCTGGGATGACTCGCCCTACGTCAGTCAACCCTCCATCATGCGCCATATGCTGGGATGACTCGCCCTACGTCAGTCAACCCTCCATCATGCGCCATATGCTGGGATGACTCGCCCTACGTCAGTCAACCCTCCATCATGCGCCATATGCTGGGATGACTCGCCCTACGTCAGTCAACCCTCCATCATGCGCCATATGCTGGGATGACTCGCCCTACGTCAGTCAACCCTCCATCATGCGCCATATGCTGGGATGACTCGCCCTACGTCAGTCAACCCTCCATCATGCGCCATATGCTGGGATGACTCGCCCTACGTCAGTCAACCCTCCATCATGCGCCATATGCTGGGATGACTCGCCCTACGTCAGTCAACCCTCCATCATGCGCCATATGCTGGGATGACTCGCCCTACGTCAGTCAACCCTCCATCATACGCCATATGCTGGGATGACTCGCCCTACGTCAGTCAACCCTCCATCATACGCCATATGCTGGGATGACTCGCCCTACGTCAGTCAACCCTCCATCAGGTGTCTGAGGCAACAGAAGACAAGTGACTTATAATCTAGTTAGAGAGAAACATATAGAAGAATCAACAGGAAAATAACACAAGGCAGAATTTCACAAAGAGCTTAACTGGGTAGTTCTGGCTGTCAGGGTGACAGGAATTCAAAGACAGGCCCGGGTGGGGTGTTGGCAGATTCTCAGGGAAATCAAAAGAGATGCCAGCTAAGCCGGGAAGGATGGAAAGAATCTGAACGGTGCAAAAGAGGTCAGGGTCTGGAAGAGTTAGTACTAATTCTCAGAAGCCATTGGTTTCTGAAATGTTTGGGTCGAATGAGAAAGAAGGTCTTGGTGACTTCAGCCCCATAAAGTACCACTAGAGTGTCATTCGGATGCCAGCTTCATTCCTCCCGGGAGTTGTCAGGGATGATAAACATTAATGATGCCGTCTGTTGCTGGTGAGGATGCTGATGCCAACAATAGCCATTGGGATTGCCTGATGTTGACATTTTCTGGATTATGTTTTTTTTAAATCACAACCAAAAAGTATCAAAACAGCCACAGATAACTCAACAAAACATTTATGGAATAAATAATACACAAAGTCTTCTAGAAAATTGAAGAGAAGGGAATACCTCTAAACCCACTCTATGAGGCCAGTGTTACCCTAATACCAAAACCAAACAAAGAAATGACAAGAAAAGAAACTACAGACAAATTATGAACACAGAGGCAAAAATTCTTAACGAAATTTTAGCAAATCAAATCCAACGATATACTAAAAGGATAACACATCCTAACCAAGTGGGATTTAACCCAGGAATTCAAGATTGGTTTAACGTTCAAAAGTACTCAATCTAATTCCTCATATTAACAGCTTAAAAAGAAAAACTATATGATGACCTCAGTAGATGCAGAACAAGCATTTAACAAAATCCTACTTCTGTTCCTGATTAAAAACTCTCAGCGAACTAGGAATGGAAGACAACTTCCTCAACTGATAAATGGCAGCTATGAAAACCCCACAGCTAACATCAAACCTAATGATCAAAGATGAACACTCTCCCCCTGTGATCAGAAAAAAGACAAGGGCGTCTGTTCTCATTCCTTCTGTTCAACATTGCACTGGAGATTCTTGCCAGTGCAATAAGCAAGAAAGAAGGATCAAAGCTTTGAGTGGCTCAGACCTGACACTGGAAGAGGGACCGGGTCCTCCAGGAATGCCTCTGATGTCCTCCAGCACCCGACCAGACATCTGATAAGTTGTTGACTCAAACCAGCTTGGCCACTATGTAGCTGTGAGACCTTAAAACATCCCCTCCCTCCCCTCCCTCTGCCTTTGGATATTATTTCATTTTATTTTTAATTCTCTTAGAGCTTCATGTTCCTAAGTGATGGGGTGGGCATAACAGCCACCCACTGCAGATTTGTTGTGAAGACTAAATGGAATAAGCATATGTGTAAACTGCAAAGGGCCACTCCAGCACCTGGTTTTGCTGAGTACCAACGGGAACTATGTGATCTGCTGAGAATGCAGGCTGGTAGGTGTGAGGGTTTGGGACTTGAGGGGCAAAGTGTACAGTAGGAAGGGCTGGGGCTAGAGGTGTGGGCCCAGACAGGAGCAGGCTCTGGGGCAGCCAGCTGGAGCTGTGCCTCTTCTTCTCCTGGGAGGTGGGGGTGGGGTGGGGCATGGCGGCCAGTGGGAGGAAGGGATGGGGACTCCGGAGCCGTGGATCAGATCTGTTAGCAGGTCTCCTCCTTACTCCTTGGCTCCCTTTGCTGACCTTTAGAAGCTCCCTCCACCCCTAGAGACTCCTCCTAATTCAGAGGAAAGTGATCTGATGAAAATAACCCACAGTAGGACACCAATGATGACTCAACATTTGACCTCTTCTGGGAGCATCTGCTTTTTAGAAGAGCCCCAGGACGAAGGCAGTGCCTAAAGTGACTCACCAGGAACGTGCGGAGGGCGAGGGCTGGGCTCCGGCCCATGAGATATTTTAGGTCGTATTCTTCCGCACCGAGTCCTCTCCTCTCAGACTGAGTTGACTGCCTGCCTGCCCTGTAGCAGGAGCCGGGGGAAAAGACCTCAGGAGAGGATGAGGCAACTTAGCCAGAGGAAGCAGCATGAAGGGCAAAGGTCAGGATGCGGAGAGGAAGATGTGTCTGTTTCACCGTCCATAACTGGTCGGGTGAGGGGGACTCAGTGATACAAAGGCCAGCCGGGCTGCCCAGCCACAGGGGAGTGGCCAGGAGGGCCGGGGGCTAAGGAGGGTGACACTGGCGTGTTTACGGCATGTGTGCATTTGTCAGTGCGCAGCTGCGCGTCTGGGCAGGTGGGAGGAAGCAGATTTCCATCGCTCTTAGAATGAGCTCCCGATCAGGTCTTTGTGTGAAGGAGACAAACCTTTAGTCGAGGAATCATGAACCACTGTGCTCCAGATCTGGGAACAAACACTTGTCCTGTTAGACGGCTGCTTCCAACAGTGGGGAGCTGCAGGGCCTTGATCTGTCCACCACTCAGTTCAGCCAGTCGTCCTGCATACCTTGCGTGGTTTTGAGAAGCTGTGTCACTTCTGAACATGTGACAATTGTGGCGTGGATCTAAGGTGTGGATCCTGGGAGCTTTAACTGTAGAAAACAATGAGGAATAAAAGAGTGTTTTAACCCTCTTTGGCTGTGATCTTTTTTAAAAACTACAGGAAGGATGACAACTGATAATTGCTTCAGCTCTTGTTATCATCAGTAACCATAGTTCTAGTGGTCCAATATCCAAACCCCTTCCTGAGCTTGGGGGCCCCTACCCTCTGCAGAAACTGAAAATGCCAGGTCCTCATTCTCCAAGTCTCTCGTGCAGCTCAGGCCTGAGTACAGCCACAGGCTCCATCCACCCAAAGACAGAGCTCAGACTTTGATGCAGTGGAGCGTCAAAGGCAGGAGGATGACCGAGGTGATAGCAGCCACCTTCTCGCGCGGGCATAGAGGAGGTTGGTGTGTGTTGCCAAGCAGTGAGGTGACTCGCCCACAGTGGCCCCAGCATTGCCTCGTCCTTGGCTCATTTTGGACTCGGACCGTTTGTTCTGGTAGCTCAGCCGTGCTGCCTGGAACAAAATAACACCACTCTGGGCCCAAGAACTCTTCTTGCAAATGTCTCTTGCTCATTTACCACCCGCCCTTCCTAAACCCTTCAGCGGTCAGCGTCCTTGCTCCAGTTTAACCTGTGCATGTGAAGCTGGGCATCGATGGCCCACGTGTATACATCTGTTGTTTAGCGTCCACCCAGAGCTGGTCCTGGGCCTGGCACAGGGAGACACCAGAAAGTACATGACGAATGAAGCACTTCTTACGAGAATCACAAAATAAGCCAACAGTGTTAAAGATGAAAGTGGTCTTAGAGGTCAGCTCTGCTTCAGAAATGAGGACTTCATGGTCCAGAACGATTTCACGCTTCACGTGAAGTTTCCCTTTAGCATGATTTCTGCCACACTCCACTGCTTCCTACTAGAGGCATTTATTTGGCAAACACAGTAATTCATTATAAAGTTCAACGAAAAGTTCCTTGATCATTTGGAGTAATTGGAACTCTTATTTGCTGCTGGTGGGAAGGTAAATTGGTACAATCACTTGCCACAACTATTGGCAGGATTTATTAAGCCATAGCCTATGATCCAGCAATTCCATTCTTGGGATTAATGACAGAAAAGTGTACATGAGTGCATCAAAAGATATGTACAATGTTCATAGCAGTGTAATCCAACAGAACCCCCAAATCCTGGAAACCACTTAAATGTCCAGCAGAGGAGTGGATACATTGTAGTGTGTTCTCACAATGGAAAACTATACAGCAATGAAAATGAAGCATGGCTACATGACTCAAAGATGAATCTTTGAGTAGTGGGGAGTAGAGAGGATTGGCAATGGGCATAGAACAAGCGGCTTTAGAGGCACTGATGATGTTCTATTTCTTGAAGGATTACCAGGTGTTTACTCTGTAAAAATTCATCTCACTGTACACTTATGATTTGTGTACTTTTTTATGTGAGTTATGCTTTAATAAAAATGTTTATTTTCTAAAAATCTCTGAAAACCCAGGTAAACAAGATTGGTTAACCCATTTTAGAGATGAAGCCAAAAGAATGTATAAGATTAAAAAAAAGAAAAAAGGTCTTTGATTCACCAAACGAAATCAAAGTCCATACACTGAAGCACATGGCCCTGGTCCCTGAATGCTCACCCAAGGCCTCACACTCACGGGCATCTGTGATGATTTTAGACATACTTCTAACACCTTTGGGGATCTGTCACTTTAGTCCACGGCATATTGAAAACAGAAAATCTGCTAAGTGTATGGATGTGCTAGGAGAGAAGTCTAAAGCCAACACTTTAATGGCAGAAATGAAAATCAGAAGGCAAGAACTCCAAGTGCATATTGGTCAGGGCCATTTAGTACAGGGAAAATGCCTTATACACCAGCTACAAGTCATGAGAAGTTCCTTGTCTTAGAGAAGAGTACAAATGTTCAGATGTTCAATTCGTACTGACGATTCCCAATCCTTACAAGAAGTTCAGATCCTTAGTGTAGTAGGTGGAGAACCAAATAGATCATTTCAGAAATTGCTCCACAACAGGATCAGAGAACTGCAGAGGTGAACACGGGCTAAGGCAAGAGGCCAGGAGCCATTCTGCACTCAGGTCCAGGGATGGGCTCAGAGCAGCCATGGCAGAGCTGGGGGGTGCGGGGTGAGGGCGTCCAGGAGCCCTGAGAGAAGCGAGATGGAGGCCAGGGCAGCTGGACTTGGTCAGGATCCATTCAACATTCAAGGGTGCCCTAGTAAGAGTTAAAAACAAAAGATAACAAGACCGGTCATAGGGCATCATAGGTAGTTTGAGATTTTATAGAATGTATAGTTTTCTAAAAAATTGTGAGCGCCATCACACATTCCATTTCTTGCTCTTCTAAACAATGGCAGGTGGAGGCCGCATCAGCAAGCCAGGCTTCCTTGGACAAGGCTGGGCTGGAGGCTTCTGTGCCCTACAGGCCTCTGGGCTTCCCCGGTGTTCCACCGATGAGGAAGGTGGCCGATGCTATTCCTTTGCCTGGAATGGGTTTCCCTCCCTCCGCAGGCCATGCGCTTTTCTGGCCCTGCCCCTGTCCCCAGGGCTAGGCACACTCTGGGACCTGGGCTGGCTGGTTCACCTGCCTTGGGGCAGGAGCAGCAATGACTCGTGAAGACGTGGAACAAAAGGCACCTGAGAGGAGGCCTCCGCTCCTCAGTCTTTTGAGGATTTCTTTGCAAGCTTAGAAAATGAACATCCCCGAGTCTCCATATCATCACTGTTTTATTCCACAACCAACTGTCCCCAAAGCTTTTGGACTGTCTCCACTACTATCTCAAAGTACAAGTAGAGCTGACGGAAAAGAAAATGTCATGTGTGAATGAAAGCAAACAAAACTCAACAACGTAGTGGCAGAAATAGGAACAATGACACGGGGGGAAAAATTGAAGCAGGCTGCCAGTTTAAGAAGGGAGGTGTTGTCACAGCCTGGGGATTAGCAAATTTGAGGTTTGCAGACAGCAAAATAGGGAGGCAACCTCAGAGATGGCAGAATTATAGTAATTACAATTGTTTTCTTTCTCTATAATATGCACAAAGAGTAAATGCTAAAATAATAATTCATTTTAAGTAATGGGTGGGGCCTCGAGAGACAAGAGAAGGACCAGTGCTCAGAGGGGGTTTACAGGGGCAACAAGGATGAGGAAAACACCATCCCGGGAGCATGATCCTGGCTCTCAGAATTAAAGGGAAGTACCCCACTATTCGGGAAGAACTTTGTCAGCGTTTGGGGGCCACATTTGTAATGTTAAATTAGTGTTTATAGAATAGGCATGGCTTTACGGAGTAATTACAGTAAGCATGGGGGCCCTTAAAACTATTTTCTCTTATTCAGACTCTGCAAAGCAATATTAACTGTTGAGGTCAAAATTCAGAGAGGAGATTGCGTGAGCCTGGAGCCGCCAGGTGTGACCGCGCTGGAGGTGCAATGCCTGACTCAGTGCCCGGCTTGAGGGGTCGCCATCACATTGTCGTCGATGTAAAAGGTGCATCTGGAGTTGAGCTGTGCGCAGCCTGCCCACGGGTAGGTGGCAGCCGCAGCAGGCCTGTGGCGCGGCCAGTTTCCTCTGAAAGTTTCCTTATCTGTCCTTTCTCATGATACCATTGAACGTAGCCTTTTCCAAACTTTCCTATGACCCTTCTCCAAGCCTCCGGCCCCCACCTGTCACCGAGCAGAAGATGTCACCTCCCCCTTCCCGGAGAAACCCTGGCTAAAGGATGGAAATCATGTTAACTTCCTGCCACCTCATCTGAATACGGCTCTCCACCTGGACCCGCCTCTGCCTGTCGTTCCCCCACCCCCCTGGCTTCAGGGGCAGCAGCAGCCTGCCCCTCACTCGCGTTCCTCATAGAGTCCTTCTCAGGACTCAGACCACAGTAGCAGGCAAGTCCCTGGCCTGCACGAGAGGGCCCTCTCCTGGCCATGCCCTTCTGCTCCCAGTGGAGGGAGGGACACACGTCCACCCTGGTTCTCGCCACCCCCCCTTCCTGAATGTGCTCTGGATACCAGGGACCCCAGGACCTCCTGCACAAATGGCCCCAGATGGCCTCTGTGGGCCTCGTCCCTGGGCTCCACGTGTACACCCCCAGGCCCAGGCGTGGTGAAGAGGAGGCTGTTCGTGAGGGTCGGGGGGAAGATGGGCAGGTTTCCACACATGTGCACACGTGTAGCCTCACGATGCCCAGTGCAGCAAGGGGTGAAAGGGAGGGGGCCCGGCGCCGGCATGGCTGTCCCCGTGCCACCACGTCTGCAGCAGAACTCCACGGAATCTGAGAATTCTAAATTGAGCTCTGGTCTTCTGAGATGTGAAGGTATGTTTGCTGAGGTAGAAGGTATTTTATTTTACAGTTCATTAGCTTGGTTTGTGCATGTAAATAGCAAGACACCTGGTAAGTAGGCCTCCATTTGTACTCTTGCCCTGGACTCTGCAAATGTTAGCATCAGGGCTATTTTCAATTTCTCTCTCTTTCCCGCCTTTAAATATTTCCATGCATCTGTCAGGTGAAAAATTAGCAAACAACTATGTGAACCAGGGCCCCGGCCCACCCCTCTCTGGCCTGAGCTCTCTCCTAGACAAGGATCGTTTAAACAATAAGGTCCTCCGCAATCATCACTAGGGCCTGCAAGGCTCGCGAAAACAGTGATGGACCAGAAACTGCCTCTGCCCAAGTGAGCCTGCAATCCGCATGACATAAGGTGTCTTGTGGAGGAAACAGGCCTCTGGGAGCGCCGCCTTGAGGGACATCGCACTTGGTTTAAAGGTGGGAACAGAGATCAGAGAAGGTTCCTGAGAGGTGATGTCCAAAGAACAAATCCAGACGAGACTGTGATCATCTCTGAGGGGCTCCGTCAGCTTCTGGTTGTAGTGGGGCTAATTCGGCCTGCACATCCCTATGAACAGGCACTGCACGCTCTGCTCCTCTCGTGGCGGCTGTGGGTTGGGGATTCTGAGGGTCTCGACTGCAGCTTCAAGGTTACTTCGCATCATCAAGGAGTCCCATACCAACTGGAGCAGCCATTGTTCATACAGTGAACAATGCCCATTGTACTTCACACAAGTTATCAAGAGAAGGGGGCAGTGTGTCTTCCATCCAACAGCATGATCCCAATACCCACAACTTTTCCTGAAATTGATGAGACAGTTGAGTAGATGCTTTACATCTCAGGTGTAACAAGCACATTAGAACAACATGGGGGTTGGGGGCCCACCCACATAAAACTGAAAATCTGCGTATAACTTTACAGTCAGTCCTCCAGATGCACGGTTCCACATTCATTGATTCAACCAGCCGAGGATTGTATAGTACTGTAGTATGTATTTATTGAAAAAACTCCTTGTGTAAGTGGACCCACGCTGTTAATCTCCAGCAATAGATATGGAAGCATGTGAGCCACACCTGAGGCAGCGCGTGTGGAGTCCCTGCCTGTGCTCACGGTGTGCAGTGATGGTGCCACCAAGGTGGACGTGGAACATGTTTCTCCCCAGCCCACAGCTTCTCCTCCTTGAGTGGATGTGCTCCCGCATTTCTCTCACCCTCTTCATTGCTAATCATCTGTCACTGCTCTGCCACTCAATCCTTGATGACTCCGGCAACTGCCCACAGGGAGTTTCTGTCCAGCGGAAAAGACAAATCCATTGTCTCTCTTCCCCTGCTGGACAGGGGGGCTTCCTGAGAGCAGGGACTATTCTGTTTTGTTTGTCCTTGTCTCTATCCTCGGGGCTGGGCATACTACAACTGCTTAATTGACAGCAGATGACTAAGAGTGATGGGAGCACGGAACAGGAGTTTTAACCAAACCAGAGGGATGGGGAAGGCTAAAATAATAGCATGTCAGCCAAGACAGGAAAAGTGGGTGGAAATAAATGAGACCCCAGGAGGGTGGTTTGGGGAGAAAAGCAGCTTCCAGGCAGAAGCAGTAGCAACATGGGTAAAGGCCCTGAGGGAGGAGGGAACACAGCTGGTTGGTGGAACTGACAAAAGTGAAAACTGGACTGGAGTGCAGAGAGCTGGGTGAGAGGCAAGGTTGGAGAGGTGGGCAGCTCTCTGAAGGCCTGTAAATCCATGTTGTGGACATTGGACTTCATTCTAGGGAACATGGGAAGCCACTGAAGGGTTTCAAGTAGAGGGCATGATCTAAACATTGCACATCTGTATTGTTGAAGAGGTCATATGGAATTGTATGTGGGAACTGGGTTGGAGGGACCAGAGGTGAACCAGAAAGATAAAAAGGCAACGTAGGAGTCCTCAAGGGAGATGATGGTGGCTGGAGTGGGGTTATAGTGTGGAGGTGACCAAAGGGGAGGAGTCAAGGATGACACCCAGGTTTCTAGTTTGAACAACTGGTGAATAATGGTGGCATTTGCTGAGATAGGAAGTGCTGAAGGAGGAGTGTGTTTGGAGGAGCAAGGAGGAGGATGGATTCTGCCTTTGCCAAGCTGAGTGTGAGATGCTGAGTGTGATAAGCATCTGAATTTATATCTAGGCAGGGAATTTTATATCTGGCTATGCATCTTTGGAGAAAAATCCAGATAAGAGATGCAAATCTGAAAGTGATCTGCATTTATATATATATATTTTAAATTTTTGGCTGCCTCGGGTCTTCGTTGCTGTGCACAGGCTTTCTCTAGTTGTGGCGAGCGGGAGCTACTCTTTGTTGCAGTGTGCAGGCTTCTCATTGCGGTGGCTTCTCTTGTTGAGGAGCGTGGGATCTTGGTGTGCGGACTTCAGAAGTTGCAGCAGGTGGGCTCAGTAGTTGCGGCACGTGGGCCCTAGAGAGCACAGGCTCAGTAGTTGTGGCTCGTGGGCTCCAGAGCACAGGCTCAGTAATTGTGGTGTGTGGGCTTAGTCGCTCTACGGCATGTGGGATCTTCCCAGACCAAGGGTTGAACCTGTGTCTCCTGCATTGGCAGGTGTATTCTTAACCACTGGGCCACCAGGGAAGTCCCTGATCTGCATTTAGATGGTACCTGAGGCCCCATGAGTTGGTGAAATGTCTGGGGAAAGTATAAACTGAGGAGGGCAGAGGGCCTTTGACCAAGCAACAAGGAACCCTCGACATGTAAGGACTGAGAAGGAAGAGCTGGTTCCAAGCCTGGCTGATCATTAGAATCACCTGGGAAACTTAAAAAATGTATATCTGCTGGGGAGGATGTGTCTACATAACCTGTATATATATATTTTTAATTTTATTCATTATTTCTTTTTTTTTATATTTATTTATTTGGTTGCGCTCGGTCTTCATTGTGGCATGCAAACTCTTAATTGCAGCATGCATGTGGGATCTAGTTCCCTGACCAGGCATTGAACCCGGGCCCCGTGCATTGGGAGCACGGAGTCTTAACCTCTGTGCCACTAGGGAAGTCCCACATAACCAATATTTTGAAAAAACTATAGTGTGATTAGAAACCATTTGGTAGAAGGAAAAAACTGTCAAAGAAAGGATCAGTGGTTGGTTAGGAAAAAGGAAAATAAAAGAATGGTGATGTTCCAGATCCCAAGGGAAGGAGTTCGGGAAGAAAGGGATTAGGCAAAATCAGGACTGAATTTTGCTCTGGGAAGCCAGATGGTGAGACACCCACTTGTCAGATTCCTCCGTAGTAGGGGATTGGTGTTTGAACTCAGAAAAATTTCCTAAGGGATTATGGAAAGGTGCCCAGCAGAACACCCTGTGTTCAATGCCCTCATACACGCATGCACAGGGTGGGTGCAGGGGAAGGGGAGGGAAAGGAAGGTGCATCAGGTGGCAGGGAGCTTTTCATTGGAAGTAGCATCTGAACTGCAGCATTCCTAGGAGAGGAAATAATGGGAAAAAAACTATGATGAGTTAAGAGAATGATGTACACTCTAGGCAAGAGTTAGTCCCTGGCTGCAGGGACTTAAGTGTTGGGAATGGAGCAAGAAAAGGGGGCAGAGCCCAGTTATTAAGGACCTTATATGCCAAGGTAAAAGAGCCCTGAAGAACGTAAGAAAGTAAGTGGCACGATTAGATTTGTGATTTAGACCATTCTGGCAGCCAGTGTGAAGAATGCCCTGGGGTCAGGGAGGATTAGGAAAAGATGGAAGCTCAAACTTCCATCAAGAGGCTGTGACACAATATTGTAAATCAACTATACTCCAATATAAAATAAAAATTAAAGTAAAAAAAAAGAAATTAAAACAAGAGGCTGCAAGAGGTGTCTTGCAAGGATCCAGATGAGGGGCGATGGATTCACCAGGATAGGAAGAGAAGTGAGTGGGGAGCTGACTGGAATGAGAAGAGAGTGGACCCAAGAAGCCAGGATCAACACCTAGTTTCTGGCTAGGTGAATAGTTGTTGGGAGATGGCAGTCTTTGAGATAAGGAATAAGGAAGACTAGATTTAGGGGAAGATAGGGGTGGAGACTGGAGTACAGGAGGGAACATTTCAACACTGGTAGCTTATTCCTTTCTCCAAAGGAGAAAAGATGTCAGTAACATTATTACTGGTTTCCTATTCTCTTTCTCTCACCTGTAAGTCATTCTGCAGCCTATTTCCTTCAAGTACCCAGATTCATAAATACTACTTTCCTGTATCAGAACACAGAAGCTTCAACCAATTAATGCAAGGGGTTTTCATTTTTTAATTACTTCATTTAAAAAATACTTATAATGTACCAATGACTTGCAAGGTACTCGTGAACCTGGAAAAGAAAAGTAAGCAAAACATAACTGGCCTTCCCCTTTTAGAGCTTACTTCTAGCAGAAACCAAATAAGAAAGGAACCAACCAATTATAAACCATGTAATTTATGTCATGAAGATTTGAAGAAGTACAGTGTATCATGTGGCAAATAACAAGAGGGAGGGGTGTTCCACTGAAGTTCATAAATAGGCTTTAGCAGATCTGTGAACTGCTGAAATCTCTATGTAAGATTTTGTCTGTGCCTGTATAATTTGGGGGGGGGGCAGAAAGGGGTCCGTGACCCCTTCAAGGTTAAGAACCACTCTACCCTTCAAATCCATCTGGGCACCTGGGTACACAAACTTCTGCGCGACAAGGCCGCGACTAAGGGAAATGCTGGCGGTCTGGCGGTCTGTCTAGTCCACAGAGAATGACCTTACCTTTACACTTAGAGACATCAAAAGCGATCAATCTTCTGACTTAACGTGAGAAGAGACAACGTGGTGATTAACTTTTTAAAAATCCAGTTGTTTTAAAAAGATCACGGGATGTTCTAATCCTCCATCCCTGGGGACGTCCAAGCACGTGCCCGGGTCCGAGCTCGTGAACAGCAGCACTCCGCCCGCCAGACGCCCTCCCGCCCGGAAGGAAGAGACAGCTCCGAGCTCCGCCTTTTAGATTTGGCCGAGAGAAGTCAACGAAAGCTTTCGGAGTCCAGGCCGGGTTTTCAAAAGCATTAAGACGGAAGTAACGGCGGGCCGGAAGTTCCAGGGCCTGCACTGGGACCAAGTGGGGAGGGGGTAGGAGGAAGACTCGGGGTAGGAATGGCGGCTCAAATTCCAATTGTGGCCACCACTTCCACTCCGGGGATAGCCCGGAACAGCAAGAAGAGGCCGGCCAGTCCTTTCCACAACGGCAGCGGCGCCGGGGGCTATACCGCCAGTAAGAAGAAAAAGGTGTCGGCCTCTGGCTTTGCGCAGGTACGCTGTCACTCCCCTAGTCTGCGCGTTGCCGGGGCGGAGAGCGCGTGCGCCGGGCTGCGGGGCGGGGCACTGGGAGGCGGGGCGCCTCGCGTGGGCGGGGCCCTGCAGTCGTACCTCTTGGGTAAACGCAGGTGTCTGGTGCAAATGAAACATTTTTTCCCCTTAGTTTGCATACGTGGAGTTTGGTTAAAGAATGACCCGCGTTGCATTGTCCATGAGGAGAACTGGGGAGGTGGGGAGGTTGTTATTGCCTTACTAGTAGGGACGCCCCTTCCCGTCGGGGTCGCGATTAGAGCGAGGCTCGGGACTTTTCTTTATGTGAGTTTCAGTCAACCAGAAGTTCTCCTGTCTCACCTTCGTCCATTCTGCAGACATTTACCGAGTGCCTGTGAGGTGCAGAGCGCCCTAATGAACGGTGTGGAGGAACACAAAGATGTATTGAGACAGATGATTTCCTTCATCCTCAGAAAAGTGCAGTTTCCCTGTCCCAAAGTGGATTTGGTCTTACCTCATGCGGTTGTTATGAGGATTCAATGAGATCATGGTCCTAAGCTCTGAGCACAGCGCCTGGCACAGACTTCACAGCATCTGGGCGATCGGGGCTCTGCAATTGCTTCATTTTATTTAAAGCAATGAGAAAGCAAAGATGGAGTGTGTTATTTTGTGCTCTCCAACACATGGCGTGGCATCCTAAACCCAGAACGACGTTCTAGAGCTATTAACTGTCTATGGCTTCCTCCGTCGATAATTGGTAGTGCATTTTTTCCTTTTAAAATACTTTATTGATGTATGATTTGCATACAGTACAATGCCCAAATCTTAAGAGTACTGATCAATGACTTTACATATGTATCCACCGATGTGGCCACTATCCAGATTAAGATAGAGAGCATTTCCAAGAGCCCCAGAATATTCCCTGGTGACCCTTTCCAGTTAGTACTCTCTTCCCTCCCTGCCAGAGGTAACCAGTACTCTGACATCTCTCACCATAGATTGACTTTGCGTTTTTGAGCAGAATATAAATGGAATCATACAGAGCATATTCTCTTGTGCCTGCTTGGATTTCTCTGTGAAAAAATGTTTGTGAGAGTTATTCATTAATATTATTACCTGTATCAGTACACAGAGTATATTGTGTAAATATACCACAACTGATGGACATTTGAGTTGTTTACAGTTTTTGCTCTTATGCATAAGCTGTTCTGAACATTCCTAAAAATCTGGGTAGATACATGCTTTCATTTCTCTTGGGTAAATGGATAGTAGTGGAATTGCTGGATCATGAGGTAGACACACATTGAACTTAGAAATTGTTAAACAGTATTTCCCAAAGTAGTTTCACTATTGTGCATTCTCAGCAGCAGAGTATGTGAGTTCCAGTTGCTCTACATCCTCAACAATACTTGGCATCAAGTCTTTCATTTTAGCCGTTCTGATGGTTGTGTCATGGTATTTCTTTGTTTTAATTTTTGTGTCTCAGATTACTAATGATGTCATCACTATTTAATTTGCTTTTGACCATTCCGATATCTTCTGTGAGGTGCCTGATTTTTTTCTCATTGTGTTGTTGTTTTTTGGGTTTTTTAAATTGTTAATGTATAGGAGTTCTTTATATATTATTGGTTGGAGTCCTTTGCCAGATATATGCATTGCGAGTACTTTCTCCCAGTATGTGCACGGTGCATGTTGATATCCAGCTGTGCTGAGACCAAGGAATGTAGTCAGTACATATTGGGAGGAATGATTGTTTTGACCCTAAAGGTAGCGTTGATCATCAGCTCCTCCACAGCAGGCTTCAGAGGGTGGACGAATGCCTTTAGGTTGCTGAGAATTCCCAGTAACCCAGCTTGGTGGAAATCACAACTCTGGTGGCCTTAGAGCTCTCAGTGAGGGGATGGGCTGCCTAGGTACTCCCTGTGGGTCTTCTCCATCTCATCAGCCTCAGCGAGTCCTCAGGCTAGAAAGAGAAGGGCATTCCCTGGAAAGGTGAATTCTTTTCTTTGTTCTCCTCTTCCCAGCTGGCATTTAACTAATGAGGTATACAGTTACCTGACTGCCACCCTCAGCATCTCATGAAGAAGGAAAAAAACTTGACTTCTATCTCCAGAAAGGAGTCTTAGCTGTTTTTTTTTTTTTTTTTTTCCTGCTCTAACATAGCATTCCATCCTAGTTCCCTTGTCCACAGCAAATGCAGGCATTTGCGCAATGCTGCCCTGAGGGCTGTCTGGAGTCTTCCTGAATGGACCCTTATCTGTGTTCCCTCCTCAGCCTTTCTGTCCCGTTTCAGTTGAGCTCAGTCAGCAAGAATTTATTTCTGTTATGTCTCCAGCAGTATGCTTAAGACATTTCAAGGGATTATAGCTTGTCCCTGCCATCCCAAAATCCTTCCAGGAGGAGAGAATGACCTACACATATTGTATTAGTTTTCTATTGCTGTCGTAACAAATGACCACAAATTTAGTAGCTTAAGTAACACCTATGAGTTCCTGGTTCTGTAGGTCAGAAGTCCTGGCACAACAAGAGTGGTTTGGTTCCCTGCTTAGGGTGTCACCAAGCTGAAATCAAAGAGTTGGCTGGGCTAGTTTGTTGCCTGGATGCTCTGGGGGAAAATCTTTTTTTGAGGCTCACTCAGGTTGTTGGCAGAATTCAGTTCTTTGCAGTGGTAGGGCTGAGGTCCCTGTCTCCTTGCTGCCGATTTGTCACTGTCCACATTCCTAGCCACATGGCCTCCTCCATCTTTATTTATTTATGTATTCATTATTATTGGGGTATAGTTGCTTTACAATGTTGTGTTAGTTTCTGCTGTACAATGAAGTGAATCAGCTATGTGTATACATATATCCTCTCCCTCTTGGACCTCCCTCCCACCCTCTCCCCTTCCCACCCATCTAGGTCACCACAGAGCACCCAGCTGAGCTCCCTGAGCTATACAGTAGGTTCCCACTAGCTATCCGTTTTACACATGGTAGTGTATATATGTCAATCCCAATCTCCCAACTCATCCCACCCCCCTTCCCCCCACCCCCTGTCCACACTTCCATTCTCTACGTCTGCATCTCTATTCCTGCCCCACAAATAGGCTCCTCTGTACCCTTTTTCTAGATTCCACATATATGCCTTAATATACGATATTTGTTTTTCTCTTTCTGACTTACTTCACTCCATATGACAGACTCTGGGTCCATCCACATCGCTACAAAATGACCCAATCTCGTTCCTTTTTATGGCTGAGTAATATTCCATTGTATATATGTACCACGTCTTCTTTATCTGTGAAGCCAGCTATGGAGAATCTCTTTTGTGTCTAATCTCTCTCACACCTCAAATGTCTCTGACTTCTCTTGTCTCTGACTCTTTAGAGAGCTTGTGTGATTAGGGCAGGCCCACCAGGATAGTCTCTTGTTAAGATCAGCTGACTTGATACCTTAATTATATGTCAAATATAAGATATATATTGCAAATCCCTTAAATATATCTCAGATCCCTTCACAGTGGTATGTACATTAGTGGTGCATTTGCTTAAAAATGGGGAGAAGGGGTGTGTACACCAGAGGCCAGGAATCTTAAGGGCCATCTCTGAATTCTACCTATCACATATCTGAAACAGTTAGGAAAATCTCGTCATTTCTAACCATGTCCCAAAGCCAATTATAGGTCTTCTCTGGTATTGGTGCCTTAGTGGTGGGACACAGGAAGATGTGGATTCAGTGTAGGTGATGGTCATCAGAGAAGGAGAGGTGGGGAAGGAGAAGCGGGACTAGAGGTGGCCTTTGAGAGGTGGTGGGTTTGGATGGGGAAGGCCTTCCAGAGTCGGCGCTGTGTACATGTATGAGATTGCTCAAGGTTTCATCAGTGAGGAGTGAGTGGGTTTTTTAATATAAATGATTGTAGTTCTTGAGTTAAAAGGGACTTTAGAGGTCTTTCAGTATCGAAATTTCAGTAGTTTCCGCTATTTTGTGTCTTACAAAAAAGCAGTGTCTGTAAAACTTTCATGGGGTTTAAAAATTTATAAAGGACATTTACATAGACATTAGAGTGCTTTTTGAAATTGGTAAAAATAACTCGATGGATTCTTAAGGTGGGTTTTACTTTCCAGAATGTGCATGCCATTTCTAAAGTAAAATTGAGTGACTAGATGAAATTTAGAGGGCTTTCTGCTTGAAGGCCTCAGGGGTTGAAGGGAATATTTTTGATCTAAAAGTATTCTGAGCAAAGCATTTATAGACGTCTCCTTTATGTCAGCCCTAGAAAATGGTATTAAATAGTTTAATAGGACTAAAACAATATTGTTTTATTATTCCATCAAGATGAATCTTTAGTTCAACAGAAATTATTGGTGTTTATGCTTGCTAAGTTGTACACATTGTCACAGAATTACAATTCTGTGTTTGGATTTGTATTTTCAGTATAAGTAATATAGTTATTGATTAATTACATCATAATCTGGAAAGTGCCATCTCCCATCCATTCTGGTCACGATATTTTGAAAATGATTAGTGTTAACTTGGGCTGGAGAACAGATACACTGTGCTGTGCTAAAGTGACAGCAGTCATGATAAATAACAATAATATTTATCGGGCATTTAGTGTGTACCAAATGTTGTTCTAGGCACCTTCTAAGTACTATCTCATTTAATTCTCTGTGAATTGTTATTCTGCAGGTAAAAAGACAGGAGCATAGAGAGGTTAAGTCACTTTTCCATGGTCACACAGCTAACAAGTTCGTAGGGTCAGTATTGGGACCCAGACAGACCGTCCAGAGTCAACATTTTTTTTTTCTTGACTGCCTCTCTTAATATCACTCTTACCAGTCTCTACCTTAGAAGATGTAATTGGATCTCTAATGTAACCAAATCCAAGGTGCAGAGAAAAGCTTTGGGGGGGAGTTTTATTAGCTCAATACAGGGCATTTTAGACTTTGCAAGCGCCTATTCAAGTTAATAAAATCTACAGAGAAACCTAATTGACCTATAGACTGAGTGTTACCTAGCAGGCTGATTGTGATGGTGAAGCAGTTAGCAAAGCGTCTAAATAAGTTGAGAGGCAGCAGGTGCTTCTTTCGAAGGTTAGTGCAGAGCGCAGGTGATGGTACAATCTTCTGTAATTGGAGGCATCCAGAGAACACTGGACTGATTGGATGTATTCATCTAAAAAATAATCATTCTATCCCACCTTTTAAAAAAACCATGATAATGTTAGTTTTCTTTTTTCTATTTTTAAAGTGGACACAAAACGTCAGCCAGTCTTCTTCCCCCACAATTATTATAATTTGTGTTTTCTATGTGTTGATATAGTTTTTTCAGAAACTGTATTTGGTGTATAACATTGCATGCCCTGCTTTTCACTTAGCACTATTTTCTTTTTGTTTGTTTGTTTGTTTTTGGTTGCACCACACAACATATGGGATGTGGGATCTTAGTTCCACAACCAGGGATCGAACCTGCGCCCCCTACCCTGGAAGTGCAGAGTCTTAACCACTGGGCCGCCAGGGAAGTCCCACTTAGCACTGTTTCTTGACCCTTTCTCTATGTTGATAGTCTTCTCAAGGAATTAAGTGCTTTTAATTGACTTGATCGAATGTTCGGTTGCATCTCACTTTTTTGGTGTTTCAAGTAACCCTACAGTAACCCTGCAGTTTTAGACTAGGGTCAGGTATTTGAACCTAGACTACTATTAGATAGATGTAACTGGGCATTGGATTCATGAATGATAAGACAGAAGACATTTGTCTCCCTTCTGTGTAACCACAGACAGAAGGCCCCCTTTCAGTCTGAGTCAGGGCCCTGCAGGCTGCCAAGGAGACACGAAGTGGTGCATTTGGGCTCTGGTCGGGCGAGCTGAGGCCTTGCTGACTCTGGAGCAGTCCTTTGATGGCGGGCCGGGTTCCTCTTCCTTGGGGCTTAATTAGCTCTTTTCGTGCTGCAAAGAGGGGACAGCCCTTAGGGCCGGGCGTCATTCCTTTCCTCTGATCTCAGGGCTTTTGTGTCTTGGGGCGGGACAGTTCAGCTCCTAAAGTCTCTTAGTGTGAATAATGGTTTAGTAACATGGAAACTATACATCATTTCAGATTGTACTTCACTGCAGCCCAGCCTCACAGACTTGAATCTCCCCTTGACAGTACGTCCCTCCCTCTCATCCCATCACTAACAGACCCGGGCGTCCAGCTTGGCTGAAGCCCAGGGGAGGGGAAGAACGAGGGCGCAGTACCATGGAGGGTGGGTTTAAAGAGGAAAGAAAAGCAGAAAACCCCACTCAGGGCCCAGAGTCGGGTGTTCTTTTGCATCTGGTCAGAGAGGGAAGCAAGCCTTCACTGTTGCAGAGGCAGCGAGCGACCCCAGATTGACGTGGCCTAGTTGGTATCAGGATGGCGTCCTTTCCTGTCCCATCCTCAGCGTGACTCCTCAGCGGGGGTTTGGCCTGCTGATGAGGGAGGAGATAAGGATGGGGTGACCAGACGAACAGGAGGGTTCGGTTGTGGAAGTCAGCGCTTGAGCGCATCACCCTCACCCGCTTCTTGCTGCTGGAACGGCTGATGCAGACTCCTGACCCTCTCTTCCCATTGCCTCCCGTCCTCTGTCCTCTGTCCGCTGGCATGTCCTCTCCCGGGGGCGGGCGCCCAGACCTGCCAACCCATGTGGGCTGCAAGGCACCTGCTTTCCTCCGCCGCCTCTGGGGCCGCACCCCTGCCCAAGTCCAGCGAGGTGTTCCTGTTGCATCCCCCTGGGTCTCCCGGGACCTGGGAGCAAACAGCCGACCTCAAAGGATGCCCTTGTTCCCTCCCGGGATTTCACTGTGCACCCGGCGCCTTTGAGCCCCCCACTAGGAGTCAGGGAAGAAGCAGACGGAGAGAGGGAGGAACGCAGGCTGTTCTGGCCCACGAGAAAAAGCCGAGGTCCCTGCTGAGGATGGTGGCCTGCAACCTGGGCGTGTTCCATGGGTAGTTCTGGAATCACCATAGGAGGCCTTGGGGCCTGGTTCTTCGTTTCCCTCTAGTATCTCCTCTTTGCTTCTGAACAGTTCTGTTTGTTTATTTTCTCCCAGATGGAAACAACATTATGTAAGCAGTCATTTTCTTTATGAAAAACTCAAATGAAGTTGAAACTTACAGTGGATCTGGCCCTGGGAAACCTCTTTCACATTCCACCTGTTTTTCCTGAGTTGGCCCTGGCTGGCTTGGCTTTTCTGCTCTGACGTGATGCTCGCTGCATAGTTAGCAGGGTTGATTTTCCCTCTCTCCCTTAACTTAGGCTGCCCTGTAGGCCCAGCCTCCTGGCAGCCCCCACCCACCGGACTGCTCCTCGCTGGTGTCTTGCTGTGCCCTTGTGAATTGTCGGATTCCTGGGGAAAATAGCCCCTATCCTTCTTCTGACACTGGCAGGTGCCACCACCTCTTTTTTTTTTTTTTTTTTTTTTGCGGTACGCGGGCCTCTCACTGTTGTGGCCTCTCCCGTTGCGGAGCACAGGCTCCGGACGCGCAGGCTCAGCGGCCATGGCTTACGGGCCCAGCCGCTCCGCGGCATGTGGGATCTTTCCGGACCGGGGCACGAACCCGTGTCCCCTGCATCAGCAGGCGGACTCTCAACCACTGCGCCACCAGGGAAGCCCGCCACCACCTCTTGACAGAGCAGGTCCCTGTCACTCTTCTCCATCTGCATGCCAGCCATTGCTTCCTCCCCAGGGCCCGTGGCTCATTCGCTGTTAGGTTGGCAGCTGGCTGTGTGCAGGGGAGGGTCTCACATGGCCACTGTATTTTTTTAATCCTCTAAATATTTTAGTGTGGATTTCCTAAAACCAAAGGCATTCTCATACATATATAACAGCAGTACAGTGGTCAAATTTAGGGAATGAACGTTGAAGCGACACTGATACCTCATATACAGACCTTATTCTCGTCCTTTGTCTGGTCCAGGATCCAGCCTAGGCTCACACTTTGCACTTAGTTGTCATGTCTTTTTAGCCTCCTGTCATGTGAGACAGTCTTTATCTTTCATGACCATGACACTTCTGAAGAGCACCGCTCATTGTTTCATAGACTCTTCCTCAGTTTGGGCTTGTCTGATAGTTCCTCGTGATTAGATTTGGGTGATACATTTTGGCAGGAGTAGAGAAGGGTGCTGTTCCCTTCTCCGTGCTTCATGTCGTGGAACTTGATGTCGATCCATCCCGTTGCGGGTGATGTGTCTGTGAGCACTCAGTAAGTTAGTGTCTGCCAGTTTTCTCCACTATGAGGTTATTATGTTCCTGTTCGTATTAAAGTATCAGTGTCTTGAGACTGTGTCTATCCTGTTTCTCTTCACACTTTTGCCAACCACTTTTAGTGTCTGTTGATGGTTCCTGCCTGCAACAGTTACTATAGTGCTGGTTGCCAAACGGTGACTTTCTAATTCCTTCTTTCCTTCTACAGTTATTAGAATCCTGCTGTGAGCAAGAGCTTTCTCTTCTCTCCCATTTCCTTTGCATTCTTACGATCAGTGTTTGTATTCGTCCATTCTCATTTTGTTCTCTGGGTCACAATCCATTACTAGCCTTCTTCATTCAGTCTTTCATACATTTATTGGTTTATTTGTAACAGCTTTATTGAGATATAATTTGTATACCGTAAAATTCATACCTTTAGAATGTACAGTTCAGTGGTTTATAGTAAATTTACTGAGTTGTGCTACCATCGCTACTATCTTATTGTCGAATATTTCCATGACCGCCCGAAGCAACCCCCTCCCCATTAGCAGTCACTCCCCATTCCCCTGTCCTGCCAGCTCCTGATAAACCCCTCATCTACTTTCTACCTCTATGAATTTGACTACTTTAGGTACCTCAGATAAGTGGAATCATACAATATGTGGCTTTTTGTGTCTGGCTTCTTTCAGTTAGCATAATATATTCAAGGTTTATCCATGTTGTAGCATGTATCAGTACTTCATTCCTTCTTACAGTTGAATAATACTCCATTGTGTGGATAAGCCACAGTTTGTTTATGCATTCATTAGTTGATGGACATTTAGGTTGTTTATGCTTTTGAGCTATTATGAATAACGCTTCTATGACTATTTATATATGTATTTTTGCATAGACATATGTTTTCAATTCTCTTGGGTATATACCTAGGAGTTGAATTTGGGGGTCATATGATAATTCTATGTTTCACATTTTGAGGACCCAGCAGACTGTTGTTTTTTTTTATTACATCTTTATTGGAGTATAATTGCTCTACAATGTTGTGTTAGTTTCTGCTTTATAACAAAGTGAATCAGCTATATGTATACATATATCCCCATATTCCCTCCCTCTTGCATCTCCCTCCCACCTTCCCTATCCCACCCCTCTAGGTGGTCACAAGCACCGAGCTGATCTCCCTGTGCTATGCAGCTGCTTCCCACTAGCTATCTATTTTACGTTTGGTAGTGTATTTATGTCCATGCCACTCTCTCACTTCGTCCCAGCTTACCCTCTACCCGCCTGCTCCCCCACCCCGTGTCCTCAAGTCCATTCTCTACGTCTGTGTCTTTATTTCTGTCCTGCCCCAAGTTTCATCAGAACCAATTTTTTTTAGATTCCATATATATGTGTTAGCACACAGTTTCTGTTTTTCTCTTTCTGACTTACTTCACTCTGTGTGACAGACTCTAGGTCCATCCACCTCACTACAAATAGCTCAATTTCATTTCTTTTTATGGCTGAGTAATATTCCATTGTATATATGTGCCACATCTTCTTTATCCATTCATCTCTTGATGGACACTTAGGTTGCTTCCATGCCCTGGCTATTGTAAATAGTGCCAGGAGACTGTTTTTCAAAGTGATTGCACCCTTTTACATTCTCACAAGCAATGTATGAGGGTTCTAGTTTCTCCACATCCTCACCAACACATTATTATGTCCTTAAGTGTAGCCATCCTAGTGGGTGTGAAGTGATATCTCATTGTGGTTTTGATTTCTGTTTCCCTACTGACCCATGATGCTGAGCAAATTGTCCAGATTTGGCCAGTGGGAATCTCTTCAAACTGACTCCTATGTCCTTTAATTTACGCCCATCACTTTTCGAGTGCTGTAATGGACTTGAACTGTGTCCCTTCAAGGTTCATATGTTAAAGTCCTAACCCCCAGTATGCCTCAGAATGTTACTGTATTTAGAAATAATGCCGTTAAGGAGGTAATTAAGGTTAAATGAGGTCATAAGGGTGGAGCCCTAATTCAGTATGACTGGTGTCCTTATAAGAAGAGGGAAAGGGATGGGGTGGGGAGGGCGTGTATACAGAGAAAAGACCATGTGAGGACACAGTGAGAAGATGGCCATCCACAAGCCAAAGAGATAGATCTCAGCCAAAGAGATAGATAGAACAGACTTGTGGTTGCCAGGGGATGGGGTGGGGGGAGGATGGGTTGGGAGTTTGGGGTTAGCAGGTGCAAACTATTATATATAGAATAGATAAACAACAAGGTCCTACTGTATAGCACAGGGAACTATATTCAATATCCTGTGATAAACTGTAGTGGAAAAGAATATGAAAAAGAATGTATATATATGTATAATTGAGTCACTTTGCTGTACTGCAGAAATTAATACAACATTGTAAATCAACTATACTTCAATAAAGTAAAATTTTAAAAAACAATTTTAAAAAAAGAGAGAGAGAGACAGGTCTCAGGAAAACCCAACCCTGCTGACACCTTGATCTTGAACTTCTAGTCTCCAGAACTGTAAGAAAATAAGTTTCTGTTATTTAAACCACCCAGTCTGTGGTATTTTGTTAGGCAGCTCTAGCAAACTGATACCAGCGTTTTCTTACTTTCTGGCGCCACAAGGCTCATCTTGTACTTTCCTGCCCCAGCCCTGGAATCAGCCATTTCTTCAAAGATTACTAGTTCTTGGAGAACAATATTTAGAAACCAGGATCTATACCTGGTGTCCCTATTGTTTATTGTTCCCAGCCATCTCCATGGAAGAGCTAGGAAATGTAGGTGTGTGTGTGTGTGTGTGTGTGTGTGTGTGTGTGTGTGTAAGCACCCCCCATGCTTTGACATCATACAGAATTTAAGAAACTCATGAGGCTAATGATAGTCTATTATATTTACCCCAGTTTTTTTCACTCATTCCATTGTTCCCCTTTTCTTTCTGAAGTTCCCAGTCTTCTGTTATTGTTTTTTTATGTTTTCATAACAGTAGGTGATATCTGGACTTTCCAGTGCCATTGGATATGAGTTTCAGGAAACACTGAGCCTGGATCACTTAACGCCTCTGTATCCATTTCTGTGTTTGTCTGTATATATGTTAGAAACCATGAATTCCTATTGCTAACCTGTGATTTCCATCCAATAGCACGAGGTTCATTCTAGCCGCCCCTCATTCCTTATTTGCCTCATCTTAGAAGATGTGTAGTTTCAGAATTATTAACTGGTACCCTTGTGAGAAACAAACCTACCAATTGTTCCTGGTTCTTTTTGCCTCTAACCTTAGGTTATATGGTAAGAATACTATGTTCACATCACTAGCGTTATTTCTCCCTTCCTCCCCTTCAGTGTGGTTGAGTTATTCATTCAAACCTCAGTTAAATTGGTTTTTGTTTTTTATTCCATTTTCTCTATCTGCTGCCCGATCCTTGCTGGTTGGTTTTATTTATTTGTTTGTTTGTATGTGAAACTTTAACATGGTTCAAAAGGTCAAAACTTTACAAATAACTATACTTGGAGAAGTTTACTCCTCTCTCATCTTTTCCCATCTCCCCTTCCTCGCACCCTGTTCCCTTGTGCCCTGTAGGTAACCAAGCCCAGTCATTTCTGAATTATCCTTCCTGTGTTTCTTTGGGTTTGGCCACTGCATCCCATCCAGAGACGATTCCTTACAGTGAACTCCAGAGCATACACATCTCAAATACTGATGCTGGCATGGAGCGACGCTGCGTTGTCTTATTCCTTAACTCCAATCAGTTAATCAGTCAGTGATTATTTGGGGCTTACTCTGTGCCAGGCACTGGGTTAGATGCAGGGCACGGAAGCCTGGGCCAGATGGTGAAGGAGGCTGTTCTGACACCCTGTGCCTTCTCACCCTTGGAATCTGTCCCTTCCCTCATCTGCTCACCTCTCTCCTTTGTCTCTCCTTCTTCCGGTCTGTTGTTCCCTGCCTGTTTCACAAAGCTGTTGTTATTTCAGTGACTAACCAAGACTTAAATACTATCAGTCATGTATCCAATTTATGATATTACTCTTACAAATAGTCAACACTAAATAACATTGACAACTGGCCAGAACTACTCAAGCTAACGTTGGTTACTGACTAAATGTGATGGGAAAAATCAAATCTTCCTCATCATATTGGGTCTCCCAGGACACATGTATGTGCAGAAATACTATGACCATGAAGGAAAAATCCCAAGGGCAATAAAAAGTTGGTTATGTACAAAATGCTAAATCTAATCTTTGTTGCAAAAGTAAAACTGACATGGACTAATCCCAATGGAAATTTTAGTGGAGGATAAATAAAAATGGAAAAAATGGAAACTCTTTATGCTTACAGAAAATGACTCCATGGATTCTGGACCAGAAAATACAAAATACAGGAGGGAGGGGGAGCAAGAGGGGAGGCTGGAGAGGAGGCCAGGGGGCCAGACTTGTGCCTAATTCCCAGGGCGGTGGGAAGCACTGATGAGCTGTAAATAGGGGAGTTACGTCAAGTTTACATTTAGAAGTGTGTCGCTGAGTGTGCTGTAGAAAACGGAGAGGGCAAGATGTGTGCTTCTGAGGCCCTGCCCTGAACCCCAGAGCTGAGGAAGGGCCAGATAAAGGCGAAGGACTGGGGAGGGAGGGGAGGATAGGAAAAGAAAGAGAGAGGGAACTGTGGCTATAGATGGTGGGAAAAGGATGCGAAATTGGAGGCGTCTTAGTTCTTAGAGAGCTAGGCCTTGGAGGGGAGAAAAGTTAGGAAAGACCGTGAATAGGGGGAGGATAAGGTGAGGGGCAGTCCAGATAGAAGAGGGGTTGTGGGCAGAGGAGAGGGAGCACAGGCCCACAGGAGAGACCCTGGAGAGGAGTCTCAGAAGGTATGTGAGAAGAAACTGTTCGGGGAACTATTGCAGCAGGGTGGGTGGTCCCTGTCTCCCCCACCCCCCAGAACTCTCATACACTGCTGCTGGGAGTGTCAAAGAGTGCAGCCATTTAGGGAAATGATCTGTCAGTTTCTCATAAAGTTTATTCACCCTATAACCCATTCCACTAGTAGGTAGTGGAGACACATGGAGAAGTAAAGACACATGTCCACATAAAGACTTGTACAGAATGTTCACAGCAGCTTTATTTATAACAGCTGAAGACTGAAAATGACCCACATTTCATCAACAAGAAAATGGACAGACACATTGTGGTACATCCATACAGCGGAATACCGCCCTGCTGACTGGTATACGAATTCTGTGAAACAATCTACCAGTCTATGCAGCGACATGGACAAACCTCAAAAACTTTATGCTGAGCTAAAGAAGCCAAACACAGCAAACAGTACATGCTGTCGGATTCTGCTCATATAAATTTCTAGAACAGGCCAGAGTAACCTGGTGGAAATCAGAACAGTGGCTGCCTGACGTTGGAAGGTATTGACTAGGAAGGGGCATGAGGGAACTTTCTGAGATGATGGAAATATTCTGCCTCGTTAGGGACCTGGATTACACAAGTGGAAGCATTTGGCAAAACTCATGAGACCTACACTTAAGATCTGCACATTTCACTGTATATAAATTATATATCAATTATAAAACAGTCTATTGCGGTCTGGGAAGATTGGAAGTAGCATTACAGATCAGAAGTGATTTCTTCCTTTGGCTTGTATTTTCTTCCTGATTCTTGGCTTCAAAGGTTCTTTGTTTTAAAGTGCATTAGCCTGCTTGTCAGGGCTCTCTCTGACGCAGCCAGCTGGCCGTGGCCCCCAGCCTGCTCTCCCTTTATTCTCCGTGCTCAGAATGCCCACATCCTCTTGTGCCCTTACGCGTACCAGCTCCATCCTGGGTTCTCCAGCCAATGAGACCCTTAAAGGGGCTGGACCTTTTTTGTCTTAATGTTTCAAGACACAATTTGACAAGATGGGCAGGAGTAGGGGCCATGTGGTGTCACGGAGATGGTGGGGCCTTTGGAATTGCCTCCACCTGGCTTTGAATCCAGAGGTAATCCCTGTGTGGCCTTGAACCCGTATACCTGAGCCCCAGTTTTCTTCTGTGTAAACTGGGGATAATAGCACCCATCTTGTAGTAGTGGGACACCTGTGCGTGGCACTCGGGAGCCAGGGAGCCTGGCGGCTGGGGTCCTGGCTGCCTCTGCTGTGGCTTCTGCCCAGCGGGTGCTGCTTCCAGGCTCTCCCCCCCTGCAGGCCGCCCGCTGGGGCTCTGGGCGCACCGTCTCCCCTCGCGTGTCCGGTGCTGTCATCTTACGTCTTGTTGAGAGCTGAGTCAGGAAGCTCAGCTAAAGGACACTGACCTCGTACTATTCTCGTTATGTTTTAAGGGTATCAGCATGGAAGGCGTGAGTGAGAATAAAATGGTGCCCTCTGATTTTAGCACAGGACCTCTTGAAAAAGCTGCCAAACCTTTGCCATTTAAGGATCCCAACTTTGTGGTAAGCATCTAAGGTGTTTTAGAAATAAAAACCCAAACAACTATACCTCGGCCCCTGATCTTGCTGGGCCTGCAGCCCAGGCAGCACTGGTGCCCCGTCTCCATCAGCCCAAGTCACCGCCTCCTCCACCGTGGGCTGTTGTAGGAGCGGTAGGGGCAGGAGAAGAAGGCCCTTCCTGTTGACCTCCCAGTGTGCCAATTCCCAAGGATTTTGGTGTCCTTTGTGGAGCTCATTAAAGGATACCATCTTGAGAGTGGGTCACTTCCACGATGACTGCTCACCTTCCTTCTTCATAAGATTTAGATGAGGCTTGAAATAATTAACTAAAAGAGGAGTGCTTGAGGGGTAGGATAAATGACATGATTCAGATTATACCATTGAAGTTTATTTTTCATTAATTAGCTTTGAAAATACAGCGTTAACAGTTGTAACAGATTTTTGTATTCCTTCCATTTTATTTTGTCATCGTCATAAGACAACAAAGAAAAAAAAATTTCCAGAAGGCTTGCTGTGCCATGATTGAGGCTTCCTTGGGTTTTCCTGGAGCACCAGTAATTTACAAGGTGGAGACTGGCCCTCAGAAAGGAATTTGGAGATGTGGTCATGAGTTTAAATCTAACTCTGTAGTAAATTTATTTTAAAGTAGTGGGAAATTCATGAGTGAATTCCATAAAGTTAGACCCAATAAAGGATGTGATTTTCTATGTGCATATAAAAAAAAAATAACCTTTTGTTTCTACTCCATCACCAACTAACTCATATGTTTTGACAGTCCAAAAGCTGTAGTTTTTTTAATAAGTAAGATTGAAGTGTACGGTGTAATACTTTTTAAAAAAGTCTTAGGGTACACTGACTGCTGATTGAATGAGGGGTTTACTACAGTTATGAATATGCATAAATGTCAGGTACTGAAGTGATCATCTCTCCTGATTTCTGTTTCTTCCAATCCGTGTTTTCGCCTCGAGCACTCCGGCCATGGTGGCGCAGCGGCTGGCAAGAAGAATAGAACCTGGAAGAACCTGAAACAGATTCTGGCTTCTGAAAGGGCACTGCCATGGCAACTGAATGATCCTAACTGTGAGCTGACTAGAACCTCCGATGTGTTTATAATGTCAGACTAGGAACTTTCTTATAACAAACCCACATTATTGTGTTTGCATTCATGTAGAAACAATTTTTAGCTTGGGAATTTTACGGTGGCATCCACATAGGGAGATTATGTGTATATTTCCTCATAGCTATATTCTGTGTTGAACCTGTGTGTTTGCGTTGTCATGGATGTGTGGTTTTTAGTGTCACTGGTAACATTTCAGTCTGCAGCAGTAGTACGCTGCAGTATTTCCAAATCTGTGTTACGTGTTCTGCTCAGCTTCCGTGGAAAGTACAGGTTCGAACTTCCTTCCATCTCTTGCCCTACTGCACGTCTTTCATGGGGGTGACTCAGACGGGTGACAGGTGAACTAGTCAGTTGCCTGGGTGTGGACATTCCGGTGTCTGGATGCTCAGATCCAATTAGTGGGTTGTTTGGCATCTCATCACATCAGGCCATGTAACTGGAGACAGTGAAAGTAGCTTGTGGGCAGATGAGCTTTCCCGTGGTTCTGCTGGAGTGGAGGGTCCCTGGGGACAGGGCAGAGCTGGATCTGGAGCCTGCACTTGGTCTACGACATCCTGCATTATTTCCCCAGAGAATTCTCTGAGTACTGAATCGCAAAGTAAAAAGTTCAGGAACATTATCAAGCAGTATTTTAGGGGAAAAAAAAAAAAAAAGGGAAAGGGTCTGAACGTTTTAAAGCCAGTTTAGTTCTTTTCTTTTTTTCTTTCCCCCAGACTTCAGTATTGATGCTCCTCCGTCCTTTAAACCAGCGAAGAAGTATTCTGATGTTTCAGGACTTCTTGTGAGTATAATTACATCTCTGTGTCTTACAACATCGAACTGAAAAGGAGATTTCACGGTACTGTCTATTTAGAAAGTGTTGGATATTGACACTGGTCCTGCCGGAGCCCGTGTACTCTGAACAGGTAATGGGTTTGTGCGGAAGCATCCACTCAGTTATTTAAGAGTGGCTGCAACCTGGGGCATCCATGTGGGCAGCCTGGAGCGAGGGTTGCTCCCGAAAGCAGGAGACCTGAGTGTTAGTTTCCCTTCCTCTGCTTGTTAACTATATGAGAGAACATGAAAGAAACAACAATTTCCCATTTTTATTGCTGAAGTTTAAAAAAAAAATCCTGCAATTTAGAGATGATTGTATTGGGTTGGCCAAAAAGTTCGTTTGGGTTTTTCCGTAAGATCTTATGGACAAACCTGAACAAATTTTTTGGCCAACCCAATACTTTAAAGAAAAAAAAATTAAACTTCTTTAAAGAGGCACTATGGTAAAGATAGTGATTTTCAAATTTATTTTTAAGCATCAGAATCCCTTTTCGAAATGAAATCTTTTACAGAATCCCCTGGAGCCCACCTGCCCACTGTGACCCCGTGTGGATCTGGTCCTCTGCCCTTTCCCCCACTCCCCACCCCAAGGACCCCTACGGTGCTTCTAGGGAAAACAGTTTGAAAACCAGCAGTGCAGTTGGACAAGTGGGACTTGGGTAAGTCCCGGAACCTCAGCGACCCCAGAGAACCTCGTTTCCTTGTTTGCAGAACGTGGATGAAGTGTGGAATTTTCCACTCGCTTTCTTCATCCTTTTTCATTATTATTAAATTTGGAAGATGGGCTTCTTTTCATAACTGTAGAAATAATGAGACACCTCACTTTTTGAAGCTCATATACATCACTTAAATGCTTTACCTTTTTATGAAAATGTGTGACTCCAACTTCTGTAACACACTAAATTAATGATATTGGGAAAGATTTTTTATTATATTTTTGAAAGTAATGTTAGTTTTCCTCTCTGAGTTAGTCATATGTTTTAGCTTTTCCTCCAGAGAGCACACACTCTTCAGAGTACTACAGACTTGTTAACATAGACCTTAAATATAATGATCCTAAAAAATAGGGAGAGTAGAAGCACTATAAAGTGACGTCTGTGTGTGTGTGTGTGTGTCTGTGTGTCTGTGTGTGTCTGTGTTGTGTGTTGGGTTCTTTTTGCGTCCATTCATGGGCATGTATCTTTTTCGAAAGGTCCCCTGAGGGGGCTTCCATTAGAGAAAAATATTGTAGTCTTATGCTATCTCTTGTCTACTGCCTGAAGATAGTTGCCTCATATATTTGACCCATTTTAATAGTTGTTTATGGAAGGAGGGCTCATCTGGCACAAGTCATTCTGTTATGGCCCAGAGTGGAAATTTCTCCCTGTACCATTTTGTGCTGAGCTTGTAGAAGCCATGGTTTATGGCCAGACTTGGAGGGTGGCCCCTTAGAATGTAGCTTTATCCTCACCACTATCAGGCAGCTCATCCGCTAGTGGAGTGGTTTTCACACATTAGGAGGCATGGAAATCATCTTGAGAAGCATTGTTCCAGGCCCATTTATGCCATCGGCAAAGGACTTGTCATGTTATACATAACTAACCTCTTGCCCCACTGTGTGTAAGAATTAAGACATTCTGAATAGACAAAGAACTCTACCAAATCATTGAAAGACAATCCCATAGAAGAATCGGCTACAAGAATATGAATAGACAATTACAAGGAGGAAATACAGATGACCAATGAGCAGATGTTCAATGATAATTAGGAAAAAGACTCATCAGGTAGGAAAGAAATGAAGACATTTGGTTATATACCTTGTCACCAACATAGACAATGGACATCCTCCTACATGGCTCTCTTGAGGTGGGAGCCACGTTGGTACACATTCTCGGGAAAACGATTGGCACGACCTATCGAGACAAAAAGGTAGAGGCCTACGACCTAGCAATTTGCCTTCCAGCCAGCTCCCTAGAGAAATATTGTGTACAAGGAGCTTCATGCAGAAATGCTTATGAGAAAATGTGTTAGCAAAATATTGGAAACAACATAAAGTTCAACCAGTGGGGTAGGGCTGGGGGGTTCATACTATTCTGTGAGTTTGATGTACAGGTAACAACATGCGTAAACTTCCAAGATGTGGTGCAAAGCAGGATAAGTAGCATGGTACCTCTTCAGTAAAACTCAGTACACAGTCACAAAAAATACTGGGCACTTCTCTGGTGTGTTTGTATGTGTGTGTGAGGGTATATTTATAAACAAGGTCTGGAAGGGTGCCCACCTAGCAGCGCTTTCCTCCGGGGAAGACAAAGGACTTCTGGATGGTAGATGGTAGTAAAAGGAGACTTTAGTCTTATTTGCAGTGTTTTCTTTTTTTAGAGAAGAATATGTTCACCTGTTACTTGTATAAATTAAACTTACGTAATTAAAAAGTAAAGCCGGGGGCTTCCCTGGTAGCGCAGTGGTTGAGAGTCCGCCTGCCGATGCAGGGGACACGGGTTCGTGCCCCGGTCCGGGAGGATCCCACATGCCGCGGAGCGGCTGGGCCCGTGAGCCATGGCCGCTGAGCCTGCGCGTCCGGAGCCTGTGCTCCGCAGTGGGAGAGGCCACAACAGTGAGAGGCCTGCGTACCGCAAAAAAATAAAAAATAAAATAAAGCCAGGCTCATGTTTACACTGACCCATCTGTTCCAGCCAGTGGCCATTTCCCCTGTGTTGGGGCCTGGCCGGAAGGGATGCAGGGTCACACCTGTGTTTAGCCCTTGTTACAAGGCTCTGGGTGCGATGGGGGAGCAGCATATACTGCCTGTCCCCCTGTAACAAAGGAGGCGTGAAAAGCCGTGTGCTGCCTGCCCTCTGGGCAGGGGCCCTTTGCTTCATTCAGGCTGGAGGGACGGAGCGCAGAGGAGGGCAGACCGCAGGACTCCAGTTCTTTACTTGTTCATCTCTGAGGTGTCATCCAGCCTCCTTCCCTCTGTTCAGAATACTAGGTCAGGTCTGGTCCGTGCAAGTTTTTGTTTGACCTCTTTGTTGGTGCAACAGTTCTCTGTATTCCGCATTATTTGTTCAGCAGCCTTCTTGGCAGTGAGGCCTGAACCTGGGCGGGCGGGCTTGGCACAGTTTGGTGGTGGGAGTGAGGCAGCCACAGAGATGGAACCGGGCCAGGGCTGGTTCATCCATGGAGGCCAGATAATCAAAGCCAGATGCACATGCCTGCACCCCTGCTCGGAACTGCAGGGCAGCTCCCCTGCCAGTTAGTACATCTAACTGCCTCATGGCCAGGAGCCCTCAGAAGGGACCTGCTGCTGTCTTTCCAGTTAAGCCTTCCTTTATATGAGTGGCACGAAAGGAAATGTGGTACAGAAAGGCAATATCTAGATTAAGCCAAAGGATCAAAGTTTTGTTTTATATAGAACTTTAATTAATCTTAGCTTTTTAGGAATAATCTCATTTTCCTGACACACAGACCTCAGATACCTTAGGGAGATCCCCAGTGATGGAACTGAAGACTTTTGAGAGCGTGAGAAACCCATGACTAAGTTCCCTTCAGCTTGTTGCTTCTTCACCAAGCCTCCCTCCCTCCTTAGATCCCAGCGCGTCTGGGTCCATGCAGAGACGACCGGCACTGGCGCAGACAATCCACACCTGAGTAATTGGCTGTTACCTGTCTAAACGTTAATGGCATCTTTTATAATTTTGTAAAGGAGCTCCAAATGACTCACCCTCATGTTTTCTGTTTCAAAATCTGTAGGAGCCATGTGCCTTGAGGTAGACAGTAAGTGAATATTTTCTCCACTCTGCACCTGGGGAGAACAGACCAAAAGAGAATTTTGATATATCAGTGGGAAACAAGTTCTCTTTTCTGTGACTCTCCCCATCATTCATTTGTTTGTTCATTCACTCATCCCTCGTTCACGGTAGCCGAAGGCCCACTGTGCGCTCTGCATCGCACTAGGAGACAGTACAGCCAGGATCCAGTGATAAGCAAGCCACAGGGTTCTTGCCTCGTGGAGACTTACAGCCTAGGCTTCAGGCAGAGTCACACAGATGATAAACGTAAGAGCAACAGAGGTAAGCATTCCACCGGAGACAGGGGTGCTGAGGTGAACGTGAGGATAGGGTCCTGACTGCCTGTGGGGCAGATAAAGCTTCCCCGATGATGCGACTTCGGGATAAGCAGGTGGTCACTGGGCAAGGAAAGGGCAAATGGAAAGGACGGGAGGGAGGCGCTTAGAGCCGGGGTGGTTGGAACCAGACGGTGGGGACACGTGGCTGAGGCAGGGGCTGGAAGGAGGGGCCCAGGCAGGGCCTGAGGAGCTGTGCTGCGGACTTGGGCCCTTGAGAGGTTTCATGAGGAAAGACATGATCGGAGCTACAGGTTGTAAAGATGCCCCTGGCTGCAGGTGTCGGATGGCAGCCCTTTCCAGTGGAGGAGGGTGGGTGGCCAGTCCGGCACTGCAGGGTAGCCCAGGGAGCCATGGAAGTGACCTGGGGGCGGTGAGGGGAAGCAGGAGAGCAGCGCACTGGGAGTAGGTGGTGTGGGGATGGGGTGCCCCCCGCCCCCCGGCCTTGGGTGACAGATCGGGAGCATTTGCTTGAAGCAGGTGGAGTTTGAAGGCAGGGATCGGGGAGGGATGATCGGCGTGAATCCAGTTTGGACCTGTTGCTGGTAGCCCTGAGGCACCAACCACAAGGGGCCCGGTGTCTGATGTGCTTATTCACCCTTCCTCCTGTCCATACCCTGAAGCCTTTCTCAAGTCTGGGAAGACTAATGTGTCTTTGCCAAACTGAGCGATTTAGTGTTCTTGGTGACAGAGTCAGACATGGTGAAGACATTTTTCAGTTTCAGTAAAACAGAAAAATAATCTTTATCTTGATCTGAAATCTCAACTCCGACAACAACTTTCTGCCCTTCTCTGTGCCTGTGTCTCACCCAGGCCAGCTACACTGACCCCCAGAGCAAGCTGCGCTTCAGCACCATCGAGGAGTTTTCCTACATTCGGCGGCTGCCGTCCGACGTGGTCACGGGCTATCTGGCCCTGAGGAAGGCCACGAGCATCGTTCCCTGAGCCCGGAGAAACGGAGCATGAAGTGGAAAACTGTTTCAAAGGCAGACTTTGGACTCAAGATTTTGTTTTATGGAAACAAACTCATTCTGTCAATCTGGAAATGTCAGTGTTGGGCCTTGGAAAGAATGTTTGGCTTTAATTTAAGGAGGTTTTTTTGTTTTCCCTCCAAGTGTGATATTTCCTGTTGAATTAAATTATACTTCAGTTGTTGCCCCAAGTAAAGTTGTTTGACAAGAAAATATAAAATTGTGCTTTTAATTTAACCCAAGTAAGTCCTCGAACTTTTGCTTCAAAGCTGTGGACTCTTGTAACATGTTTAAAGACTCGACAGTGAGTCCTGACAATGAGGCTGAGTTATTCCTGATCCCGGGGACTCCCTCTCTGAGCGTGTTCAAATTTGTCCCCGATCGAAATGCTTGGAAGAGGTCCAGAATTGGGGCTGGAGAAGAGAGAACTGAGGGACTCACCCTGTCACACTGGGTCAGTCCTCGTTCTAGGCCTTGGCCTCTGGATCAGCTTCCCTTCCCGGCCTCCAGAACCGAGAGAGATGCATCTGTTAGTTAAGCCACTGAGTGGTCTATGGCATTTACAGCAGCCTGAGCTGACTAAACCAGCAGCCCCGGCCCCTTTCTGGGGGTGTGGGGTATGACTATCATCACCCCTCCCAAGCAGGATGTCTGTCCTGGTACAGGATGCTGTCTGCTCCAGAACAGGGCCTGCCTCCCATCCTCCGAGAAGAGGAGGCGCTCATGGGCCAGGAGAAGGAGATGTACTCCAAGCTTCCCTGAGCCCCATTCCCACAGGTCTCTGGGGGGCGACAGTGGAACCAGACCCTGGGGCTTCTGGGCCAGAGCTGCCTGTGCTTTGGGTGGCTTAGGCCCCCAGGTGCCTTTGCTTTCTGAGGGAAAGCCCCTCCTGCACCCCTCTAGGCACAGAGAAAGGAAAAACAAAGCCGAGAGTCAGCTGGGGGCCAGCCTGCTGGACGGGTGGCAGCTGCCGGGAACTTGGCTTTTCCTTTCCTCCAGGTGGGCGCAGCAGCCCCTGTGTCATTCAGCCCCTTCCCAGCTGGTGGGGAGAGTGGGAGGTGTGTGGTGTGGCTTCTCCCTCCCCCACGGAAAGGGACTGAGGTGATGGCCAGGAGAGCGAGGACCTTCTCTAAGCCCGTGAGCACTGAAGCACTGGAGCCTGCGGCAAGGGGTCCTCAAGCCTCAGCGCTAACAGAACCACCTGAGGCGCCGCTGTAACACAGACAGGGGCCCATCCCCCTAGGGTCTGATCCAGAGATTGGGGGTGGGGCCTGAGAATCTGCATTTCTAACAAATGATTCTGATGTTGCTGGCCCCAGAAACCGTACTTGGAAACCCACTGCTGACACGGAAGTTCTCTGCAGGACCAGAGGCTGCTTCCTGGGTTCTCGCTCCTGCGTCCCCTGCCTGCACTCAGCCTAGGGAACCCCCATGGGGCGAGTAAGTCAAGGGCCCTTCTTGCCTTGCTTCCACCTTCTGTGACACAAAGAACACGTGGGGCAGGTGCACTTCTCTTCCGTGAAGACCCCCCGTTTGGACCATGCCCCACGATCCTAACCATTTCTAGAAATGGAAATTCTAATCATTTCTAACACTGCTTGCTGGCCGCTACCTCAGTCCTGATTTCAGACTCCCCTGGGCCAGGGCCAGGAGGACAAAGGATCCCTGCCTGGCACACGGCCACCGGGGGTTCCCACGGACCCCTGCAGGCCTTTCAGGGTTTGAGGGGGGTGGGTGTGCACCAGAGCCCTCCGTCAGAGTCACCTGGGACCTGTTAAAATGCAGATTACTGGGCCACACCCTACACCTTCTAATCAATGCAAGGAGTGGGGCCCGGGCATCTGCATTTGACAAGTATCCCGGCGTGCCTGTGACGCACAGGAGGTTGAGACCACTGCCTTCCGCAGGCAGAGGGGAAGCACGTGTGCTGGACACCTGGCTCCCTTCTTTCCTTTTCCCCTGCCAGGCCTTCCTTGCCAGCCCTTATTTTGGCCAGAGAGCTGAGTTCTGAAGGTCAGGTCACTTCTCTCACCCCAAGCAACAGGGATCCAGGCTGAGCCAAGCTAAGCTTCGAGCTGTGAGCAGCTCCAAGGAGTCCTCCCACAGGTTCTGAACAGGAAGGTAATTTGGTGCTGAAACAGCCCTCGCTGTGCATGCCTGGTCCAGTGGTTCTCAGCCCCGCTGTACGTCAGCATCACCTCTGCAGGGAGACAGAGGGGTGTAGAGGGAGGTGTCAAAATACACAGGGATTTGGACTCAACTGGCCTGAGCTGGGAGGGGGTGGGGGTGTGCTGCCGGGCATAGTGTTTCTTAAACTCCCCAGATGATGGTGATGTGCAGCCAGTGTTGAGACCCTTGTTGCAACTACAAAGAGAATATTTCCCGTGGGGTATGGGGTATGTTTTCTTTTCTTTTTTTTTTGCGGTACGTGGGGCTCTCACTGTTGTGGCCTCACCTGTTGCAGAGCACAGGCTCCGGACGCGCAGGCTCAGCAGCCGTGACTCACGGGCTCAGCCTCTCCGCGGCATGTGGGATCTTCCCGGACTGGGGCATGAACCCGTGTCCCCTGCATCGGCAGGCGGACTCTCAACCACTGTGCCACCAGGGAAGCCCAGGGGGGTATGTTTTCTAATTCACAGGTCAGCTGGCTCTGTACACCCAGGCTCATGGGCAGTTTGGAAGGGAGTTCTTCTGTGTGTGTGTGTGTGTGTGTGTGTGTGTGTGTGTGTGTGTGTGTGTGTGTGTGTGCAGGCCTGTGTGTGTGTCTATTTAGGATTCTTTTTTACACAGCTCCCCAGCACTGGAGTCAGAAACACAAATGTCACTGAAGATTCCTCCCTGCTCCATATTCATCCCTCATGTTCAATCCGACCCAAGCCCCCTTTTTCTCACACTGATACTTTCTCTTCTTTCAGCTCTGTTCCTGCCTGACCTCACTTCCTGTCTGGATGTTTTCAGTGTCCTCTTAGGTGCTCTTTCCAACAGTCTGACGCCCACCCCTCTGCTTTCCCCTCTGCTGTCAGAGGGCCTTTCCACAACTTTGGATGAACTTGACTTTGCCCATCACGGCACATCCACTGGTGACTTGTCTGAAATACCTTGTCATTTCTGGCGCTGACCTGTAGTATCCAAAGGATGAACTTGGTCCTTTAAAAGGGAAAACATTTGAAAAACCAGATTGTTTTCTTAAGACCAAACTGAGGTCCAATCTGCTCTGAGTGGAGTTTGGCTCTTTCCCAATATCTGATACTTGTCTTTAATAGGAAGAAAGCAATCTACTATTGGGAACAGTTTAGAACTAACTACCTGTAATGTTGGACAAATGCTTTCGAGAGCTGAGGGCAGTCTGTGTGGATGAGAAGGACCCATTTTGTCCCCATCTCCCAAGTTAAAGCACGCATCCATCTGGATTTTGAATGTGTTTTGTAATTGGGCTAAAAGTATTTTCAATGAGAAATGTCTCACTTCTGAATCCATGGCCATCATAAAGCAATACCAGATACTTGATGCTGTTTCCAGCGACCTATAACTGCGAGTTGGGAATGCTTAACTTAGCAAAAACAAAAGGTAAGGAAAGAAACTGCTGGAGTACAGAGTAAAGAAACCAGAACAAAGAGGATAGATACCTTGGGAAGAGACTGAAAATGATGTCCTCTTGCAAATGCATGAAATGATTAGTGATATTTAAAATAATGTTCTATCTGGTAGGAATGTGCAAGCCTTATTTGGATCCTGATTCAAACAAAAAGAAATTAAAACATTTTTGAAACAATTAGAAATTTGATGTTTGATGATTTTTAGGAATTCTTATGAATACTTTTAGTTGTGATAACGGTCTTGTCATGTTAAAAGAAAGGATTCATATCTTTTAAAAAAACACATACTGAAATATTTATGGATGGAATGATGTGTTATCTGGGATTTGCTTCAGGATAATATGGGAAAGAGGAAGTTGGTGTGAGGAGTGCTGAAACAGGATCGGCCAGTAACTGTTGAAGCTGAGTGATGGGTACACAGAGGTTCATTACACTATTCTACTTTCATAGGCGTTTGAATTTCTTCATAATAAAAAAGTTTTTTTTAGAATATGATGTTTTTATTACTAAAAATTGTGATGAATTTTTACCTAAAATTGGTGGTCTGCATGAGCATAAAGGGATTTATGGAAGCTGAAAGTTTGAGAAATGCTGCTGAATGGTACATGGTCTTAAGTAGAAGGAATACCCAATTCCCAAAGCATTTCACAAAGAATAGGTTGGAAGAAAAGAACAACATGTCAGGTGAAGTTGTCCTCAAGACATTGGTTAATAGAGGTCTTCGTTGTGAGTTCCATTGTCCTGGAGGACTATAAGAGTATTTCCCGTGTAGGGGTAGGCGTGGGAGTAGAGAGACTAAAGACATCAGCTTCTAGTTCCTTCTAGAAGGAATAAATAAAAGGAAGGAATAAATAAAACATACTAGAGTGGGTTTGGGATGCATTAAAATGACTGTGGTTTGAGAAAATACCTGTTGATCTACTTCCTGATAGAATCTGCAATGTTTATACATCTATACAGAGAAGAAAATTAGATCTTCAAAGAACTAAGCACCTGGACAAGCTGTTTTAGTTGAAGGAACTGCTTTCGCTGAATTTTAACTACATTTATGCTTCTGTGCCTATATTTAGGAATTGTATTGAAAGAAATGAGGAGACACAGTCCTACAGAAATCCCTGTTGCATCTGTTGCAGAAAGAGCCCTGAGGGCCCCCCACTGCCCTGCAAGGTTAGCCTCCTAGTTTGGCACCCAGACATGGAGGCTGATAGCCTAGGTTTGAATCTCATTTCTACAACTGACTAACTCTGGTCTTGGGCAAACTACTAACTTACTCTCAAATTCTGTTTCCTTATCTGTAAAATGAGTGTCGTAATAGTATCCACCTGACATGATTGCCAGGATCAAATGAGAAAATGTCAGAAGAGCATTTAACTCGGTCCCTTGCCCACATGCAAACTGTGAACTGTGATTCCTCACCTCTCCCTGGTCTCTACATTAAAAAGGCAGATCTTTTTCTGACTTGCCGATATGTACCTTCTGCCTGATTATTCTGTCTCTTTTCTTTGGCTTCTAGGACTCTTAGGTCCCGATTTGCAGCCCCCTTGTAGTAACTGAACAGCATCGTCTGGCAGACATTCCCGTGTGCTCATCGTATGGCTGCTCTACCAGCTGTTTTCCTCGTCTTCTTCCTTACTTATCGTGGTCATTTAGTCCATCCTTTACTCTGTGTATTTTTATAAGCTGTCTCAACTTTTTTATGGAGCAAGGGAAGGAGTAAATTACTAGCTAAGTAAATAAGTGATCCATGGCTGAGGCCAGGGGAGGAGAGGAGTCACGGTGGGGTTGGGGAGGACTCTGATGAACGAGCTCCTCCAGATGGGGAGGGGGCGATAGAAACCACTCACTGGACCTCTTCCAAACCATTCTTGCTTTATGCCTTCCTTGGTATCCACCATGTCTGCTACCACTTTTTGTTGTAATAATGGGCCGGGAAACCCTCAAGAACAAAAGTAGGCCAAGTTGCCTACTTGTTTTGGTGACAGGATTCGGTGGGAAAATGGGGGCATCTCTCTTCCCACTACAAACACGGAGCCCCTGGATTCAACCTGGTTTTCTTCCGTGACTCCGTGGCCTCTGTCCACTGGTGCTTGTGTTCCAACTGCAGACAAAGGCTTTCCCGGGAAGGGGCAGCGTTTTCCTGGCCAACCGGATGCTGAGTGCTGACAGGCGCACAGTGCGCACCAAACGCGCCGCTCTCCTCTGCTGGGGTCAGGAAGATGAGTCACCTCCACCAGCCGTGGGGACTCGGAGCCTCGGATCTTCCCAGCAATGTCCTGGGCTTTTGCAATGTGGAATACTGCAAGGGCTTTTTTCAGGGATCCAGCTGAGGCCTTGGTGACTGATTTCTCCCCTAATAACAACTGGGGAGGAAACTGCTAGCTAGAGATAAAGATAAGAGAGTTTCTGGTCTTTTCAGTACCAGACCTTGAAAGTGAGGTGTCCCCAAAGCACACACTAGCACAATTCCCCCAAACTCCATGCTTGCCTGCCTGGAAGGTTTTGTTAAAGAAACAATAACCTAAGTGTGCCCACTCATTACCATTCTCTCTGAAATTCGACGCCGCTATTTCTTTGCTTATGGAGTGGCGGAGGGCCAACCTGTGGCTCAGCCTCAGAGGCACACACGGCTACAGGGGCAGAAGGCAAGGCAGAACTCCAGGGAGGGAAGGCGTCAGTGGGTCTGGGGGCAAAGGCAGCCCTTGCGGTAGCACTGCCTGGCCAGGGCCCTCCGCAGAGAACACTGTGGGCGCTCTCTCAGAAAGCTGATGTCCTAGGTCTACAGTGAGGTTCATCTTTTAATTTGTAAGAAGCCTCTTTATTTACCTTTTATTCTTCTTTACCTTTTTTCTCTAATTTAGTGAATAGGGAAAAAAAAAATCCAGTATACAAAAAGTCAGATATAGACACGAAAAAGCACATATGGTATATTGCTAAGTGAATTTTAAAAATCACAAAACCATAGACAAACCCCATTTTTTGTAGTGACAAAAGAAATCAGTGAGAAGGGGTGTGAAATGATTCATGCCAAGGAGTTAACAGTTGCCTCCTTCGGAGAAGGGTGTGGATTTGGGGAAGGAGTGATGAAGGAGGGGAAGTTTTTACCCTGAAATTTTGGAATTTTTGGAAAGAACATATAGTAATTTTAAAAGAGCAAAAAGCTCAATTTAGGAGCTCTGGGTTCGGAGTATTTCCCGCAGGCAGAGCTCAGGCTCGTCCTTGAGGGTGGACGCTCCTCCCCATGTTGCCTCGGTCCATGAGGGAAGTCCCCACCTCCCCACCCCACCCATCAGCATGGGGGACCCTCTCTGCCCCGCTCCAAGTCAGGAATGCTGGCTCCTCCCGACAGCGCAATGACTGCACTTAACGGAATGCAAACGGTATTTCCATTTAATGCTCACGTCGCTCCTGTGAGGCGGGTAGAGCGGCATGTCCACTTTACGCCCACGGAACCTGAAGTCCGAGAGGAGAAACTGCATGGCTACCAGCAGGCAGCGAGGGCAGTGAGCCAGGCCCCTCCATCCAGGCCCAGGGCTCCTTTCAGCCCCTGCTTCCTCTGGCAGAAGGCTGGCCTGGAGCTACCTGAGGAGGGTGAGACGGAGCACAGGGTCACTGCCTGGATGTACCACGAGAACGCTGAAATGACCATGCCAGGACTGTTCCGTGGTGGTTAACTCTGTGTGCAGCCTGGTGGCCACAGTGCCCAGATATCTAGTCAAACAGCAGTCTAGAAGTCACTGTGAGAGTATTTTTTAGATGAGATTAACATTTAAACCAGTGAACTTTGAGTAAAGCACTTTACTCTCCATAATATGGGTGGGACTCATCCAGTCAGTTGAAGGCCTTCAGAGAAAAAGATGGAGGGCCCTGGAAGAGAAATTCTGCCTTCAGGCTGCCTTTGGACTCAAGCTGCAACCTCAGCTCTTCCCTGGATCTCCAGCCTGCTGGCCTGCCCTTCACACTGCAGTCTTGCCAGCCCCACTATCACGTGAGCCAATTCCCTAAAATAAATCTCTCTCTTTCTACATCTACATGTATACACACATCCAACTGGTTCTGTGTCTCTGGAGAACCCTGAGCAATACACTTTCTCTAAAGGAGAAGACTGGGTGGACACATTTCTTCTAAACCACCTTTCACTGCCATCACCACCTCCAGCAGTGAGGCTTGCGCGACTTACACGCTTCACAAGTGATTGAGTGAGAACCAACAACTAGGCGGAAAATGCTTCATGGCTTTGCCAGATGTGATATTTATTTAAACTACTGCTTTGTTCCCATCTAAGTCATTGGAGCTAATGGAAAAGAACAGAAATTGACTGGACTAAATCAAGGGTGGGAGTGATGAGTGGTGAGGTACCTTCCATTTCTGAAGAGTCTGTGACCCAGGATCATTCCAGAAACTATAGCTTCTGTTTTGTCTTTTAAATCAGAGTAAATGGGGACTGGCGGGGCCAGAAGCAAAGCTCTACGCCAGGCACTGCTTACTCTCCCTCCCACCCCATGTGCAGGTCCCTCTGTAAGGAAGGGCCCAACCCCATTCTGTCTACACACGCCCTCACCATGGGCAAACACTTCCTGTTACCTATACACAATGCTGAGACCAGCATGAACTCATTTAGGTGCCTGCATTTTATAAGAGCTGGGACAAGAACTCAGAGAAACAGCTCCTAACTGGGGAGCATCACTGCTCCAATTTTAACCATGAAGGAGACTGAGGCCCAGGGATATTGGGATGTCTGCCCAGGGCTGCACAGGAGTCATGGTCCAAGCTGGTCATGAGGCTGCCGGGAAGGAGAAAGGTGTCTGGGAGGATGTGCCCTGGCTTCTCTGGAATCCTCATTCACCAAGCCTCACCACTTCTTGAGGAGCAGATCCTGATGAAGGGATGGAGACTTGGCATGCTGGCTTTACCGCAGAACTATGTCCTGGATATGGAAGACTGCTTCTTAATTCCCATTTAAATTTCTGGCCTAATGTCTCCTTTCAAATAAATTGTGTCCAACACAACATTTCATTTCCCACAACGTGGCGAGCTCGTTCCTTGTCTGCTACAGCTTGGAGAGTTCCCGTATCCCTCAGCACTCAGCTTAGCAGTTACCTCCTGCAGAAAGCTTCCCTGTCCCTTCCCTGTCACACACACACACACACCCGCTAGCTCTGGTGGTCCACAGGCTCCATGCTAGATGCCTTGCATGGTCGCCAGGCTGAGCCCTTTAAGGGCAGGGAGCCTGGCACTGAGAGCATCTGGCACATGGTAGAGCTTGGTAAACATTTGATGACTAAACCATGGAGAGAGTAGAAGTGAGTACACTAGGGAATATTTCCTCTTTCAGGGAATTACTAATCATTCATGATTAGAAATTACTAATCATCTTGCGTGATACATAATGGGCATTCAATGTTTAGAGAATAATTCTTAAAAGTAAGAGGGTTGTGCTCAGAATAAACACCCCCTGACTTAAGTTATGCTGTGGGGATACTAGTCTCACTGTAATTTCTGGGTAAGAATGTCAATGGCCATGAAGAGAATGTTTTCAATTTTAAGTTTTCCTTCCATACCTTTTCCAAAACCACCAAAATGTCTTGTTGCTTATCTAGAATCTAGTAATCAGCACAAAATTTAGCCCCAGATTATGTATTAGAGGTATTTTAAACATGAATATGACAGGATTCCAGGGGCCTGCCAATTATCTAGGATAAATAAGATCCACCTGGTGTCAAATTTTCCAGTTAATTCAACAAATTCAAAATCACTTGGTTTAGACATTAGGCAACATTGTGTTTGTTCCCTTTCATTCATTCATCCATTCATGTGGGGAATGGAAGCCTTCTGCCATAGGAGGGTTAGTAAGGTGCTCTAGGGGATAAGACATCAACAAGCAAGAAGGAGGAGGTCAGAAGTCCACCAGTGGGTGGATGGGAGTGCACGGGCTAAACCTAAAAACATAGCTTAGACTTTTGATCAAATGGTGTTATAACCATCAAGGAAACCTAAGTTAAAAAATATACAGATAATGCTGTGATTAGGAGTGGGGCCCAGCAGGGATGAGATAGGCTAGATCTTGATGAGAAGGGTGCTGAAAAGGAAAGGGAAGGACTTAACGTATGGAAAATTTTCTTTGGCTAATAGCTGCCATTCCATACAGGCGATAAAAATAAATCTGTAGCATTCTTGACGAATAAAGGGACAAGCAACAAGATGGGCTGGACAGGGGCTGGCCCCTAGGCCAAGCTGGAGGAAAGGCAGCCTGGGGCCTGGGGCAATGACTCAGGCAGGAGGAATGTGGCTCAGGCCGCCTGCAGCTGTGATAAGGAGGACAGGATGGGGCACAGCAGAGGACATCCTGGAGCAGCCCAGCGACTTTCCACATAGGAGCTCATGTAGAAACCCCGGGCCTGAAAGAATTCCAGCCCCCATGCCAGGCGGAGTCCTGGAATGCGAACAAGGGGAAACGAGTAGAGATGTGACCCTCCATCCCCAAGGCCTGGTGGAGAGAGGGAGCGGAGCACAGCTGAGGTCCAGTGTGCTGTGCAGACAGCCTCGTTACAGACCCAGCTGGCTCCTGCCTTCCAGCCTTGCAGCCCTGAGCCGTGGTGAACACTTTTCAGCCTAGCCTGGGATGTCCCCATGCTCTGTGCCTTCTAACACTTGGATTCAAACCTCAGGCATGTTTCTCCTACCAGCTGGTTTTGTGCCGTATCTGTATAATGCTTGTGCCTTAATTTACTTAGGATGCTCCCTTCAGGGGGCTTACATTTTATACATAGCCTCTGCCCACTAAGCAAATATCCTTGTTCATAAATTACTCTCACCTGAACCCCCATACCCCTTCCCCCCCCACACACACAGAGGGTCCCTGGGCTTCCTTGCAGCACTGTCAAAACCCTTCCTGAGCATCGAAGGGCATCCACTCACCAGGCCCCCGATGGGACCAGGCACAGGGCACGCTTTCCCGCTTTGGAAGCAATCTCATTACTAGGCAGTGTAAACCACCGGGATTTCCCAAGAGGAACAGGTCCCTGCTTCGTCAGGTTTCTGTGCTCTGGAGCTCAGGCCCCTCCCCCTACAACCTCTCCTACACACGCTTGGGGGCTGGGGTTCGGGCCCATCCTTCAGCGAGCTCCCTGCTTCCCCAGTAAAGTAAAACATCACCCTATTAACATCCTGGTGGTAAGTCAAGTTGCTCGCGTGTACCTCGATAGGACGTGATGAGAATTACACTTCACCTCTGTGGTCTTCCTTCCAAAACCCAACAGGCCCACTCTCATTATGAGAAAAACCCCAGACAAATCCCACCTGAGCAACACTCTACAAAATAACTTACCAGTACTCCGCGAAACTGTCAAGGTCATTGAAAACAAGGAAGGTCTGAGAATTCATCATAATCAGGAGGAACGTAAGGAGACGTGATGAAATGTAATGTGATGTCCTAAGTGGGATCCTGCAGCAGGAAATGACATCAAGCAAAAACTAAGGAAATCTGAATAAGGGATGGAGTTTAGTTAATAACAATGCACCGATATTGGTTCCTTAATTCTAGCAAATGTATATAAATGTAACATAAAAAGTTAATTATCAGGGAAACTGGGTGTGGGCTATGCGGGAACTCTGTACTATCTTTGCACCTTTTGTGTAAATCTAAAACTGTTCTAAGAGAAAAAGTTGGCTTTAAAAAAAAACGGCTTTTTTTGAAAAGCCATTCTACAACCCCCAATAGAGCAGCAACTGCTGAATCCCATATCACTGAAGAAAATCTTATTTGTGGATCCTAAATGCTGCCTTTCAAACTATAGACATGATAAAGTATCATTAGTTACCAAGTGAAAACTCACCCACTTTAACCTTCTTTACTGCTATTTTAAATATCTATTATATATTGAAGATATAATAATTAAGAACCACTATTACTATGTCCTTTAAAAATTCTGGTTTGGGGACTTCCCTGGTGGCACAGAGGTTAAGAATCTGCCTGCCGAGGCAGGGGACACGGGTTTGAGCCCCAGTCCGGGAAGATCCCACATGCCGCGGAGCAACTAAGCCCGTGTGCCACAACTACTGAGCCTCCTCACCTAGAGCCCATGCTCTGCAATAAGAGAAGCCACCGCAATGAGAAGCCCACGCGCCACAACGAAGAGTAGCCCCCGCTTGCCGCAACTAGAGAAAGCCCGCGCACAGAAACGAAGACCCAACGCAGCCAAAAATAAATAAATAATTGATTTTTAAAAAAAATTCTGGTTTGACTTATTTCTGATTCAGAAAGTAATATGTTACATGGTATGACTTGAAAAGAAGACATTGTTGCCAAAATTATTTCTCCCATAAGAAATAGTATTATTTGCAAACTTCCCATAAAAGCATTTTTGGAAATGACTCAGAATGCTGACTCCACCACATTCTACCTTGTAGGAATTGTGATAACGAAGCAGTAATTTCCGGTAATAGCGAGGTGCCATACATCCCAAGCAAGAAGATTCCATATATTATTGTGCGTATGTGAAGTCTGGTCCATTCTTTCTTGGAGTAATTTGTGAAGTTATAAATACTTGTTACTCTGATTTCATCCCTCATTTATTTCTTGTGCTGTTGTTGTTTTATAGGGAATGGGAGGATTTGAGAAGGGGAGAGATGTTATCCGGGGGAAATCTGGGGAGAAGCTCTACTTGTTCTCTGAAGAAATATCTCAAACATAATACTAGTGCCTTGGCTTGCCTATGTGTGGCACAGGACACATTATGACACCATCATGGAATCAACTTATGGCAGACTCGGTTGAATGGAAAATCAACGGGCTGGCAAGTGCCTTTGAAAGACTGAAATACGCACCATGAACCCTGTCGCGCAGTCCTGCCCCGCCGCTAAAATCCGAACACCTCCATGTTTTGTTTTACCTGCCATCTAGTCTTCTGGGCTTCCTCACACCTCAGTCCTGGCACCCATTTTCCCCCCTTTGCCAGCTTCTCCCTGGTTTCATACCCTTCCACTCTGTGTGGGTTGGGACAGAAAACTTGGCCCAAAAGGGTTAGGGCAGGGGGTTGCTAGCACAACTTCCACTGAGTCCCCTACGTGCCCAGTCCTCTGTCAAGTGATCCTCCCCGTCTGTTTCGTTTTGTTAGCAAGGGCTTTGGCATTTCAAAACGAATCAACGATTAGAAGGCTCACAATACAATCAGCCAATCAAAAAGCTGCAGAGCAACTGAGTGACTTCAACATCTTAAAGCTCGTTTCTGAGCACTGCCCACACCCAGAGCCTGCTGAGTTGGTCTCTTTAGGCAGTTTGCTCACTTCCCTTCCACTGGTAACTGGTGCTCAAAGGACCCCCAGTTTAAGCAAAATCTGACTGGTCTGCTCATACTTGGAGGTCCTAGCGCTGCTTACTTTCATGAAACAAAACCTTCAGTTGCCCAGAGCCTTTGGCGGTTCCACGTTGGCTACTCACAGGGCACAAGCTCATGTTGAGACAGGCACATTGTCTGGTTGGTTCCATCACCATTCTGTAAATTCTGCCAAATGCTGTTTGCACACAGATTCACCCCCATGCTGACGAAGGAGAGTTAGTGACTGAGACTATTTCTACCATATCCCAGGGCCAGGCCTGACAAGGAGGTGAGAAGTCTGGATTTGGAGGCCGAGGATCTGGGTTTGCACTCCACACCTCTGCTTACTAGATAGGTAAAGGATAGGTTGGCAGGAATGCTCAGAAATCTTAATGTGCTCATCTGAAAATGAAGGTAATAATCCCTGTGTGTTGTGGAGCTTATGTGAAATTGCATGTCAATGTGCTTTGCGAGGTGCTACAGATATGAAGTGCTTTAGTATTCACGGTGTAAAGTTTACAGAGACGCTTCCGAGCAGGCTGAGGTAATATGCAGGCAGCTTCAGACTGTCAATTTCATTACGATGTTAAAAATGTGACTCTTAAGGCCTTCCGTGCCACTTGGCTACCAATTGAATAGTAAAAAGCAAGTTGAGAAAACCATGGCCGATTGGTATTTGCAGAAATGTTAGTAGAGGTGTAGGCTTTGTTGTTAGACAAAAAAGCTCTTGAATTGGTCAGGGCCAAATGCAACCTTCACAACCTGGCAATCTATCAATCTAAGAGAAAAGATGGGGAGGACTTGATAAGGACTTTGCAAAGCTCCAAGCCTTTGAAGCAGGTGAGTGGGAAGCCAGCAAGTGCTGAGGCCCTCTGCCGCTAATCAGGCTGTGATCATCATCAGTGCTGTTCAGCCTTTTCATTCTCTGAATGGTATCTTTTGATGAACTGAATTTTAATTTTGCTGCCCTTTTATTGATCACTGTATTTCTTGTACAGTTAATGGTTTTTTTGTGTGTGTTCTAAGAAATCTTTGCCTACCTCAAGGTCATCAGGATATTCTCCCATGCTCTCTGCTAAAAGCATTTTGGTTCCCTTTTCTATTTAAGTTTGTTATTCATCTTGAATTAATTATTTTGAGTATGATGTCAGGGTTTAGATAAATGTATCATGACATGCATCCATCATTATGGTATCATACAGAGTATCTTCATGCCCTAAAAATCCTCTGTGCTCTGCCTATTCATCTCTCCCCTCCCCCCAACCCCTGGCAACTACTGGTCTTTTTACTGTCTCTATAGTTTTGCCTCTTCTAGAATGTCTTACAGTTGGACTCATACGCATGAGGTAGCCTTTCCAGACTGGTTTCTTTCACTTACTAATATGCATTTAATTTTCCTCCATGTCTTTGTATGGCTTACTAGCTCATATGACCTTAGCCCTGAATAATATTCCATTGCCTGAATGTGCCACAATTTATCTTCTTACCTACTGAAGGTCATCTTGGTTGCTTCCAAGTCTAGGCAATTATGGACAGAGCTGCTATTATCATCCATACGCAGGTTTTTGTGTAGACGTAAGTTTTCAACTCCTTTGGGTAAATACCAAGGAGCGTGGTTTCTGGATCGTATAGTAAGAGTACGCTTAGTTTTGTAAGAAATTGTCAAACTGTCTTCGAGAGTGGCCGTACCATTCTGCATTCTACCCCATGAATGAGAGTTCCTATTGCTCCTCATCCTTGTCAGCTTTTGGTGTTGTCAGTGCTCTGGATTTGGGCCATTCTAATAGGTGTATAGTGACAGTATTCACTTTTTGGTGTATAGTCCTATGTTGCATAGAATTTTTTTGACATAGAGTAAAAACCTTTTTAATGTGTACAATTCAGTTGCTGTGCAACCATCACCACAATCTAATTTTAGAGCATTTTCATCATCCCCCAGAAGAAACTTGTGTCCATTAACAGTCTCCATTTCTACCTCTCCCAAGCCCCTGGCAACCACTGTCCTGCTTTCTGTCTGTACAGATTTACCTATTCTGGATATTGTATATAAATGGAATCATGTAATATGTGATTTTTGCATCTGGCTTCTTTCACTTAGCATGTTTTTGAGGTTCATCCATGTTGTAGCATGTATCAGTACTTCAATCCTTTTTATGGCTGATATATTCCATTGTGTGGATAAACCACATTTTATTTACCCATTCATCAGTTGGTGGACATTTGGGTTGTTTCACCTTATGGCTAGTGTGAATAGTGCTGCTATGAACACTCATGTACAAGTTTTTGTTAGAATAGTTTTCAGTTCTTTGGGGTATATATCTAGGAGTAGACTTGCTGAATCATTTGGTAATTCTACGTTTAACTTTTTCAGGTACCATCAAAATGTTTTCCACAGTGGCTGTACAATTTATATTCCTACAGCAATGTATGAGTGTTCCAATACCTCCATATTCTCCCCCACACTTGTTTATTTTCTGGTCTTTTTTTTTTTAGCCATCCTAGTGGGTGTGAAGTGATACCTCATTGTGGTTTTGGTTTGCGTTGCTCTAATGACTAATGATGTTGAGCATCTTTTCATTGGCCATTTGTATATATTTGTTGGAAAATGTCTGTTCAAGTCCTTTGCCCATTTTTTAAATTAGGTTCTTGTCTTTTTGTTGTTGAGTTATAAAGTTCTTTAGATATTCTGATTGCTAGACCCTTATCAGATATATGAATTGCAAATATTTTCTCCCATTCTGTAGGTGGTCTTTTTACTTACTCTCTTGATAGTGTTCTTTGGTGCACAGAACTTATAAAATTTTGATGAAGTCCAATTTACCTATTTTTTGTTGTTGTTGTTGCCTGTGCTTTTGGTGTCATATCCAAGAAATCACTGCCAAATCCAATATCATGAAACATTTCCTATATGTTTTCTTCTAAGAGTTTTATAGTTTTGGCTCTTACATTTGGGTCTTTAATCCGTTTTGAGTTAATTTTTGTATATGCTGTAAGGTAAAGGCCCAACTTCATTCCTTTGCATATGTATATACAGTTTTTCTATCACTAATTGTTAAAAAGCCTGTCCTTTCCACATTAAAGTATCTTGACCCTTGTTGAAAATCAACTGACCATATATGTAAGGGTTTATTTCTGGGCTCTCTACTCCATTTCATTGGTGTTATATCTGTTCTCATGCCAGTACAACAATTTTGATTACCATAGGTTTTTAGTAAGTTTTGAAAGCAGGAAGTGTGAGTCCAGCAACTTTGTTCTTTTCAAGATTATTTTAGTGATTTTGAATTCCTTAAGATTCCATCTGAATATAAGGCTGCGTTTCTATTTCTGTAAAAAAAATGCCATCGGGATTTTGATAGGAATTGCGTTGAATCTATATGTTGCTTTTGGGAAGTATTGCCACCTTAACAATATTAAGTCTTCCAATACATGAAAATGAGATGTCTTTCCACTTACTTAGGTCTTTAATTTCTTTCAACAATGTTTTGTAGTTTTCAGCCTGCAAGTCTTTTGCCTCCTTGGTTAAATTTATTCCTAAGTATGTTATTCTATTTTATGCTACTTATGCTACTGTAATGGAATTGCTTTCTTCATTTTATTTTCAGATCATTCATTACTACCATCATATGCATAATTCCAACACGCCATAAACATAATTCCAACATCCCTCAATCTGACCCATTTTTTCAAATGGTATTTTTTAAATTTAATTTTTTAATTTTTGCTGCTAGTGTATAGAAATACAATTTATATTTGTATATTGACCTTGTATTCCGAGACCTTGCTGAATTCACTTATTAGTTCTAGACAGTTTTAATTCTTTCTTTCCAATTTATATGCCTATTTTTTTTTGCCCTATCATCCCAGTGAATAGTGAGCTCCAGTGCAATGTTGAAGAGAAGTGATGAGAGTGGACAGTGTTGCCTTGCTCTCCATATTAAGGTGAATATTCCAATATTTCATCATTATATATGATGTTACGTATAGGTTTTATTTTTTAATTACCTCTGTCAGGTTGAGAAAGTTTCCTTTTATTCCTAGCATGCTGAGAGTTTTTATTATGAATAGGTGCTGAATTTTGTAGACTGCTTTTCCTGTATCTACTGAGATGGTCATATGATTTTTCCATTTTATTTTGATAATATGATGAATTATGTTAATATTTTTAAATAAAACAACCTTACATTCCTGAAGGAAAAAACGCTAGTTTTTGGTCATTAAAAAAAATGCTAGGTTCAGTTTGCTAGCATTTTGTTAAGGATGTTTGTGTCTATGTTCAAAAGGGATATTGGTCTGTGGTTTTCTTTTCTTGTAATGTCTTTGTCTGGTTTTGGTCTTAGGGTTGGGGCTGGCCAAAAGTTTTAAAAATTGGGAAATGATTTTCTCCTCTATTCTCTGGAACAGTTTGTGTATAGTTGGTATAATTTCTTCCTTGCAGGTTGGATAGAATTTACCAGTGAAATTATCTTTGACAAAAGTTTTCTTTGCAAAAGGTTTTATATTGCACAGTCAATTTTTAAAACCAACATGAGGATCTTCAGATTCTCTGTTTCTTCCTGTGTCAGTTTTGGTAAGTGTGTTTTTCAAGGAGTTTGTCCTTTTTATCTAACTTAGTACTTTTTAGCATAAAATTGTTCAAAAACCCTTTATTCACCTTTATTAATCCTCTATCTCTGCAGAATTGCTAACAATAACCCCCTTTTAATCCTGATGTTTGAAATGTGTGTTTTCTCTCTTGTTAACTTACTCAATCTGATGTTATTTTCTATCAGCCTCAAGGAACTTGTTTAGCATTTCTTATAGTGTGAATTTGCTAGACATGACTCTCAGCTTTTGTTTATCAAAAAACGCCTTTATTTCGCCTTAATTTTTATAATATATTTTGGTAGTTTATAGATTCTAAGTTGCAGACATTTTTTTTTCTTTCAGCACTTAAAGATTGTCTCTGGCCTTATTGTTTCCGATGAGATGTCAGCTTAATTTTGTATGCATATAATATGACTTTTTTCTTCTGGCTCCTTTTTAGATTTTTTTTTTTAACTTTGTTGTCAGAATTTTGATTACAAAGTGACTGGGTGTGATTTTCTTTATGTTCACTCTGCTTATGAGTTGCTCAGCTTCTTGGGTCTGGGGGTTTATATTTGTTTTCTTTTGTTCAACCATGTAAATCTTGGCTGCCTCCTGCCCACACTGTCTTCCTCTAGAGCAGGCCTGCTCTTCTATCTACCTATACCAGACTAGGTGTTTGCCTCAGCTGGGGCTTTTGGCTCAACTGTGGCGGGGCTCATTCCTACCTGAAATTCAGTTAATCAGGGCTTCCTTGCATCTACAACCTATTCACCAAATAGAAAAGTATGATTCTTCGTTCATGTAGATTTATTTTGTTGTTACCATGGTAGTGAAGGCCTTTTGCATTCTCCTTCATCCTAATCCTGAAGAAGAATTCAGGGTGTTTATTCTTATTCCCTTCATTCTAGATACATAAGAGATTGTACTTCCTGCCTCATAAAAGTTAGGTGTGGCCATGTGACTTGATTGACCAATGAAAAGTGAAGTGTGACTGTTTCTGGGTGGAATATTTAAGCCTGCGTGTGATTGGACACCATCACTTCCCTCTGTGTGGTAAGCTGAATAATGGCCCCCCCAAAGACGTCCTCTTAACCCCTGGAACCTGTGAATATGTTACCTCACAGGACAGAAAGGATCTCGCAAATGTGATTAAGGATCTTGAGATAAGGAAATTATCCCGGCTTCTCCAGGTGGGCCCAGTGTAATCACAAGGATCCTCACAAGAGGGAGGCAGGAGAGGCAGAGTGGAAGAAGATGTGACGATGGAGCAGAGGTAACAGAGAGAGAATTGAAAATGTTCCACTTCTGGCTGTGAAGATGGAGGAAGGCACACAGGCAGCCTCCAGAAGCTGGAAAGGGAGGGAAACAGATTCTCCCCGAGAGCCTCCAGGAGGAAAACAGTCCTGCCGACACCTTGATCTTAGCCCAATGAGACCCATTTCAGACTGTGACCTTCATAACTGGAAGACAATAAATTTGCATTGTTTTCAGGCACTTAAGTTTGTGGTAACTTGTTACAGCAGCAATAGGAAACGAATACACTCTGTCCCAACAATGGCAATGCTCCAAGTTGGGGAGCCTGTCAGCCTGCATTCCTGAGTGAGTGACACAGAGCAAAGCAGAGCCCCCAGCTGACCATGGCATACCTGGAGTATGAGCAAGAAGTAAAACTTTGTCCTTTTAAGCCACAGAGATTCTGCAGGTATCTGCTTTTACAGCAAAGCGACGTGTCAGTACAAATCCCACACAAAGAATGTAACTCTATACAACTCTGCTGTGGGACTTTTTTTCAGTGAGGCCTGAGAGTTCAGGCCCCTAGAAGTGATGAAATATTTGGGCTATTCTGACAGGCACATCAGGAATGGTTAGAGTTAGTTCAGCAAGTCTGTTGAGGACCTGGTATGTCATAGCTCCTCAGTGCCACAGAGGACCCACACAGAGATTCAGGATGTTCTGCTCTTTCACGAAAGGAGAGTAACTGGAAGGAGAGTCTCTGTAGGCAGGAAGCCCAGAAGACAATACAAGGTGTGAATTCAAGTGTACTTCAGAGAGTTTTGGTAACAGTGAAGAAAAGTTACTATGGGGAAGAAAATTTGTTGAGAGAAAACAGCCTCTTTAAATCAGTAATGAGTTTTGCTAGATAATGCTGTTCAGAGGGACAGAGAACTGAGGTCTTCACTCTACTTTTGTGAGAACAAGTCAAATGACAAAAACAAAAAAAAAACAAGCTGAACGCATACGCTTCTGCAAGCAGGTATGTGTCGGGGTCTCTCCTAGGACCAGGACACATATAATCCTATAACCCCTTGGTCTGTCTGTAGAAGAGGACAACAAATGTTCCCAAAGAGCGATTCAAAAATGTTAGGATTCTACACTATATAATGTAATTATGACTGCATTTTGAATAAAGGATAAAATGTGTCTACTACATCAGTTTCTAAGGCAGTAAGGAGTGCATTACACTTTTAGAGATTTCTCTTAGGATTGAGGAGTACTAGCCCATGATAAGATCTAATGAATCATATAATCTAATGCCCTGTGAGGGCTGGATGGGTTTTTTTTTGGGTTTTTTTTTTTTGCAGTACACGGGCCTCTCACTGTTGTGGCCTCTCCCATTGCGGAGCACAGGCTCCGGACGCACAGGTTCAGCGGCCATGGTTCACAGGCCCAGCCGCTCCGCGGCACGTGGGATCTTCCCGGACTGGGACAGGAACCCGTGTCCCCTGCATCGGCAGGTGGACTCTCAACCACTGCGCCACCAGGGAAGCCCGGCTGGATGGTTTTGACCCTGACTCTGAGTCCAGGAAGAACCCAGGGGTGGGAGTGTGTTTTCTAGGTTCTGAAGTACAAGATTCTAGGACTGAGTCTGGAGACCTTTCCTAGGGTGGGGTTGAAGGCAGCCAAGCAGGGTGTAACTAGAGGAAGAGTGTGAACCATGATCCTCAACAGGAGAGAAGGGTAAAGCAGACACAAAGGAAGAGCACCACAGCTACAGAGACAGGAGGAGCCACTGAGAAGCAGAGTGCTCAGGACTGAAATTAGGGCGCTGGAATCCATTCCAGAGACTAAGTGGGATGCCCAGTGTGATAAAGCCTGTCTCCATGAAGTGCTGGCCTCATGACCTGGAGTAGACCTGGGGCTCGGAGAACCGGGAGTTGACGGGACTTCCTGAAGATGACATGGAGGAGGACCCTGATCCTCGTGGGCATCCATCCGCTCTCCACTCTGCCTATGGGTCCACGAAAACTTTATCCATGAACTCTTGCTTATCTTATCTACCTCAGGGCCTTTGCACTGGCTCTTCTTTCTGGCTGGAAGGCTCTTACCCCACATATCTACTTGACCCACCCTGCTCTTCTGTCTTTTCTCAATGTCACTCCCCCATGAGGCCTTCTCTGACTGCAGTTCTAACCTGCTCCACCCATCCTGTTACTACCCATCCCTCTTTTTCTTTTTCTTTCTTTTTTTCTTCTGTGACACCTATCTGACCTTCGGTACACAGTGCATTTTACTGATTTACTCTGTTACTGGCTCATGGTCTATTTCCTCCTGCTTAAGTGCAAGCTCCACAGGACAGGACTCTGTCTGGTTTGCCTACTGATGCATCTCTAGTGCTGTACTGGTCCAGCACAGCCAAGGAGTTCTATACAAACCTGTTACATGGGTGAAATGGACATTTCCAAACATTATCCCATTGACAACAGCATATTTCATGACCAATTCAGGTAACTGAGGGCCTAGCTATACCTCATATAATATAAATTAGGGCTGCCAGCACTATATGGGAGAATCTTGACTCCTATTTGTGGCCTCCAGCTAAGTAATATTTATCTTCTTTTAAAATACTGTGACCTGGGACTTCCCTGGTGGCGCAGTGGTTAAGAACCCACCTGCCAATTCAGGGGTCATGGGTTCGATCCCTGATCCGCGAAGATCCTGCAAGCTGCGGAGCAACTAAGCCTGTTCACCACAACTTCCGAGCCTGCGCTCTAGACCCCACCAGTCATAACTACTGAGCCCTCGTGCCACAACAACTGAAGCCCACCCGCCTAGAGCCTGTGCTCCGCAACAAGAGAAGCCACCTCAATGAGAAGCCCACATACCGCAACGAAGACTAGCCCCTGCTCGCTGCAACTAGAGAAAGCCGGCACGCAGCAACGAAGACCCGATGCAGCCAAAAATAAAATATAAAACAATATATATAGCCTAGAGGGGAAGATGGCGGAAGAGTAAGACGCAGAGATCACCTTCCGCCCCACAGATACACCAGAAATACATCTACACGTGGAACAACTCCTACAGAACACTTACTGAACGCTGGCAGAAGACCTCCCAAAAGGCAAGAAAGTCACCACGTACCTGGGTAGGGCAAAAGAAGAAAGAATAAATAGAGACAAAAGGATAGGGAGGGGACCTGCACCAGTGGGAGGGAGCCGTGAAGGAGGAAAGGTTTCCACACACTAGGAAGCCCCTTCGTGGGTGGAGACGGCGGGTGGTGGAGGGGGGGAAGCTTTGGAGCCGCAGAGGAGAGCACAGCAACAGGGGTGCGGAGGGCAAGGCGGGGAGATTCCAGCACAGAGGATCGGTGCCAACCAGCACTCACCAGCCCGAGAGGCTTGTCTGCTCACCTGCCAGGGCGGGCGGGACTGGGAGCTGAGGATTGGGCTTCGGTCAGAGCGCATTGAGAGAACTGGGGTTGGCGGCATGAACACAGCCTGCAGGGGGTTAGTGCACCACGTCTAGCCGGGAGGGAGTCCGGGGAAAAGTCTGGACCTGCCGAAGAGGCAAGAGACTTTTTCTTCCCTCTTTGTTTCCTGGTGTGCGAGGAGAGGGTATTAAGAGTGCTGCGTAAAGGAGCTCGAGACAGGCGCGAACCGCGGCTAAAAGCGCGGACCCCAGAGACGGGCATGAGACGCTAAGGCTGCTGCTGCTGCCACCAAGAAGCCTGTGTGCGAGCACAGGTCACTATCCAAACCCCGCTTCCGGGGAGCCTGTGCAGCCCGCCACTGCCAGGGTCCCGGGATCTAGGGACAACTCCCCCGGGAGAACGTACGGTGCGCCTCAGGCTGGTGCAACGTCACACTGGCCTCTGCCGCCGCAGGCTCGCCCCGCATCGTGCCTCTCCCTCCCCGCAGTCTGAGTGAGCCAGAGCCCCCGAATCAGCGGTTCCTTTAACCCCGTCCTGTCTGAGCGAACAACGGAGGCCCTCCTGCGACCTACACGCAGAAGCGGGGCCAAATCCAAAGCTGAGCCCCTGGGAACTGTGAGAACAAAGAAGAGAAAGGAAAATCCCTCCCAGCAGCCTCAGAAGCAGAGGATTAAAGCTCCACGATCAACTTGATGAACCCTGCAACTGTGGAATACCTGAATAGACAACGAATCATCCCAAATTGAGGAGGTGGGCTTTGAGAGCAAGATTTATGATTTTTTCCCCTTTTCCTCTTTTTGTGAGTGTGTATGTGTATGCTTCTGTGTGACATTTTGTCTGTATAGCTTTGCTTTCACCATTTCTCCTAGGGTTCTATCCGTCCGATTTTTCTATTTGTTTTTTTTTTTTTTAATTTTTTTATTTTTCTTAATAATTATTTTTTATTTTAATAACTTTATTCTATTTTATCTTATTTTATTTTATCTTCTTTCTTTCTTTCTTTCCTTCCTTCCCACCTTCCTCCCTCCCTCCCTCCCTCCCTTCTTCCTTCCTTCCTTCCTTTCTTTCTTTCTTTCTTTCTTTCTTTCTTTCTTTCTTTCTTTCTTTCTTTCTTTCTTTTTCTACATTTTCTCCCTTTATCCTGAGCCGTGTGGATGAAAGGCTCTTGGTACTGCAACCAGGAGTCAGTGCTGTGCTTCTGAGGTGGGAGAGCCAACTTCAGGACACTGGTCCACAAGAGACCTCCCAGCTCCACATAATATCAAACAGCGAAAATCTCCGAGAGATCTCCATCTCCACACCAGCACCCAGCTTCACTAACGATCAGCAAGCTACAGTGCTGGACACCCTATGCCAAACAACTAGCAAGACAGGAACAAAACCCCACCCATTAGCAGAGAGGCTGCCTAAAATCATAATAAGTCCACAGACACCCCAAAACACACCACCAGACGTGGACCTGCCCACCAGAAAGACAAGATCCAGCCTCATCCACCAGAACACAGGCACTAGTCCCCTCCACCAGGAAGCCTACACAACCCACTGAACCAACTTTAGCCACTGGGGACAGACACCAAAAACAACAGGAACTACGAACCTGCAGCCTGCAAAAAGGAGACCCCAAACACAGGAAGATAAGCAAAATGAGAAGACAGAAAAACACATAGCAGATGAAGGAGCAAGATAAAAACCCACCAGACCTAACAAATGAAGAGGAAATAGGCAGTCTACCTGAAAAAGAATTCAGAATAATGATAGTAAAGATGATCCAAAATCTTGGAAATAGAATAAACAAAGTGCAAGAAACATTTAACAAGGACCTAGAAGAACTAAAGATGAAACAAGCAACGATGAACAACACAATAAATGAAATTAAAAATACTCTAGAAGGGATCAATAGCAGAATAACTGAGGCAGAAGAACGGATAAGTGACCTGGAAGATAAAATAGTGGAAATAACTACTGCAGAGCAGAATAAAGAAAAAAGAATGAAAAGAATGGAAGACAGTCTCAGAGACCACTGGGACAACATTAAACACAACAACATTCGAATTATAGGGGTTCCAGAAGAAGAAGAGAAAAAGAAAGGGACTGAGAAAATATTTGAAGAGATTATAGTTGAAAACTTCCCTAATATGGGAAAGGAAATAGTTAATCAAGTCCACGAAGCACAGAGAGTCCCATACAGGATAAGTCCAAGGAGAAATATGCCAAGACACATATTAATCAAACTGTCAAAAATTAAATACAAAGAAAACATATTAAAAGCAGCAAGGGAAAAACAACAAATAACACACAGGGGAATCCCCATAAGGTTAACAGCTGATCTTTCAGCAGAAACTTTGCAAGCCAGAAGGGACTGGCAGGACATATTTAAAGTGATGAAGGAGAAAAACCTACAACCAAGATTACTCTACCCAGCAAGGATCTCATTCAGATTTGATGGGGAAATTAAAACATTTACAGACAAGCAAAAGCTGAGAGAGTTCAGCACCACCAAACCAGCTTTACAACAAATGCTAAAGGAATTTCTCTAGGCAAGAAACACAAGAGAAGGAAAAGACCTACAAGAATGAACCCAAAACAATTAACAAAATGGGAACAAGAACATACATATCGATAATTATCTTAAGTGTAAATTGACTAAATGCTCCCACCAAAAGACACAGACTGGCTGAATGGATACAAAAACAAGACCCATATACATGCTGTCTACAAGAGACCCACTTCAGACCTAGAGGCACATACAGACTGATAGTAAGGGGATGGAAAAAGATATTCCATGCAAATGGAAACCAAAAGAAAGCTGGAGTAGCAATTCTCATATCAGACAAAATAGACTTTATAATAAAGACTATTAGAAGAGACAAAGAAGGACACTACGTAATGGTCAATGGATCGATCCAGGAAGAGGATATAGCAATTGTAAATATTTATGAACTCAACATAGTAGCACCTCAATACATAAGGCAAATACTAACAGCCATAAAAGGGGAAATCAACAGTAACACATTCATATTAGGGGACTTTAACACCCCACTTTCACCAATGGACAGATCATCCAAAATGAAAATAAATAAGGAAACACAAGCTTAAAATGATACATTAAACAAGATGGACTTAATTGATATTTATAGGACATTCCATCCGAAACCAACAGAAGTGCTCAAGTTCTCTCAGGTGCTCATGGAACATTCTCCAGGATAGATCATATCTTGAGTCACAAATCAAGCCTTGGTAAATTTAAGAAATTTGAAATTGTATCAAGTATCTTTTCTGAGCACAATGCTATGAGACTAGATATCAATTACAGGAAAAGATATGTAAAAAATACAAACACATGGAGGCTAAACAATACACTACTTAATAACGAAGTGATCACTGAAGAAATCAAAAAGGAAATTAAAAAATACCTAGAAACAAATGACAATGGAGACACGACAACCCAAAACCTATGGGATGCAGCAAAAGCAGTTCTAAGAGGGAAGTTTATAGCAATACAACCCTACCTTAAGAAACAGGAAACATCTCAATAAACAACCTAACCTTCCACCTAAAGCAATTAGAGAAAGAAGAACAAAAAAAGCTCAAAGTTAGCGGAAGGAAAGAAATCATAAAGATCAGATCAAAAATGAAGGAAATGATAGCAAAGATCAATAAAACTAAAAGCTGGTTCTTTGAGAAGATAAAATTGATAAACCATTAGCCAGACTCATCAAGAAAAAATGGGAGAAGACTCAAATCAATAGAATTAGAAATGAAAAAGGAGAAGTAACAACTGACACTGCAGAAATACAAAAGATCATGAGAGATTACTACAAGCAACTCTATGCCAATAAAATGGACAACCTGGAAGAAATGGACAAATTCTTAGAAATGCACAATGTGCCAAGACTGAATCAGGAAGAAATAGAAAATATGAACAGACCAATCACAAACACTGAAATTGAAACTGTGATTAAAAATCTTCCAACAAACAAAAGCCCAGGACCAGATGGCTTCACAGGCGAATTCTATCAAACATTTAGAGAAGACCTAACACCTATCCTTCTCAAACTCTTCCAAAATATAGCAGAGTGAGGAACACTCCCAAACTCATTCTACGAGGCCACCATCACCTCGATACCAAAACCGGACAAGGATGTCACAAAGAAAGAAAACTACAGGTCAATATCACTGATGAACATAGATGCAAAAATCCTCAACAAAATACTAGCAAACAGAATCCAACAGCACATTAAAAGGATCATACGCCATGATCAAGTGGGGTTTATTCCAGGAATGCAAGGATTCTTCAATATATGCAAATCAATCAACGTGATACACCATATTAACAAAGCGAAGGAGAAAAACCATATGAACATCTCAATAGATGCAGAGAAAGCATTTGACAAAATTCAACACCCATTTATGATAAAAACCCTGCAGAAAGTAGGCATAGAGGGAACTTTCCTCAACATAATAAAGGCCATATATGACAAACCCACAGGCAAAATCATCCTCAATGGTGAAAAACTGAAAGCATTTCCACTAAGATCAGGAACAAGACAAGGTTGCCCACTCTCACCACTCTTATTCAACATAGTTTTGGAAGTTTTAGCCACAGCAATCAGAGAAGAAAAGGAAATAAAAGGAATCCAAATCAGAAAAGAAGAAGTAAAGCTGTCACTGTTTGCAGATGACATGATACTATACATAGAGAATCCTAAAGATGCTACCAGAAAACTACTAGAGTTAATCAATGAATTTGGTAAAGTAGCAGGATACAAAATTAATGCACAGAAATCTCTGGCATTCCTATACACTAATGATGAAAAATCTGAAAGTGAAATCAAGAAAACACTCCCATTTACCATTGCCACAAAAAGAATAAAATACCTAGGAATAAACCTACCTAAGGAGACAAAAGACCTGTATGCAGAAAATTATAAGACACTGATGCAAGAAATTAAAGATGATACAAATAGATGGAGAGATATACCATGTTCTTGGATTGGAAGAATCCACATTGTGAAAATGACTCTACTGCCCAAAGCAATCTACAGATTCAATCCAATCCCTATCAAACTACCACTGGCATTTTTCACAGAACTAAAACAAAAAATTTCACAATTTGTATGGAAACACAAAAGACCCCAGATAGCCAAAGCAATCTTGAGAATGAAAAACGGAGCTGGAGGAATCAGGCTCCCTGACTTCAGACTAGACTACAAAGCTACAGTAATCAAGACAGTATGGTACTGGCACAAAAACAGAAAGATAGATCAATGGAACAGGATAGAAAGCCCAGAGATAAACCCACGCACATATGGTCACCTTATCTTTGATAAAGGAGGCAGCAATGTACAGTGGAGAAAGGACAGCCTCTTCAATAAGTGGTGCTGGGAAAACTGGACAGGTACATGTAAAAGTATGAGATTAGATCACTCCATAACACCATACACAAAAATAAGCTCAAAATGGATTCAAGACCTAAATGTAAGGCCAGAAACTATCAAATTCTTAGAGGAAAACATAGGCAGAACACCCTATGACATAAATCACAGCAAGATCCTTTTTGACCCACCTCCTAGAGAAAAGGAAATAAAAACAAAAATAAACAAATGGGACCTAATGAAACTTCAAAGCTTTTGCACAGCAAAGGAAACCATAAACAAGACCAAGAGACAACCCTCAGAATGGGAGAAAGTATTTGCAAATGAAGCAACTGACAGAGGATTAATCTCCAAAATTTACAAGCAGCTCATGCAGCTCAATAACAAAAAAACAAACAACCCAATCCAAAAATGGGCAGAAGACCTAAATAGACATTTTTCCAAAGAAGATATACAGTCTGCCAACAAACACATGAAAGAATGCTCAACATCATTAATCAGTAGAGAAATGCAAATCAAAACTACAATGAGATATCATCTCACACCAGTCAGAATGGCCACCATCAAAAAATCTAGAAACAATAAATGCTGGAGAGGGTGTGGAGAAAAGGGAACACTCTTTCGCTGCTGGTGGGAATGTGAATTGGTATAGCCACTATGGAGAACAGTATGGAGGTTCCTTAAAAAACTACAAATAGAACTACCATATGACCCAGCAATCCCACTACTGGGCATATACCCTGAGAAAACCATACTTCAAAAAGAGTCATGTACCAAAATGTTCATTGCAGCTCTATTTACAATAGCCCAGAGATGGAAACAACCTAAGTGTCCATCATTGGATGAACGGATAAAGAAGATGTGGCACATATATACTATGGAATATTACTCAGCCTTAAAAAGAAACGAAACTGAGCTATTTGTAATGAGGTGGATAGACCTAGAGTCTGTCATACAGAGTGAAGTAAGTCAGAAAGAGAAAGACAAATACCGTATGCTAACACATATATATGGAATTTAAGAAAAAAAAATGTCATGAAGAACCTAGGGGTAAGACAGGAATAAAGACACAGACCTACTAGAGAATGAACTTGAGGAAATGGGGAGGGCAAAGGGTAAGCTGTGACAAAGTGAGAGAGTGGCATGGACATATATACAGTACCAAAGGTAAAATAGCTAGTGGGAAGCAGCCGCATAGCACAGGGAGATCAGCTCGATGCTTTGTGACCACCTAGAGAGGTGGGTTAGGGAGGGTGTGAGGGAGGGAGATGCAAGAGGGAAGAGACAGGGGAACATATGTATAACTGATTCACTTTGTTATAAAGCAGAAACTAACACACCATTGTAAAGCAATTATACTCCAATAAAGATGTAAAAAAAAAAAAAATATATATATATATATATATATATATATATATATATATATAGTGATCTTTTCCAAGCGCATGAGTCCTCTTGCCCCTGTCCTGCCAGGGGTGGAAGCAGAGGTGCGCTCCCATGGCTGGGAGAGCTGTCTGCAGAGAAGCCGGGCTGCCATCCCCACCCCACGTGAGTGAGGGTCACAAGTCTCTGTTTCAGTTTCCTCTTGGGTTATCCCTTCCCGGGAGGACAGGAGAGAGAGGAGATCAGTGTTACAGCACCAAGCAAACCCTCCTTCTGCCGCACCCTAACATGCACCCTCCTGTGTGCGTGTACTTCCACAGAGGGCCTTGGTCTCTGGCGACATGCTGCTCAGACACTGCTGCAGTGCATGTCACCCCCACATGGCTCCCCCAGTCTATTAGGGGCCTTGTTCTAGACCAGGACTACAGGCTTTGGGGATAGTAGGACCCAACATGCTGGATCACAGATTCAGCTTGGGCCATTTTTCCAGCCCCTCAGAATCATAGCCAATTGCTAGAAGGACTCATGGCCATGACCCTCATCTCCAGTGGGTGCATGCACACACACAAACACGTGTGTGCACACTTCACACTCTTTTTTGAGGCAGGTGGCTTTCCCTCTGGTCCATGACAGCTGCGAGGTTCACCAAGCTGCCTTGCACTTTCAGGCCACATTCTGGTTTTCTCTTCATTCAACAGCAGCAAGGGCAGAAGGCCTCTAATTTTTGTCACAAGACACATGGTGGTTCTCTCAGAGTCTAGGTTTAGAGACAGATACCAGGGAGGCATGGTACCAGAGAGGAAGATGGCACCTGGGGCGGCCAACCCAGGGGCCGGCTTCCCATGGCACCATGAAAAGGTGAGGAGGTCAGTCTCCTCCTGCCTCTGCCTCCTGAGATCTCCCCTCTCCACTTCTCAGGGCTCCACGCACGTGAGCATGTGCAAACACCACACAACCCTGTGGGTGTGCAGCATTCACCACGTATCCTCACTGCACAGGTGAGGGAAGTGGGGAGGGGATGCCTGGCTTCTCACATGCAGGCCAGTGGGCTGTCTGTGACGTACAATGGCCTACCCCTCTTCCTGTCCAGCTCTCGAGACTGAGCGCCAGTACATAGCTCCTGCATTTGCACTTTAGCTTAATTTGGAAGGAACTCATATATCATAATGTTCTCCATTGTCAGCTGAGCTTCTGCCAGGACAGGGGCACTCAGGGCACGCTGATCCCTTTAGGGTCCCAGCCCCCACCCAGAGCAGTAGACATCCTTCGTGAGCAAACCTGAACCAAACTGATGCTGGGGAATCCTGGCCTTCTTCCAGTTAGGGAAGTGGGACACCTGTTCCTAGGGAGCTGCTATGGACTGAATTGTGTCCCCCTAAATTCATATGTTGAAGCCCTAACCACCCCCCCCACCACGTGACTCTATTTAGATTTGGGGCCTATCAGAAGGTAATTAAGGTTACATGAGGTCAGAAGGGTGGGGCCCCGATCCCATAGGATTAATGTCCCATTACGAAGACACACTAGAGAGTGCTCTCTGTGCATGCAGCAAGGAAGGGCCATGTGGGGACACAGCAAGAAAGAGGTTGTCTGCAAGCCAGGAAGAGAGGCCCCCCAGAAACTGGCCCTGTTGGACTTTGATCTTGGACATCTGGCCTCCAGAATTGTGAGAAAATAAATTTCTTTTTTTAAAGCCATCCAGACTATGGGCTTCTGTTATGGCAGCCTGAGCAGACTAATACAGGAGCCACCATGAGATTGGCCAGTGTGGCCTGGTCCAGGGATCCAGGCTCTGGGGCCTCTGATTCTGAGGACAATTGTCCCTACTGTGGTTCCTTGACCTAGAGCTGCAGGCCTGGGAAGGTACCTGCCTGTTCTCCCATCCATGGCTTGCAGTGCTCACTGAGCATTTATAGTTTAGCCTTTGAAGGCTCCCTGGAAATGGGTTTTGCTTTTCTCCTCCCACAAGTTGCTAATCTTCCCTAGAGATCATGTTGAAGCCTGCAATAAAGCCTCCTTCCTCAGAACCCTCTATTCACCCCAGGACACTGTTAGGAGACCACAGTGATTGTCTCCTGTGGTTCCCATGGTCCCTCTGGGGCCTTGAGGAAGCCCAGGGTGGCCAGGTGGAATTTGCATGGAGTGGGCTTGGGCAGAGGCAGACTGGTCTTCTTGGAGGGGAACACTGAGGACTGCCCCCTGGCCCAAGCCATGCCCTAGGCCTCGACACCTCCTTCCAGTTGCCCAGGGCAACTGGGAAGTTGCAGTTCCCAGGTGAGGATGGCAGTTTACCCACAGCTGTATTTCTATTATAGACACGGATGCTTCAGGGCTGAGGCCTAGTTGAGTTAGTTGGTTAACTGAGTTGGTTGAGCCTAGGGTTGGGGGGAGGAAAGGGAAGAAGAGGAAGGATAAAGTGGAGGAGAACAAAGGGTCAGGAAGAAAAGTGGGGAGTAGAAGTCACAGGATCAAAGCACAGAGACGTCAGATCCCACAGAGCCAGGCTGAGAGGGGACACAGGCAGCACTGATCCACAGTGACACCTGAGTCACCTCTCCAGGTGACACTTCGGATGACGAGACATATGAGTTCCCAACACTCAGAGCCACGGCGCTCCCAACAGCCTCCCAGGCCAAATCGCACAGGAGGGTATTTACGGAGGAAAAGTCTTTGAGAGCCTTGACTCATTTTGGATTGTTTGTGAGGGTTTTTTCAGCCCTGTGTGTTTTTGAGAAAGCAGCACAATAGTCAGGCTGACATCATCTGGTGTTAATGAGAACACTACAAACATTTCCACTACGAGTCAGGCCAAAGCATTATTTTACAATATTATTTAATCATTTCTTCCGGCATTCACCTAATCAGTACAAATGTTCAAAATGAAAGACACCAATGTATTAAGAATAAATGAATTTATGGTAATGATAATAGTAACAACACCCCCCCAGTCAGGCTAAGTACACAAGGTTCTGGATTTCGTCCAGGGGCTTCCACAGGGCAGAGGGATGTTTTTGCTGTTCACTTACACAGCTGAGCTGGCCAGCTGCCATCACAGGCAGCTTTGTTTATTTGGTTTTCGCTTTTCAGCATGAAATACAGTCCTGTCTTGCTTCTCCTCCCTCTGGGGCTCTCTGAATGTTTCTAACTAGCATCCTTTCTGCTAATTTGCAAAAAAGACTCCCTCCCCTGGAACTGGTGATGCCGAGAAGCACTGCTGGGGGCGTGAGGGTCTGTGTGGACTGCAGCTCTGCTTGGTCAGGTCATAAATCAAGAGAGTTTCTGAGTTCAAACTTTCCTGCTCAGTAAGTTTTATTTCGGGATAGCGCTAAGTTGTTTTTTAAGCTCAGTGTGATTTGCTTGTAAACCTAGCGGACTGCTTTAGCTGGGGAATTCGTGCACAGTCTGCCTCGTCATCACAGCCACATTAGGAGGTTCGTGGGCACGTTGGCGTTTCTGTGCACTCAAGATGTCAGCAAGCTTTCTCCTGTGCAGGGCGCCGGTCAGAGGGCTGACTCCAGGCCTGTGCCTACACAGGGGCTCCTTATGCCCACCCTGGCCCAGCACGACACTGGGGGGGACGGGGAAGACAGATCAAATGCAATACACCTAATAAATGAATAAGCCCATTATATACTACATTAGAAAGTGAACTGCTGAGGAAAAGATAAAAGTAAAGCAGGGATAAAAGGTGTTGGATGTTTTTGGGTGTGAGGAGGGACTTTATAAATGAGGATAGAACGGCCAGAGTTTCTTTAAAAATTAAACATGCAACTAGTATGCAACCCAGCAATTGTAGTCTCAGGCATTTCTCTTAGAGAAATGAAAACTTGTGTCCACACAAAAACCAATACATGAATTTCCACGGCAGCCCTTCTTGTAATAGTCCCAAACTGGAAATAACCCAGCTGTCCTTCATCGGGTGAATGATCAAATGAACTGGCACCTTCTCGCTGTGGAACTACTACTCAGCAAAGAAAAGGAACAACCCATTGATATCCCCAACGACCTGGAGGAGTCTCCAGAGAATTATTCCGGGTGAAAAAGTCAATACCGAAAGGTTACATACTATATGATTCCATTTAAAGAACATTATTGAAATGACAAAGTTATAGAAATGGAGCACAGATGAGTGGTTGCCGGGGATCTGGAGGGGATGGGACTGGAGGGGAGTGTTTGTGGCTATGAAAGCGACAGTAGGAGGGTCCTTGTGGGGATGGAAATGTTCTATATCTTGACTGTGTCGATGTCTGCGTCCTGGTTGTGCTATTGTGTTGTAGGTTTGTAAGATGTCACCATTGCAGGTAAACAGTGTAAAGGACACGGGACATCTTTCTGTATTATTTCTTGTACCTATGTGTGAATCTACAGTTGTCTCACAACACAAAGTTTAATTTAAAAAATAAGGTGGTCCAGGTGGGCCCACTGAGAAGTTGACATTTGAACTAGGACTTGACTGGAGAGATGCATTTATCTGGGTGGACACTGTCGCCAGCAGAGGCCCTACTGTAGAAGAGCACGCAGCATGCTCAAGGGGGGCCGCACCAAGGGACAGGGTGAGCGTGGAGGAGGGCACAGGAGGTGAGTCCGAGGGGAAGCTGGGGCCTGCTGGGCACGGTGAGGTCCCGGGCTTTCGCTCCTGGTGGTCAGGGGAGGTACAGATGGCTCTGAGCGGCAGAGTGATACGGGCCAACTTCCCTTGTAACAGACCTCTCTGGCTGCTGAGTGGAGCCAGACTGTAGGGGCCCAGGCAGGAGCAAGGAGATGGTGAGGGGGCTGCTGCAGGCACCCCGGATGACCCCTGGTGTCTCCCAAACCCTGGCAGGCCCTGTCTGTGACTCTCCTGGGCATGTGTGCACGCAGATCTTCGGTAACGTGCACAGGCGCTTCTTAGTCCCCCAAACCCCCAGTCTACACTGGGGACCCACAGAGAGCACATCACACAGCTGAGGATGAGGGTCACGAAGGTAAAGATGAGCGGCTGCCTAAGGACAGGAACCTCAAGCTGCAACTTACTCATTGAGCCTCGGGGCCTGCGGGAGGCAGCTCTGGAGCCTAGTGGTTTAGAACAGTCAAAACAAAAACGCCCTTGGTGGTGTCCAGTTGTCTGCATGTATGTCACTATTCCTTCCAAGTAGGAATGCATTCCACAGGAGGTTTTGAGCACCTAATATGTCCTGGGGACCGGTGCCCAGTACCAGGGGTGCAGTGGGGGATAAAGCTGGCATAGCTCTTATACTCACCATGGCAAAAAACAAGTGAGCAGACGAATAAGTAAGACAGTGACAAATCATAATCAAGGTTATGAAGCAAGCAAAGAATGTGGGAGGATGTGTATTGTATGGGGAGGGGGACAATAGTGCCCCCTTAGGTAAGAAGGTAACACCTGGGTTGAGACATACAGTAGGATTAGGAGCCCAGTTAGAGTCCCCAGCAGAGGGAGCAGCCTGTGTGAAGGCCCTGAACCAGGGAGGTGGGACAGGGTCCAGAGATGCAGTCATGCCCCAGCATCACAACATTCAGGCCAGTCCCTGCTTGGCCTCTCCCAAGGACAGCACTCTGTATCCCGGACACCAGCCTCACACTCCTGCCATTTCTCTACGCAGGCTGTCAACTAGGCCTGGCTTCAATAGTGCCCAAGAAACAGCTGTGATTTCACAGTGAGCATGAAAGATACTCTCTTCTATAACATACCAGATGCTGGTAAGTGTGAGAAATTGTGGGAATAATAAAAAGACAGTCTTTTTAAAAATCCAAGTCTATAAAATGAGCCTGCTTCCCAAAGCCACTGACCCACACATGGCATGACCATGTGGCCCAGAAGAGGACCTGGCAGCTGGGCTGGTGTCCCAGGCTGGGAACAGAGGTGGGAACTGTGAAGACAGAGAGAAGCAAATTTGACAAAGTTCACATACCATGCTTATCAGTTTCCTAGGGCTGCTGTAACGAAGTACCCAAACTGGGTGGCTTAAAACAACAGAACGTTCTTTTCTCACAGTTCCGGAGGCTAGAAGTCTGGAATCAAGTTGTCGGCATGGGCCTGTTCTCTCTGAAGTCTCTAGGGGCGGATCTCGCCTTGCTTCTCCCAGATTCTCATAGCCCCAAGTGTTCCTTGGCTCATGGTAGCTTCACTCTGCCTCCATCTTCACGTGGCTGTCTTCCCTCTGTGTGTCCTGTGCCTTCACATGGTGTTCTCCCTGTGTGTCTGTCTTCACATGGTCTTCCAGTCATATTTGGATTAGGGCCCACCTTAATGACCTCATCCTAACTAATTGCTTCCACAATGACCCTACTTCCAAATAAGGTCACATTCTGAGGTACTTGGAGTTAGGACTTTAACATAACTTTGGGGGGCACACATTTAACCCACAATGCAATGCCATGCCAGGAAAGGAAGAGCGCTTAGAAAGGACTGGGCAGCCATAGAACTGAGTCGCAGATCTTGCACCATAGATGCCGTTCTGAGCTCACGTCCACACCCTGGATCTGCTGACTCTGAATCACTCCCACTAATATCCTTAAAATTATGCTTTACTCTGAGTGCTTCTGTTGCATGATTTCAAGTGAAAAGAATTTTTATGCTCCTAAGGCTAGGGCATTTTTGTTAGTGGTGCAGTCATGGTCATGCAGGCCTGAATGACTGGTCTTCTCCCTGTCCCTCACCCTATGGCAATCATACTGGCCAGCTGGGCAGTCAGTGGGGTAGATAAGGCCAGGCCAGGTCATGGAAGACCCAGGACCTGGACTAGCTTGGGTAGGCAGTAGGGAGCCATCCAGCCCTGAGCAGATGTCCCCTCACCCTCCTCATGGATGACTCTTTGCCCTGCTTCCAGGATCCTGGAATGTCTCAGTCCCCTCTGGGGACCATGTGGCCTCTGAGACCAGGGCTGGATGTCCTCCAGATCCTGCAGCCCCTCTTCCCATGTCCCCATCCAGAGCAGGGACAAGAGGAATGGGTTGAAAAGGAGGAGAGCTAGAAAGAACCCAGGGAAGGTGGTCTGGCTGAGCACCTGAAATGGCCACAATCCTGGTCTACAGGCAGACTTCTACATTCTCCTGATGCCATAGACATTGTAGCTGGATCCATTTAAAAGAGGGTGGCAAGTATGTAAATCGTGACCACCCTGCCCCCACAAGACACCAGGAAAATATTTATATTATGCCTCAACCAAGACAGGAATACACTTGGGATTCTTCAATTTAGACTCCAGTTCATTCATATGCTACTTGCTAAATTAAAAGTTTGAAATAATTTCCTGCTGTAAAAATATGAGACTCTTGCTATTCAGATAGAATTTTTAATCCAAGACTTGAAAACTTAGGAATTATTTCAAAATGCCTTTTGAAAAGTTTTTCTGTTTCTGATCATAAAATGTCAAAGTCACATTATTGTGAACTACAATTTTTCTACATTTGATCTTAGCCAAAAGGCTGAGAAATGATTCCATTGTTCTAAATTTAGCTTTATGTATTAGTACTCATTTATAGCTAAAATGATAATATAACATGCTTAAAAATAATAAAATGCATTTCTTTAAAAATATATTGTATGTGGCTGGACTTGCAGCTATAAAGGAGTAGAGATCAACAAATCCTCCCCACTAAAATCAACCATAAAACTGGACATAGTTGCAAAAAAACAATCATTTCAGGGCTCTGGAAATTGACCACAGGCAAACAACAAATTGAGAAACATGAAATCATGAAAAACTGTGGGGATACAGGTAAAAATAGTGGGGATATGTGGCTTTCTTGCCTGGGACTGACTCCATCCTCCATCTCAGCCCAGTCAACCTGTTCATCCAGGATAGGACTGGCCTTCACTTGATCTAGAGTGAAGAGTGGAAACCCACAGCCAGCAGCAAATGGGAAAAGTCTGCAGATCTCCTAGCCTGAAGCTGCAATCCTGGTTGGGAAGAGCAGTATAAGACTGGCCAGAAATTGAATAGGGGGATCCTGGAAATGAGATAGCCACTGAGATCTTGATAAGCATTTGACATAACCCTGGCTGTCTGGGAGCCTGTGCGCATGCACAGTGGAGACCCGAGAGGGCCTGGTGTTAAAGTAACAGCTAGGGCAGAGTTGAAAACTGCCAAATTTGAATACATCCCCCAATTCAAACACAGATCCACCAGCAGAGGGTGGTGTTTAAGCACAACTTCTGACCTATCACTGAGTGATTTAAGCTATGCAAACACAGAGATGACCGCAAAGAAGCCAGGCCCCCACAGAAAAAATACAAATAAGAATTGAAAAAGAAAAAAAAAACAACTGAGCTGAATCATTAGCAGATGCATACTTCAGGGTGACTGATTCTGCAGATCAAGTCCAGGCAAGTTACAAACAAACAAAAATCAGTAACAGCTAAGAATTTCAGAAGATAAAAGGAAAACAGAATCTAGATTTGTTATATTATCTATAATATCCAATATTGAACAAAAATTTACATGTCATGCAAAATAACAAGAAAGTGTGACATACTTGGGGTCGGGGGGAATGTCAATGGAAACTGTCTTTGAATGGCACAGATGTTGGATTTAACAGACAAAGACTTCACAGCTATTTGAAGTATTTCAAAAAACTAAAGGAAACCATGTTTTAGAAATTTCAGGAAAATATTATTAAAATGACTCAACAAGCAGGAATACGAACAAAAAATAATATTTTTTTAAAAAAAGAGCCAAAATGGAAATGCTAGGGTTGAAAAATACAATAACAAAATGAAAACTTTATTATATGGGATCAGCAGTAAATTTGAAACATCAGAAGAAACCAGTGAATTTGAAGACAGATCAATAGAATGTTATCCAATCTGAAAAACAAAGAGAAAAAAGACTGAAGAAAAGAGAACAATCTCAGAGACCTGTGGGACAACATCAAGCATACCAACTGCAAAATGGGAGTCCTGGAATAAGAGGAGAAAGAAAAAGAGCAGAAAAAAAAAAATTGAAGAAATAAAGGCTGAAAACCTCTCAAATTTGATGAAAGCATTAATTCATAGATCCCAAAATACCAATGAACCCCAAGTAGGAAAAACACAAAGAGATCTTCACTTAGTCATATCAAACTCTTCAAAGCAAAAAACAAAGAGGAAATCTTGAAAATAGCAAAAGAAAAACTAATCATATGTAAGGGAACAACAATACAAATAATGGCTAAATCTCATCAGAAACAATGCAGGCCAGAAAGCAGTGGAATGACATATTCAAAGTGCTGAAAGAAAAAACTGTTAGCCAAGAATTCCATATCCAGCAAAACTACTCTTCAAAAGTGAAAGTGAAATAAAGATATTCTTAGGTACGCAAAGACTGCTATAAAGTGCTGCTAAAAGACATACCTTACAAAAAATACTAAAAGTCCTTCGGGAGGAAAGAAACTTACTTCAGTTGGTAACTTGAATCCACAAGAAGAAATGGAGACTAGAAATGGTAAAAATATGGGTAATTATAAAAGACTTAATGAATATATATTTTTCTCCTATTATTTCTTTAAATGGTGTAAGATTATATAAAGCAAGTGTATTTTGGAATTTATAACATATATAGTTGTAATATACATGACACTAACAGCACAAAAGTGACATAGGAATAAAATGAAACTATACTGAAACAAAGTTGCTAGATTTTACTAGATTAAAATATGAGATATGTTGTAATATGTTAAAATGCACATTGTGTTTCCTAGAGCAAACACTAAGACAATAACTCAAAAGTATACTTTAAAAAATCAACCAAGGAATTAAAATACTATACAAAATTATTTGTTTAACACAAAAGAAGGGAGTAAGAAGGAATAAAAAAGACATGAGGCATATAGAAAACAAATAGCAAAATAACACATATAAATCCAACCATATTAATAATTACATAAAAAGTAAATATTCCAGTCAAAAGTCAGAGATAGTTAGACTAAATAAAAAAATGAAATCCAACCATATGCTGTCTACAACAGAGTTTCCCAACCCCTGGGCCATGGACCGGTACGGGTCCGTGGCCAGTTAGGAACCGGGCCACACAGCAGGAGGTGAGGGGCGGGCGAGTGAGTGAAGCGTCATCTGTGTTTACAGCCGCTCCCCATCGCTCGCATTACCGCCTGAGCTCCGCCTCCTGTCAGATCAGCGGCAGCATTAGATTCTCGTAGGAGTTCGAACCCTACTGTGAACTGCGCATGCGAGCGATCTAGGTTGCATGCTCCTTATGAGAATCTGATACCTGATGATCTGAGGTGGAGCTGAGGCGGTGATGCTAGTGCTGAGGAGCGGCTGCAAATACAGATTACCATTAGCAGAGAGGTTTGACTGCACAGAGACCATAATAAATCAACTGCTTGCAGACTCATATCAAAACCCTATCAGTGAGTGGCAAGTGAAAACAAGCTCAGGGCTCCCACTGATTCTGCATTATGGCGAGTTGTACAATTATTTCATTATATATTACAATGTAATAATAATAGAAATAAAGTGCACAATAAAGGTAATGCGCTTGAATCATCCCCAAACCATCCCCCCGGCCCCAGTCCATCGAAAAACGGTCTTCCACAAAACGGTCCCTGGTGCCAAAAAGGTTGGCGACCGCTGGTCTACAAGACACACGTTTCAATTCAAAGACACAAATAGATTGAAAGCAAAAGGATATCTGTTCTCACCTATTCAGCATAATACTGAAGGTTCTAGCCAGTGCAACAAAACAAGAAAGATCAACCAAATGTATTATATGCAAATTGGAAAAGATAAACTGTTTTTATCCACAGACAGCACAACCCAGCATGTAGAAAATCTCAGGGTAAAAGATCGATAGACAATATATCAATTTTTCCTACAAACTCACAATGAAAAGTCCAAAAACACAGTTAAGAAAATCCCATTCACAATAGCATCCAAAAGAATAAAATACTTAGGAGTAAATTTAACTCGAGAAGTGCAAGACTTGTAAACTAAAAAGAGAATTTTCAGAGAATACAGGACAATATAAAGATATAAATAGAGATATATTCCATCTTCACGGATTGAAAGAAACAGTATTATTAAGATGGCAGTTCTCCCTAAATTGGCCAACAGAATCATTATCTAAATCTCAGCAGAATTTCTTATAGCAACAGACAAGCCAATCAGTTGGCTTGTATATGAGAATGCAAAGGACATAGAATAGTCAAAACAATTTTTTAATAGGAGAACAAACTTGAAGGACTCACACTACCTGATTTCAAAACTTACTACAGGGCTTCCCTGGTGGCGCAGTGGTTGAGAGTCCACCTGCCGATGCAGGGGACACGGGTTCGTGCCCCGGTCCAGGAAGATCCCACATGCTGCGGAGCGGCTGGGCCCATGAGCCATGGCCACTGAGCCTGCACGTCCAGAGACTGTGCTCCGCAACAGGAGAGGCCACAACAGTGAGAGGCCCGCGTACCGCAAAAAAATAAATAAAAACTTACTACAAAGTCACAGTAATCAAGAAAATGTGGTACTGGCATAAAGACAGATATATAGATAATTGGAATAGAACAGAGAGTTCAGAACTTAACCCATAAGGGTTAATGTTAAATATAAATTTATAGTCAGTTGATTTTCAACAAAGGTGCCATAGCAGTTCTGTTGAGAAACAATGGTCTTCAACGAATATTACTGAGACAACTGGATATCCATATGGAGAAACATGAACTTAGATCCTTACTTCATGACACATACAAAAATTAACTCCCCAAATTAATTACAGGCTTAAAGTAAAAGCAAAAACTATAAGACTTCTAGAAGAAAACGTTCTATGAAATCTTTGTGACCTTGGGTTAGGTAAAGTGTTCTTAGATGCTATTGTACAAAAAGCACAGTATGATACAAAAAGAAATAATTAATAAATTGGACTTCATCAAAATTTAAAACTTTTGCTCTTCAAAAGATACAATTCAGAAAATTAAAAGACAAACCACAGTCTATGAGAAAGTATTTTCAATCTATGTCTAATAAAAGATTTTTATCTAGAATATATAAGGAACTCTTACAATTCAATAAGTCAAAAAACTCAATTAAAAAATGAGCAATATAAAGCAGAAACTAACACACCATTGTAAAACAATTATACTCCAATAAAGATGTTAAAAATAAATACATAAAGATTAAAAATGGTCCAAAGATTTTAATAGATATTTCACCAAAGAAGATATTCACATAATTACTAAGTACACGAAAACATATATCTACCCAAAGACTTGTACGTGGATGTCTATAACAGCTGGGCACCAGGACGGCTGACTCTGCCCCTGTTCTTGCTTCTAGAGCTTCCAGTTAGGAGAAGAGTGTTGGGACACCCTGTGGTGCCTGAATGGATCCGAGCTACACAGACCAAATCTGTCATGAGTCGCTGTAGCAACAATGATAAGAACAACACTGTTATGTAATCTATTTATTCCTGGCAACTATGGCATTCTGTCCCAGTACAGGCTCTGCCATTTTCACGGCACTCTGATGATCACCATGTTATCTGAGCCTCACTCACCCATGGGTGAAATTCTCCCCAAGACTGGCCTCCCCGGTCACCTAGTAAGCTCCTCCCCTCTCCTCCGTAACCAAGCCACTTTCTCACAGCCTGACAACAACCCAGGTGGCAACAGCCTGAGCTACCTAGTCTGTCATTCCTGAGAGGGTGCATCTTGGTTGGTTAAGACTAAGAGCTCCTGGGCTTCCCTGGTGGTGCAGTGGTTGAGAGTCCGCCTGCCGATGCAGGGGACGCGGGTTCGTGCCCCGGTCCGGGAAGATTCCACAAGCCGCGGTAGCGGCTGGGCCTGTGAGCCATGGCCGCTGAGCCTGCGCGTCCGGAGCCTGTGCTCCGCAACGGGAGAGGCCACAACAGTGAGAGGCCCGCGTACTGAAAGAAAAAAAAAAAAAAAAAAAAAGACTAAGAGCTCCTACTCTCCTGATCTCTGTCTTTGAAACAAAACGCTATGTCTTATCACCCTGACACGTCTCATAGAGAGCAGAAAGGAAAAAGAAATGAAGCATTTACTATGACTGAAGTTCCATTGTTTGGACTTTTAAAAATCAGTGCAAAACCACAGTAGCCAAAGAGGAGGGAGAAATGTGGTTTACTGAGCTTTGCTGAAAAGAAGGAATTTCTCTCATGGGACAACTTGCTTGGAAATAGGAGCTGAAGCTTAGACATGTGATTCTCATTACCAGCTACATCCTTTCAGACGGGAGGCAGATATAATTGGATCCATTTCTATTTTAATTATAATTCTTTGGCTTTAAAGTAATTGCCAGTGGAAATCTGCAAGGCACCACAAACGCCGCCATTTCAAATTCCCTGGATTCTAATGTGGCCTGGACCGCCTTCTTTAGGGCTGAGGCCGCCCACCACAATTGGTGTTTGTTGTTACAGACCTAAAGTTCTTCCCAAACAAAAGATGAACTGATCCCTTCTCTCTCTTCCTCCCTCTCTCCCTCCCTTGTTCTATTTTTTCTTTTGAAGCAAAGAGAGAGATCTTTCAGATTTTGCCAACCCTTCCCCTTAGGCAAAATAGGAGACAGAAGGGAGCCTTTTGTGATGAATGACAGCAGAGGCAGAGCACAGGGCTTCCTTTTGTTCCTCTCCTGGCTGCAGGGGCTCTCCCTCCTCCCTAGAGTCCCAGATTCAGGAGTAGCCACAAGTACTCAAGTACTGAACAGTGCTTGAAACTGGAGGACAGGCCTCTTCTAAAGTCAAACAGCACAACCAACACTGTGGGACTCCTGGAGTGAAAGCTCAGTTGAGCTTCTTCCCACTCACTTTCTTTCCATCAGCCTCTGTCTCAAAAACGTTCTTGGCAGAGCTGGAAGGGAAGCATGGCAAGATGGGTTCTGAGGGTAATAAGTGCTGAGGGCAGTGCTGAGGTGCCCACGCAGCCTCCAAGAGGGACCCTCCTCCCACATCCCTAAGAGAGAAGCCTGCGAGTGTCTGGGGTCCCTGTGTCTGTCTTCTGACACTGGCCCCAAGGAGGGTTTTGGTGGCTCATTGAACATGGCCTGCGTGTGACAAAGGCGGGACTAGCCTTTCTTTTGAAGCTGAACAAATAAATAAAAGGAGCTGGTAGCCACAGCTTTGTTTTACACTAAAATTCAGATAAAACACTTATAAGTCTGCTCCAACATTCTGCTTGCTCTAACTTGCCCTGCACTCAAATGTCTTACCCAACAAGCCTTTAAAAGTCACTTTAGTGTGGAAGTAGAACAGTATTTGTTTGTTTTTTTGGCTCGTTGTTTCCTTTATGCCCATGCACAAGTAAAAGTGTATGGTGTGTAGACACACACACACACACACACACACACACACACCAATACAAAGAACAAAGTGCTGCTAGTTTAATAAAACTAAACATGAGAGTTGTGCCATATTAATAATACAATTTTAGAAAACAGAAAATATGAGTGAGAAACACCAAAGTGATAGTATTTGGAAATAGTTTCCGAATTAAGCTCACAATCAAGAGGTTTTACAAATGAACAGTAAGCAGCAGTGTATATCAGTGCGAGTGTGCACGCATCAGCAATTTCTGACGATCAGCTATTCCTGCAAGGAAGGTTTGCAGGTAAACCCTGGTTTACGAAAATGCAGTTCATGCCTAGAAACGATGCCCAAGAGACGGGTGTGGGCCAGACAACAAATTTTTGGTCTTGTTTTGTTTTTTAGTTTTTCCCTCTTCCATGCAACCTGTAATGAATCTGAACAAACTAAGCCTGACGTTTCTTAACGTTTTGAAAGAAGAGATAAAAGGAAGTCATAAATCACCTCATTCAACAATATTTTTTTCTTGGGTTTGTGTTCTTGTTCAGACCAGTGTGATTCACACCCAAGTCAACGTGGCCTGTTTGGAAGCTGACTCCCAGAGGGGGATGCTGGGGTCCCTCCTCTCACCCTGATGCTGTTTTCTCTCCAGGACCCTGGGCCTTCCTGACAAAGGCACGTTGGCGGCAAGTGGCAGCCACCTCACCAGTGGGCCAAAGGCTCATCTTCATCATTGGTTTACATTCCTATCACTTTTAAAAGTTCTACAGTGACTTTTCCCATCACAACTAAATCCCTGTGTAGAGAGAGAAAGGAAGGACCTTACAACCACCCTTCTTCTGCAAACACACACAGCCAGGGCTGGCAAATCATGCAAAGGAGTTTCTCAGTTTTCCTTGCATCTTTTGTATCTTTTTCTCATGATTAGGGATACCGGAAGCCTTTTCCCTGAAGCTTCCTGTGTAGAACTTGAATTTCTTCTCTCATGGTTTTCCAGATACTGTTATTATTTGCTTCTCCTGGCTGCTGTCCCCAACCATACACCTAATTGAGGAGGGAGCTTGTGGCAGGCCAAATAATGGTCCCCTAAAGATGTCCACATCCCAATCCCTGGAACCTGTGACTATGTTAGGTTAGATGGCAAAGCAGAATTAAGCTTGCAGATGAAACTAAGGTTAACAGTCAGCTGACCTTAAAATAGGGAGATTACCCTGGATTATCCTGGTGGGCCCAATGTAATCTATAGGTCCTTAAAAGTAGAAGAGAGAAGCAGAAGAGACAGACAGAGAGGAAGATGTAACCACCAAATAAAAAATGGTCAGAGCCATGCAACATTTCTGACTTTGAAGATGGAGGAAAGGGGGCCATAAGCCAAGGAATGTGGGCGGCCTCTAGGAACTGGATAAGTCAGAGAAACAGATTCTACCGCAGAGCCCCAGAAAGGAATGAAGGTTTACAAACACCTTTACTGTAGCCCACAGACACTGATTTTTGGACTTTTGACCTCCAAAACTGCAAGACAAGGTAATGAATTTGTATTAAGACACTAAAGTTGTAGTATTTGTTACAGCAGCAACAGGAAGCTAATACAGATTTGAACAGTTTACTCCTAGCCTTTCCCCTCTAATTCCACCTTATAGCTTCATGCCTAATGGTCCACCTCAAATGCTTATTAATTTTGTGAGGTGTAATAATGCCAAAGGAATAGTTTCTTTTAAAATTCCTTTAATATCCTCCTCTGGTAGTGAAATTACATGGTGGCTAGAATTTGCTTTAAAATACTCCCATGCAAAAACCAAGCTGTGAAGAAAGAGATGAAACTAGATTATTGTTGATGATGAAGCTGGTTGATGGGTACATTGACGCTCATTATGTTAGTCTCTCTATTTTTTGTACATGTTTGAATATTTCCATAATATAAAGTTGAAAATATGTAGATGGAACAAAATTTAAAATGTCCACCTTCATAGGTAGATATTTTATTCTAAGTAAGCTGGAGGGTTATTCAATTGTTTTCACTTACAGTTTAATTCATGGGACTCTTTTATTATTAGCTTCACCTGCACTAGAGAGGCTGGCCATGGCTCTGGGCTCTTGATTTTGACCTTCTTCCTGAGCAAAAAGAGAAGAAGATATTGGGGCTTCCCTGGTGGCGCAGTGGTTGAGAGTCCGCCTGCCGATGCAGGAAACACAGGTTTGTGCCCCGGTCCAGGAAGATCCCACAGGCCACGGAGCAGCTGGGCCCGTGAGCCATGGCCACTGAGCCTGTGCGTCCAGAGCCTGTGCTCCACAAACGGGAGAGGCCACAACAGTGAGAGGCCCGTGTACCGCAAAAAAAAAAAGAGTAGATATTAAACCTAAGGCACACAACAGATGCAGTGTTACTCCCTGGCACCACATTTTTTTCCACATTTTAATATCCATAAAGTAAGGGTGCATTTTATAATTAATGGAATATATATATGTTCCTGCTCCCTGAGATCAGTATCTGGGAACGTAGTAATGCCCAAGGTTGCGTACATCAAGGTCACCTTCCCACAGGATTTACAGTCATCTCAATTTGTTGACTGTTTTTTGACATTTGTGTAAGGCTCTGTGGTAGCCTTGTATTGCTGCTGTAACAAATTATCACAAACTTCATGGTGTAAAACAACAGAAATACATTATCTTATGGTTCTGGAAGTCAGAAGTCTGATATATGCATCATCTTCCTAGGCTAAAAATCAAGGAGTCAGCAGGCTGCATTCTTTTTTTGGAAGTGCTAGGGAAGAATCCACTTCCTGCTCATTTGGGTTGTTGGCAGAATTCTGCAGTTGTAGACCTGAGGCCCCTGTTTGCTTGCTGGCCGTAAGCTGAGGGTTGTTGTCGACTCCTATAGGCCACCACTTTCCTCCACCTGGGGGCCCCTTCTTCTATCTTCATCATCAGCAATGGTAGGTTGAATTCTTCTCACACATTGAATCTCTCCTTTTTCTCCCCTCTCATCTCTCTGATCCAGCTGAAAGGATCTCTGCTTTTAAAGACTCATGTGATTAGGCTGAGTCCACCCAGATAATCCAGAATAATATCACTGTCTCAAGGCCTATATTTAATCACACCTGCAAAGTTCCTCTTGCTGCGTAATGTAACGTATTCACGGGCTCCAGGGATTAGAGCATGAACATCTTTGGTTGAGGGGGGAGGCATTATCCTGCCTACCACAGCCTTCCTTATACAACACCTTGCCTATTAGGACAATCAATCCCAATACCTTAACCAGGAGAGAGCTTCCCCACAGATGGGGAAAACTGAACTAAAACCATACGTATGCTCCATATTTTGAATAAACTTTGGCCAGCAGGACACACAAGTAGGTGTACTGGGGATGGTAGAGGGTGGTAAATTTCCTGGGCGACCTCATGAAGAATGGAGATCCGTAGGTCCTACTGTACCTATCTGAGCTTGGTAAGAATAAGAATGAGCAAAATTCATCAAGTTTACTTCAAAGAGGGAAACCTTGACTGAACCATATCTTTTCATCTGAAGAATGTGTTTGTGTATACACACATACACACACACACGTACACTGTCCAGCATGGTGCTCTTCCATCACTTCTTTCCCAAAGACTCCTGCCAGCATCACTGTGTTCCATAGACAGTACAAGCACATTATCTCACTCCTGAGACCCATTGCTCCTGTCCCAAGCCAAACATCCCTTCAAGCAGTCTTGAGTGGAAGCCTTGGACAGGGACGCAGTGGCAGGCATTCCATTCCGACTAAACAGATCCCAGATGTACCTGGAACCCAGAGTGGGCATGGACCCATGCCCACCCCCCATTGGCCTTGCCACTGGGAATTTATACTTGATAATAAGTTCTCTGAGAACAAACTGATAAAGGACTTTGAATTTTCCATGAGTCCGTGGTTGGCTGTTTCCCTTAGCCGCAGAATCAATTATGCAGGGTGGCCAGTGGCTGGCCTCACAGATTTTATGGTGGGAATTTCAGCCCCAGCTGCAGATAGGGTGTAATTACATGCAGTCATCATCCTTCTTTTGAGAGGGATCTGGCCTCCTGGTTTCATTAAGGATATTTGGAAAAGAAAAAAAGATGCACTCCATGTGAGACAGAGAATCCAAGGACAGCCCAGAACCAGACAGACATCAAACTTGTCAACAGCAACTACTGATATGAGGGGATCATGGAATGCTGATTTTGAAAGTGTTACAGAAAAAGAGCTTTGAACTAGAATTTTATATCCAGCTATATTACTATTCATTTATTTTAAAAAAACCAAACTCACAGACTCACTTTACAGAAGCTTTTTTTTTCGGCCATGCTGCACAGTTTGTGGGCTATTAGCTCTCTGACCAGGGATTGAACCCAGGCCATGGCAGTGAAAGGGCTGAGTCCTAATCACTTGACCACTAAGGAATTCCCTATATTACTATTTAAATGTGAGGATGAAATAAAGATATCCTCAGGCACACAAAGTCTAGAGTTTTAGTAGACAAAAACAAAAACAAAAACAAAAAACCTTCTTGAGAGAAATCTTGGAGGAAAAATTCTAGCAAAAAATAAATAAATAGGGCTTCCCTGGTGGCGCAGTGGTTGAGAGTCCGCCTGCTGATGCAGGGAACACAGGTTCGTGCCCCGGTCCGGGAAGATCCCACATGCCGCGGAGGGGCTGGGCCTGTGAGCCATGGCCGCTGAGCCTGCGCGTCCGGAGCCTGTGCTCCGCAACAGGAGAGGCCACAACAGTGAGAGGCCCGCGAACCGCAAAAAAATAAATATAAATAAATAAATAAAGAGAGGAAATTTGGAATAAGGGATATAAGGGTGAGTGCATAATTTGGTGAAGTTTACTGTGATATAAATATAAAATTTACTACTGTGTAAGTAGGCAAGAGTTTCCACTTTTGTTTTAAATGAATATCCTCTTAAATATGAAAGAGAATCCAGAAATCACCTGACAATTTAATTTGACAATCACCTGACATGAAATCTGGAAATCAAATAAACAGATAAAAAAATAAAATTTGGAAACAAAGACAATGAAGAGAGCAGAAAAATATGTTTCAGAAGGAAGGACCAGAGAAAACTGAGGGAAGAGAACTATCAAAGAAATAATTCAAGAATGTACAAGATATTTATGGAGACTATTTAAAATCTCAAATTAAGAAAATAAAGGAAGGAATATTTGCTTCCACTCAAGATGGAGTAACAGGGACTAGATTCTATACTCCTGTCTCAAACCAACCAACCAAGACACAATGTATGAAACAACAGGTTTAAAGACTCCAATTGGACATCAGGCAACAAGAAACATTAACCTGCAAGACAAGAAACAAATGAGGTGAGCCCTGTGGCTGTCCAGCTTCCTGCCTTGAGAGAGTTTCCAGGCTGCAGTGCAGGGAGGGGGAACCCAGGCAGCGACTAGCAGTCTCCCTGAGTTGGGGAGCTGAGAGTCACAGGCAAATCAAGGTGGATAAAGTGCTTAGGACAGAGAGGGAATCCCAGAGATCTGCAGAGGGTCACCCTTGGGTATTCAGGAGAGAAATGACCAGCACAGGACTCAGAAAACTACCTAAAGCTAGGGGAACAAACCTATCTGAAAGGATTGGAGAACAGTACCTGGCACTAGCACCGAGCTGGGAACAGTGCCTATTCCCACCAGCCAGACTGGAAAAACTCATAATTCACAGGACATTGAGTGGAATACTCAGGAAGGCCTTGCCTCAGTAAGGGGAAAAAGTTAGCCCTAAACTAAGCACTACTCTGAACCCAAAATATCGTAAAAGTAAGAATTTAAAAAATCAGACTTTTTCTAAGAAACGTAACTGCATCCCAGACAAACATGAAGAACATTCACAGATGGATAAAGAAGATGTGGCACATATATACAATGGAGTATTACTCAGCCATAAAAAGGAATGAAATTGAGTTATTTGTAGTGAGGTGGATGGACCTAGAGTCTGTCATACAGAGTGAAGCAAGTCAGAAAGAGAAAAATAAATACTGTATGCTAACACATATATATGGAATCTAAAAAAAAAAAATGGTTATGAAGAACCTAGGGTCAGGGCAGGAATAAAGATGCAGACGTTGCGAATGGACTTGAGGACATGGAGAGGGGGAAGGGTAAGCTGGGACAAAGTGAGAGAGTGGCATGGACTTATATATACTACCAAATGTAAAATAGCTAGTGGGAAGAAGCCACATACCACAGGGAGATCAGCTCAGTGCTTTGTGACCACCTAGCGGGGTGGGATAGGGAGGGTGGGAGGGAGATGCAAGATGGAGGAGATATGGGGATATATGTATATGTATAGCTGATTCAATTTGTTATAAAGCAGAAACTAACACACCATTGTAAAGCAATTATACTCCAATAAAGATGTTAAAAAAAAAATTCACAGAACAACAAAAATAATATATCCAGTGCCTGATAAGGTAAAATCCACAATATCTCAGAAACAAAGGTCACCAGGTAATGAAAAGAAGCAGGAAACTATAATTCACAATAAGGACAATAATCTATCAATTGAAACCAATCCAGAACTGACAGTTGTTAGAATAAGCAGACAAAGATATTAAGACAATTAAAATTGTATTGTATATATTCAAAAACTTAAATAGAAGTGTGATATGTACTGATATTTTTTAAAAGACCTAAATCAAACTTCTAGAATAAAAGTTACAATGTATGAAATGAAAAATTCACTGGATGGTATTAACGGCAGTTTAGATTTGACAGAAGAAGAAAAAAAAGACCCTCAGTGAACAGTGGGGCAATTTCAAGCAACTTAACATATATATTTGGAGTCTTCACATCAGAGAAGAGAATGGAAGGTCAAAAAGGCATTTAACTAAATCATGGCTGAAATTTTTTCTAATGTTTTTCAAACTATAAATCCAAAGATCCAAGGAACTCAATGAATCCCAAGCATTAAAAAAAAAAAAATGAAGAAGAAGAAGAAGAAAACTATACCAAGTCACAAAATATTAGGAAAAAAAAAACAACAGTGATGAGAAAATCTTAAAGGTAGCTGGGGCAGGAGGTGGGGGGATGTTAATAAGACAGAGATAAGAACCACAGAATTCTCACTGAAAACAACATAAGCAAGAAGACATGGAGCAATATCTTTAAAGGACCGAAAGGAGAAACTGTTGACCTTAAATACTACACCCAATATCTTTCAAAAAATGAAGGCAAAATGTAAATATTTATAGACATACAAAAGCTGAAAGAATTCATCGTCATCAGACTTTCACTTTAAAAAAATGTTAAAGGACATCCTTCAGGCAGAACTAAAAATGATGTCAGAGGTAAATCTGGATCTACACAAAGGAATTAAGGCACCAGAAATGGTAACTACGTGGGTAATTATATAAGATTTTTTATTATTATTTAAATTTCTTTAAAAAACAATTGACAGTTTAACAAAAGTAATAACATTGTATTGTGGGGTTTATAACAGATGTATAAAATGAATGACATAAATGTTAGAAAGGGAGAAACGTAAGTAAAGTATTGTATGTGAAGTGATATAATATCATCTGAAGATAGATTGTAATAAGTTAAAGATATACAATATAAACCCTAAAGCAACTACTCAGATATTAGAGAAGAAAAGATTCATGAATTTGAAGATATACCAATAGAAACTATCCAATATATATATACATAAAACACAGAGAAAAAAGACAAAATAAATGAAGAGAGCATCAGTGAAATGTGGGATAACTTCAAGTGGTCAAATATACACACAACTGGAGTCTCTGAAGAAGAAGGGATAGAGAGGATTGGCAGGGAAAAAAATCTGTAAAAATAATGGCCAAAAACTTTCTAAAAGTGATGAAAATTATAGGCCTACAGAACTAAGAAACTCAATAAAACCAAGCACACAAAAAAATAAGTTACACCAAGGCACATCATAATTAAATTTCTCAAAATCCATGATAAAGAGAAAATCTTAAAAATAGATAGCAGCAGGAAAAAGACACATTACATCGAGACAAAGGACAACAGCAGATTTCCCATTGGAAAAAAATCAAGATAGAAGACAATGTAGCAACGTTTAAAGTATTGGGGGGGAAAATCCGTCAACCTAAAATTCTTTACTCAACAAAAACACCTTTCAAAAAAGAAGGCAAAATAAAGCCTTTTTCAGACAAACAAAAGCTGAAAGAATCTGTCTCCAGTGATCTGTACTAAAGAAATATTTATGGAAGTCTTTCAGGCAGAAGGACAAAGATACCAGATGGAAACTGAATTTATTCAAAGGAATGAAGAACATCAGAAACAGTGACTGCATGGGTAAATATAAAAAGGTTTTTCATCCTTTAAATCACATTATAAGATAATTGACTGCTTAAGCAAAAATAATAACCATATATTGTGAAGTTTAGAAGTAAAATACATGACAACAATAAAGGCTGGAGGAAAGATATGGCAGTATATTGTTGTAAGGTTCCTATAATATGTATGAATTAGTATAATATCACCTGATACATTAAAATGTATACTATAAACCTAAAGCAAGCACTAAAATAACATAACAAAGAGTTATACTTAGTAAGGCAACAAACGAGATAAGATGGAATCATACAAAAAATCCTCATTCAATCCCAAAGAAGGCAGAATAAGAGGAAAAAGGAACAAAGAACAAACGGGACAAATAGAAAACAAATATCGAGATGAGAGACTTAAACATAACCATACCAATAATCACATAAAATGGAAATGCTCAGATTGTCAGTTTGCATAAAAAAGCAAGACCCAACCATATGCTGCTTATAAGAAATGGAATTATATTAGAAATCAATTAGAGAAAGATCTTGGGAAAACCCCAAATATTCAGAAACTAAATAACACACTCCTAAATGACCCATGAATCAAAAAGAAGTCAAACAGAAAATTAGAAAGTATTTTGAAGAGAATGAAAATGAAAGCATAACATATAATTTGTGGGATGCTGCAATAGGAGTAATTAAAAGCACTAAATATCAGTATTAGAAAAGAAGAAACGTCTCAAATCAGTTATGTCAGCTTCCAACTTAAGCAGCTACAAAAAGTATGTTAGATCCCCAAACTTGTTTATCTTATAACTGGAAGTTTATACCCTTTACCCAATATCTCTCCTTTCCCCCAAGTCCCCAACCCCTGGTAACTACCACTCTACTCTGTCTCTCTGAGTTTGACTTTTTTAGATTCCACATATAAGTGATACCATACAGTATTTGTCTTACTCTGTCTGATTTATTTCACTTAGCACAGTGCATTCAAGGTTCATCCAAATTGCCAAAATGGCAGGGTTTTCTTCTTTCTTATAGCTGAAACATATTCCATTGTAACTTTTTTTGGGCACTGCTTAATATAAGACTTTATTTTTTCATCTCCGTGTTTAATATGGGAATAAAAATAAAATCAGATGAAAAAATATCAGTTCATCCACTGATGGACACTTAGGATGTTTCCATATCTTGGCTATTGTGAATAATGCTGCAATGAACATGGGAGAGCAGATATCTCTACAAGATCTTTATTTCAATTCTTTTGGATATATACCCAAAAGTGGAATTGCTGGGTCATATGTGGAAACTCCATACCGTTTTCCATAGTGGCTGCACCAATTTGTATTTTTACAAACAGTGCACCAGGGTTCCCTTTTCTTCACACCTTCTTCTACACTTGTTACCTCTTGTCACCTCTTGTCTTTTTGACAATAGCCATTCTAGGCATGAGGTGATATCTCATTGTGTTTTTTAAAAAATATTTATTTATTTGGCCACCCTGGGTATTAGTTGCGGCGTGTGGGACCTAGTTCCCTGACCAGGGATCGAACCTGGGACCCCTGCATTGGGAGCTCGGAGTCTTAGCCACTGGACCACCAAGGAAGTCCCTCATTGTGGTTTTGATTTGCATTTTCCTGATATTTATCATGCCGAGCACCTTGAGGAATCTTAAAGGAAATAGATAAAAACAGAAAATTCCAAGAGATGCAAATGAAAGAGAATGGACTAGAAAATTAAGAGTTTAGCCCAGTAGGTCAGATTATAGGATCCTAAAAGCAAGTACCATTGATGTAATTAAAATATACATAAAAGAACACCATCGTTTTTAAAGATTAATGAATTATGCAAGTATGTACACCAAACATATCAGAGTTGGACTCTGGGTTGGGGGGCAAATGGGAGTGGCACTCAGAGGTGAGGAATACACAGTTAAAGCAAAACAGAGCTCATGTGGACTGATTAAGACAGTATGGGTTTATAAGGAGTATCTCTGACCTGAAGACAGAAAGGGAAAGTTAGGACTAAAAGGAATGTGGTGCTTAAAAAATGAGAAAATAATTCAAAAGGTCAGCCATGTGGAAACAACTTTGAAAGGGAACTTCTTTATTTTCGCTTCCCTCCCTGCTTTACTGTCTCACTCTGGCTCCAGAGGAACAAATCAAAGGGGAAATAAGATTCATTGCAATTGGATTATTTTAAAATGGTAATTTAATATTTCCTCTCAGGGGAGTAAAAGTATAGTGCAGGCTGAAGCTGGTACTTATCTAAATTTCATTTCACTTATAGTAAAGTAGCAAGAGACAGCATGATTTATACCTATACCAGGAAATTGTGAGAAAGACTTTTAGCAGCAGTATTCTACCAAGAAACAAGGCAAGGATGCCATAAAAACACCTTCAGTATTTCCCATCACCTGTAGGATGAGCTCATTCACCATCTTGCTCCTACTGACTATTTCCAGGCTCAACTTCTATCCCAACCCTAGTGATCATTGCCCAACTTCACCCAAACAGACTGACTCATTGTTCCACCAACAGACCTTAAGATTTCCTGACCACCTGCCTAGGAAACATCCCTTGTCAATGCCTCTTTAGTGGCCTGCTCAACCCTTATCCATCTTCTGTAACCCTGTCATCTTTGTCTTGTCTTAAGTTAATGTCCCATTTATGAACTGCTAGAGCATTTGTTTTCTACACCATCCTTTGGCAGATATATTTTTTTTAGCATTTTGAAGATATCATTCCATTGTCTTCCAGATTCCACTGTTTCTGTTTAGAAGTCAGCTATAAATATATGGCTTAATATCTTTCATCAATTTTTGAAAATTCTCAACTATTAGTATTCTCAAATACTACTCTGTCCCCCTCATCCTCTCCCCTCCTTATGAGACTCCTTTCTGTAACTTCTTTGTCTTACCTTCACTTCTCAATACTGTATTCTGGATATTGTCTTCCAGGTCATTAAAAATTCATTACTTCTCTCTTCAGCTCTCTATTCCACTGTTAAACCCATTCACTGATTTACTCATTTGATTGTTGTACCTACAGTTCTAGAATTTCTCTCTTTTTTTTTTTTGAAGATGCTCAGTAAATGTTTATCAAATGAGTTGAATGAAGATAACTAGTTAAATTCCACAATGCCTCAGATTAAAAACGTGTAGAAAAACACCCACAAATGAACATTTACAATGTCTTTTACACATACTTCTTTCACTAATATACTTGATGTTTTGTAACCTTTATATTTGTTTTCATTTATTTTCTAACAGCTTTGGCACTTTTATGGAATAAAATGGATTTCCCAAAACTTTATAAAAGTACACATACAAGCGTATGACCTCTAATGGTTTAACTTGTGATTATTTCCTGGGAACCAATCAGGTCCAAGATCAGACACCCTGAGCATAGAGATGAACATGGTATACTGGACAACAAAACACTCTCTCTTTTTTTTTTTTACAGTTTATATTTCTCTGTCAAAATACTCAGTTTCATCTTTCATCTCTTAATGAATACAGCAAGCATAATTATTTTCAAGTCTGAGTTTTATAACTTCATTCTCTAGATCTTCCGTGGGTCTCTGGTTTCTGCTGGTGGTTTTGTTCCCTTGTATGCCTGGTTAGTTGGTTTTCTGTTTTTGTTTTTGTTTTGTTTTGTTGTTTTCAGGTGAAATTCACATAACAGGGACTTCTCTGGTGGTGCAGTGGTTAAGAATCCGTCTGCCAATGCAGGGAAGATGGGTTCGAGCCCTGGTCGGGAAAGATCCCACATGCCGTGAGCAACTAAGCCCATGTGCCACGACTACTGAGCCTGCGTTCTAGAGCCCGCAAGCCACAACTATGGAAGCCCATGTGCAGCAACGAAGACCCAATGCAGCCATAAATAAATAAATAAATAAATTACCAAAAAAAAAAATTCACATAACATCAAAACAACCACTTTAATGTATGCAATTCAGTGGCATTCAGTGCATTCGCAATGTTGTGCAATCACTTCCTCTATTTAGTTCCAAAATGTTTTCATCACCCCAACAGGAAACCCTGGACCTATTAAGCAGTTGCTTCTCATTTCCCCTCCCCCACCCCCTGGCAACTACCAATTTGCTTTCTGTCTCTATTTACGTCCTTATATTAAATGGATTTCTTATAGGCACCATGCAGCTGGGTCTTGCTATGTTTGGGTCCCTTTCCCGGTACTGTCCCCTGAAAATTCTCAAAGCAATAAGCTGGGGCAATCATTTGTTTCCTTTATCTCAGGGATCACTGTCCTCTATTGCCTGATGTCTAGGCTCTTGAAAACCCTTGTTTCATATATTTCATCCATTTTTTTTTCTTTTTCTTTTCTTTTTTTTTTTTTTGGTTGTTTCAGGTAGGAGGGTAAACACAGTCTCTGCTACTTCACCTTGGCTAGCAGTAGAATTCTGCTACCTTTTAGAAGCATAATTTATGTGCTTTGGTTTAGCAGTTAAATTCATTCTACTCAATTTTAATTTTAATTAATTAATTCAATTTTAATTTTGTTCTTTTGAGGCATGATGTCATTTGATCACATTTTAACCAATCCTGACATTTACCATCCTGAAGTCCTTCCCTGGTAGCTTGTATTGTTATAAAGTAAGCCCATTTCTTCCAAGTTAACCTCCCTTGCCTGCAACCTGCAAATGCCAGTCTCCACACCCTGTTTTCCCCGGGAGCTGGAACAAACAGCATGGGTTTATGCACTGCTGAAGGTGTCCCTAGTCATCAGATACACTCTGACTTTAGCTGGCCTCTCTCCTAAAATTGGGATCATCACCCCCACCAATGCTTGGATGTCCATAGACCCCGTGGGCTCTAGGCAAGCCTCTTAGAGCTCTGGGGAGGTTTGATACTCGTTTTTAAATCCAACACAGTTAACTTTCAGGTGTTGGTAGATTTTTAAAAATAATTTCCATTTACACGCAGATTTTTCTGAGTTTTCTTTCTCCTCTTTCCTCATCCTTGAACTTTTTTCCCCATCAGCCTGTAGTGCTTCTGAATAATCCAGATGCTGTCCAGTCCCACCCACACTGTCCCCAGGTGGAGCTTCATGTCAGAGCCACGGTGATGTAATATACATGTGATCAGTTGCCATCATGGTCTTGTCAGAGGCAGACTTCCATGAGCGTCCCTACTTACAGGCTGACTAGATAATCACATCGGCTTTAACACGCTCCCACCAAGGAGCATTTAAACAAAAAGCAGGCTTTTTGTCATGCTCAAACCTTACCCATCATAAAAACACCTTCCCTGCTGTTATTGCCCCATCTCTCCCTGCCCTTTCTTAGCCAAAGTTCTTGAAAGAACTGTCTGAATTTTCTCCTTCCATTTCCTCACGCATGACCCAGTTGTCATCCACCATCTATACCACACCCCTGCCTTCCTGAGCATATCTCACCAGCTTCTGCAACCACCCTTCAGGTCTCGTCCTGCTTGCACCCGCACACCACACCCTTCTCTTCCCCTGCTGTCTGCCACCCCTCCACTCTTTCTGCCCCTCCCTTCATTCCCTCCCTGTTTTGTTGATGGTCTTGGGGGCTTATTCCCCAACGCTTCTCTCCTTCCTAGAGAATGGGGTCCTGCGGCTTTGATGACCCCACTCCTGGTGGAGGGTTAGGGATGAAGAATAAAGACTTTGTAGACCAGGGGAGTGTGCCAGGCCTCCTCCCCAGCAATTTGCCAGCTAATGACCTAGGCCCTGGTCAGCTCAGGCTCTGTGTGTGTGTGTGTGTGTGTGTGTGTGTGTGTGTAAGGACCAGAGCTTAATAACTGGATATCACACTGCAGCATTCCAGTCATTCCAAACATCCAAGTCCATTTCTAATCCATTTCTCTTCCCTTGAAGTTGAGCTCATGCCCTGAAGACTTTACCACTCATGACTCTCCTTGTGGCCAACTTCCACTCACCTTACTCTGACTGACTGACCTGGTCCTCCTACTGTTGCAGGAAGGGGGCCCCTTCCAGGGCCCGAGAGTGGGCTCTTGTCTAACACTCGGAAATGAATTGTCCGAGGAGACACGTGTGCTGACAAAGCAAGAGACTTTACTGGGAACGGGCGCCCGGGTGGAGAGCAGCAGGGTAAAGGAACCCAGGAGGACTGCTCTGCCATGTGGCTCACAGTCTCAGGGCTTATGGTGATGGGGTTAGTTTCCAGGTTGTCTCTGGCCAATCATTCTGACTCAGAGTCCTTCCTGGTGGTGCACGCATCACTCAGCCAAGATGGATTCCAGCGAGGAAGATTCTGGGAGGTCGGTAGGACATATGGACTGGCGTCTCCTTTTGACCTTTCTGGAATTCTCCTGGTTGGTGGTGGCTTTTAGTTCCATGTTCCTTACAGGACCTCCTGTTGTAAAATAACTCATGCAAATGGTTACTGTGGTGCCTGGCCAGGGTGGGCGGTTTCAGTCAGTGTTTCCCCTAACATTACCTGTCCCCTGTCAATTCCCTACAGTGGATGAACCACCACACTCTGGTTTCTCAGTCCTTCACCATCTCTACAGTCATCCTCTCCTTACACCTCAGCACCCACAGCCTAAGCCAGATCTTATTTTCACAAGTAGATGCCCCACTTCAGAAGCTTGCTGGGGAGCCTGCTGTCCCGGCACCTCCAGCTCCACCCCCGCTCTCTACAGAACCCAGCTCCAACACCTGGACCCACGGGGCATGGTCTTCAGTGCCGGTGTTTCCCTTTCTTCCTCATCCGGCCTAGACTACCTGTGGTTCAGCATGTCACCACCTGCCGTCTAATGCCCTTCTTGCAGCCTTTCTCTACACTGTGGTGAAACCCCAGTGCTTGTTAACCTTAATCATCCAGCCATCGGACCCAAGAAGCAGGTATCAAAGGGACAGAGATGTCACAAATCTCAAATGAGCAGCAGCCCTGCCCACCAGGGTCTCTGCACTCCTCGGTCACGGTCACATCCACTCCCTCTGAATAGTCTATTTCACACCCTCCCTTCTCCTCTACCCCCCATCCTATCCAGCTCAGCAGAGATCCCCTGCTTCTGGGAGATGTGAAAAGCCCTTTGCTCGTCTTGGGGCTCAGCATCCTGCACTAGAATAAAGCCGACAGCCACTGTCACTCCTTATGGCCACTCCATTGAACCCCTAACTCTGGCGTGGATTGCCAGCCTGGCCTCTATAAGAAGCAAACGGGCTTCATGGAGATGGGCTCAGACAGCATCATTCATTTCCCCTGAGGTGGGGCTAGTTCTCCCCTGCCCCAAGGAGAAGCGCTCCAGCAGCTCTGAAGATTTTTCTGGTTACTTATGAGTAACCAAAGATCCTGCAAGGCTACTAATTAAAGTATGGTGTCAATAATAATAATAATAAAACTAAATTTCATGTTTGGGCTGGGTTTCCCATCACACCTGCAGGGGAAAAGGTCCTGATACTTTTCTCTTTTCTCGTCAACCTCCTTTATGACTTTTGCCCCACCTTTGCTGTGGTTTCTGACCCCACCCAGGATGGAGGTGAAGGTGGGGCAGGGAGTCCTCGTACAACTTGGAATGCCGTGATGCTCTGGAATCAGCTCTCTCCATGAAGCAAGCACTTTCCTCCCTGAAGTACTTTTGTGGGTTTTTTGAACACCTAGTCTCTGGGGATCTCTTTCCAGCCTGTCACTTAAGACTCCTTCCTCAGCCTTTAGGTGTCTGATGGAGCCTCTGAACTTACTCTGCTGTGGGGCTCTGCTCATCAGGCAGCCTCCTTGGTTGGGATATAAGTTGACCCCAGGCCAGCTTTCTCATTTGAGTGGCCTGAGCCTGGTCCTTGGGAAACACTCCTGCCTTCCGTCGGTCACTTGGGAAAGCAGCACCTGTCACTCAGCCTGAACTGGGCTGACGCAAGCCCCGCTTCTCAGTCCTGCCACGCTGATTTGCACGCGCAACGTGTGCAGAGTTTACTCATGGCTGCTGTTGTTCTAAAGCAGGAAGACAGCAAAATGCCAGGAAACAGAAATGTCATAAGGGGAATGGACAATCTGACCAGTCTGACACATCAGTGAAGGTTCAGCCTCCCCTCAGGCCTGGAAACACTGTCCCATTGCAGGCTGTGTGAGATTTTGTTCCAGAATAGAAATGAAAACATTTATATACGCCAGGTGGTTTGTCATGGCAACCAATACGGTATCCTTTGACCCATATTCATATCTAGAAGCCAGATTATGAGCAGAGGTGGTGATGACTCCTCTGGTTTGTCCTGTGGATGCCACTTGCATGGAGCTGACTCCCCGGATGGTGAAGCCACTGCACCCAGAACTGAAACCACTCGCTCTTTCAAACAGCGAGGAATTTAGTGCGAAGAGCTGGTGACTGAGGTGTCCCAGGGCTGGGGTGGCATGGGGGTTACCAGAGGAGACAGACAGAGGAGGGAAGCTATGAGGATTGAGCCGCAAAACCCATGCAGCATGTATGGCGAGTCATATTTGACAAACTCAGAGGAAAGAGCTTGAAGGAGCCTCTTGGAGATCATTCAGTCTGCCCTTGGCAATCCCACCTGATGTCACAGATGAAGAAATAATAATAATAGCTACATTTTTTAGCACTTCCTTTTAGTGTAAAGGATCTCCTAGATGCTTAGGAAACACTACCTCATTTATTGTTACCTCATTTACTTCTCAGGACAATCCTATGAGGTAATTGCTCTCATTGGCTTCATTTTACAGGTGAGGAAACTGAGACTCCCAGAGTACCTTCATTTGCCCAAGTACCCTGGCCGGGAAGGTCAGCACCAGGAGGCGGGCCTGTACATCGTGAACCCTGTGATATCCATCACATCATCACACCACACGACAGACAAGCTCACTTGGAACCATGTTTAAGATCTGAAAGGGCGGTGCAGAACTTTCTCATGTTTCAAGTTCAGAGTCCATAAGCAGTGCTACTGCTTTGGAAATATCAGATTGAAATGTCAAGGATACAGCGTGAACACCTGGCCACAAAAGGAAAAGCAGAGGTGTGAAAAGAGCGTCAGCCGTATTCACCGGAGCCCCAGGGGTCCTGAGGGTCAGTCCCTTTCCAGCCCTCCAGAAAGGGAGCTGACTGGGCGACAGATGAGAGACCAGGGGGAAGAAGGACAGCAATCCTGGTGTTGGGGAGGAAGGTCCAGGAGAGGAGAAGAGGCCTAGAGACCAGAGAGCAAACCCTCAGATAAGTGGGGAAGGCCTGAAAGAATAAGAGGAAATGGCCCTGGATAAGGAAAGGCCTCTGTGAGGAAAGGGTGAAGCACACCTGAAGAAGGTCATGGGGGTGGGGCAGAGCGGGCAGGGGTGGTGTCTGTGTGAAAGTCATGGGCCCTTAAGGGAACAGAGCAGACTGCAAGGGACAAAGAAGGGAGAACAGACCTCAGAAACTGCCCAGTGTTTGCAGGCAGAGTGTTGGTTAAGAAACCTTCGCCTCTTTCATCATGGCCCCCGAGTCTGCTGGTGAAGAATTCCTGTGTTCCCACAGCAGCCCTGGGCCCTCAGTGCTCCCACCGTTGATCTCTCCACGTGCAGTCTATTCCATCGCTCTGCCTCATCCAATGTATCACCCCCAACCATGCCAACCTCTCGGAAGGCACACCCCAACTCATTATCTGTGGGACTCCTTGGGCCCTTAGCACGCCCTCCAAATGTATTATTTTTGCTCCCTTTGGGACCCCACTAGATTGTGAGTGCTTAAATCATGACTTATTCATCTGGGTGTCCCTTCAACAGCTCCCGGACCTCAAAGACAGTTGTTTAGATGTTAACAATAGTAGTTTGTTAACTCTACCAAAATGGAGGTAAGCGGCAGTCCCTGGTCACAGCCGAAGGCCCTGGCTGAAACAATGGACTTGAAAATCTTATTCACCTTGCGCCCTCTTGTGGAGAAGAAGGCAAAGAACACTGTATTACTACTACCTTGGAAGATGGGGATTTAGTTCTTTCCCTACCCCCACCTCCTCCTCCTCCTCTAATTATACTGGTAGTACAATATTAATAAATTAAAATATATTTAACTACAAATATATCTTTCAATATTTAATTCTAACTTAATATTAGTCTGTATTTATATATAACTATTCTAAATATAGTTATAATAGGATATTAATAAATCATCTTTACCATATTATGATTTATGATTTTGTAAGTATTATTCACAGATGAACTAGAAAGTATTATATAATTATATTTTCCTCCTGGTAATATCCTTGTATGTTTTTGCTCCTGGAAGATCATTACAATGCTTCATTTTTTTATTTGCTTAGTCTTCTAGGCATTGTCAAAATTAATGTCCAAACTCTCTGATGAAGCTCTAAGGTCCTCTCAATATGGTTAAACAAATCTGGAAACTTCAAAAATACTATTAAAAATTACTGGAACTGAGTAAGATGATGGGGGGAAATAGGTGAAGGGGATTAAGAGGCACAAACCTTCAGTTATAAAATAAATAAGCTATGGGATATAATATACAGCATAAGGAATATGGTCAATAATATTGTAATAACTTTGTATGGAGACAGATGGTTACTAGATATATTGTGGTAACCATTTCATAATGTATACAAAAGTCAAATCACTATGTAGTACACCTAAAACTAACATAATATAATACATTAACCATACTTCAATAAAAAATTAAAAGTAAATTAAAATTTTAAATTGTTTATTGAAGTATACTTGATGTATAATATCGTGTTAGTTTCAGGTGTACAGCATAGTGACTCAGTATTTTTGCAGATTATATTCCATTATAGGTTATCACAAGATAATGAGTATAATGGGTATAACCTATGCTATACAGTATATCCTTTAAATTAATTTTTTTTAATAAAAATGACTGGAGCTATCTTCAGTGCTACCACTTAAAATGAGACTAGGGCCTCCCTGGTGGCGCAGGGGTTGAGAGTCCACCTGCCGATGCAGGGGACACGGGTTCGTGCCCCGGTCCAGGAAGATCCCACATGCCGCGGAGTGGCTGGGCCCGTGAGCCATGGCCGCTGAGCCTGAGCGTCCGGAGCCTGTGCTCTGCGGCGGGAGGGGCCGCAACAGTGAGAGGCCCGTGTACCGCAAAAAAAAAAAAAAAAAAAATGAGACTAGTTATTTACCCCCTCATTTGGTGCACAGCTAAAATTCTGAGATCCCACACTTGCTTGCCTTCTCAATCTTTTGATGAATAGAAGTTCTGAATTTTAATAAGACAAATCTGTCATTTTTTCCTTTTTTGGTTAGTGCTTTTAATGTCCTATTTTTAAAATCTCTCTCATCCCAATACCTTGAAGATGTTTTCCTACATTATATTCCAAAATCTTTATTGTTTTGCTTTGCACATTTAGGCCTAAAATTGACTTGGAAATTATTTTTGTGTATGGTGTAAGGTAGGGATAAAATTTTACTTTACTTTTTCTACATAGATAATTAATTGATCCAACATCATTTATTGAAAAGACCACCTTTCACCCACTATTCTGCAGTGCTACTTGTGTCACTCATCAACTAACCATGTATGTGTGAATCTATTCCTGGTACCTTTAATCTCTTCTATTGGTATGTTTATTTATTCTTACATTAATATCACATTTTTTAGCTACTGCAGAGTTTTAATATATCTTTATAGACAACAGAGCAAGTCCCACCACCTCATTCTTCTCCTTTAAGGGTGTCTTGGCTCTTCTTCATACAACTCAACATCAAAAACCAACCAACCCAATTAAAAAATGGGCACAAGACCTGAACAGACATTTTTCCAAAGAGGACATTCAGATGGCCAACAAGCACATAAAAAGATCCTCAACATTGCTAATCATCAAGGAAATGCAAATAAAAACCACAATGAGATATCACCTCATACCTATCAGAATGGCTATCATCAAAAAGAACACAAATAACATATGTTGAGCAGGATGTGGAGAAAACGGAACCCTTGTACGCACTGTTGGTGGGAATGTAAATTGGTGCAGCCACTGTTGAAAGTAGTATGGAGGTTTCTCATAAAACTAAAAATAGAACTACCATGTGACCCAGCAATTCCACTCCTGGGTATATACCTGAAAAAAAAAAACCCACTAATTTGAAAAGATACATGCATCCCAGATGTTCATGGCAGCATTATTTACAACTGCCAAGACACAGAAGCAACCTAAGTGTCCATCAACAATTGAATGGATAAAGAAGATGTGGTATATACATATACAATGGAATACTATTCAGCCATAAACAAGAATGAAATTTTGACATTTGCAACAACATGGATGGACTTGGAGGATATTATGCTAAGTTAAATAAGTCAGACAGAGAAAGACAAATACTGTATGATATCACTTATATGTGGAATCTAAAAAATACAACAAACTAGTGGATATAACAAGAAAGAAACAGACTCACAGATATGGAGAACAAACTAGTGGTTACCAGCTGGGAGAGGGAAGGGGAGAGGGGCAATATAGGGGTTAGGGATTAAGAAGTACAAACTATTAAGTATCAAACAGGCTACAAGGACATATTGTACAACATGGGGAATATAGCCAATATTTTATAATAACTATAAAAGGAATAAAACCTTTAAAAACTATGAATCACTATATTGTACACCTGTAACTTATATAGTATTGTACATCAACTATACTTCAATTGAAAAAAAGAAGACTGTCTTGGTTCTTCTTAAGTCTTTGCATTTCCATATAAATGTTAGTATCAGTTTTTTAATTTACAGAAAAAGTGTTGAAATTTTTATTGGGATTGCATGAAATCTACAGATAGTTTTAGAAAGAACTGTCATTTTTACTATGTCAGGTCTTCTAATCCATGAACACAGGATGTCACTCCATTTATTTCAGTCTTTAATTTCTCTCAATAATTTTTCCATTGGTTCCTAAACAATCTCATCTATAAATTTTATTTTATGGACTCTGTTGGATTTTTTAAATTGCTGTAAAAGATACACAACAAAATTTACCATCTTAACCATTTTCAAGTGTACTGTGCAGTAGTATTAAGTATACTCACGTTACTATGCAACCAATCTCCAGAACTCTTTCCATATTGTAAAACTGAAACTTTGTATCGAACAACTACTCCCCATACCCCTTCCCCCAGCCCCTGGAAACCACCATTCTACTTTCTGTCTCTATGAATTTGACTACTCTATTGATTACACTCATATAAGTGGAATCACACAGTATTTGTCTTTTTGTGACTGGCTTATTTCACTTAGCATTATATCCTCAAGATTCATCCATGTTGTAGCATGTGTCAGAATTCCCTTCCTTTTTCAGGCTGACTAACATTCCATTGCATGTTTATGCCACATTTTGCTTATCTATTCATCTGTTGATGGACACTTGCTGGCTTCCATCTTCTGTGAATAATGCTGCTATAAACATGGATGTACAAATATCTTTTTAAGACTCTGTTTTCAATTCTTTGGGGTATATACCCAGAAGTGGAGTTGCTATATCATATAGTAATTTTAGTTTTTAATTTCTTTGGAACTACAGTATGTCATTTTAATTCTTATATAATTATTTTTAAGTAGTGGGGGAAAGTCATATTATGATACAATGTACTAATCCAGAATAAAATATTTTCCATAAATCCCTGCTCTATATCAAGCAAAACTTGATGAATTTTTTTAAATTTCCAAGTAATTTTGAGTAAGTTTAACATATTAATGTCAGAGGCAATCTCTAGTCAGATTAGGTTAGGAAACACTGTATTAGCTGAAACACTAAATTTGGAGCAAGAAGCAGACAATCAGTGCGGCAAGCAAGGGCAGTTAATTAAGAGATATTCATTGCATGTGTATTCATGTGTGTATTTTTGGTGGATGAGGCAAAAAAGGAATGAGACATTGTCCTAAAAGAGTTTAGGATCAAATGGACTGGGGCTGGTGGAGGAGCAGTGTAATGCACCAAATAATGAGAGGAAAATTATATTCAGAGTACAATTAGATGCTAAATGTGTGATATAGTCAAGTTCTTCAGGGTCATGAGAAGAACAAAATCACTATAGAACAGGGAAATTGGAAGAAACTTCACGGTGATACAAGCTGTGTCTCAAATTGGAGAGGACAAGAAGAGACACTTAAAGGTTCCAAGAATAGCTGGAGCAGTAGCACAGCAGTACAAGTGAGGAGAGCCCTCTGGCTCCTCAGCTTCCACGTGCAGCCTTCTACACAGCTTCGAACTTCTGTACATCAACAAAACACCTCTATTTTTTCCCGTAACAAAATACAACTTTCTGTATTAAAAGTAAAGTTCTCACCTCTTCTTCAAAATGTAGAGGCACACAGTTCCAACAGGCACCATATCCATCAATGGTTATATGAATCACTCCCCAAATTCAGGTGGAGTCCCACTGAATATTCTGTCACCTAAAGAATAAACTGTAAAGTTAATTTTCAACCACATGTATGTAACATAAAAATAGAAAGGAGATAGAAGACGAAAATGTTTAATACATTCAATAAACACACATGTATGTAATGAGAATATATACGAAGCTACTACTGCCATTATTTCTGTGCTTTGTTATGAGGCTGTCAATGGTACCCATCTCTTCCTTCTTGCACTGCCCAGTCCACATCACATTTTCCCCATCCTCAGCCAGAAATTCAGCTGGTTGGAGTTCATTACTTACCAGAGTGACCCAAACCTTCACTCTCAAGAGTGTTTGAGTCTTCAGTCCTGCCTTTCCTGGTTTCTGTAGTTTTCCATTAACTTTCGCTATTAGGCATGGAAGTACTAAGAAGCACACCCACATAACTCCCTGGGTTTCAGACATAGTCCTCCTTGCCTGCACTGTGTAGTAGCAGCCCAAGTTCAAGTACCTCATTTAGAGTAACCCCCTCCCCTTTTTCTCTGGCCAGTTGGTGAATAGTATAAGAGGTCCACAATGTCCAGGAGGCATTCTCACTTTCCAATTCAATTGAACCATTGTGTCTGCTGGTGGAAACGTTCCTCCCCTGGGGACTATGAATTCCAAACCAGCATTGCTCAAAGTTTCTGGGGAAGGAAGAACATTTCTTCTTAGTGAGTTTAAGAGTGAAAGGAGCCACTCCCACTTCCTCCCCTTGATGCCCAGATCCGTGTGTTCTGGCTACAGGAGAGAGAACATCATATAACAGTCACTGATTCAAAACCTATACTCTACCCTGTAAGGCAGAATCCCATGGTTCTGGGGGGGTTGTCTCCCAACTGGCACCACAACTGAATCATCCATTCCGACTTTCAATTAGGCCAATGGCTCCAGGTGATGGGGTATGTGGTAGGACCAGTTGATTCCATGGGCATAAGCCGATTGCTCTATTTCCTTTGCTGTGAAATGAGCTCTTTGATGAGAAGCAGTGCTGCGCAGAATACCAAGATGATGGATAAAGCATTCCATAAGTACACAGATGGTGGGGCTGAAGTGTTATGTTCAGGGAAGGCAAATCCATGTTCAGAGTCATGAATATTCCAGTGAGGATGAATCTCTGCTCCCTCTATGAAGAAAGAGGTCCAATGTAATCAATCTGCCCCAGGTGGCTGGTTGGTCCCCGTGGGGAGTGGTGCCATTTGAGAGGCTTAGCTTTGGCCTCTGCTGTTGACAGGTTAGACACTCAGCAGTAATGCTTGTCAGGTCAGTCTTGGGTAGGTAAAGTCCGAGTTTTTAGCCCACGCATAGCCTCCATCCCTGCCACTGGGGCCACTTTGTTTATGGCCCGTAGAGCAAGCACTGGGGTGACTTGGGTAAGGGACTGACTTACATATACCGAGTCTGTCATTTTGTTTACTTGCTTAGGAGCCTCCTCTGCAGTGCAGTCATGGCTCACTGGATAGAAAGGAGTCAACTGTTGTGCCATGGTAGTGGATCTTGCTGGAAGTCTTCCCTCTAGAGGGCAAGGGAGTATCTCACTAGAGGCAGCGTGCCTGAGAGGGTGCAGGAGAAAACTGCTGCAGGGAGAGCTGCTGCTGGATTCTGGAGAGCCACAAGCTGAGCCAGCACACCAGAACGGGGAAGGGAAACCCCTTCCTCCCGCAACATTTCTCCAGCGCCCCCAACTGACAAATCGTAACATCATGTTTGTGGGTAAAGGGAAAATATTTAGGAGGCCAATTTCAGGTTTACAGAGCAGGCAAAGAAGGGTGAATTGCAATAAACTGCTAAAAGGCAAAGGCACTGAACTGGGTTGAATAGTGTCCTCCCAAAATTCATGTCCACCTGAAAGCTCAGAATGTGACGTTATTTAGAAATGGACATTTTTTGCAGATGTAATTAGTTAAGATGAGGTCATACTGGATTAGGGTGGGCCCTAAATCCAATGAATCCTTTAAAAGGAGATGAGACAAGAAGCCACACTTAGACACAGAAGGAAGAAGGCCATAAGATGACAGAGGCAGAGATTGGAGTGATGCAGGATCGCCAGCAAGCATCAGAAATTAGGAAGAGGCAAAGACCCTTCAGAGGGAGTATGGCCCCGCCAACACCTTGATTTCAGACTTCTAGCCTCCAGAACTACGAGATAACAAATTCTTGTTGTTTGAAGGCACCGTTTGTGGTAATTTGTCATGGCAGCTCTAAGAAACTAATACAGCACCAAATGTTCAGTTGCAGTTTGTAGAGAACCAACTCATAAATGAATACCTGGAGCCCCGTGTTTCGGGAGAGAGGCAAGAAGCAAGACTCCACGTAGACAGTGTGCTAAACACCCAAGGTTACAGCAGACTGTGAAACTCTACCATTTATCTCCCTCTCATTGGGTTTTACTGTCTTCCCAGACATGGATGCTCAGTACTGTATGAAATGTATTATCTTCATCTCTTCACATGAAACTGTCATGAAGCCATTATGCTTTTATTGCAATATTTGTACCTGTAGCAGCTCTCTGACCCACTGCGCTCTCCTTGTGGATTACCTGTCTTCTCTGGTAACTACACCTTTAAATCCATCTGAACACTCTTTGCTAAATTTCAGATTTAACATTTTGACTTCGTCTTTCATCACCTTCAGACCTTACCCTGGACTCCCACTACCAGTATACATCAAATTTCATATCGTTTCCAGTCCACTCCCATAATCCCATTGCTAGTGGGAAACTGGCCCTTTTATCAATTTGATCCTCTTCTTTTTTATTCCTGCATTTATGGAGCATGAATTAAGTAGAGATCAATGTGCCAGCCACCATAAAGGGAATAAAGGACACAGAGAGCCCAAGGATGAATGGGACACAGACACTGCCTGATATGTACATGAGTGAAATAGACATATCTGGAAGATTCCAGATTTCTACTGGGGGGAATGAGTGGATGGTGGTGCTAGTTCAAGAGATAAGGAGGTGAGTGTGGGAGAAGTGAGGAGTAACTCATCTTTAGTTTAAGGTGTCAGTAAAACAAACAAGTGGCTTGTTTTTTTTTTTTTAATTATTTTATATTGGCGTATAGCCAATTAACAATGTTGTGATAGTCTCAGGTGCACAGCAAAGGGACTCAGCCATACATATGCATGTATCCATTCTCCCCTAAACTCCCCTCCCATCCAGGCTGCCACATAACATTGAACAGAGTTCCCTGTGCTATATAGTAGGTTCTTGTTGGTTGTCCATTTAAAATACAGCAGTGTGTACATGTCGATCCCAAACTCCCTAACTATCCCCGGCCCTCCTCCCTTCCCCCCAGTAACCATAAGTTCATTCTCTAAGTCTGTGAGTCTGTTTCTGTTTTGTAAATAAGTTCATTTGTATCATTTCTTTTTAGATTACACATATAAGGGATATCACACGGTATTTCTCTTTCTCTGTCTGACTTAACAGGTGGTAACGTCTGATAAGCACTCAGCTCTGTGGGGAGGAGCCTCAAGGAGAAGATCAGGCTCAAGATGTAAATTGGAACTGATTAGTTTAGAGATGGTTGGTGAAGAGTTACAGGTGGAAATAGATGAGCTGGCCCACAGAGAGCCTACAACATGAAAAGTGCAGGAACCAAAGGCAGAACAATGGGGAACACTCAATATGTGGGATTGCAGAGCAAGAGGAACCACTGTAAAGAGTGTTCAGGGGCTTCCCTGGTGGCGCAGTGGTTGAGAGTCCGCCTGCCGATGCAGGGGACACGGGTTCGTGCCCCGGTCTGGGAAGATCCCACATGCCGCGGAGCGGCTGGGCCCGTGAGCCATGGCTGCTGAGCCTGCGCGTCCAGGAGCCTGTCCTCCGCAACGGGAGAGGCCACAACAGTGAGAGGCCCGCGTAACGCATTAAAAAAAAAAAAAAAAAAAAAAAAAAAAAGAGTGTTCAGAAGAAGGAAGAGAACCTGAAGACAGAAGAGTAGTGAAAATGAAGGACAAAGAGTTCAAAGTGGAAGAAGTACCGTAGTTAATAATGCGAAATTCTGAGAAGATGAGAACTAAAACAAGTGAATTAGATTTGGCAACAGGGAAGACTAGTAAGGGGGTGAGGGTGGAAGCCTCAATACAGAAGGCTTAAAGAGGATGGGAGGTGCAATTATAGTTTATTCTCTATAACTGATGTCATAATACATATAATTGAAAAGTCAAATTGGTCTACAAGACCTAGAATGGACAAGGGCAGTCCCTTCCCCATCCCCCGCTCCCCAGGACTGCATCTACCTTCAATTCTTACAGCTGTTTCTATGGCGATTTACTTACACTTTAAAAATAACTTGTTAATACAGCTATTTCTTCTTGATATTTCATTTTAACTACTATTGACTAAGCTCATATTATGGAAGATAAGGACTTAGCTCTCTTATAAATCCACAGGCATCTTCGTCACACAGGATTCTCCTCCCTGCAACCCCAATCCTCCCAATATACTTCTAACATATTTTGGTTAGATCAGAATTCAGTGTTTACATTATTATGACTATATAAATATTATCCATAGCTAAGCCTTATGATATACTATAATTAAATTTCGTATATACTATTTTGCTTACCTGGATCTAATGATAAATGATAACATTGTTTTCCCCCTTTGTTTAGTCTTCTATCCATCTACCACTAATTTTTTCCATTGACTTTCAGCCAGAGTATAAATCTCCTCTTAACACTGGAACATAACAAAACAAACACACCCAGTACTCCATTGCACCATTTTTTCCCCCCCTTGAAGTCATGTTCCTTGAGCTCTCCATCCCTCTGCTGCTTAACTCCGACTGCCACCTGGGACCTCCTATCATCACCCTCTTGGGAATTTTCTTAATTATCTCCTGTGTTGAATCCTCTATTCGTATCTTCTTACTTGGTTTACTCTCTTTTTGGTAGACATCCAATAGTCTCCTGAAAAAGGCTGCATGGAAGGTAACTTTTTTTTAATACTTCGCATGCCTGAAAATGTCCTTTTTCTCGCTTTGCATAATGATCCAGCAGGGTTTTATTTTTTATTTTTAAATTTTTTAATTAATTAATTTATTTTTCTGGCCATGCCACATGACTTGCGGGATCTTAGTTCCCCGACTAGGGATTGAACCTGGCCACGGCAGTGAAAGCACTAAGTCCTGACCACTGGACCACCAGGGAACTTCCCAGCAGGATTTTAATTGGAAATAATTTTTCTCAAGATTTTGATGGCACTGTTTATCACCTTCTAAACTGAGAAGTCTAATACCATCTTGTTCTTCAATTTTTAGTTTGTGGCCTGTTAGATTCTGGAAGCTTTTAGGATCTTAAATTTTGAGAAATTCCATAATGATATAGGTCTTCATCCCATGTGTTGAGTACACAAAGGGCTGCCCCTTTTTTTTTTTTTTTTTTTTTTTTTTTTTGCGGTAGGCGGGCCTCTCACTGTTGTGGCCTCTCCCGTTGAGGAGCACAGGCTCCGGACGTGCAGGCCCAGCAGCCATGGCTCACAGGCCCAGCCGCTCTGCGGCATGTGGGATCTTCCCGGACTGGGGCACGAACTCGTGTCCACTGCATCGGCAGGCGGACTCTCAACCACTGCGCCACCAGGGAAGCCCAGGGCTGCCCCTTTTGATCTGTGAATTCTTGTCTTTCAGTCCTGGGACATTTTCTTGAAAAACCTTTACTCAAAGCTCAACCTTTATTCAGCCTCAAAGCATACACACTGGGGACAAGTTCTGTCCTCCTAATTGATCATCAAAGAATCCACACTGGGGAGATGTGTATCATTTTCAGGTTGTTTGATCATCTTCAGATTTTTTTTTTTTTTTTTTTTTTTTTTTTTTTTTTTTTGGCTGCACCTTGAGGCTTGAGGGATCTTAGTTTCCCCAACCAGCGATCCAACCCGGGACCTCAGCAGTGAAAGTGCTGAGTCCTAACCACTGGACTGCCAGGGAATCCCCTCTTCAGATGTTTTGGTAAAATGATTTATGCTAAGTATCTTGGCAGCCTTTACCTCAAAAACAGTTGCTGAGTGGGCAATTAAAAACATCTCCACTCATATCTGTGAATAATTAAACTGGGTTTTAACTGGTACAAATTCACTATTAAATACCAAAGAAGCCATTTTAAAGATGGGGGAAGCAGCCTCATTTACCAGTTGTTCAGTACTGCTACTAGTGCTGTGACTTCTCCAATATTCAGAACATGTCTCCGGCAGCTTGAATTTGGCTCTCCACTAAGTTATTCTATTGATAGAAAATAGATTCTAGATTCCATCAGAGCCTTGCTATTCAAACATTACCATCACCTGGGAGTGTATTAGAAATGCAGAAACTCGGGCCCCACCTCAAACTTATTGAATCAGAATCTGCATTTCAGCAAGCTCCCCAAGTGATCTGTAGGTATTGATACACTCAAGTTTGAGAAGCGATAATCTTGGACATCTTTGAGAATCAGAAGATGAAGATGAGAAGCCTCAAACTCCACTAACCTGTAGGGGCTAGACTAGTGATAGAAATGGCAGTGGGTAGGTGGGGACAATGGCAACTGGGGAAAGCATGATCTGTCTAAAGCAGGTAGCAGATACTTTGTCCAAGAAATGTTTGCTCTGGGGGAATGCGGGATCAGTATTCCTAGATTTTTCAGTTTTTCAAAAGAAGTAGTGTGATTTTTTTTTTTTTTTTTTGCGGTACGCGGGCCTCTCACTGTTGTGGCCTCTCCCGTTGCGGAGCACAGGCTCCGGACGCACAGGCTCAGCGGCCATGGCTCACAGGCCCAGCCGCTCCACTGCATGTGGGATCTTCCCAGACAGGGGCACGAACCCGTGTCCCCTGCATCGGCAGGCGGACACTCAACCACTGCGCCACCAGGGAAGCCCGATTTTTTTTTTTTTAATGTATTGAATCAAAATGTCCATGTTAGGAACCAATTCAATTTTAAAACAGTGAGCCAATAAAACACATCAACAGGCTGGTCTTTGTCAGTGTTGGTAACTTGTGTCTTCTGTTAGACCCTGTCCCCAGAAAAGTGAACATACGCATCTAGAAACATATTTCAGGGGTGAGAAATGATGTCCATTAAAGCTTTCTACGATTGTGGACATGTTCTGTATTTGTGCTGTCCAATATGGTAGCCCGTGAGACACATGAGGCTACGAGCATTTGAAACTGGCAGATGTGACCAAGGAATTGGATTTCTAATTTTATTTAATTTTAATTAGTTTAAATTTAAACTTAACTAGCCACAGGTATTTAGTGGTTACCACATCAGGCACACAGATAGAGAGCCCATAGACCATGGGTTAGAACTCTCCTCTTAAATGCTTGTTTCTCCAAAGCTTTCCTTTTGAGGCAGTTCCTTATCTACCTAATATAGAGATTCTCAACCTTGTCTGTTGTGGCAGACCCCCCAAAAAATGGCCCCCAAAGATATCAGATCCTAATTCCTGGAACCTGTAAATGTTACCTCATTTGGAAAAGGTGTCTTTGCAGGGGTGATTAAATTAAGAATCTTGAGATAGGGAAATTATCCTTGATTTTGTGGGTAGGTAGACCCTAAATGCAATCACATTTAACCTTAAAAGAGAGAGGAAAAAGGAGACTTGAAGTTACTGGCCTTGAAAATTGAAGTGATGCAGCCACATGCCAAGGAATGCTGGCAGCCACCAGGAGCTGGAAGAGGAAAGAAATGGATTTTCCCCTAGAGCTTCCAGAGGCAGTGCTGCCCTGCTGACACCTTGATTTCAGCCCGGTGAAACGGATTTTGGATGTCTGGCCTCCAGAACTGTGAGGGAATAAATTTCTGCTGTTTTAAGGCACCAATTCTGTGGTACTTTGTTCCAGAAGCCCCAGGAAACTGATACAGCTGTCCACTGGAATCACCTGGTGGAACTTTACCTACGTACATTATCTTATTTAATCTTCACCCAATGAGATGACTACTATGATCCCTATTTTATAAATGAGGAGATGAGGAGTAGAGGATTGCAGGAACTTGCCCACAGCTAGCTTGTGGCAGAGTCAGAGCATGAACCAGGTCCCTCTGCTGACTTCTGCACCCACTGGGGGTAGTAGAATGAGGGAGAGGGAAATGTCCAAGATGAATTCTAAGATTTTTGCCTGGAGCATGGAGTTAACAGTAGTTTTCACTATCAAAGCAAGGAATTGGGGAAGTGGGGCCAGTTGAGGGTATAAGGGGAAGAACATGAACTCAGTTTGGGATGCCTCCTTAGTTGTTTCCCTAACATGTATCTTAGTTGTTTCCCTAATTTGTATCTTCCTTAGTTGTTTCCCTAATTCGTATCTTCCACAAAGGGACACATCCAAACTCTCATAGCCATTCAATGTGTATCCACACTTGGACTTGCTACACACACTCTATCCACCACTCTCTGGAAACTGTAGTTCAATTGCAGGCAAATTTCTTTTTATTTCTAAAGCTAAATTTCTTGACTTTCTAACCTATTTTCCTTATAGAAATACGGCAGCTTGTCTCTAACACATCTGCTTCACATACCCTGGGCAAGGAAAAAAATGGTTCTATGCACAGGTGGAAACAGAACCACACCACTAAAAGCCTTTAACTAGGTGGAAAGCAAATATGCTGGAATGAGGAATGTCGTGAGGAAGGTGAATAGAAAGTTGAGGAGTGAATGTCTCTATAATGTCATTATGGCAATCAGAGAAGAAAAAGAAATAAAAGGAATACAAATTGGAAAAGAAGAAGTAGAAGTGTCACTGTTTGCAGATGACATGATACTATACATAGAGAATCCTAAAGATGCCACCAGAAAACTACTAGAGCTAATCAATGAATTTGGTAAAGTTGCAGGATACAAAATTAATGCACAGAAATCCCTTGCATTCCTATACACTACTGATGAAAAATCTGAAAGAGAATTTAAAGAAATACTCCCATTTACCATTGCAACTAAAAGAATAAAATACCTAGGAATAAACCTACCTAGGGAGACAAAAGACCTGTATGCAGAAAACTATAAGACACTGATGAAAGAAATTAAAGATGATACCAACAGATGGAGAGATATACCATGTTCTTGGATTGGAAGAATCCACATTGTGAAAATGACTATACTACCCAAAGCAATCTACAGATTCAATGCAATCCCTATCAAATTACCAATGGCATTTTGTACAGAACTAAAACAAAAAATCTTAAAATTTGTATGGAGACACAAAAGACCCCAAATAGCCAAAGCGGTCTTGAGAGAAAAAAACGGAGCTGGAGGAATCAGGCTCCCTGACTTCAGACTATACTACAAAGCTACAGTAATTAAGACAATATGGTACTGGCACAAAAACATAAACATAGGTCAATGGATAGATAGAAAGATAGAAAGCCCAGAGATAAACCCACACACCTATGGTCAACTAATCTATGACAAAGGAGGCAAAGATATACAATAGAGAAAAGACAGCCTTTTCAATAAGTGGTGCTGGGAAACCTGGACAGCTACATGTAAAAGAATGAAATTAGAACACTCCCTAACACCATACACAAAAATAAACTCAAAATGGATTCGAGACCTAAATGTAAGACCGGACACTATAAAACTCTTAGAGGAAAACATGGGAAGAACACTCTTTGACATAAATCACAGCAAAATCTTTTTTGATCCACCTCCTACAGTAATGGAAATAAAAACAAAAATAAACAAATGGGACCTAATGAAACTTCAAAGCTTTTGCACAGCAAAGGAAACCATAAACAAGACGAAAAGACAACCCTCAGAATGGGAGAAAATATTTGCAAACGAATCAATGGACAAAGGATTAACCTCTAAAATATATAAACAGCTCATGCAGCTCAATATTAAAGAAACAAACAACCCAATCCAAAAATGGGCAGAAGACCTAAATAGACATTTCTCCAAAGACATACAGATGGCCAAGAAGCACATGAAAAGCTGCTCAACATCACTAATTATTAGAGAAATGCAAATCAAAACTGCAATGAGGTATCACCTCACACCAGTTAGAATGGGCAGGCATCATCAGAAAATCTACAAACAACAAATGCTGGAGAGGGTGTGGAGAAAAGGGAACCCTCTTGCACTGTTGGTGGGAATGTAAACTGATACAGCCACTATGGAGAACAGTATGGAGGTTCCTTAAAAAACTAAAAATAGAACTACCATATGATCCAGCAATCCCACTATTGGGCATATACCGAGAGAAAACCATAATTCAAAAAGACACATGCACCTCAATATTCATTGCAGCAATATTTACAATAGCCAGGTCATGGAAACAACCTAAATGCCCATCGACAGATGAATGGATAAAGAAGATGTGGTACATATATACAATGGAATATTACTCAGCCATAAAAAGGAACGAAACTGGGTCATTTGTAGAGACGTGGATGGATCTAGAGACTGTCATACAGAGTGAAGTAAGTCAGAAAGAGAAAAACAAATATCGTATATTAACGTATATATGTGGAACCTAGAAAAATGGTACAGATGAACCGGTTTGCAGGGCAGAAATTGAGACACAGATGTAGAGAACAAATGTATGGCCACCAAGGGGGGAAAGCGGTGGCGGGCGGGGGGTGTGTGATGAACTGGGCAACTGGGATTGACATGTATACACTGATGTGTATAAAATTGATGACTAATAAGGACCTGCTGTGTACAAAAATAAGTAATATAAAATTCAAAAATTCAAAAAATAAATAAAGTGATTGCCATCTTCCTTCACTGTGTTTTTTTTTTTTTTTTTTTTGTGGTACGCAGGCCTCTCACTGTTGTGGCCTCTCCCGTTGTGGAGCACAGGCTCCGGACGCGCAGGCTCAGAGGCCATGGCTCACGGGCCCAGCCGCTCCATGGCATGTGGGATCTTCCCGGACCGGGGCACGAACCCATGTCCCCTTCATTGGCAGGTGGACTCTCAACTGCTGCGCCACCAGGGAAGCCCCCCTTCACTGTGTTTATAAGTAGCTTATAAAATTTACAGGGAGGGAATTCCCTGGCAGTCCAGTGGTTAGGACTCAAAGCTTTCACTGCCAAGGGCGTGGGTTCAATCCCTGGTTAGGGAACTAAGATCCTGCAAGCTGCTCCACGCAGGGAAAAAAGAAAAAAAGAAAAAATTTACAAGGAGTTTAATATACAGGAGAAGCATTCAGATATAGAGCACATTTGATATTTACTTTCACATAATCTCACAAAGTGTCCAATTTTGTGTTGTGTGATTGTATGGTATTGCTTTCATCTCATTCAGACTCAGATTCAGGCTACCGAAAACTCCCCTCAAAAGTCCATGTAAGCCACTGTCAAACCTCCTCATACTGTTTTTTTTTTAAAACTTCTTTAATGATGCACAATCCATCCAATGGTCAGCCTACCATCCAACAAACACCAGCCTCCCAAATATTCCCTGAATCTGCCTCCATCCTCTCCCCGCTGTGCACTAGTTCAGACCTCCATCAGTTGCAGCCTGGAACCTTGAAATAGCTTCAGAGCTGGTCACCCTACCTTCAGTTTGGTCTCCACTCAAACCCATCTTTCACACTGCCATCAGAATTTCATCTGAATTGCTGATATGCTTGAGCCAGTCGCTCAAGACCCTGCTTAAAATTTTAGTTCACAGCCTTTTACTTGGCCTGCCAAATCTTTCAAAACTAGACCCCTGCTTACTTCTTCACCCTCATCCTCAGCCACTCGTGTTTTGACGTCCTTCAATCCAACAAATGTAAACTTTCTGCTCTGGTCCCTCAGTCTGAAATGTATCAACACTCAGCTCTCCCCAACACCTCCCTTTCTTTGTGCTTTTGTAGCATCCTGTAGGTAGCTCCATCAGAACATCTGCCACTTTGTTTGGAATAGTCAGTTTATATACTCTTCTCCTTAAGTAGTCTATCAGTTCCTAAAGAGCAAGAATATGTATCTCAGGACTTCCTTGGTGGTCCAGTGGTTAAGAATCCACCTTCCAATGCAGGGGACGTGGGTTCGATCTCTGGTCAGGGAACTAAGATCCCACACGCCACGGGGCAACTAACCCGGAGCACCACAACTACTTAGCCCGCATACTCTGGAGCCTGCGAGCCACAACTAGAGAGAAGCCTGCATGATGCAACGAAGATCCCACATGCCTGCAACTAAGACTAACAACTAAGACGCAGCCAAATAAAAAAAAAAAAAAAGAATCTGTATCTCAGATCTGAATTCCCAGTGTTTACCATGCATCTGGTATACAGCTAGATGCTTGCTCTACTAGGAGCTTGTTCTTGTTAATTGCTTTCCACCCAAACATTAAAAAATAAAACAAACAAACAAAAGCCTGCCCTTTATCAAGCTTACTGTGAACTATTTATTACAACCAATCTTTTACATTTGCTCCCTTTTTCTTTTCTTTTTTTTGGCTGTGTTGGGTCTTTGTTGCTGCTTGTGGGCTTTCTCTAGTTGCGGCGATCGGGCGCTACTCTTCATTGCGGTGCGCAGGCTTCTCACTGTGGTGGTTTCTCTTGTTGTGGAGCTCTAGGAGCACAGGCTTCAGTAGTTGTGGCACACAGGCTCAGTAGTTATGGCTCGCGGGCTCTAGAGCGCAGGCTCAGTAGTGTGGCACACGGGCTTAGTTGCTCCGTGGCACGTGGGATCTTCCTGGACCAGGGCTCAAACCCACGTCCCCTGCATTGGCAGGCAGATTCTTAACCACTGCACCACCAGGGAAGCCCAGAAGCCTCCCTTTCTTAAAAGAAACTTTAGGTTCTTGGGTCCAGCTATTTGGTAGAATCCTAGCTGATGTACTCACCTCTGACTTCCTGCCAAATCACATGGCTTTTCACAATTCCTTATTCTCCTTGCAGCTTTTGACTGCTGTCCATTTTCTCCTTAAACCACCTTCTATGACTTCACACCACTGCCAAGATTGCCCTTGAGGATCTGTTTCAGATTCCTCATTGCCTTGAGTCATTTAACCTACCCACCATCACCATAAATACATTCCCTTGTACACTTTTGGGTTGTCTTGCTATTTGTGTTAGCAATTAACTCAACAAAAAATCTTATCTCATGAAATACCGCTGTAGAAGCAAGAATTTCTTTAAAAAAATAAATTCTTCAAATTTAATACCATTGTAGGTTAATTAAGATGCAAGTTTCTCCACTAATCCCCTAGGTCTGGCATAGACTGAGTACACCTGCCTTTTCTCTCATCACTTCAGACTCCATTACTAATATACCTTTCTTTTTTATTTGTTTGCTCACACCAAAAGGGTTTTTTTCTTCTTATTGTCGTTTATTAATTTTCAAGCATTGCTGTCCTCTCCCTGATTCCCTACTTCCCTCTATATTTCCAAGAGTCCCTAGGGAAAGTGGGTGGAGGAGGGAGCCAATATGTGGGGCTGTGGCCTTGTAGCTCAGTTAGCCTCAAATTTATTTTTAAATTTACTCAAGATTATCTGAGGACATATATATGTATATATTAGTGCCAAAATATGTGCGTGCGCGGGTTCACACCTTTTCAAGGTCCATTAGGTTCTCGTGAAAATATGGGGTGAGGATGGGAGGGTCAAACACATTTCTTACGACGATACTTGGAGCGTAGCCAGCCTCAGGAGCGCAGATTGGTATTACAGAAAGTTGTGCGTAGCGGTGGAAAGCCGGGAGTCTCCTCCGTGACCTTGGCCAAGTCACTGAAACTTTGGGTTTATTCCCTGTAAAATGGAGAAAAACCGTACTGGGTTATCGAAAGAATAAACGAAATAATGTAAGTAAAAGTACTCTGAGAAAAATAATGCTGGTTTCTTTGAACGGGGATCCCAAGCAGCTGGATTCCCATCCGTCGGTATTTCGCTCTTCCCCGCAGTCCAAGAGCTTACCCCTCTGGAAGCCTGAGGCGCGGGCCTCGGCTCGTCTCCATGGCAACGTCTCCGGCATCCCGAGCCCCGCCCCCCCCCCCCGCCGCCGCGAGGACCGGAAGCAGCGTCCTGTTGGGCGCTTCCCCGGCTTCTCCCCAAAACGCGGGGTCATCCTTCCTAGGGCGGAGGTGAGAGTACGTCTCTTCGCTCTGCTAGGCCTCTGGGAGAAGCGACCGGCACCCGGGGGGATGGGGAAGGGATGGCCGCCGGCCTGGGGCCACCTCACGGGAGCCCCACCACCACTCCTAGCACGCGCTCGCGCAACCCCTCTTCATACCCCTCCCCGCCCCCACCCCGGCTACCTCTTCCTCACGCCCCCGGCGCTTCCCCGCGGCCTCCACCTCGTCCCGCACCTCCTGGCCTCTTACAGCGCATGCGTGCACCCCCTCTCCTTGTCCGGGTACCCCGTGGCGCCTGACCCCCGCCCCCCAAGCCGACCTCCTCCCATCACCCTCCGCGCGCTTACCTGACCTCCCGCGCACCCTCCCCCCGCGCCCATTCTCCTCGTGTGGTCTCGCGGAGTCGGGTCCCCGTCCGGGAGCGGCGCCGTGTGGTGGAGGAAGGTGTCCCGGGACCGTCGGGAGCAGGCTCAGCAGAGGAGGTATTTCCAAGGGAGAGTGGGTCCCCTCGGGAAAGACCCACGGATCTGGGACTCTGGGCGAAACCTTCCCTCCAGGGACCGGGTTCGTTACGGACCCTCGCGCGGTGTTGGGGGTTTGGTCTCTTGGGTGGAACTGAGAGCAATTGTGGACCCGGCACAGACTTCGCTCCTGGTGCGGGAGACGCAAAGTGCGTCCCGGTGGCCACTCCTGCGACTTCCAGAGGATGCTTTAGCTTAGGGGCCCTCTGTGTAACTCCCCTAGACGGCTCCAGACACGTGGCCTCAAACCCCACCTGTCGCTCCGGTCTCGATCCCAGATTCGGTTCCGGCTCAGGATCATATGGGTCTGCTGCCCTTCTTTGCGCTGGGACCCCGGCCACCGGCTCTGGACCGCGCAGCACCGTAGAAGGTGTGGATGGCCTGAACTCAGACCCCAGCCCTGCTCCTTTGCCTTTGGTCTCCTTACCTGAGCTTGCCCTGGCGGGTTCCTCAACGTGGGGATGAAAAGAACCTTACAGGGCTTTTGTGGGGATTTAAATGAGTTTGTATTTATTAAGATCCCTAAACGAGTGCTTAGCACATAGTAAATTCTCTGCGTTTCGGTTGTGGAGCACTGTATAAAGTTGTGTCATTTATTTGGTAACCTTGTCTTTCCCGGGCTAGAATATAAGCTCTATGCAGCCGCAGGCTTTGTTCGGGTCACCGCCATATCTTCAGTGCCTAGAAGAGTTCTCGGTGAAGTGGGGGAAAAAATGGTAGAGAAGAAAAATAGGGGCACATATAACAGTTTAAATTAGCTGTCAGTTACTAGTGATACATATACTAAAATGCTACTAAGGAAAGTGTCTTCCCACCTCCTTCCTGCTAACAAGCTAGCGATACTTGGAGAAATTGTTGCCCCCATACATCACTATGTTGCTGGTGACACTGTGATTTGATACAGCGTTTTCTATAATCTATTTGATAATACATAGCAAGATATTTGTCCCTTTTCCTTTGACCCCAGTAAGTCAAGTCCTTGGGACATCTTTGAAGGAAATAATTTGAAAGGAGAAAAATAGTATATTTTCTGAAAATGTGCTTCCCAGCATTGTTTATAATAGTAAAAATTAGAAACAGCCTAAATATTCTACAGTAAAAAGATAATTAAGTAAATAATATGGATGTCACAGATGAGCAGTAGACATGGACATGAAAAAATGGAAATACATTAAGATGGAGGAATATGCTTTTTTCTTTTGAATGGTCCCTTTAATGCCAAAGTAATATTGTTTTTAAAATTAGTAAGCATCGAAAAAAAAATCTATGCAAAAGTACTTCTCTCGTGAGACTATTCCTTAGAGCTCCTTGCAGCAGTCTAGAAAAACTTAAACTGGCTCTTCGAGGCTGACCCAGAGTCATAACTTTCCTCAGCCTTCCCTTATTTCTGTTCTCCAGGAGCTCCTCTGCAACCCTGGCTGAACTCTTATTGTGATAGTCAGCCTCACGTGCATGATTTTCAGAATAGATTGCGAATTACTCATGTATGTAAATTAATGCCTCTGAGCTCTTTGATTCTCTTAGAGAAGGAAGTGTTCTTTGAAAGCATGGTTTATGTTAAGATTAAGGGCAGCACTTTCTGTACAGTCTTATGTTTCTAATCTTAGTTGTATCGTTCTAAGAAGCATTTGTCTCTGCCTTGTTTCCACTTGTCTCTTAATCATATTTTAGGAGTGTCCATAAGGAGAGGTTTCACCTTCTTGAAGATTAAAGCCTAGCAGTTCTGAGCTATTCCTAGTCCAAATGTCTGCCAAATTGAGAGAGACATCAAAACTCCCTTCCACAAACTTCAGGGGACCCTGACTGCATTCTGGCAATGAGGTGGAAGAGGGAGGGCAGGCCTCTAATATGGTCTCCAGCCGCCACTGGAGCAGCTACTACAGCTCAGAGGCCTACCGCCAGCGGTTCAGGCAGTTTGACTACCAAGAGTCATCTGGGCCCCGGGAGGCTCTGAGCCGGCTCCGCGAGCTGTGCTTGTCAGTGGCTGAGGCAGAGGTGCACAGCAAGGAGCAGATCCTGGAGCTGCTCGTGCTGGAGCAGTTCCTGGCCATGTTGCCTGAGGAGCTGCAGGCCTGGTTGAAGAGAACCGACCAGAGAGTGGAGAGGAAGCCGTGGTGATGCTGGAGGAGCTGGAGAAAGAACATGACGGGTGGCTGAACAGGTGAGAAGGGGCTGTGGGCATGAGGGACAAGGCTGAGTCAGGAGCTCTGGCACATCACTGGGGTTAGAGCTCCCAAATTGTACTCCCACTCAGCACAACTAAATGTAGAGTGTGGTGAGTGGACTTCCCAGCTGTTGCCAGAGACAGAACGCGCCTCTGCCTTCCTCCCTTTTCCTGTGTCCCAGGATAGTTTCTTCACTGTTATTTATCTTCAAGTCCCAACCTGATTCCCTTCTTCAGCCTCAGTTAGTACCAAACTGTTTCTAGGTCTCTCTTGGACGAAATGAGGACATGCTTGCAAAGAAGCTATCAACTTGTGAAATCACTCAGGAGACACCATGTAGCCAGCTTAAGCCCACAAAAAAGCAACTGCAGTGGGCATCGAAGGAGCATCACACCTTAAGACAAAATGGTGAGGGGCAGGGTTCAGTTCATGGTTGGGGGGTGGGAAGGTGGCCTCTCAGCCCACCCATCACACACATCTAGGCTGCGTTCTGTAAGCGGTCTCCAATCTCCCCTCCTGCCTCCTGTTCCTGTGGGAACTTCCACCATTATATATCCTGCCAGTGCACATTCTCAGTATTTTGTCCTTATTTCCTTCTCAGAGATTCTTATAATATCGTTCAGATTTTTGAATCCTTGACATCATCTCCATCCGGATTTTCAAACCTTTTTTTAAGCAGCATGGCCCTCTTCTCAATGAAATTTTATGCGGAGTTGCAATATATTAAACAGATGAAAACACAGCTACTCTGACTAAAGCAGGAACAAGCAGTGTCAGCCCACCTCTTCCGCCATCAGGCAGTCCCTGAGGCCCTTTTGAGGGACCCCAAGGTCACGGTCTAAAGACTGATTCATTTATTTTTATAACTTTTGTTTATTGATACTCTTGTACTAAATCTTGCTTATTGCTACCCACTACCACATTTAATTCCTCTCCTTCAGTTGCTCCTCTGCTTCTCCAATAATTCCTCATCTTTTAGGCCCTTTCTTTTCCTCCAGACTTTCCTCAGTTTCTAATGTATCTTTTTACCCCTACCCACCATTCTACCTTTTGCACAGAGCTTTTCATCTTTTTTTTTTAGAGCTTTTCATCTTTATAGTTGCCCGCCTCATCAGTATATAAACCTCTTTCACCTTTTGATCTTCTCAGTGTTTTCTGCCTTACCCTCTCCATCCTCCACATTGTGATGCTATGTTTCAAACATGCCAGCTAAAAAATAGTCTATATATATTTCATTTGGATCATTCTATTTCGTTTTCCTTCCTTCTGAACAGAGAACTGGTTACATTTGCTTTTCCATGTATTATTTCAGATAGAGACACCGGAACTATAAATGTGAAATCAGCTTCAAGGCGAAAGACTTCTTCAGGCAAAGAACTGCATCACAAAGTTTCTAACACTCTTCAAATGAATGCTTCCCAGAGTTTCACATTTAGAGGAACCTGTGAACAAGATAGAAAGTTTGAAAGAAGACAGGGAAACCGTACTCGAAAAAAACAACACAAATGTAATGAATGTGGGAAAGTCTTTACTCAGAGCTCAGCCCTTAATCTACATCAGAGGATCCACAGTGGAGAGAAACCTTATACATGTGACGTGTGTGCAAAGGCTTTCAGCCGAAGTGCAATCCTGATTCAACATCGAAGAACCCACACTGGGGAGAAACCCTTCAAATGTCATGAATGTGGGAAAGCCTTTAGTCAGAGCTCGAATCTTTTCAGACATAGGAAAAAACATACTAGAGAGAAAGTCCCATCAGTGCTGTGAGGGAGTCAAAACATTTACTGAGAACTTTTTCAACAGGGGAGCAGACACAAGGCACCAATACTCCTTTAGCATAAATCGGTAGTTTCAGTGGGCACCAGTTTCCTTTCAAAGGTTGTAAAAGCCACAGGAGAGAATGTAGAATATTTTCTGTCAGCATTGTTTGCTTTTCTGTACAGTGTCAGTTCAGATGATTGAGAGTCTAAAGCTTAAATCGGATTTCCATCCCTAGTGCAACTCTTGAAAAGATACTCTCAGACATGTCCTACTGTTTCCATTATTAACACAAATAATGAACTAGTATGTTCCTTTTTAGACAAGTACATTTTCCCTGTTGAGAAGGAGTGTGTGAGTTAGTATATAAGTGGGTATTCTCCATTTCATTTCTTGCACATTGGAGTTACTAGACCAAAGATTAAATCAGTTTTTTAAAAAAATTTCCTGGAAATTCTCTGGCAGTCCAGTGGTTAGGACTCCACACTTCCACTGCTGCAGGCCTGGATTCAGTCCCTGATCAGGGAACTAATATCCTCCAAGTCACGTGGTGTGGCCAAAAATAATAATAATAAAATATAATAAATTTCCTGTTTTATTTTCTGTTACCAGATTCAAAATATGAGAATAGGATTGAGGAGACCCAAAAGAATATGTACCTCAAGACCTAAGCTGAAATGTCCAGGGTCATTGTTAGGAAGCAGGTGAGTAAAGGGACTTTACTCGTCTCTTACAAAAACCTGAGAACCTACATACTGTTTTGTTTCAATTTTTAAAATTGAGGTTTAGTTGATGTATAATATCATCTATACATACTGTTGATGATACTAAGTAATTTCCTGTGTAGGAAAAAAAAAATTATCTCCTTTACAATTTATATTGGAAATATCTCAGTGAAAGCATTAAGATTTGCTCTACGTGTCTTTAGGAAGTGGCCTAAATATGATGAGTGTTCTAATAATGAACAGTTATCTGTGGGTGCTTATATAAAGTTGACGATCACCTTAACATAAAGAAATAAGGAAGATGAAGAAAAGACTGTCCAAACGAGACTGATGTTACCTGGTAAGTGCAGCACATAATGGAGAACTGTACTTACCTGGAAATGGGAACCCTTAACAGCTGGTGACTATCCTTCAGAGTTCTTCATGGCCTCTGTTCTGGCATTAATCAGCTGTGAACATGTTTCAGGCATCCCAGGACAACCTTTTCAGGGTCTTATGCATTCTTAGTAAATGAGTTTCTAGACAATTTATCATGATGTTAAGACCTTGGATTTCGATACTCTTGTACAAATGAGAAAATCACTAAAGTTCAATTTAAAGAGTCCATTGAGTTTAACCCACATTTAATTCAATCAGATTCTCTTGTTTAAAAAGTAAATGACTGGTTTTTTTTTTAAGTATTCTGACAATATATAACATAATGTCCCCCTTTCCAGGGATTCTTAATAAAACTCTGTGTGTATTACAAGAATACATGGATTGTCGTGCCTCCCATGGTGCCACCGTTACCCAATATGGAGGCAACCATGAGAAATGAAAGTCCTTAGAAGGAGAAGGGAAGATAGGCCTCATGGTGACCTTTGTACCTCATGAAGGGTAAACATTTCATTATCAGAAAATCCAGTCATATCTAGTGCTTGGAGTAACTCCTGAGACAAATGTGGGATTACATGCTCTGCTTAGTTAGAATATTGATAAATATTAGATTAGTAAGGGGAGAGGAGAATACAAATTTTAATTTTAGAATTTTCTGATAGTGATTATACTTTGTAGCTCTAGTAAATATGAATAAGTATTGAGTTTTGTACATTTTCATTTATTAAAAATGTAAGAGTCTTTTTATTTGGGTCTCATTCTTTTTATAATTAAAGAGAGGAACAAGCCATCTATTAAAGAAGCAAATGCCTCAAAAGATACATGTATTGTGAATTACTGCTTAATCATGGAAAGAGTTTTTTGGGTACTATGTGAATAAAATGACAGAATCTAAATCAAATATTCTGAGGGAAGCGTCTTTCTTCACTTGCTTCTGCCATAAACTTTGCAAGATTACATTGTCTTCAGTGTGAGTAATCTGAACTTCTCCAACAGACAGTGATGTGAATCATATCACCTTAGAATAACGAATCTTTAAAGGGTGTCGCTGAGTACCCGAAGTTATCTTGCACTTACACAGGTCTCCTAATATGTAGAAGGTGCTAGTTTATGTAACTGGAGAATTAAATGACTTGGTGTAACCTTGATAAAATTAGCGTATTAGCACCCCATCAAACTGATTAATTTCCACAGATAGTAAATACTCCAAAATGAAATTGGTGTTTTTTAAGTGAATTTCACTCCATCTGAGCCTTTATTATTATCTATAATCCTATGTTCCCTCTTTTTCTCCCATTCTCTTCAGAGACTAGGTCAGATGTTTGTCACTGTCCTTGAAACTTCCTGTATCAGGAATGCTTCTGGATACAAAATCCACCTTTGGTGGCTTAAACAAATTAGACTTTGCAACCAGAAATCTGGAGGCGAGTTGCTGCTAGCTGTCAATCGGCAGCTGAACAATGACTTGTCTGGCTGCTATCTCTGCACTTCTTTGGACCTTTCCTTCATACTTATTTTCTCAGATATGCAAGAGAGCTGTCCCAGCTCTGGGAATGGCATCTGGGGTCAAGTCAGAGAGGAGGAGGGACTCCAGCCATGGCCATGTCTTCTACTAGGAAAAGGGAAAGCTTTCCAAGAAACTCTAGCAAAATTCTGCTTATATTTCCTTGTTGCAGGTGTGTCTAATAAAGCCAATGTTTTCAACTCCTAGAGGGAAAGCAGCAGGGCAGATGGGGATTGGGAACCACAGTGAGTCAGCCAACAGTGTTTGCCATACTCCTTGGCCACTTTCCTTTTCATGAGCAGATGGCTATGATTTTGCCTCCTTCATTATCAAAAAAAAAAAAAGATGAGAACTCCACCAAGTTTGTCAACTTACCTACATCTCACCCATCATTTCCTCTCCCCTTCCTTTCAGAATAATAGAGGAGTCTCTCTTCTCTGGTCCGTCAGCATTCCTTCCCACCTCTGAAGGATGTTGGCTGCCATCAGTTATTCTCTCTCTTTTTTATTCATCCTTTTGTTTTCCTTCAGGATCCATCTCTTCAACATTCAAATATGCTGATGTGACTTTTCTAGCATATTCTTAAAAATTCAAGATGGTGGCTAATCCCTGAGTCAGGGGGAGCAAAATGGCCCTTACTTTTGCCTCCTTCATATGCATCCATCTCTCAAACACAGTGATCTTTCTAAAACATAAATTTGATTATGTACCCTCCTTGCTTAAAACACAAGCCACCCATTGCTTTTTTTTTCCCCCTTTGGCCAAGCCGCGCGTCTTGCGGTATCCTAGTTCCCCCACTGGGATTGAACCTGGGCCCTCAGCAGTGAAAGCATGGAGTCCTAACCACTGGACCGCCAGGGATTTCCCCCCATTGCTTTTAATATAAAATCAGAACTCCTAAACAAGGTTTTTGAGGCTTTTCATGATGTGACCACAGCTTACCATTTCAGCTTTCTCTTTTGTTACTGCCTCCTTAATACTCTATGCCAAGGACATTCTGAATTAGAAGTCCTTCTCCTGCCTCTGGGACTTTGTATGTGTTCCTTTTAAACTCTTATCCAGCTTCTGCACTTTATCTAACTCCTGTGTATTCTTCAGGTTTTAGCTTAAATGCCACTTCTTCCAGGAAGCCTACTGTAACACCCTAAGAATAGGTTGGGACCACCTCCACACCTTCCTATTGATTCCATAGTAATCTGTTCTCACCCTGGCATTACATTTATCACATGAAATACGATATTTTTAAAATATCAAACTACAGTCGGCCATAAAAAAGAACAAAATAATGTCATTTGCAGCAACATGGATGGACCTGGAGATTGTCATAGTGAAGTAAGTCAGACAGAGAAAGGCAAATATCATATGCTGCTTATATGTGGAATCTAAAAAAAAAAAAAACGGTACAGTTGAACTTATTTACAGTAGAGTCACAGATGTAGAACTTATGGTTACCGGGGGGAAGTGTCAGGGGAGGGGTAAATTGGGAGATTGGGACTGACATATACACACTACTATATATAAAATAGATAACTAATAAGGACTTACTGTATAGCACAGGGAACTCAACTCGACTCTGTAATGACCTATACGGGAAAAGAATCTAAAAAAGAGTAAATATATGTATATGTATAACTGATTCACTTTGCTGTACAGCTGAAACTAACACAGCATTGTAAATCAACTATACTCCAATTTTTTTTTTTTTTTTTTTTTTTTTTTTTTTTTTTGCGGTACACGGGCCTCTCACTGTTGTGGCCTCTCCCGTTGTGGAGCACAGGCTCCGGACGCACAGGCTCAGCGGCCATAGGCTCACGGGCCCAGCCGCTCCACTGCATGTGGGATCTTCCCGGACCGGGGCACAAACCCGTGTCCCCTGCATCGGCAGGCAGACTCTCAACCACTGCGCCACCAGGGAAACCCACTCCAATAATTTTTAAAAGATAAAATATCAAACTGCAAATATGGCCCAAGGAAGAGGAGGAATGATACTTTGAGAAGAAAGAAGTCACGGAATAGTAAAAGAAAAAAAAAGCCCTCCTGATCCTGGGAATGGTGAGACAAAGAGAAGGTCAGACACGGGTGACGTTTCACCTCTGCAGAAATGCTGGAGGGGGTTGGGAGAGAACTTGAAAGGGGAGAAAGCTGGGCTTACTTGTCATTGAGTGCATTGGGGTGCATTGGGAAACAGTTGCTCAGCAGACTTCCTGTGCTCCAACACTGGACTATTGTAAAAATGGCAATACAGAGTTAGTGAAGAGTCTACCAGCTACCATGTGATTTAGAAGGTATGTAGCCGTTCCCCCTACCCGATGGGGACCTTGGAAAGGAGCTGATTGAACCACCTGGAGAATTGGGATCATTGGACAAAGTAACTTTGTGGAACTTGTAGCCAGAACTGTGAGTCTCAGCTACACCTTAGAGGGGTGGCTAGAGCCAAGGTGGAGGCAAATCATGAAGGAAGGGATACTGGCCTCCTGCCTCACCAGAAGAACAGATCACTTACTGCTGCAGGTTTGGTGAGCAAGCACCTCAGACTAGCTGCCCAGAATAGAAACCAGAGAGGCTCAGGAGGATAGCAAGGCCATCTGAGACCCAATCCACAGCACCACCTCACCACAGGGAATATAAACTCTCTTCCCAGACATCTAGATGGCAGAGAAGGACAGAGGGAGAAATAGCCGTGATAGGGAGTTGAACTTAAAATGGACCGAATAATTTAATTCAACTCTTTCATCACTACCACTCCCCACTCAATGGGGTGGGAATTCAAGAAGCAAAAACATCAGTTGTAAAAAATAAGCTCCACTTTTCTTTTCAATGTGGTAGCTTTTTATCCACTAAATGGATACTATATCTACTCCTGTATTGACCTCACTATGCTATGTTTCTCCAGAGCATGAACTGCCTCATTCACGTGTTTCTCAAGCATCAGGCACAGTACATGCCCATAATAGGCACTCAAATATTTGTGAAATGAAAATATTTGCAAATCTTATATGTGATAAAGGGTTAATATCCAGAATATGTAAAGAACTCCTATAATTCAACAGGAAAAAAACAAAACCCATTTCAAAAATGGGCAAAAGACATGAATAGACATTTCTCCAAAGAAAATATATAAATGGCCAGTAAGTACAGGAAAAGATGTTCAATATCACTAATCATTTGGGAAATGCAAATCAACACCTCAGTGAGATGCCACCTCACACCCATCATGCTGGCTGATTAAAAATACAAAAAATAACAAGTGTTGGCAAGGATGTGGAGAAACTGGAACCCTTGTGCACTGCTGATGGGAATGTAAAATGGTACAGCCACTGTGGAAAACAGTTTGGTGGTTCCTCAAAAAGCTAAACATAGAATTACCACATGGTATGGCAATTCCACTCCTGGTATATACCCCAAAGAATTGAAAGCATGGACTCAAACCAATACTTGTACACTCATGTTCATAGCAGCATTATTTACAACAGCCAAAAATTGGAAACAACCCACGTGTTCATCAATAAATCAACGGATAAGCAAAAATATGGTATACACATACAACTGGAATATCATTTAACGTTAAAAAGCAATGAAATTCTGATACGGGTTTTCCCCGCTTTTCAAAAGTTCACTTTACACCACTTCGCTTTTACGAAAGACCTACATTAGTACAGGCTTTTCCCACTATCTGAAAGTAGAGTGTTCCTATGAAACTTTTCATAAGCTGAAATGGTGTAAAGCAAAGAAGCAATTACTGTAGACACAGTTCTAAGCTATGGCAGTTTCACGCTGAGATGCTGAGAGCAGTTCTCCAGGAAGGAGCTTGGCAGTGCCACTCTAGCTGCTTGGGCGGCTTGCTGCCTCTATAACAGCTTGCCACCAAAACAAAGGCTGAATGCTGTCATTGCTTTTTGCCGTTTTCCTTAAAAGTGAAAATCCTCCTCAGATTTATTTCAGTTAGTGAAAACAGGTACAGGTATCCTCTGCTTTTTGAAAGTTTGCTTTCCATCACTGCACTTTTATGAAAGACCTACATTAGTACCTATTTAACGGTCCGTAATAGAGGCAGTATGCTCCCCACACGGCAAGACTGGCACAGCCAAGCTCCTTCCCTGGAACTACACCAAGCATCTCAGCATCAAGCTGCCGTAGCTTTGAACTGTGTCTGTGAGCATATGTGCTTTATCTTGATTTATTTCACGTATCCGTTAGCAAGATGTGTCGTAAAGTAATCGATTCTTTGCTTTACACCATTTCGGCTTCCGAAAAGTTTCATAGAAACTCCCTGCTATGGGATAGCAGAGGAAACTTGTACACACTACAACATGAATGAACCTTGAAAACATGCTAAGTGAAATAAGCCAGACAAAAAAGGATGAATATTGTATGATTCTACTTACATAAGGTATCTAGAATAGGCAGACTCATAGAGACAAAGTAGAATAGTGGTTACCAGGGCAGGGGGGAGAGAGGAATGAGGAGTTGTTTAATGGGTACAGAGTTTCTGTTTAGGGTGATAAAAAAGTTCTGGAAATGGATAATTGTGATGGCTGTACAACATTATAAATGTACTTAATGCCACTGAATTGTACACTTAAAAATGGTTAAAATGGTAAACTTTATGTATATTTTACCACAAGAGCATTGGAAGAAACAAAAAGGAAATCAGTTTTCTATAATCCTGTCCTAATAACGTTTATATTCTAGTAAAAAAAAAAAGAGGAATAATAAGAAACTCTATGGAATGCTGAAAAGCAGAAGATCTGGAAGATAAAATCCAGACGAGTGTTTGGTGAAGGGACTAACAATTTTCTCTTTGCCACTAACACTTAGGACAGGCAATGATGAGACTATCCCAGCAGCCCTAAAAGAAGATTTGAATGGACTATATGGGCTACAAATCCTGGATGGCTAGTAAATAATATTAAAATTAGTTATAATTTCCATCTTGGATTCAATGTATTTCCTTATATAAAGCCATATGCTAAGTTAATTACTTTATTGATTCCTGAAATTTTAAGCTAATGGATGTATCTTATTATCTGGCTCTCTTAATCATACTTGAGTTTGAATTTAGCTCAGATTAACTGGTTTGTCTTCAAATGAAGGATTATTTTTATTCAAAGGCTACAAAGACATTGAGTGGCAGCTAAGCTAAGGAACTCTACTGTCAGAGCTAATGATCAGCCAGGTAGACATCTGCAGTCTTTTCCTATGCAGCTTTGCTGGCTCCAGTCTTTTGAAGAAGGAGTTGTCAGGATTCTAGGTAGAATATCTCCAGCTGGACATGTCAGTGAGGCTGCATCAGAACTGAGTTAGTCCATTAAATTTACTTTTGATTCATTGGCTATTAGCAGTCTTGTCACCTAGGTGGTTTTACAGCTCGATTTTTTAAATATTCATTCAACCCCAAATGATTAGTCTAAGCCAATTACGATAATCCTATTCCACTTGCAAGTAATTTTGATTTAGGAACAGGCATATCACTCAATTTGGACCAATGAGACATTAGGGGAAGCCTGCTGCATGGCTTCTGGAAAAGTTTGCTTTCTTCTAAAAAAGAGACATAGGGACTTCGCTGGCAGTCCAGTGGTTAAGGCTCTGCACTTCCACTGCAGGGGGCGAGGGTTTAATCCCTGGTTGGAGAACCAAAATCCCACATGCTGCGCAGCGCGGTCAAAAAACAAAAGAGAGACATGAAGAAGAGATGATGCTTTTCTATCTCCAGATGTTGTTGTGACTGGTTATGACAGCAGGCAGTGCTGCAACAGCTGGAAGATGAAGCAGACCCATGTGGAGGAAGGAGCCAAGAGTACTACAGACAAGCAGGACTGAAGCCCTGAGGTAACAAGTTTTTTTTTTTTCCTGAGGTACCATTCCTTTAAATACTTATATTAGAAGAGACAAAAGACTTAAAATCAGTGATCTGATTATCTACCTTAAGAAGCCAGGGAATGGGACTTCCCTGATGGCACAGTGGTTAGGAGTCTGCCTGCCAATGCAGGAGACACAGGTTCGATCCCTGGTCCAGGAAGATCCCACATGCCGAGAGGCAAATAGGCCCGTGCGCCACAACTGCTGAGTCTGTGCTCTATAGCCCGCGAGCCACAACTACTGAGGCCCTGACGCCTGGAGCCCGTGCTCTGCAACAAGAGAGGCAACTGCAGTGAGAAGACCGCACACCACAATGAAGAGTGGCCCCCGCTCACCGCAACTAGAGAAAGCCCGTGCACAGCAACAAAGACCCAACGCAGCCAAAAATAAATTAATTAAAGAAAAAAAAAGTAGGAGAAGTCAGGGAAAAAACAAAAGAGCAATTTAAAACTAAAGTAAGCCAAAGGGGGAAAATGATCAGAATAAAAATAGAGGCTCTGGTTCTAGGCAAGATGGAGTAAGTACACTCCAACCTGTCTCTCTCTAAAGAGAGATTCCCACAGAATCCTGGACAGAAAGCATGGAACTTTCATGCTGAGGACTCCTCAATGTAAATAATAGCAAGCAGACTGGGGAAGAGGACTAGAATTTCAAGTTCCACTGAATTTACCCTTTTTCCCTTTTGGTATCACCTGGCCTGGACTCAAAGGGAGCCTGAAACCCTGAAGTGCACAAAGAGAAGAACTCCAAGAGAAGTGTTCTGTGTCTGGCCCAAGGGATGGGAAAGGGGCTTCTAAGGGTCCAGAAAATAGGGGAAATCCCGCATCTTTTTTTTTTCATTCAACTTCTCTCCCTATGGCAGTGGCAGTGGCAGCAGCAGCAGCACAGCAATGGCAGGGGTCACAGGGAAGTCACCTTAAACTAAGAGAGAGGGGAACCCTTCACTCTGATCGGAGGAGCTTTGGTCCCAAGAGCATGGTGCCAATCCCCATTACTTTTATTCTCTTGGTGTCCTATCACTCCTTTGACCAGGATGCAGATGTAGTTGAGAGGAGTAAATATCACAGCAAGGAAAATAAAACCCCAGCTTTCTAGCTGGAAGACTAGTAAGGGAGGCCTCAAGGAGTGAGAAGGTGTTGCATTTGTTGCAGAGACTAGAGAGATCAAGAGTGATTCCCACAAGTAGTGTATGAACTCCTCTACTCACCTCTAAACTATGCATGCATGGATCTGACCCTAAACATCAGAGCACAGGCATTGAGAACTGAGCTACAGGGCAGACTACCGCCCAGAATCCAGACTGGCCACTGAGTGCATACACATAGGACTAGAAATGTTTGGAAACTGAATTGACTTTGGAAAGCCCAAACAATGGAGATCAGACCTCGTTACCTGACCCTAACAAGGGCAGCTCCTTGCTAAAACAAACAAACAAGTCAACCTTCAACTTAGGGTTTAAATGATACCCAGAATCTGATAACATAATATTCAAAATGTGCAGTATACAATGCAAAATTGTTAAGCATAGGAAGAAACAGACTATCTCAATTTGCAAAGAGAAAGAAAATCAAGTTATATCAAGGCCTAGATGACATAGATTTTAGAGTTATCAGAAAAAGACCTTAATCAGATATTATAACCCTGCTTAGGAAGTAAGGGTGAATGAATGGAAAGACAGGAAACATCAGCAAAGAAATAGAAGGTATAAAGAAGACCCAAACGGAAATTTTAGTGCTGAAAAATACAACCAAAATAAAATATTCACTTGATGAGCTTAATGGAACAATGTAGATGACAGAGGAAATAGCTATAGATCAGTAGAAACCATCCAATTTAAACAACACAGAGAATAAAAGATTGAAAAACAGAAAAAAAACCAGACAGTACAATAAAGAAAACCACAATCCAAAATCCTTAAGGAACACAGGCACAAAATTCCTCAACAAAATGTTATCAAACTGAATCCAGCAATGTATAAAAAGAATAAAACACCTGGACCAAGTGGGGTTTATCCCAGGACTGTAAGGTTGACTCAGTATTCAAAATCAAAGAAACACACCAGATTAGTAGTTGCAAAGAGAAAACACCACATGGCCATATCAATTAATGCAGAAAGAGTGTTTGACAAAATTCACCACCCACTGAGAAGAAAAAATAGGAACTTCCTCAAACTCATAAAGGGCATCTATTAAAAAGCTAGAATTCACTACAAACCTATTAGAATGGCCAAAACCTGGAACACCAACAATGCCAAATGCTGATGAGGATATGGAGCAACAGGAACTCTCACTCATTGGTGGTGGGAATGCAAAATTGTACAGATACATTGGAAGACAGTTTGGTAGTTTCTTACAGAATTAAACATACTCTCTTGCAAATGATATGACCGATAAGGGGTAAATATCCAAAATACATAAACAACTCATACAACTCAACTTCAAAAAAACAAACAACCCATTTTAAAAATGGGCAGAAGATCTGAACAGACATTTTCCCGAAGAGGACGTTCAGTTGGCCAACAGGCACATGAAAAAATGCTCAATATCGTTAATCATCAGGGAAATGCAAATTAAAACCACAATGAGATATCACCTCACACCTGTCAGAATGGCTATCATCAAAAAGAACACAAATAACAAATGCTGGCCAGGAGGTGGATAAAAGGGGAACCTTGTACACTATTGATGGGAGTGCAAATTGGTGCAGCCACTGTGGAAAACAGTATGGAGATTTCTCAAAAAACGAAAAATAGAACTACCATATGACCCAGCAATTCCAGTTGTGGGTATGTATCCAAAAAAAAGAAAACATTAATTCAAAAAGATAATTGCAGTATATCCAGACAATGGAATACTATTCAGGGCTAAAAAAGAGATGAGCTGTCAAGACATGAAAAGGCATGGAGAAACGTTAAATACATATTACTAAGTGAAAGAAGCCAACCTGAAAAGACTATATACAGTATGATTCCAACTGTATGACATTCTGGAAAAGGCAAAACTATGGAGACAGTAAAAAGTTGCCAGGGGTGGGGGAGAGTAGAGAGATGAATAGCCAGAGCACAGAGGATTTCAGGGCAATGAAAATACTCTTTATGATATTATAAGGATGGTTATATGACATTATACATTTGTCCAAACCCATAGAATGTACAACACCAAGCGTGAACCCTAAGGTAGACTATGGACTTTGGGAGATTATGATGTGTCAATGTAGGTTCATCCTTGGTTTAAAAAAAAAAAAAAAAATATATATATATATATATATATATATATATATATATATATATATACCATTCTGGTGAGTGATGTTGATAATGAGAGAGGCTATGAATGTGTAGGGGCAGGGGATGTCTTCTTCTCAATTTTGTTGTAAACCTAAAACTGCTCCAAAAAAGTCTTACATAAAGCAAAAAAACCAAAACAAACAAACAAAAACCTCTAGAATTAGGATCATACTTAATTGTGAAAGACTGAATACTTTTTCCCCTAAGAGATATCTACTCTCTCCTCTCCTACTCAGTATTGAATTGGAAGTCCTAGACAGTACAATAAGGCAAAGAAAAAGAAATCAAAATAATACAGATTGGAAATTAAATAAATTTTCCCTATTCACAGATAACATGATTATCTCCATAGAAAATTTCACTGACTCTATAAAATATCTTCAAAATGCTAATGATGGAGTTATGATGGTTAATTTTATGTGTCAGCTTGATTGAGCTAAGGGATGCCCAGATACCTGGTAAAACCTTATTTCTGGGTGTTCCTGTGAAGGTATTTCCAGAAGAGATTAGCATTTGAATCAGTAGATTAAGTAAAGAAGTTCACCCTTGTATTGGGAGTTTGGGATTAGCAGAGGCAAACTATTATATATGGAATGGATAAAAAACAAGGTCCTCCTGTACAGCACAGGGAAATATTCAAAATCCTGTGATAAACCATAATGGAAAAGAATATGAAAAAGAATGTACTTATGTAATTGAATCACTTTGCTGTACAACAGAAATTAACCCAACATTGTAAGTCAACTACACTTCAATAAAATAAAAAATAAAGAAGAAGTTCGCCTTCACCAATATGGGTGGGCATCATCCAATCTCTTGAGGACCTGAAAAGGCAAAGGATGGGCATATTTGCTCTCTCTGCTTGAACTGAGACATCCATTTTTTCCTGCCTCTCAGACATCAGCCAGAATGAATTACATCTCCAACTTTCCGGATTCCCCAGTTTACAGATAGAAGATTGTGGAACTTCTTAGCCTTCATAACTGTAAGGCAACTTCTAGAACATATCTTAGATAGATAGATACAGATATTGGATATATATCCTGTTGGTTCTGTTTCTCCGGAGAACCTTGACTAATACAGGAATTTATCAAGGTTCTAGGATAGAAGTCAATACACAAAAATCAATTATATTTATAAATACAGCTGTGAATAACTGGATATTTTAAAATATCATTTTAAATAGCTCCAAAAATCAGTTAATGCTCAGAAATAAATTGAATAAAACATGGGCAGGATCTACACACTGAAATATACAAAATGCTGATGAATAAAATCAAAGAAAATTTAAATGGAGAGATATAATGTGTATGCATGGATTGATAGACTCAATATGATTAACATGCCAGTCGTCCATAAAATTGATCTATGGATTTAAAGCAATTCTGACAGAATTCAGTAGGATATTTTGTGTAGATATAGGCAAGCTAATTCTAAAAGTTTTATGGAATGCTAAATATATATATATATATATATTATATATATATATATATATACCTAAATAATTTTGAAAAGAAAAACAAAAGTTGGAGGACTCACACTACCAGATTTTAAGCAATTATTATAAAGCTATAGTAATCAAAGATGTGGTATTGAGATAGACACAGAGATCAATGTAACATATTAGAGAGTTCAGAAAAAGATCCACACAAATATGGCTAACTGATTTTTTTTTTTATAAAGATGGAGGGCTTCCTTGGTGGTGCAGTGGTTAAGAATCCATGTGCCAATGCAGGGGGACACGGTTCAAGCCCTGGTCCGGGAAGATTCCATATGCCATGGAGCAACTGAGCCCGTGCGCCACAACTACTGAGCCTCCCTTCTAGAGCCCTCGAGCCAAAACTACTGAGCCCGTGTGCCACAACTACTGAAGCCTGCATGCCTGGAGCCCGTGCTCCACAACAAGAGAAGCCACCACAATGAGAAGCCTGAGCACTGCAATGAAGAGTAGCCCCTCCTCGCTGCAACTAGAGAAAGCCCACGCACAGCAACGAAAACCCAATGCAGCCAAAAATAAATTAAAAAAAAAAGATGGAAATGCAATGCAATAAAAACAAAACCTTTTTATCAAATAGAACAACTGGACATCTATATGGAAACAGACATATACACAAACTTTCAACCTATAATTCATACCTTATATAAAAATTAATGTAATATAAATCATACATCTAATATTAAATGTAAAAATATAAAACTTTTAGGAGAAAACATGAGAGAATCTTCAGGTCCTGGTGTTAGGAATTCTTAGCTATGGCACCAAAAGGACTAGCCATAAAATTTTAAAATGGATAAATTGGAGTTCATCAAAATTAAACATTTTTCTCTGTGAAACACACTATTAAAAGAATATAGAGATAGATATAATTTTTAATAGTGCTTTTCCAGATTCATACTCTATGTACCAAATATTGATTTTGGCTCAATATTTCTTTCTTTTTTCACTTTTTAAAATTCAACTTATTCAAACTAAAAAAGCAAAAATCATATATATTAGCTCCAGCTGCTATAACAAAATACTATAAACTGGGTGGCTTAAATAACAGGAGTTTAGTTCTTACAGTTCTTGAGGTTGGGAAATCCAAGGTCAAGGTGCCAGCTGATTTGGTTCCCAGGTGAGGGCTCTCTTCCTGTCTTGCAGATGGCCATCTTCTTGCCTTGTCTTCACATGGTGGAGAGAGAGAGGAAGCAAACTCTCTACATCTCTTTTTATAAGGGAACTAATCCCATCGTGGAGGCCCCACTCTCATGACCGTATCTAACCTAATTACCTCCCAAAGGGCCCATCTTCAAATACCATCACACTGTGGGTTAAGGCTTCAACGTGTGAGTTTGGGAGGCGGGCACAAATATTCAGTCCATAATACTACATGACCCAGCAATTCCACTTCTAGATATTTACTCTAGAGAGATAAAAACTTATGGTCACACAAAAGCATGTCCATTAGTATTTATAGTAGCTCTATTCAAAATCGCCCAAATCTGGAATCAACCCAAAAGTCCTTCAGTGGATGAATGGATAAACAAACTGATATCTACAGTAAAATACTACTCAGCGATCAAATGAAATGCACTATTGAGACATGCAACAACATAGATGAATCTCAAAGGTAGTATGTTTAGTGAAGGTTATGTAAAAGGTTAAATACTTTATGATTCCACTTGTATTACATCGTGTAAAAGTCATTGATGGATTATAAATCAGTGGTTGCCATGGGTTAGGGAGTAGGAAAGTTGTGAGTACATCTTGAGGGAGTTTTGTGGAATGATAGAACGATCCTGTATCGTGATTTTGGTGGTAGTTTTACAATCTGTACATGTTTTAAAACTCCTGGAGCTATCTGCTAAAACAGAACTAATTTTACTGTATATTAATTTCTTTTAAAAGGAGCAGAACTCCATGAAGTAGAAAACAAAAGTAATAGAGCAAATAAATGAACCCAAAAGTTGTTACTTTGAAAGATTAATAAAATTGATAAACTTCAAGCAAAACTGAAAAAGAAACAAGAGTATCAATTTCAGGAATGAAAAAGGGGACATCACTACTGATCCTGTAGACAGGATAGTAAGGAAATATTATGAACAACTTTATGCTAATACATCTGACAACTTACATGAATTAGATAAATTTCTTGAAATACACAAACTCCTGCCCCTTACATCTCATTGACCAGAACAGAATCATTTGGCCATTCCTAGCCATTAGGAAGGCAAAGTGAATACATGGCAAAGAGAAACAGAGAAGTCATGGATGGCTTAGCTCAATCACAACTTATTATCTATGGGCTGGGCACAGTGTTGGGCCCCCAAAATCAAAAAAATGAGGGGTGTATTAGAAGTAAGGGGGAGTGCTTTATGTAGGAAACTAGCAGTGCCTGCCACAGTTACCTTTTTAGTCACTTGCAATGAAAAGATTCCTCATGCAGTGCATTTATTAGCTAAAATGGAATATTTAACCAGTGTATTTTAAGTGCCCAGAGGGAGATACTTTTGAGCTGAGGAGAAGGTATGAGAGCTCCAAAATAATTGTTAGAGAAAATCCAGAAAAGATAATTTTGGATGAAATATGGTAACACCAAATCTGAAGGTCTGTGTTTTTGTTCAGCGTGAAAACTTTTCTTACTCCACTTCCTCCCTCTCGGGGTGCCTCCGTTCCTCTTCAGCATACTAATTCATTTAGGTGCCCCTGCTGGTATTCTTTTCTTTTTTTTTTTTTTCCTGCTGGTATTCTTAAGCGCTTTTACTGTAGCACTTCTACATTGTCTTGTAAATACTTGTTTTCTATGTCTATCTCCTTGTTTTCTATGTCTGTCTCCTGAACGAGACGGTAATGTTAAAAGAGGGAATCATGACTTCATTTTAATCATTTCTAGGTCTCTGGAACTCAGCCAGGTAGCATCTGTCTGCTTTTGTTTGTTTGTTTGCATTTAATTTTTACCATTAATTAATGGATGAGATGCTTTCAAGGCAAGGTTAAAAGATTTGGCTGGTAAAGAAACAGCAAGCCGTTTTTAGATTTAGACAGATTATTACTGACAGAGACAAAGCAAGAGTAGCCAAAGGTTTCAGCTCCCCATGAGCTTTTGTCTCACACACCAAAAGGATGACACCAAAACAACAGTTGGGTGACTGCAACCTGAGATGTGGGACCCCTTGTTGCTGAGGGGCTAATGCCACACTGCATGTCTAAACCTGTGTATAATCTGCATCTGTACTCTAGGCTGGTGAGGCAGAAAGCCTCATCACAACCTGGGAAGCCTGGAGAAACTTCCCTGACAGCCTCCTGGGAGGACAGGGAGCTGAGTGGCAAATGGCCTATAGCAGCTCCTCATGAGCCTCTCATGTGCCAGGGGGATCACAAGGTGTTCTGCCAAGACTCAGGTCAGCTGCAGCACAAGCCTCGTCTCTGTGGCCTCTGTAGCTATGTGCAAGGTCGTCACACGGGCTCTAGGTGCGCGGGCTTCAGTAGTTGTGGCCCTAGGGCTCTGGAGCACAGGCTCAGTAGTCGTGGTGCACGGGCTCAGTTGCTCTGTGGCCTGTGGGATCTTCCTAAACCAGGGCTTGAACCCGTGTCCCCTGCATTGGCAGGCGGATTCTTAACCACTGCGCCACCAGGGAAGTCCTAGATCTTTAAGACTAGATCTTTAAGATAGCAACAGGGTCCACCATTCAGGAAAGAGCTCACATAGTGGGGCTCAGAAGGATGGTGTTTCAAAACCAGGGTTGGTAGTCCCTGCCCTCAAACGAGTAAATTAGAGAGGAAAACTTCATCGTGGTTACCATTTATTCTCTCAGAATTAGGAATGATAAAACGAATCCCAGGCAAAGGGTTTTGTAAAATTTTGCAACATTTTTAATCTCCCCAAGTATTTCTGTTTGATGTGTATCCTTTTAGTTTTCCAACATTAATTAGATGTAGAAAAAAGAACTCTTAAAGTAAAACAAAAAACAAAAATTTTTTGAGCTAGCTTGAGCTAGCTTTTTTTTTTTTTTTTTTTTTTTTTTTTGCGGTATGCGGGCCTTTCACTGTTGTGGCCTCTCCCGTTGCGGAGCACAGGCTCTGGACGCGCAGGCTCAGCGGCCACGGCTCACAGGCCCAGCCGCTCCGCGGCATGTGGGATCTTCCCGGACCGGGGCACGAACCCGTGTCCCCTGCATCGGCAGGCGGACTCTCAACCACTGCGCCACCAGGGAAGCCCTGAGCTAGCTTTTAGAGTCACAGAAGAGAGAAAGGTTGGGAAGAGCAGCCAGGTAGGTTGGTGGCAGTAGGCAAGCAGGAAAGAAAAAAGTCTGGATTTCGGAAACCTCCTAAATGAAGAGAGAAGAGGCATTAGAAGTCGCAGGGGTTCTGGGGAGGCAAAGCTCTAGTCAGAGAGTAGAGTAATGCTATACCATCAGCTTCTAACTCACTTGCTCTCTCATTCATGAATCCAGCAGAGACTTGAGGGCTCTTTGCAAAGGACACTTTCCTGAAGGAGGCAGAAAGCTGAAGCCTGAGGAACTTGGAATGCTTCTGGAAGGCTGGACCTGCACTTCTAACACAGAACTTAAACAACAGGGCTCTTTTGTGTGGTTTCTGAGGCCTGACATGTGATCTGGCAAAGGCAGCAATCTGAGCAGCCCATGCTTCATTCATTTATTCAATAAATATTTATTGGGTTCTCTATGTACTAGGCAGTCAGCATCCTGGGACTACTAGGTGGGGATACTGTGGTGAACAAGACAGGCAAGGTCCCTGCCCTTAGGGGACTTATGGAGAAAAACAAAAGAAAACAAAAACCAGAGAAATGAATAAGTGGGCTCACTTCTACCCAGTGCTTGAGAGTGGGGAGGCTTCTGGGAGGAAAGGTGGTCAGGGAGGCTGAGGATCCTGGGTCACAATGAGCCTAAGAGCTGTGGAGTAGGGTGGGGTGGAGATGGGATTGGGGGCAAGGAACAGATTACAGGAGGCCTTACAGACAAACGTCAGGAGTTTTTATGTCATAATTAAGGCAGTAGGGATCCACTGAAGGCCTTTAAATAGGGGATGAAATGATCTGATTTATGTTTTTAAACGATCACTTTGGTAGCTGTTTTGTAGTATAAAATGTCAAGCCTGAAGTCAGAAGGTGACCACGCATTCTGCAAATTCAATGTGCGATCATTGCCAAAGCTCTTGGTTAAGAGTCTCATTTTGTTTCCCTGACACACAAATTGGTCATACTAAAGCTCTATAGCACAGCAAGTGGGAGGCAAAGGTTAGAGTCATGCCTTGGTTTTAAATCTTGCTTCCCACTTACTAGTTATGAGCTCTGGGCAAGCTATTTACTTGTGCCGCGATTATCTCAGCTGTGAAATGGGGATAATAAAAGTTCTTACCATCTTAGGGTTGTTGTGAAAATTAAATTACAATACATGTGAAGCATGGTGACTGTGCCTGGTACGATGTAGTTAGCATTCATAAATATTAGCTTTTGTTACTTCTGTCAGAGGATTACTGTGAGGATCACATGAGATAATGCATGTGAAAAGGCTTATGAAACCGTAAGACTATCTTAGTGGCTGAATTCTTTCTTTTCCTTGTCTTCTAAGCGGAACACAGAAGGCTGGGCTATCCGGAGAAAAGAGGCGCGAGGCCAACCGTAGCCTCAAAGAAGTCATTGTCGTCGGACAGCCCTTCCCCCCGCCCGGAGCGCATCTCCATGGTAACGCGGTGCTTCGCCTCCCCCCGCCTCCTGGGGCCCGCAGACCGGAAGCAGTCTGCGCCGGGGGCTGCTGGGAAACCGCTCGTGAGTGGCGTTTGTGCGTCCGCCGTGCACAGCGAAGCGGCTGCGGTTCCCGAGCCCGAGGTTTGCGCGAGTGTGGGGGGAAGTGCGTGAGGGGGACTCTGGGCTACGGGCTGCGGACCGCTTTGGCAAGAGTCAGCGAAGAAGCCTGGCGGGGACCTTTCTCGGCTTCCCGGGAGGCGCGGGGGGGGCAGGCCGCGGTCTCCGTGCCCGGCAGTTGGGGGACGGCGAGGGGTAGACGGAAAGCCAGATTCGGCTTTCAGCACCTTCGGAGACTCCTCCATCCCTTGTGTCCTCCGCGACCCTTGCCTTCCCCTCCCCCATCGGCCGGTTTTGTTCTATTTCGAGGCCCTGGCATCTCGCGGAGAGTTCTGGGATTCTTTTCGGGCGGAGGTGGGAGTGGGCGGACCTCGCGCGGGGCCTGCCGGGACTTGTAGTTCAGCCGGCCGCGGGCGGAAGTACCGTGGCTTCGACGCTGTTGTGGCAGAGTGGCTTTTGGTCTAACGAAAGCCGCCGCCGCGAGTGCGGGGAAGAAGGCTGGAATCGCTGCGGTGGGGGCGGGGTTCGCAGCGGCAGTCTGCAGGAGTGAGTTACTTGGAACTGGGCTCCCCGCCCACGCATCGTCGGGACAGCGAGGCTGCTCTCCCCTCACCTCCTCACGTCCCACGGGCAGGGTGCTCTATGAGAACGTAAAAGGAAGAGAAATTTATTTTCTGTAGACTGTTTGAACCGTCGATAAGGTAGGGTCTTGGAATAGGAACAAACGAATCTGTAGGCCAAACCTACGTGTTTGTAAGGCCGCCACACTCCAGAGTATTTAATTACACCTGTATGTATATTACCTGATAAGATCTTTTCCGATTCCTAGTCTCATGGGGTTACGGGAAGTTGTTTGGAAATTACTGGCTTTCACATTCCGGGTCCTGAATAGGTACATTGAGTAGCTGCATGGCTCCATTCCTAATGGGTATTGTAAACAATGGCATGGGCATGACTGTGCAAATACTAAGGAAAGGATCAGAAATAGTACAAGGTTTCCCTGAAGGTAGAAGCCAGGGAGCCTGTGAGTCACCCAGTGTAAGGACAAGAGTCTGCACCACTGCACGAAGTTACGGTGTTATGAGAGTGCCTTTTCTTCGAAGAATTTTACTGTGATTAATGCCTGTCATTACAAATGTAAAGGTACTTACGGCGCGGTGGGTGACTGAATAATACTTAAGTTTTATGGCACATAAGTGGTTAATTTTTATCAACATTATGTATCTGTTACTGAGCAAGTGAATGTTTTTTTCACGTATATTTTAACTCCAGGGAGTTCTTAAACATTTTGAAAATATTTCTTAGCCCTTAAAAAACATTTGTCAAAAGAAATTTTTTAAGCGGATAATGAAAAAGCAGTCCCTGCTTTTGAGGTGACCTAAGTGTGTCAGGGAACATCAGTTATGAATTGCAAATAATGTGTTCAAGGGTCAGATGCATTTAAATAACACTGAAGTGGTCTGGTGCTTACTTGGATTCTTTTGATTGTTGAAATAGGTTTTGTAGGTCACAGATAGGCAAACTTTTTCTCTAAAGGGCCAGAGTAAATACTAGGTTTTTCATGCCCTATAGTGTCTATTGCAACTACTCAATTCTGCTATTGTAGCGTGAACAAATAAATAAAATTTATGGAGACAACTTAATTTCGTATCATTTTCACATGTCATGAAGTGTTCTTTTGATTTCTTTCAACCATGTCAAAATGTGAAAACTCTACTTAGTACAAGCACGGTACAAAAGTGGGCACCAGGCTAGATGTGGTCGTGAGCTGTAGTTTGCCAACTTCTGGTTTAGGTTATTGATTGGAATTTTTAACCTAGTAAAAGAATACATTTTTATTTCCTTTAATCGGTATGTGTCCAAATTCTTAGAATATTTGGTCATTAATATATTTTTCATTTCTTGTGCCTCAGGAGTGCCTGTGAAGAAAACGGGGTATTTCCCTGAGGCCTGTATCCTACCTTGATTGTCTTTTCTTGAAGTATTATAAATCAGGATGTCTGCACAGTCAGTGGAAGAGGATTCAATACTTATCATCCCAACTCCAGATGAAGAGGAAAAAATTCTGAGAGTGAAGTTGGAGGAGGATCCTGATGGCGAAGAGGGGTCAAGTATCCCCTGGAACCATCTCCCTGACCCGGAGGTTTTCCGGCAGCGATTCAGGCAGTTTGGATACCAGGATTCACCTGGGCCCCGTGAAGCTGTGAGCCAGCTTCGGGAACTTTGCCGTCTATGGCTCAGGCCAGAGACACACACAAAAGAACAAATCTTGGAGCTGGTAGTACTGGAGCAGTTTGTTGCCATCCTACCCAAGGAGCTACAGACTTGGGTTCGAGAGCATCATCCAGAGAATGGAGAGGAGGCAGTGACGGTGCTGGAGGATTTAGAGAGTGAACTGGACGACCCTGGACAGCCGGTAAGCCTGCTGCGTCACGTTCCTGGGTCAGGAGCATTGGCATGGCAGTAGACGCAGCTGCTGAATTAATTCCACTCAACTAAGTTAAAATTATGTTTCTGTGTCGCTCCCCTCACCCCCCATTATCTATGCTTGTTTGCCATCTAGGCCTCTGCAGCATATGTTTTTTATGGTTTCTTTTGTGTGCGTTTAGGTTTGATTCTCATCACGTTCATTCTCAACTGAACCAAACCCTTTCATTTCCAGGTTTCTCTTCGACGACGAAAACGGGAAGTGTTAGTAGAGGAGATGGTATCTCAAGAAGAAGCTCAGGGATTACCAAGTTCTGAGCTCGATGCAGTGGAAAACCAGCTCAAGTGGGCATCCTGGGAGCTCCATTCCCTAAGGCACTGTGGTGAGGACCCCATGTGGGCAGGAGGATGAAAGAGGGTGTGGACCTTTTGTCCGGAACTCTTTGCTTATTTTTACTGTGGGGGGGGCGGATAATCACCTTAACTTGATTGCTTAGACATAGACACACTGTAGGGTTTCGATTCTTTTCTAATAACAGTTGGTTTGCTAACCTCAGGTCTTTTATTCCTCAACATTAACATCATCAGCCTTTTCTTCTCTTTTACTTCTTTCTTTGAAGGCCTATCCATTTCAGGCTGGCATTTGCCTTACTCTGAGCCAGCACCCACCTGTAGACTGGGTCGCTCTGTTTCACTTGCCATATTGCTTATTTGCCATCTGTTTCACATCCTTTTAGTCTCTTGCCTAGTGTTCCTGGTACAATAAGCTTACCTGATACCTCTTCAAATCTAGTTTTTTTGTTTATAGTTTATTACTGAAGCCTTTTCTGAATTTTTAGCTTTTTGTATGTGTTTTTTCCTTCAAACATCCTACCTAAAGTCATTTTTGTTTCCTAAGAAGCTTCTTTTGTAGAAATGATATTTAGAGAAAATTCTTCACCTTTTCTAAGTATTTAGGCAAAAATATGGCCCCTAGCTATAATAAATATAAGTATAGAAAAATTAAGTAGAAAGCTCATAATTCACTAAGGCTGTTCTTTCCCAGTATCTTGGCAGTTAATGCCACATACTTACTTATTTTGATACAACCCCGTATATTCCTAAAACCGCTATATGTCTTTTTCATATTTTTATGAATTAAAATGAAATTTTGTTTGAGACTGCTTTGGGAATCATTCCTTGAGGTAGTTGGAGGTAATGCTAGTGTAAAGAGCTCTGAGCAGGCTTCCCCTCTGAATTATGGGGCATTCTTTAGTGCAATAAAGTTTGAGAACCACTGTCTTTGGTTGTTGGAGGTGGTATCTTCCTGGGAACTTCTCCCCTGCCTGAACTTTAGGATAATTCTCGCCTCTTTTTAAGTAGCCTCATTTTAGCAGTCTGGTCTCTACCACACTTGGGAGCTCAGTTCTTTGTGTGCCATTTGTCACCTTCACACTCCTCTGTTCTTCAAGTCTCCAGACCTCACTGATCCCCTCTAACTCTTCAGCATCTCTTTGTCCGCCTTTTTTCTGATTATCCCTTTCTTAATCATTTGTTACAGATTTGCTCACTGTTTATAACTTTTTTGAGCAGTTCTGTTCACCCTTTAGTAACTGTGTTTATTCTTTAAGGCTTGAAGTTTCAGGACTCGCTCATAATCACTGCCTGCCTACAGGTGGGTCATGGTACCTCATGTTGGTAATTTGGGCCGTTCTTTCACTGAACACATCTAACTGAGGCCTGGAAGTAACAACTCGTCTAAAAACCATGACAAATACCAAATACATGAGGCTGCTTTTAAAGGAAAACTTTCACTTATTAAAGGTGCATTATTAAAGGTGCATTGAATTTGTAAGTGTCATGTCCCAAGTTAACACAGGACACTCTCGGCTTACCTTCAGCTTTTTGTCAGGACTCCTATATTCTCCTTTTAGTCTGATCTTGGCTGTGACCTGCCTTGTCCTGCTCATTTTAGAAATAGTCACTTTCTGACAGATTGATGGTTATTTACACATTGTATTTTGATATAATTTCTCCCTTTTTCAAAGCAAAAGAATATTGAAATGATTTCTAATGGCCAATTTTATTTTATTTTTCTCCAGACCTAGCTGCATCACTTTGACTGTCTCTAACAAACTTAGACTCTCTAAAAAATCTGCCATTTTTCTGCCCTTTGGTTTTTGACTACTACTGTATAACCCACTCCCTTATGTTACCACTTTATTAGGATACAACCTTTTAATTTCTCATGTTCCCATGCTCTCACTTCATTAACCTCATAATCAGCCATTTCATTTTTTTTCTTTTTTGAGAGTAGGTAACCTTATCACCTGTTTTCATAGTGCTGTTTATAGACATATGCAAGCTATTTACTTTTAGTTCATTTTTTAAAAAAATTTTTCTTCAAGTTTCTTTCCTCTCAGAATAGGAAATGAGTGATATTTACATTTTCTGTTTATTTCAGATGATGATGCTAGGACTGAAAATGGAGCGCTAGCTCCAAAGCAGGAGATTCCTTCAGCAGTAGAATCTCATGAAGTTCCTGGCACTCTCAATATAGGTGTTCCTCAAATTTTTAAATATGGAGAAACCTGTTTTCCCAAGGGCAGGTTTGAAAGAAAGAGAAATCCCTCCCGAAAGAAACAACATATATGCGATGAATGTGGAAAACACTTCAGTCAGGGCTCAGCCCTTATTCTTCATCAAAGAATCCACAGTGGGGAGAAACCCTATGGATGTGTTGAGTGTGGGAAAGCATTCAGCAGGAGTTCTATCCTTGTGCAACACCAGAGAGTCCATACTGGAGAAAAACCTTACAAATGTCTCGAATGTGGAAAAGCCTTTAGCCAGAATTCTGGGCTTATTAATCATCAGAGAATCCATACTGGGGAGAAACCTTATGAATGCGTTCAGTGTGGGAAATCCTATAGTCAAAGCTCAAATCTTTTTAGACATCAACGAAGACACAATGCAGAGAAACTTCTCAATGTTGTGAAAGTTTAAGAAATGAAAAAAAAAAAATCAGCACTCAGGTCTTTTTCTTCTGAAATGAAGACAAAATTAAAAACATGAAATGATACATAATAGTTTTCCTATAGACTTAGAAAATCCACTGGGAAATGTAGAAAATTTTCACCCACTATTATTATCTTATCTTGAAAGAAATGGTGTCATACCTGCCTAGAAACTGAAATTTTAAACTTAATTCAGGTGTTAATGCCTAAATCTTCCATGTGATGTTTATATTCTTATTATTTTTCCAAACGATAAACTACCTGATTCTTTGTCCCTTTGTTAAAACTTTTCCTTCTTAGACAGATATGTTATTTGTGTTGATCATTGAAATGTTCTTTACAAGGATACATTCCTTTCTACATTGAAAAGCAATGTAGGAATTGTAAAATCTGAAAACTGAAACCATTTTTTCCAAATTTACCAGTTTTCTTTTACCTAATTTGAATATGCATTTCAGAAAATAGAAGATAAAGGATGACCAAAAACCTCAAAGTGAAATGAGCCTTAAAACTCAGATAAGAAGTGATGGTGATGAAACATCAAAAAGTGAATGGGACACCTAGATTGGGGAAGATTGACAAATACTTCGATCCAAGAATTGAAGTATATCAAGAATTTATCTAGGTGTAGTTAGTTTCCTGCCTGCAGGAAAACTCAAAAATAGCTCATCTTACCTGTAATTGGGAAGCATCCCACTAATGAAAATGATGTCCTCTCATGTATCATTAGAAAGTGGACAGTCTAAACAATAAACAGTTACAAAACTATGAAGGTAGAAATTATAACACTAGGAAAAGATTTGTAGTGAATGGCAGTGTTGAAGGGCAAATGTAAACAAGAGTGATGGTCTGTCTTGGCTTTTAGAAAACAAAAGACTTGAAGATCTAAGTCATTATTATTTTTCCTTCATTTTTAAGGACAGAAAAATCCATGACAGGTGGGCAATGAGTATCAGGTTTGCGATTTTACTCCTTTGGTACAAAAGGATTGAACACCAGGCTAACAAAGCAGCCGTGCATTTATTAAATTTTCTACCGACAAGGCACTGTGCTAGGTACTGTAACCCTGCCATAATTAGGTAGGTATTTCTTCCACTGTAAATCTTTGGGGGTTGGTACAAAGCTGTTGCATGTGAGTTAGCCTCTTCCCCCACCTCAGATTCCTAGAGCCATAGTTGTCTTACCAGGGTGTTGTATTTGGGTAAAGGAAGACTCAGCTCAAAGAGCTAGCCAGCTCTTCAGCAATCTTCAGAGGTGAGTCCGAGATAACTATCACAGTTTGGAGGTTTGTGGGTCTTTTATAAAAAAAAAAAAACAAAAACTAATCAATCTCTAGTAGCATTGAGGTTATACTTACATGTTAAGTTGAATGGGTTCTATTTTAAAAAAAAAAAACTAGCTTATAACAACTAGTTTAACTGTCAGAGTTGGTGGAACTATTTTTTTTTTTTTCATTTTAAGTCTTTAACACATTTTTTTAATGTATAAAAATAATACACATTGTAGTAGTAGGATCATATACTCCTTGTCTGAGAATCCCAAGTACTGTGGTTCTGTTTAGTGGAAAACTCTGAAAGTTAAAATATAGATATGAGAAAAGGCTTTTTTATAGTGGGCATAATTGTGTGGAAAATGACCCATGTGAATAAAAATATTTCATAGTTCCAGAGGTTTTGGTTACATCTGGTACTTGGATCAAATTAAAAAATGGAAGGTGAGATTTGCATGAGCCTAATGCGAGGCCAGCTGATGGAGAAGTGAGGCAGAATGGAGCTTGTTTATAGATTTTCTGATAATTATAAGAAATGTGCTTTATAGATTAAGATTTATTGAAGTATAAATATGTAGTAATGATATAATGTATTTTAAGTTATACAAGAATATGTAGGGACTTTTGTTTGGGTCTTCTCTTTGTGGCTGAGAGGAAACAAGTCAATGTCCAATAAAGCTATAAATTCCTCCACTCTAAGATAAAACGGTCTTGGGTTGATTGATTTATTTATTTATAACTGGCTTCTTTCCAAGTAGGTTTTGAGGTGGCATATTTGGAATACTGCTGGGATGACAGAATTCTTTTATCAGAGTAGGTAAGAAGGGAATAACCTCTTGGTGGCTAGAATTTCATGGTTTTTTTTAGATCTTATTTTTCGTATATACAAAGAAGCTTCCCTGTGGTACATTTTTCATAAATGCCAAAGATGTTTGGTATAATGTGAGAGCTTAGAGAAAGTATTTGAGTTGGCAAATATGAGGTTGTCTTGCCATCTCCGATACCTGTACGTTGTTTAGAAAGGATTCTGAAACTAAGGCAAGGCTCTGGGGAAAATGGGTTGGACCCAAAAAAACTGTGTGACAATACACATGAAGAGGAAGTGATGGTCTGTGTACTCGCCATCTCTGGTTAGTCTAAGTTCCCACTAGACAAATTGATTTTAAATAACTATTTGGTGATTTATGATTTCATCCAGACATTCATTTACGTTAACACAGATAATCATATTGGCGATTCTGGGGGGGTGCCCAGCCTCTGATGAAGTGGTGATCTGGCAGTTGCCAGGCAGTGGCATCTGTTGGGTTATCAAGTGAGCAGTCATTGTTAACAGCATGCAGACTGCTGATGCCTGTCCAGTAGCCACTGAGCATTTATTTGCTCATTACTGCTAAATTTTCTTTTGGTTTTCTTGGAGGTTGAACTCCCCACATTCACACCCAGTTGGCACTTGATCATTTAGCAATATGTCTAATACATTTGTGTAAGTTCAAGGGAGAGTTCTATGTACTGAAGTAATCTGCATGCCAGACATTGGATTAGACACTTTACCTATCTCACTTAGATTTGTAGACTAGGAAAGCAAGATTTAGAGATTGTGTGACTTGCATGTGGCCAATTAGAGCTAAAACTCAAAATCTAGTTCTGTGAATTCCAGGGATGTATATTTTTTCACAATGCACTGAATGATGGCTATTAAACCTTGATTGATAAATTTTATGCTTTTATCTTATGGTTAACAAATGTAAAAGCTATTAAAACATGCTCGTTTGAGTTTTCTACAGTACAGAAATGTAAAATGAAAAAGGACATTCCTTTTCATGGTCTTCACACAGAAGTAATAATTATTTGGTTTGCTGTTCTTCCAGACTTAGACATATACATAATTAAGCAAAAATGTGTTAATAGCTGACACTTGTCACTGTATACAAGCACTGTTGGAAGTGCTTTACCATGGATTAACTCTTAATCCTCACAGCGATCATATGTGTGTGGTAGGTACATATCCCTATTTTACGTGAACTGCACTGAGACTTGCCTCCTCCCTCCCACTTTGATGTAGACATTGTCTTTTTATAGCTACATACTAATCCATTGCATCAATACACTGTAACTTATTTAGCCAACCCCTATTGGTAGGTAATTTGGTTATTTCTGATTCTTTATTATAGGTAAATTAGAGTTAACATCCGTATATATTTTGCTGCCTGTGTTGGTATTTCTGTGGGATAAATAGCTAGAAGTGGAATTATTGGGTCAGAAAACATGCACATTTAACATTTTGAGAAATACCATCAAAAAGATTGTACCACTTTACAACTCCATCAGTAGTCAGAGTGCCTCTTTGCCTACACTCCCAACCAACACTGAATCCTTCAATATTTTTGCCACTCTGATAGGCAAAAATTTATCTTTCTTTTCTTTGTTAATAAGAAGGAACATCTTTTCGTATGTTCATTGGCCATTTTCATTTCCTATTGTGAATTGCATTTCCCCATTTTTTTAAATTATGGAAGTATAAATGACTACCATCTCAGTGTACTTAACTCTTACACAAGACTGAAGAGAGACCCTTTTCTGCAGCGTTTCCTGTCACATTCCACTGCCCACAGTTTAGTATACGTTCTTCTGATCTCCTTTCCATAATTTCCATGTGAATATACATACACATATAAATGCTGTTTTTACATAAATAGGGTCATATATGTATTCTGCAGCTTGCCTTTTTTTTTTTTGTCTCAGATCCTGAGGTCTTTAAATTAATGGTTGAATAGTATTCAGTACTATGAAAATACCATTATTTAACTATTCCCTTATTTTTTTCTTTTGCTATTACATTGCCGAAGTAAAGATCTCTTTCATAGCTCTTTGTGCACGTGTGTGAATATGTCTTTAGAATGGAGTATAATGTAGATTGTTGGGACAAAGGGTGTGCTCTGGTAGACCCACCTTAGCCTTCCCAAAGGCCCTCATAACTTTCTATTTTCACCAACTGTATAGAAAGTGCTCATTTCGCCATATAGCCTTACCTACACTTGATAATTTTTATCTGATGGACAAAAAAAAAAAAAAAGGATGATTTTGCATTTCCCTGGTTAATGGTGAGGTTGATTACATATATTTATTGGCCATTTATAGTTTTATCATGGATTGTTTGTATCCTTTACCTGCTCTTCTGTTGGGTTATGTGTGGATATATGTTGTTTTTGTTCAGCATCTCTTTCCCCATCTTGTGATAACAGAATCCTTATTTATTGTGGGGAACCCATTCCCTGTGGCTTAGGTGAGTACATAACCAGGCCTGGCCCTCCTGAGTCCCACAGCTCCTTAGCCACAGTGATTAAAGAATGGGCATGTAACTCAAGCCAGGCTAAAGAAAGCCCTCAACAGAACTTCTGCTGGAACTCTTGGAAAGAACGCTCGACAGAGATCTCACGAACTAATGACTGTGTAAGACTGAAAATTTGTACCATGTGGAGCGAGTCTGAGGGGAAACTCAGAGGCTAGCAGAAAGGAATGAGAACTAAGTTCTGATGTCAATTTTCTGGAGGCCCTAGATCCAGCTGTGCCTAAAGCCTGCCCTACCTCTGGACTTTAACGTTTTGTGAGCCAATAAAGTCCCTTTCTTGTTTAAGATAATTGAATTGGATTTCTGTCCTGATTAATATAGGTTATTTGTATTTTCTTATCAATTTTTAGAAAACCTTTGTAATTTTAAATTCTAGACTTATACTTAATGCACTACATAGGTTAATAAAATTAGCATGGCGTTCCATGATTCGGCCTCTCTCAACCTCTGCCATTTGTTACTCTACACCACACACCACACACATATACTTTAAATTCCAATAATAACTGAACATTGGTGTTGGCATTGTCTATAGATGAAAAACTTCACACAATCAGGTCTTTGGCATTTCTCTTCTGTCCTTCCTACAGATTCATTAACTTGGGACTCAGACAGGATTACACTGCTGAGTCTATGCTGTACCCACCTCCAACCGTTGCTCCTGGGGTGTTTCCCTGAAGCATCCCCTGTATGTGACTTCCTCCCCATGGCCTCCACTCCCCTGCCTCCCCCCAAGGTTCTCTGGAGTCCTCTTTTTAAAATTTTCAGGCCTGTGGATTTGAAGTTGCTCAGGTCCAGGAGTGTTCTGGGGTTTACATCTATTGATTTTGGAAACTATAGACGGCAGTGGAAAAAAAGGAAAGCATATTGTTCGACGTGATGAATGGTAAAAAAATATATTGGGAAAGAAAGGATCACAAAACATCAAGGAGGAAGAGTATTGCAATTTAGATAGGTTGTCCAGGGAAGATTTCACTGATAGTGAAATTTGAGAAAAGATACAAATGAGTATAAGGAAGTCCATGAGACTCTGGAGGAAAGATGTTCTAGGCATGGGAACAGCAAGTGCGAAGAACTTGATGTAGGAGCAATGCCCGATTTGTTCAAGAGACAGCAAGAAGGCCAGTGAGGCTGGAGCAGAATGAAAAGGGGGAAAGTAGTGGATGAAGCCAGAGAAATGAGTTAAGGGTGGAGGGTAGGGCCAGATCATGGAAGACCTGGTTAGCCATTGGTAAGGACTATGACTTTTACTTTGAATGAGATGAGAAACTGTTAGAGGTTTTGGGCAAAGGAGTGTAATGAGTAGGTGCTGAGAATAGAACAAAGCAGTGTCTAGCTATCTCGTTTCTTTAAATTCTTTAAAAATATAATTCTATAATATAACTATTAATATATAAACTAATATATAATAGGAAAAGTTTAGAAATAGAAATCACCCCAATAGTCACCCATGAGTCCACATAGTAACAGTCCATTAACATTTTTATGTTCTCTCTATGCCTATATTATTCTCTATATACCTATCCCCATCTATACCTATTATACCATGTTTAAAACAGAAAGAAAAATCTAGAAGACAGTAAACAAAATGTCCGTATCTTGGTTTGCTAATCTTAGTGCCTCTTTCCTCTTAACTTTGGATCAACTGTGCTTCTGCCTGAGGCTAGCATCTTCATTGGATCTAAGCCACCCTCTCACACCTACTCAAAGACATACCCCAATAATCCTCACCTCTTGCATTATCAAATTTTCCTCTCCTGAATTTTTTAATTAGCATGCAAACATACTTTTTAAAAGTCACTCACATAGCCTTCGGACCAAGATGACTAACCTGCCTGAACAAGTACAATACCAGACAAAATATATCAGAAGCAAAGGATGGGAGAGACGTGATCCCTGAAATGGGAAACGTGAAGCAAACTTGGGTTCCCTCAGTTTACTGCCTGGAGAGAGTTTCTAGGCTACAGCACAGGGAGGGAGAACTCAAGCAGACCTTGACCGTATTCCTAAATTGAGATGATGGAGCAAGGCGCCCTGAGAGGCCAAGTGACTAGATTGGCAGGGCAGAGTACCAAAGAGGAGAGACCTAAACGCTGGAGGTCTGCAGAGGGTCCCTCACAAGTATTCAGTTGATTGCTGATGAACACCTGTGTAAAGAAACTACCTGAGGTGGGGGAAAGAATCATCCAGAAGAATTAGGGGGAAAAATCACTGGAACTCACAAAGTGCCAGTAATAGTACCATCGGCGAGGGCAGAAAACCTCCTAAGTCACAGGACGTCAGAGCAATGGCTCTCAAACGATGGCAGTTTTATGCCCCGCTCCACCCCCGCCAAGAGACAATTGGTAGTATCTGGAGACATTTTTGGTTTTCATAACCAGAGAAGATGGGATCTACTGGCATCTACTGGGTAGAGGCCAGAGATGCTGCTAAACATCCTACAATGAATTATCCAGCCTTAAATATCAATAGTGCTGAGGTTGAGAAACTCTGGGTTCGAATAGTAGAGTCTTGCCTGCATAGGAGAAAAAAATGAACCCTAGACTAAACACTGCCTGAAAGATACTTAATAGCAAGACCTAAGAGGATAAAACTGCCCAAGTAATTTAAACACATCCCAGAACAAAGCTCAAGAATATATATATTAAAAATATTCAGTACCCAACAACATACAATACAAAATGACTGGCATCCAATCAAAAATTGGATAACTCGTAAGTCATGCAAAGCAGGAAAATACAACCCATAATAAGAAAAACCACTCAATCAAATTGACCCAGAAATGACAAAGAATTAGACAAGCTCATTAAGACAATTATTAAACTATTCCATGTGATCAAGAAGCTAGTGGAAGTATTGAACATGCTCAGTAGCAACATGAAAGCTATTAAAAAGTCAACCAAATTAAGCTTTTAGAGATAAAAACTACAATGTCTGAGATTTTAAAAAAATGCACAGATGGGATTAACTGTGGATTAAACATAATAGAAGAAAAGAATTAAAAAATCATGGTAGATAAGACATAACAAAAGAAACCATCCAAAATGAAAAACGGGCAAATAAAACACTAAGAAAAATTGAACAGAGCTGTAGTACAACTTCAAGCAACCTAATATGTTTAAGAGTAATTAGAGTTCCTGAAGGTGAGGGGAGGGAGGAGGAATAGCGAAATATTTGAAAAAAGTAATCTCTGGGACGCAGCTCTTATTGGTAAATTTTTAGTAATGAAGTACTTATACTAGAAAAAAAAAAGTCTCAATTTCTTCAGCTTCCACCTTAAGAAACCAGAAAAAGAATAAATTAAACCCAAAGTAAAGAGAAGAAGAGAAAGATTAGATTGGAAATCAACAAAATAGAAAACAGAAAAACAAGAGAAAAATCAATTTCTGTACTCTGTTTAAACCAAAAGCTAACTTTTAAAAAAGATTAATAAAATTGATAAACTTCCCGCCAGACTGATCAGGAAAGAAAAAAAAGTTGAAGATACAAATTATAACAGGAATGAGAGGTGTGACATTACTGTATATTACACAAATTTTTCTCCACATAAAGAGTGCTGCTAATCAGTGGGAATTCCCTGGCGGTCCAGTGCTTATGACTCAGCGCTTTCACTGCCGTGTCCCAGGTTCAGTCCCTGGTTAGGGAACTGAGATCCCGCACGCAAGCTGCATGGTGTGGCCAAACAAGACAAAACAAAAGAAGAGTGCTAATCAACTTTGCTAACTTCCATATTGCTGATTTCAATATTCATTTATTACTTATATTGCTTGAGCCATCAGCAGTATTTTGCATAATTGATGTATTTTCATTTGGCTTCAAGAAACAACATGCTTGGTTTTTCTCTACCTCATGGGACATTTTTTTTCAGTCTCGATGCTGGTATTTCCTCACCTCTCTGGACTTCAGTATGTTGGAGTGCCTGAGGGCTCAGTGTTCAAATCTCTTCTTTTTTCTACCTATGTTCACTTCCTAGGTAATCTCATCTGGTCTTAGATCTTTATTACCTAGGACTCCAAAATCTATATTTCAGCCTAGATCTCTTCTCTGAACTACAGGCTCATATATCGCTTTGCCTACTAGACATCTCCACTTTGATACCTGCTTTAATCTGGGTTCCTAAGAAAACAGCATAAAATTAAACCTTATTGTTAATACTTTATTGGGGTGATGCAATCCCGGAACAGGATGACTGAAGGTAAATGAGCAGTGAAGCAGGGGAAAAAGAGAGAACAAACACAGGTGGGTGTTACTGAGCGTCTACAGCATAGGCACAGCTCTTTGCTTAGTCTCACTGACTATCTTCAGAGGGCAAATGGCATGAACTATGTCATCTCACCTCACCATGGGGTAGGAAGAGGGAGAAGAATTTTCTGCAGGCTCCCCTCGCTCGCCCTCTGGTCAGTTTCCACCACAGAACATCAATTCCACACTTCCAGGTGCACCATTCAGCCTCTCCAGCAGTCAGGTTCCAAGACAACGCAATAGCACAGGAGTGGCAGGCAAGAGATCCAGCGGGAGTCAGTTGCTCCCTCTGCCTGCAGCCCGGTGGGCCTGCAACCTGAAGGGTTGGTGCAGGCAGTCTTCTTAGAGCGTCATCAGTATCACAGAGCAGAAACTCTGGCCCTGCAAATAGGCGGAGGCTTATAAACTGGGCTTGGTACAGTGACTAATTAGGCATCTTAAACCCAACATGCCCCCATCACATTTTTAATTTCTCCCCAAACATGTTCTTCTTGTAGTTATCTTCACCTTAGAAAGTGGCAATTTTGTCCTCCCAGTTGGTCAGGCCATAGTCTCCCTGATTTCCTGCTTGCTCTGCTTCACTCAGCTCTCCCCACAGCATCCAGATCATGTTCAGACTGTGTCACTTCTCTGCTCAAAATCCTCTTCCTCCTCGCTCTGTTTGAATGTCAAAGGGGCATTGTGTCTGTAACTTACTAACAATTCAGGGAAAACTTAACATATCTATATATATAGATATAGATATATCTGGGCATGTAGCATAAGTAGATAGAGAATTATAAAGCAAATGTGATAAAATAATACTTGGGGAATCTGGGTGAAGCAAATATAGGAATTCTTTGTTCTATTCTTGCAATTTTTCTGTAAGTTTGAAATTATCTCAAAATTCAAAATTAAAGAAAACTTAATGGCCCCGAAAGGGAGAGAGTGAATTACTAACGGAAAACCAGGTAAGGTGCTGTTATCGAGAAAGCTTGGGGCAGGGAGAGGGAGAAGGGAATATTGAGAAAGCAGTTATAAATATCCCCTACAGCCATATTTAAAAAGAAGACGAAGAGCTATGTTTATGGATGTGTAAAATATTTATGATAGGGCTTCCCTGGTGGCGCATGGTTAAGAATCTGCCTGCCAATGCAGGGGACATGGGTTCGAGCCCTGGCCTGGGAAGATCCCACATGCTGCAGAGCAACTAAGCCTGTGAGCCACAACTACTGAAGCCCACGCGCCTAGAGCCCATGCTGTGCAACAAGAGAAGCCACCGCAATGAGAAGCCCGCGCACCGCAACGAAGAGTAGCCCCCGCTCGCCGCAACCAGAGAAACTCCGCACGCAGCAATAAAGACCCAACACGGCCAAAAATAAAACAAATAAATAAATTTATTTTTAAAATGTTTATGATACAACAATGGGAAATTTTTCATTTGCCATCATCAATATCATTTTTGGAAAAAAGTACACAAATATATATGTAGAATGGCACTCATCAAAATACTAAGTTTGCTAAGTAGGCTTCTGGAGATAAATGACTTTTATCTTTGTTTTTACATAGTATCTTTTTTTTTTTTAACAGCAAGCTAGCAGCACATTTATAATCAGCAAAAAGAAAAAAAAATCAATAAAAGTTTAAAAAACCTTTCATTTAGATCATGGGTCAGCAAACATTTTCTGTAAAGGGCCAGATAGCAAATATTTTCAGCTTTGAGGGCCATACAGTTTCTGCTGCAACTATGCAACTCTGCCTTTATAGCAGAAAGCAGCCTTAGATAACTCACAAACAAATGGGTGAGGCTGTGTTCTATTAAAACAGTGGCTGGCTGGCCTTCCTGCAGTAGTTTGTAGACCCCTGATTTAGAAGAATACTTTTTCCCTAAAGCATGGCTTACAGGAAAGGAATATTCTCATTCTTCTGGAGTTTTCTATAGGGCCCCCTTGACCAACTGACAGTCTGGGAATTCCACTGGCCCCATGTAATTAGCTATATCATTGAGTAAGCTGACTAAATAAAATTTAATGAAAGCATTTAAACAGAACCACATTTATAAACAAATAACAAACACCTTGTCTGGAGAAGTGTAGTGTAAGTGATAAATATGCATTGTATGATATTGTAGATAATTAGATTCAGTCTGCTTGCCACTGGATCCCAACTGTTGGAAAGAGATTCCTTTTAATGTGCCCTGGAGGCTCGGATGCAGCTGCCTGACATCTGGAGTGATCAAAGGCCTGAAAGGCATCCTAGGGAGATGCGGAGAAATGCGTGTGCCAAAATCCTTGGGAAAGCCATGCCTCCTGGTCTAGTTCCAGGAAGGAAATCTTCTGTAAGGAACGTAATCCACAGCTTCCATAAAATTAGTTGGGTAGTGTATTGTCTTTTTCTTTTACCGTGAAGAGATTGTGTAAGATTGCTTTATTTCTTCCTTTAATGTCTGGAACTTTTCCCTGCTGAGATATCTGGCTTGGACTATTCTTGATGGGAAAATTTTAAGTTACAGATAATTTCCTTTTTTTTTTCTTTTTGGCCACCCCGGCAGTGAAAGTGCCCCATACTAACCACTGGACCACCAGGTAATTCCCAATAATTTCCTTAATAGACACAGAGCTATTTAGATTTTATATTTCTTTTCTTTTCTTTTCTTTTTTTAAAGCCATTGAGCTGGACATTTTATTTTAAATTAATTAATTAATTTAGTTCTGGGCTGTGTTGGGTTTTTGTTGCTGCACACTGGCTTTCTCTAGTTGCGGTGAGCAAGGGCTGCTCTTTGTTGAGATGCGCAGGCCTCTCATTGCGGTGGCTTCTCTTGCTGTGGAGCACGGGCTGTGGAAGCGTGGGCTTCAGTAGTTGTGGCTCTCGTGCTCAGTAGTTGTGGCTCGCGGGCTCTAGAGTGCAGGCTCAGTAGTTGTGGCGCACGGGCTTAGTTGCTCTATGGCATGTGGGATCTTCCCCGACCAGGGATCGAACCTGTGTCCCCTGCATTGGCAAGTGGATTCTTAACCACTGGGGAAGTCCCAGATTTTATATTTCTTATTGTGTTAATTTTGGGTAAATTTTATAATTTTTTAGGGAAAACTATGAATCATATCCTTTATATTACACTTGTAGTGGCTGTAGATCTGTGCTGATGGCCACTTTTGCATTCCTTATGTTGACAAACGGGACTTCTCTCGGTTTCTTGATCAGTTTTGCTGGGGGATTGTCAATTTAATTCTTTCTCAAAAATGAGCTTTTGGCTTTTTTTTTTCAAAAATGTGTGCTTTCTATTTCATTAATTCATGCTCTACTATTTCCTTCCTTCTATTTTCTTTTTTTAAAGAAACTGTTGATTTTTCATCAACTTCATTTCCATTTTCTCTTTAAGGTCTATGGGAGAACAGCTTAAAGCCAATCAGTGGTCGTCCCTCCCCATTCAATGTCCTGAGCAGTGGGAGCTGCAGACCAGTCTTCAGGAGGGAACTGCTGAATAGGCACACAGGGGACCTACACATCTGCAGACCAGTCTGGGATCTCAGGTTGAGTAGCAGTAAACTCAGGAGTTAGAGCCGTCCATTCGCACTGAAATTCCTCCTTGGTCACAACCTTTTCAGGTGTGGCCTGCTCTTCCTTTTCAGTTTCTTCCAGGTGTGTGTGGAAGTAGAGATCAGGAATGACCTCCCGTGGGTGTCCACGGGCGATGGTGCCACGCATGTGCAGAACTTCCAGGGTCAGCACCCACCACCTCGGACCCCCTGAATGAGCTCCCTTGTTGCTGTAGGGAATGGCAATGCCCGCAGAACAGAGTTGAGTCTGTGTTACACAGAGCAATGGTGGGCAGGTCAACATAAGACACCTGTGTGAGAGGCTGGTGGGCAGCCCTGGGGTCAGTAACCACCAGAAGTCTCTACTCCTGGAAGGCTGCCTGGATCTGGTGAGTAAAGCTTCCAGGAGTGACACAGTCAGCAGTAGGAGTGGCTCCAGCGGCAGCAGCAAACTTCAGCACAGCTTGCCGGCCAGTACTTCTGGAGGATACGACACTGACATCTGTTGAGTTTTCAGTGGCATCAATGGCACAAGCTACCAGCAGAACCCTCTCCCAGATTCTCTTCAGATTTATGAGGCAGATGCCATCACTTTTCCTTTTGTAGAGGCACTGTTGCATTTGGAAGTCGAGGCTGGTGTCACCCTAAGTGGGTTCCTTATGTAAGGAATTTGAGGACCTCCTCTTCCTTCATTTGCAGGACATCAAGGGCTCTGCACATTGTGAATATTTCTCTTTAAGTTATGATGAGAAACCAGAACAACCCTTATGGACCTCATCCTACTTGCTTTAGATTTACTTGCTATTCTTTTTCTAACTTCTTGTGATGGATCCTCAAATCATTGAATTTTAGCCTTTTTTTCCCCTAATAATATCACTATTATCCAGATAAAAATATATTCTAATTTCTTTTTTTTTTTTTTTTTTGCGCTATGCGGGCCTCTCACTGCTGTGGCCTCTCCCGTTGCGGAGCACAGGCTCCGGACGCGCAGGCTCAGCAGCCATGGGTCACGGGCCAGCCACTCCGCGGCATGTGGGATCTTCCCGGACTGGGGCACGAACCCGCGTCCCCTGCATCGGCAGGCGGACTCTCAACCACTGCGCCACCAGGGAAGCCCTCTAATTTCTATTGCGCTTTCTTCCTTTACCCATGGGTAAGTTCAATTGTTTTTCTTAATTTCCAAACATTTAGGAATTTTTTTAAGTGTGTGTGTTATTGATTTCTAGCTAATTTCATTGTTATGTGAAAACATGTGCTAAGTCTGTGCTGTCCAATATGTAGTCGCTAACCAGATGTGGCTATATAAATTAATTAGAATGAATAAAATGTAGTTCAGGCACACATTTTAAGTGTTCAGTAGACACATGTGGCTAGTGACTACTGTGTTGACTATGGTGTCTATTGTATTGAACAATGCAGGTAGAACACAGAATATTCTATCGCACAGCCCTACTCTAAACAATTTCAATCTGATGAAATTTGTTGAGGCTTGCTGCATATGCTTGTTGAATATACAAACCCGCATATGCTCAGTTTTGGAAAATGTTCTCTGTGCACCTAAAAAGAATCAAGGTTTCTGTCACTGTTGGTTGTACTGTTATCTAATATGTCCATTAGGTCATTTTGTTAATCATATTGTCCACATATACTATATTCTTAGACATTTTTTCTGCTTGCCCTCTTTTACTAAGGGAGTTGTGTAAAAGTCTCCTACTAGGATTGTAGATTTATCTCTTTCTCATTTTAGTTTTGTCAATTTTAGTTTTATATACTTTGAAGCAAAATTATTAGATGTATACACTTTTAGAATATTTCTATTTTCTTGGTAAATTGACTCATCAATAGAAATGTCCCATTTTATCTCTAGTAAGACTTTTGCTTTAAAGTCTACTTCTTGTTTGATATTGGTACAGCGATTAGCACCTTTCTTTTGGTTAGTGTTTGAATGCAGTATCTTTTTTCCGTACTTGTATTTTAAATTTCCTGGATTCTGGTAGTTGTATCTCAAGTAAGTACTACATGATTAATTTTTAAAATTCTAGTCAAGAATCTTTGTCTTGTGTCCACTTGCAGGTAATATAATTACTGGTGTATTTGGGCTTACATCTATCATGATCCAATTTGTTATCTATTTGTCTTGCCTATTTATATTCTTATTCCCTTGCCTTCTTTGAGATTAATCAACAATTTTTTTTTTTTTTTTTTTTCCGGTACGCGGGCCTCTCACTGTTGTGGCCTCTCCCGTTGCAGAGCACAGGCTCTGGACGCGCAGGCTCAGTGGCCATGGCTCACGGGCCTTCTCGGACCGGGGCAAGAACCCACGTCCCCTGCATTGGCAGGCGGACTCTCAACGACTGTGCTACCAGGGAAGCCCTAATCAACAATTTTTATTACTCCATTTTACTTTTTGTTAATTTGTTAGTTATATTCCTCTTTTACTCTAGCGATTACAACATGCACCCTTGGTTTATTAGAACCTAATATAAATTAGTGCTTCTACAATCTCTCTGAGAATGTATTTAGTTCCTAACTTTAGGCATTATTATCTTTTCTTACAGTTAATATTCATTTAGATTTACCTTCAGATTTACACTTCCCATGGTTCTTCATCTCTTCCTAAACTGTTTTTTCCTTGTGCCTGAAGAACTCCTTTTAGTATTTTTTGTTTGAGTATGTGGGCAATGAATTCTCTCATTTTTGTTTGTCTGGAAATGTCTTCACATTGTCTTTACTTTTGAAAGTTATACTTCCAAGATATTTCATTATCTTCTGGCTTTATGTTGAGAAGTTAAACCTCAGTCTATTTGTTGCTTACCTGAATATAATGGTTTTTCCCCTTTTTTCGATTTTTCTCTTTTTCTTTGCTTTTGTTAGGTACTATGATGTCCCCAGGTATACTTTTCTTTGTAGTTTTTGTTGTCTGTGGTGCTCCTTTAATGTATAATTTGATTATTCATGAGGGTTGGGAAATTCTTGACCACTCTTTCTTTAAATATAGCCTTTGTCCCATCATCTCTTATTTCATTTTGAGACTCAGATATGTGTATGTTAGGCCTTTTTTTCCATATCAGATATGATTCCTAGGCTCTCTGCTGTATCTTCTATAATTTTTCCCCTCCATGTTTCAGCCTTCATGTTTTCTACTTATGTAGCTTTCACTAACTCCCATTTCAGTGTATCCAAGCTGCTAGGTACTTCATGTAAGTGGGATCATAAGATATTTGTCCTGTGCCTGGCTTATCTCACTTAGCATGATGTCTTCAGTGTTCCTCCATGATGTAGTGTATATCAACATTTCTTTTCTCTGTAATGCTCAGTAATATTCTATTGTATGTATACACTGCATTTTGTTTATCCATTTATCTGTCAATGGACATTTAGGTTGCTTTCAGCTTTTGGCTATTGTGAATAATGTTGCTATGAACATCAGTGTACACACATTTGAGTCCCTTCTTTCAATTATTTTGGGTATACACCCAGAAGTGGAATTGCTGGATCATATTGTAATTCAATGTTTACTTTTTTAAAAATAATTAATTAATTAATTTTTGGCTGCGTTGGGCCTTCGTTTCTGTGTGAGGGCTCTCGAGCGAAAGCGGCAAGTGGGGGCCACTCTTCATCACAGTGCGTGGGACTCTCACTGCCGCGGCCTCTCTTGTTGCGGAGCACAGGCTCCAGACGCGCAGGCTCAGTAGTTGTGGCTCACGGGCCCAGTTGCTCCGCGGCATGTGGGATCCTCCCTGGACCAGGGTTCGAACCCGTGTCCCCTGCATTGGCAGGCGGATTCTTAACCAGAGCCACGAGGGAAGCCCTAGCATCACATTTCTTAACTGTCTTTTCTCCTTCATTTTAATTTCCACTTTATTCTTACTCTTTTAAGTACATGCTTCAGTCATTATTTTCCTAAACACTTAAGCATGAGGGCAGGAATAATTTTTTCTTCAGCAGCACTCAGTACAGTGCCTGACACTGAATATTTATTGAATTAATGACTAAGCACCATACTCTACATCACTTCTTATATTTTCTTGCTTCTGTGCCTTTGTTGATTATTCCCTCTCTGCCTTTATGCCTCTACTCCCATCCTTCAAAACTCAAATCTCAGGAGTTCCACAAAGCTTTTCCTTTTCTTTCCAATCAGAATTGAACCCTACCTCCTGTGAGCTCTTATAAGCATCTTGCCTAACTTTATGATTATATTGAACCATATATTTTCTGTATACATCAGCCTTTATCACTGTACAGTACATGTTTTTGGGGGACAGTATATTCTTTGTGTATACTACAAAACCTAAAAAAATGCCTTGCACATAATTTAACAATGTATGTTAAATTAAAATATTAATTGGATAATTATGGGGATAGTCAAAGTAAATGACAGTAGCAGGATTTTAACAAATGGTTAATACCACAAAGACAATTTTTTTTACTTTTTTTTTTTTTTTTTACTTTTAAAAACTATTTGTTTTTCAGTTGAAAACATTGTGTACACATGGCATATTATCAATATATATGTCAGAAATCAACAAACAAAACAAAGTCTGATGAATGTTGCCATTAAAAAAAGATCAATAGGTCTTTTTATTTTTAGACAGAATATGCAATATCAATTAGTCATGTGGGTGTTACTTTAGCTAACATTTTTGTTCAATCTATAGATGACAGACAGGATAAACATAGAAGTAGAGAAATATCCACACTTTAACATATGGAATTATTTTTTTTTAAATTGTTTCACATATTTAGAAACTGTAATTAAATGGTAGTGTTGAAGAAGTAATTTCAAACCACTAAAGTTTATGGATGGGCTACATTATTAAGAGCAAAAAAATTCATGTTTGCTGTGAACACCACAGGAACTTGAAAACTCATGCTCACTAGGAAGACCAAAACTTGGCCACCCCCACAAAAAAAAGGATATTTCAGAAAATGGGGCACTAGAGTTATGCAGTTAATAAGTTTAATACCAGAATAGCATAGCATGTTCACACAGAGGGAATTTAATAACTAATGTTTGCATAAGGTAGGATTCTCCAGCTTTCAGGAGATAAGTGGTATGCGAATTATCAGAGTGAATGCCAATTAAGATATGGGAAGGGTTTAAATTTTCCCTACATTCGCTAAAATAACTTCTGTGATATGCAATAGGTGATCTGGGCTCACAAAAGGTTTGAGATTATAACACTAATACATTTCTTTCTGATTGCACACAACACCACACTGGTTTTTACAATATCTGATAAGGTTCTGCATTAATATGGTTAGACATTTCTTATAATGATAAAACTTTCCTCTTGTGCAGTGTTTGAATAAAAGACTAGAGCTTTTCTTACATTACAGCAGATAGAATTTTTTCCCATCGTTTCTGACATTCAGTAAAAATTTTTTCACATTGAAGGTTTTTCCAACAACTCACAGGATTCCTCCTCAGAATTTTTCTTTAGTAATGTCTGAGCTCTGAGTTAAACTTTCATTATAAAAATTGAATTAATATGTTTTCTCTCTAGTGCGTGTGGTCTTTTTTAATGTAGCACAAGAGTTGAGCATTGATTAAAACCTTTTTCATAATCATCCATAGCATTCATAAGATTTTTTTCTGGCAGAGTGTCTCTGGTACCGAATAAAGTTGGTGTATACACTAAAGGTTTTCCCATATTCATCACATTTAGAGTGTCTTCCCCCGAATGGACTTTCTCATGATTAATAAGATCAGAGAGTTGGCTAAAATGTCTGCTGCACCGAACACACCTGTGGGATTTCTCTCCAATGTGGATTCCCTGGTGTTCAGTAAGATCAGTGCATGCGCTAAAGGCTTCCCCAGACACATCACATTTATATGTATTTTCATTAGTGTGGATTCTTTGATGGTTAATAAGATCAGAGCGTCGACTAAAGCTTTTGCCACACTGATCACATGGATATGGTTTCTCCCCAGTGTGGATCCTCTGATGTAGGACAAGAGCTGAGCACTGACTGAAAGCCTTCCCACATTCATTACATTTATATGGTTTTTCCCCAGTGTGGATCCTCTGGTGCTTGATAAGGTCGGAGTTCTGACTGAAACTTTTGCTGCACTGTGTGCATGGATATGGTTTTTCTCCAGTGTGAATTCTCTGATGAAGAATAAGGTCAGAACTCTGACTGAAGGCTTTCTCACAACAATCACAATGATAGGGTTTTTCCCCAGAGTGTACTCTCTGATGTTTAGTGAGGTCTGAGCTTTGACTAAAATTTTTATTGCACTGATTACATGCATACGGTTTCTCTCCAGTGTGTATTCTCTGATGTTTCACGAGGTCAGAACGACGACTAAAACTTTTAGTACAATCGCTACATGGATAGGGTTTCTCTCCAGTGTGGATTCTCTGATGCAGAATGAGGTTTGAGCTTTGACTAAAGGTTTTCCCACACTCATCACATTCATAGGGTTTCTCACCTGTATGAATTCTATGATGTTTAATAAGGTCTGATCTTCGACTAAACATTTTATTGCACTGGTTACATGGGTAAGGCTTCTCTCCAGTGTGAATTCGTTGATGATTAACAAGATCTGAAAGTCTACTGAAGGTTTTGCTACACTGATTACATGGATAGGGTTTCTCTCCAGTGTGAATTCTCTGATGCAGAATAAGGACTGAGCTCTGATTAAAAGCTTTCCCACATTCATTACATTTATAGGGTTTCTCTCCAGTGTGGATCCTTCGATGTTTAATAAGGTCTGAATTCTGACTGAAACTTTTGCTACACTGATTACATGGATATGGTTTCTCTCCAGTGTGGATTCTCTGATGTAGAATAAGATCTGAGCTCTGACTGAAGGCTTTTCCACACACATCACATTTATATGGTTTCTCACCAGTATGGATTCTTTGATGTTTTATAACATCAGAACTCTGACTAAAATGTTTGTTACACTGGTTACATGTATAAGGCTTCTCTCCAGTATGTATTCTTTGATGTTTAACCAGGTCTGAGCGCTGGCTAAAACTTTTACTACAATGACTGCACTGATAGGGTTTTTCTCCTGTATGTATTCTCTGATGTATAATAAGATCAGAGCTCTGACTGAAGGCTTTCCCACATTCATCACATTTGTAAGGTTTTTCACCAGTGTGGACTCTTTGATGTTTAATAAGGTCTGAGCTCCGACGGAAACTTTTAATACACCAATTACAAGGATAGGGTTTCTCCCCAGTATGAATTCTCTGATGCAGAACCAGGGCTGAGCTCACATTAAAGGCCTTTCCACACTTATCACATTCATAGGGTTTCTCCCAATGGGTTCTTTGATGCCTAATAAGGCCTGTACTACAAGCAAAGTTTTGCCCACATTCAGCACAGTTATATTGTCTTCTTTTGAAGAGGTTCTGATCCTTTTCATTGAATTTATCCCCAAATCCACAGAATTCCCTGCATTCAGAATCCTGGAGAACATCACCTCTGGGGTTACCAGACTCTTCAGTCAATGGTTCAATTTTTGCTGTAATTTCCTCCTCGGAAGCCAGCTCTCCAACCTTGGCCTTAGTCTCACCATCTAGAACAATAAAATATAAATGGAATATGTTCTCCATACTGTAAGAAAGTTTCAGGTGAAATATATTAGTATTTTCCTATGAAAATACTGAAAATTATCTTCTGAGAGGGAAACTAAGAAGAATCAACAAGTAATGGATAATCGTTTATTGAAGTGGCTTATCAGATATGTTCTGTATATGTCTGTCACAGGAGATCTGGGAATACTGAAACCTAATTACAGTGATTAGGAAAGTTTGACTATATTAGAGCTAATACATAAACAATTTACTGACATATATAAAGTAGGCAGTATGAATGAATACTTGGGTGAAGGAGTGGGGGAGGAGGTGAAAGGGAGGGAGAGGAGGAGGAGGCAGTGGCAGCCAGGCTGTCACTGTGAGTGTATACCAACCAGGCTGGTCACATGTTGTCATTAGTGGAAAGAAAGAAGCATCAAGCTCAGGAATGGTTAGAAAAGAAGTCTGAATTTTCAAAAAGAGGTCTACATAGTCCTCCACCTCTTTTGCCCTGATTATTAGAAAGAAGTGGCCTAGAAAACATGATCCTTTTGGGAACAGCCATATTCAGTGACCAAACTTCCTTACTAAGGTATGTGGACCAGAAAAAGGTTAGGGAGGTAGGATCAGAAATCTCTTTTGAGTTGATTTTTGAGGAGATTATTCCTCTGCTCAACAATACCAGAGGCCTGTAATGGTAGAGAACATGGGAGCTCCATTGAAATTCTTGAGACTATCAGTCATTAAGTGGTGTTTACTATAAAAGGCACACCATTCTCAGACAGCAAATGGTCTAGAGAGCTGAAAACATGACAAAGATTAATTTCAAGGGCTAAAGTCCAAAATCCCAAGCCTCCAAGTGGAGGCTTATCCTCTTTGCCAAAGGCAAAGGGTACTGGAAAAAGTAAAGTATTGCGGTAAATCTAAATGTGTATGTACTGAATGATATAAGCAATATGAATGTCTCATGGATTTTACAATATATATGTAGAGTTAAAATATATGGCAAAAATAGCACAAGAGGAGGGAGGTAAATAGAACTATAATATTACAAGGTCTTTGGGTTATCCTAGAAATAATAAATTAAGATAAACTGTAATAAATCAAATGTGTATGTTGTAACTTCTAAGGCAGCCTTTTTCAACTAGGGTTCCACAAGAAAATAAAAAGAAAATAATTTGCCTGACTATTTTCTTAATTCTCCCAAAGATGGTAGATAGCAAGTAAATCAATAGATGTACAGGAGAAACATTAATATGTAACTTAGTGGATGCCTCAGAGCATTTTGGCTTAATTCTCTCACAGAATCACATTTGAGAAAGGCTGCTATTAGGTGACAATTAAATAACAATAAAAGGATGTATAAACAATAAGCTAATAGAGAAAAAAACAGAAAAATAAAAAACTTGTTAACATAATTAAATTAGGCACAAAGGGAGAAAAAAGAAAAAGAAAAAAGAAACAAAATATGGGAAAATAACAAAAAATAAGATGGTACATTTAAATCCAAACATCAACTATGTTACATGTAAATTAACTACTTCAATAAAAAGCAAAGAAAGACCAACAGCTAACATCATACTTAATGGTTAAACATTAAATGCTTTTGTCCCAGGAACAAGGGAGGAAAATAAGGATGCCCTCTCTTAACTACTTTTATTCAATATTGTACAACTTTTACTCAATATTCATAGTAAATGCAATATAACATGAAAAATAAATGAGGCATACAAGAAGTCAAACTGTCTTATAGACTATGCAGTCACGTATACAGAAAATACTAAAGTGTCTTTAAAAAGTTATTAGAACTTGTAAATGGTTTATTAGTGCAATACACAAAACCTGATTGTATTTCTGTATACTAGCAATGAACAATTAGAACCTAAAATTAAAAACAATTTTTTTCAATTGCACCAAAAAAATGAAATAATTAGAAACAAATTCAATGAAATATGTGCAGTATCTACATAATGAAAACTATCAAATGTTGCTGAAATTAAAGATCTAATAAATAGAAATATATGCCATCATTTACGTATAGGAAGATTTAATATTGTTAAAGTGATGAAATTCTCCCCAAATTGATCTATGGATTCAATGCAACCCCAATCAAAATCTCAGCAGGCCTTTTCATAGAAACTGACAAACCGATTCTAAACTTTGTGTAGAAAGGCAGAGAAGGGTCTAAACAATTTTGAAAAAGAAGAACAATATTAGAGAGCTTATACTCCCTGATTTCAAGCTTTATTACGAAGCCACAGTAATCAAGGCAGCGAGGTACTGGCATAGGATCGACATATCCATTAATGGAATAGAACAGAGTCTATAAATAGATCCAAACATATATGTACAACTGACCTTCAACAAAGTTGCCCATATAATTCAAGGGTGAAAGGGTAGTCTCTTTTCAAAAAAAGTGTTACAACTGGATATCATAATAACAAAAATTAACTCTGACTCTTTCCTTATGCTATACACAAAAATTAACTAGACATGTAATATAAACCTAAACATAAAAGCTAAAACTATAATACTTCTAGAAGAAAGCAAAGCATAGATGACTAAAATTAATGCACAGAACTGAGAAAACAAATTTGTGTTGTTTAAGCCACCTAGTCTGTGGTTTTGTTATAGCCCTAGCAGGCAAATACAGCATGTTTTTGAACTTTATGGAATCATACCACATGTATTCTGTGACTTGTTTTTTTACTCAACATTATGTTTGGAAGATTCATCCACAGTCATGTGTGTAGCTGTAGTCCATTCATGTTCACTATTATAGTGTGACATACACCACAAGTGGTTTATCCATTCTTCTTCAATGGATAAGAACATTTTGCTATTTCAAACAATGCTGATATGAATATGCGGGTACATCTATCTTGATACACATATCCAAATGTTTCTCTAGGTTATATAAATTTAGGATCAGAACTGTTAGGTCTTCAACTAGACTTTTCCAAAGTGGTTAAGCCAATTCACACTTCCATCAGGTGTATATAGTTCACATTGCTCTATATTCTAACCAACATCAAGTCTATTCTCTTTTTAACCCAATACAATCAGGCTTTTTATCTCCGTAACTCCATCAAAACTGCACTTATTAAAGTCCCTAATATGCTTTATCTTGAAAAATCCAGTGGTCAGTTTTCAATCTTATTCTTGATTTGTTTGACATAGTTGACTACTCTCTTAAATCATTTGCTTTCTTCCTGCTAACTTACCTTTCTCCTGCTCTCCACACAACAGTCAGAGTGATCTTTACATGTTATCCTGTGTAAAGAGTTCCAATGGTTTCCCATTTCACTGGGAATAAATTCTAAGTCCTTACCGTGACTTAGAAGGTTCCATATGATCTGGTCCCTTTCTTTCTCTCTGCCCTGATTTCATTCTAAACCACCCCTATCACATGTCTACCCCAGGCTTATTACTCTGTTCCTGCTATATCTATGGGCCTCTGTCTTTTGCTATTCCCTCCACCTGGAAGACTCTTCTCTCAGATGGTTACAGCTTATTCTTTCACTTTGGTTATCTCTCTAACCAACTGTTACCACCTCAGAAAGGCACAATGTTGGTGGGCCCTGCATTTTTGAGGCAACAGATACCATAGTAAATGTGCTGAAATGACCAATTTGAGT